>NC_134856.1:75999092-76635164 GCF_049852395.1 Peromyscus maniculatus bairdii | reverse complement strand
TAATGAAAGGTTGGTAAAGTTAATCTGCCACAAGGGTATACTGTCGTAGATACGTTTTGAAATTCAGAAACCAATTCTACATTCTATCTTTTGCATCTGAACTGAAAGAAAGGGCAAAGAAAAATTAGCAGTGTTTATTTTCAAAAATTAGATTATTCCATTTGCAGCTAATTTATGTTCACAAATTTAAACCATCTTCCTCCCTATTTTCCTACAACCCGATGTGTTCTAGATCTGGCCGTGGAAATCTTTAATTATCTGACTGGGATATTTTTGTCCCTGGATATGCCATGTTAAGTCAGGGACTCACGGGTACAGCTACGGAAAGTCTAAGTCCCTTACCCTAGCATGCATCAAAGTGTGGCTGCTAAGTCACACCAGGTTCATGTTCCTGTCTCACTGCCTGAAGAGACTATAGATCAGTGGTTCTCAACCTTCCTAATGCTTCGACCCTTTAATACAGGTCTTGATGTTGCGGTGATGCCCCAACCATAAAATTATTTTTGTTGCTACTTCATAACTGTATTTTTGCTACTGTTGGGACTCATCATGTAAATACCTGATATGCAGGATATCAGATATGCTACTCTGTGAAAGGATCATTCCACCCTAAAAGGGTCGAAACTCACAGGTTGAGAACCACTGCTCTAGATGGAAATAATGTGAACTATGAAAGAACAAGGAAGACAATTTAAAACAATGGCAAAGTCATGGAAGAACTCTTTCCTATGTTTAATCAAAGTAGTTTATTTATATCTGTGTCTGCCAAAGTAGGTCAATACCTTAAACCTTTGATGTGTTCCGATGACTAAATCTGGGGTGGGAACTTGAATTTGTTCTGATTAAAGATGGAAGGGCTGAGATTTAAGCGTTTGTTTCAAATCCTGGCTTGGTGGGTTTCATCTAAATTCTAGTCTCCTTGAAGATCGAACGCAAAAGCAGGGTTAGAGCTCCACCGACCTCTTTATTAGGCTGTTTCTGCATGTTCTCCTTGTCAGTCACCATCATGGCCTTGTGGGACCTTTTCAAAATGAGACCTTTGCATTTACAAATGAGTATATGAGGGCTGGGGGTGTGGCTCAGGAAATAGAGTGCTTACCTACCCTGTAGGAGGCCCTGGGTTCAATCCTCCACACCAAATACACCAGAAAGCAGAGAAGGCAGGAGGAGCAGAAGTTCAAGGTCATCCTCAGCTACAAGGTGATTTTGAGGCCAGATACATGAGACCCTGTCACAGAAACAAACAAGTAAAAATAAAAACACACGAATTAAAGATCCGACTTGAAATAATCTAAATATTTCCTTATCTGCTCTGAAACAATCAAACATGTTTTTTTTAACCTTATTTTATAAATGTCCCTCCAATGGAAAAAAGGTAGTACAAATTGGTGTTTTTACTTGGCCAACAGATCACATTAATACATATGTTTGATACCTGGACTAGACTGGAACTGCTTTTGAGTCCTAGTCCTATATAAAGATGAACTACATTATCCATTAATTGCCTTAATCATACCTATGTGAAATGAGGCAATTGGCAAATAGTGAAACTAGAAACACTGCCTTCTGAAATTAAGTGACCTACAAAGGGTTATGTAACTAGACAGCCTTGCGGCCACTGAAAACCAGAATTCCCCCTCCCACTTTGTTCTGGCCTCTCTGAAATAATATGCATGAACTGGGCAGAGGTCAGATCAGTTTGTGAGGCGTTAGTGTTGGTGGATGACCTTATTTTTCTACCTTGATGTTTCTAGGTCCCAGATGTGTTTTGATTTGTTTGGTTCTGACATCCTTTGTATACGCTGCCTTGATAAAGTTCATATACTTTGGGATTGCTTTAAAGACAAGTAATATGAATTTAATGAGTTCTCACTAATCTCTTCTTTATAATGAGACATATTGAGACATAATCCCCCATTTAAAGTTAGCTTGGCATATACTAGACACCAAACAAATATTTATTGGATGAATCAGAGAAGAGATGAATTCTTGTGAAACTGTGACAAGGATGGCCTTTTAATTAGGTGCTGCAGTGGTCTCTGGTTCTGTTTATTAGTAGCTGGCACTGGGACTTTCTTTGTGGGATGCTTGCAAATGTTGGAAGGTAGGGCCTAACGTAAAGTATTTAGGTCACTAAGACTCCACCCTTGTGAATGTATTAATGTTGCTTCTATACGACTAAGTTTTCCTATTTTGAGGGTGGGTTTCTTATCAAGAGAATTTGGTATCTTCTCTTTCTTGCCTTCTCTTTGTTCCTCTACTATGGGTTATTAGAGAGAGAAGGTCCTCATCTTAGTTACTTTTCCTGTTGTGATAAAATACCCTGACAAAAGCAACTTAAGGGAGAAATGGCTCATTTTGGCTTGGAAGGCAATGGTACACTATCAAAGGGGGAAACTAAGGAGCAGAAACTTGAAGCATCTGGTCGCATCACAGCTGAATCAGGAACAGAGAGTGATGGAGACTATACTAAGGTTCAGCTCTCTTTCTCCATTTTGGTAGTCTAGGATCCCAGCCAGGGAATGATGACACCCACAGCAGATGGGTTTACCCACTATAATTATTGTAATCCAGACAAACCACACAGACACACTCAGAGGCCCATCTCCCAGTCATTCTAGATTTTTTTCAAGCTGACAACACTAAGCATCATAGTCTTCAACTAATGAGGACACTGATTTCTCACTTTCCAGTCTAAAGAACTGTGATAAATAAATTTATACTCCGCATTTAATAAACAAATTGAGAGACAATGTTGTGGAATATTAATTTAAGATGGGTTACATTTATTTATGCTGTGAAATATTTGTTTAATGATGCAAAGATGTGTTACATTCTTTTATGTTGCATTTGTTTAACTCTGTGAAGCTGTTGTTACTTTGCCTGCCCCAATCACCTGATTGGTCTAATAAAGAGCTGAATGGCCAATAGCTAGGCAGGAAAGAGAAATAGGTAGGCTGGCAGGCAGAGAGAATAAATGAGGAGAAGTTTAGGGAAGAAAGTGAGGAGTGAGAAAAGGAGAGGAAGATGCCAGGGGCTAGCCACCCAGCCTCACAGCTAGCCCCAGAGTAAGAAGGAAAGCAAGATATGTGGAATAAAGAAAGGTAATGAGTCCAAAGGCAAAATGTAGTTAAAGAGAAACAGGATAACTTAAATTAGTAAAGCTGGCTAGAAACAAGCCAAGCTAAGGCTGGCTATTCGTAAGTAAGAAGTCTCCATGTATTTATTTGAGAGTAGGGTGATGAGCCCCCAAAGAGGTTAAAAAAAACAAACAAACTTACAGACAAGAGAATAACTGTATATAATAGCCAGATAATGATAGTTCATGCCTGTAATTCGAGCACTTTGGAGGATCGGGAGTTCAAACTCTGCTTATATAACATTTTGGAGACCCTGTCTCCAAAAACTAAGATAGGTAAAAAACTGATACCTATTTAGAGTTGTACTATCATGACTATAACCAACTTTAGGATATTTCATTTCCTTTATAAGAAATCCCAAGTCCATTAAGTTATTTCTTATCCTTTGCAACCCCCCTGCCCTAGAAAGCCGTCGATCAACTTTCTCTCTGGGTATCTCTTCTGGAGGCTGAATATATTTCTATGAAATCAGGCTGTGGCTGGTCATTTGTGACTGCCTACATTCTCCTACCTAATGTTTTTATTGCTCATGCAATAACATCTATCATCCCTTCTTTTTTTGTTGTCAAGGAATATACCATTACATCTGTATTTCACACTTGACCAATTTATCAATTAGAAGGCATTTGGATTTTTGATATTTGTTTTCATTAGTCTTATTACTAACTTGATATGTCTGGGAAGAAGAAACCTCAATTTACAAATTGCCTCTATCAGATTGGCCTGTGGGTGCCTATAGGGAATTTTCTGCTTGCTGATTAATATAGGAAGGCCCAGTTCATTATAGACCAATAATATCCCTAGGCAGATAGTTCTGTGCTGTGTAGGAAAGGTTGCTGGATGCAAGCCTGGGAACAAACCAGTAAGTAGCATTCCCTTGTGGTTTCTACTTCAAGCTATGGCCTTGATTTTCAGCCTTCAATTTAACCTATAAGCCAACAAACTCTTTCCTCCCAGAGCTGTTTTTGATCATGGTATTTGATCACAGCAACAAAACAAACTAGGACATATATCTAGTTTGTGTATATATCTAAAATTGTTGAATCACATTTTTATTAGAAGAATTACATTCTTTTTTACCCTCCATACTTGTCAAAATGATGCCATCTGCCCTGTAGGTAGAGACAATGTTGGGAAATCTGGATGTGTTGGGGGGTTGTGGCATACAGATATAATAGTCTCAATGTGTAGATGAATTTCTAAATGGTCTTATTAAATTAAAAACACAGCGTCAAATATAGAGGTGAAAGCCTTAGATCAGGGAAAATGCGAGTTACTTCCTGTCTACCCATGTCTTTATTGCCCTGCTGTTCTGCCCTCTCATTGGCTATCTTAGCCCAGCTACCTCACTTCCTCTTCCTACACAGTTCTGTCACTTTCTGTCTGGCTGTACAGATCTCCATACCTCCATGATTAACTAATGTTGGAATTTAAGGCATGTGCCACCACACCTGGCTCTGTTTCCAGGCCTTGAACTCACAGAGATTCAGACAGATCCCTGCCAACCAAGTGATAGGATTAAAGGCGTGTGCTACCATTGCCTGACTTCTTTGTTTACTTATAATGGCTGGCCTTTTCCCTCTGATCTCCAGGCAAGCTTTATTTTTTAAAGCACAAATAAAATATCACCACTTTTCAGCACAAATAAAATATCACCACATCAATGTGATATTCTCAGCAGAGTAGACTGGCATTCAGTTTTGACTGCTCTTTTCAATGTTTGTCTGCTATAAAAGGGCTGTACTTGGATCGCTGGTATATAGGAAAAACTGTAAAGCCAGAGCCACAAAGGGCAAAGGGATAGGTAGGACTTTTGCCTACTGAAGCTTCTTTAAAGGTAGAAGTACCTGGTAAGGTAGAAGGGTCTGTGAGCAGGAAAAGAAAACATTGCACCCAGATGCCTGGGACAGAAAATCCTTCTTGGAGGAGGTAGAAGTTTAAAGCTAGACCTTCCAGGATAGACTGTGTCCACAGTTTTCCTAGTGAGATCTGAGCTTGCTTTACACAGCAGGGCTGCATAAGGGGATGGATTGATCACATGTGTAGTTACCAGGTATTTGGAAGGGTCTGTATTTGGCTGTGCTAGGGGGAGGTCTTTTGCTCCACCCCTTGGCATTTCTATAAACAGCCCTTTAGAAGAGACAGAAGGGGCTGGTGGGTTTTGACCCAGGCCCTCCTGAGGCTATCCTGTGTTTCTATCTGTCTCTCTCCTGTCTGTATTTCTATCTCAATATTTCTCACTTCTCCCTGCTCAAGAGTACCCTGGGGTAAAAAGTGGGGGCAGGTCCCACACAAAGACAAATGAAGATCTGTGCCTGAAAAAGAAAGCAAATGCAGAGTGAATCAATGGATGCACCACATAGGGCCTGAGGTGCAAAGTTGATAAAGGCAGGTAGAACTAAGGGCAGCAAGAAGACATAGAGCCTTCCAGCAAGAAGTTAATTTTTTGAAGCTCTTGCCAACTGGAAATGTCTCTGTTGTACCCTCACATTTAATTACTAGTTTGTCTGGATATAATATTCAATAATGAGAACCATTTGCCTTCGGTTTGGTGAAGGCATTGGTCTGTGGTTTAGTTTCCAGAGCTGTCAGAGCACAGTGGTACTCTACTGCCGAATATGCTGTGGGCACGTTCAGTTCTCCTGTGCTCTAAGAATTGTGATTCCTCTGCTGTTTTGACAGCTGGGCTCGATGTGCCTTGGTGTAAATCATTTTGTTTATTGTGCTTGGCTTTTTATACATGCATTGAGCAGGGCCAGTCACTTCGGTCTAGAACTCTTCTCACTCTGCCCTTGATTATCGTCTTCCGGTTCTAGGGTGTCAGGCATGTGATGAAGAGAGTTCTTCTGCACTGATTTTCTCTTTATTGTTTTGTTCTGATTTTTTAACTTATTTTCTAACCCATCAGCTGAAACTTATTTGCAGCTGAAATTTTAATTTTTATCAAAACATCTAATTTCTAAGAGCTAGAACGCTGGCTAAATTTGTTTGCTAAATATTTGCACGTTTCTATCAGTGTGCATTTGTTTATTTTTCAAAGACTTGTTAGCTTAAATTGCCTTTTCTCTTCATGAGAAATAAGTGTACAGATGCCCCTGGACCTGTGTCATGCTGGGGAGGTACAGTCACATATCCAAATACTATCATTCTTCTGCTGTTTTTTTGCAGTAATAGTGATGAAAACAATAATAACTCCTGATTAGTATCATGATAATATAAAATTGTATTAGTTTCTTTCCTGTTGCTGTGACAAAACACCTTAAACGAGAGGTTTAAGACAGCCCTGCTCCCATTTGGCTGGCTCTTGAGAACCTATTCCTCATATTGATTGCTTTGCCCAGCTGTGGTGATATATTGTATCCCTGCAATATATTGTGCACCCTAATAAAGCTTAAACTGAGAGATCAGAAAAGCAGAAAGAAGCCAGCCACGATCTTACCACTTGGAAATCCTCAGCTTCCAAAGAGACCTACTTCCTGTATACCCACAACATATGCCTTTCTGTTCTGCATCTCACTTCCTATCTCTGCCCAGCTACATCACTTCCTGTCTGTCTGTACAGACCTCCAGACCTCTATGGTTAGTGCTGGGATTAAAGGTGTGTGTCACCATTCCTGGCTCTGTTCCCCAATGTGGCCTTGAACTCACAGATATCCAGATGGATCTCTGTACTCCAAATGTTAGGATTAAAGGTGTGTGCTACCATTGCCTGACTTCTATGTTTAATATAGTTCCTGGCTTTTCCCTCTGATCCTCAGATAAGTTTATTAGGGTATACAAATATATTGGGGGGATACAATATAGAATTGCTATACAGTCTTATTAATAAAAAAACAAAACCCAGAGCCAGATATTGGGGTGAAATCTGAAAGATCAGAGAGATAGAACAAGCCACAGCCAACTTCACCTTGCCAACTCCTCAGCTGATCTTGTTTCCTCAGACTGAAAGCCTCTGAGCCCTCACCTGAATGGATCTCAGCTGAACTGCTGTTGAAAAGCATCTAGTTCCTGGTCCTCACAACTTATATACTTTCTACTTCCTGCCATCACTTCCTGGGATTAAAGGCATGTGTCTTTCCCAAGCAAGAGATCTCAAGTGCTGGGAAAGGTCTGTGCCACCACACTTGGCTCTGATCCTAGTGTGACCTTGAACTCACAGTGATCCAGATGGATCTCTGCCTCCCAAGAGATATGATTAAAGGCATGTGTGCCACCATTTTCTGGCTGCTGTGTCTAATCTAGTGGCTGTTCTGTTCTCTGACCCCCAGATAAGTTTATTAGGGTATACAATGTATCAAACACACCCAGCCTAAATACAGGGGAAGTGCTTAGGCTTACTTCAACTTGATATGCCATGCCTTGTTGATACAGAAGGAAGACCTGCCCCTTTCTAGGCAGAAACAGAGGAGTAGACTGAGGGAGGGGGCTGGGGAGATAGCTTAGGGGAGGGAATGGGAAGAGAGGAGCCAGGAGAATCGGCAATCAGGATAATAAGGTAAATAAATAAGAGGTTTGTTTTGGCTTCTACTTGTAGGAGGGACAGAGTCTATCATGTCAAGGAAGACATGGCAACATAACAAACAGCATGTGTAAGTAAGAAGCTGGCAGACCACATTGTATCCTCACTTAGGAAACAGAGAGAGAACATCCCATTAGCACCAGGCTATAGAGCCTCAAAGCTGCCCCCAACAGATAATTCTTCCAACTAGGCTCCACCTCCAAAAGGTTCCATGACTTTCTCAAATAGGACCACTATCTGGGGACCAAGTGCCCCAACACATGAGGCTATGGGGGACATTTCATTGTCCAACCACCACACAAAACATATTTGTACAAGCCTATGTACCTTTCAGCTTAAATACTGTTGGACAGTCCTGATCCTGCAGAATATATAGCATGGATTCTTCCTCTGCTAGCAGAACCCTCACTCATTCTCTTATTAAAAACATGAGCAAAAGCCCTTTGAGGTTTGCTATACTATGAAGCAATCTCAGCTTAGTCCTTTAAAGTGTATTTTGCTACCCGCCCATCCCCCAAGACCATGCAACTTTGTCTAGCTAGTAGATGAGCTGGTAACAAGGTGATCTGGATCATGGGCAGCTGTCATGTAGTTTTTTTGTTTGTTTGTTTGTTTTGTTTTTGTTTTTTATCTTGGTGGCCTCTTGTCTTCCAACAGGCCGAGTTGGCACCTTCATGTGCTATTCTCAGAGATGCATCAAGAGAAATTTAGGGATTTTACTTGGTGGTAGCATGTTTGCCTAGTAGAGGAACAGAATTAATAGAGTGACCACATATTAAAGAGGGATTTATTAGATTGGTTGAGATGGCATGGTCTGGATAGTCCAACAATGGCTGTCTTCACACTGGGAGGCTGAGAGCTGGTAGTATTTTTAGTACACAGGGCTGGATGTTTCAACAGTCTGAATCTAGCACTCAAATCCTGGAGGATTCCTCGAGAGACACTGGTCATCGGTGCATATTGGAAGGTTGAAGGCACTGGGTTCCATGGTCAGCAGAGGGTAGCAACAGCAGCCATAGAATAGATGACTTTGCCAAAAGGCTGCAAAGGCAATCAGCAAAATGTAAAAGCCTTTCACTCACACCTCCTAATGTTCAGACCACCTCTAGAAGGAAGGTGCTGCCTCCATTCAGGGGTACCTTCCCATTTCAGTTAACCTAATCAAGAAAATCCCTTATAGGCATGCCCTGGTGTTGACTCATCAGTTCTTTACAGGTGTCTCCAGAGGCTTGCTTGGGTGATTCTCGATCCTGTCCAGTTGACATTCAGTACTAACCATCACACCTAGCATATGCAAGGCCCTGAGCTGTGTCCCCTGAACCTTAACAAAACAAGAAAGAGCAAGTTCCAGGGGTGATCGGCAGTCTCCTCTTGTGCCACGCTTGCTAGTGCTGTGTTGGCTGAAGCAAGTCACGAGGATGATCTCAGATCAGTGGCGACAAGGAGCTGCATAGCACGTGGATCTGTGCAGACAGTTGCCCATGCTCCTCTTTTCTTTCTTCTCTCTTTGGAAGAAGAAATCCCTCTACCATTTAGGATCCTCAGATCTGTCACCTCTTCCATCCTGTTATTTATTCCTTTATGCCAACCTTGTCACCCAGGCTTTATCTAATGTGAGATATCCACAGGAGTCTAGTTAAGGAGTACTAGGGAAATTTATTAGGATAAATTGAGGAAATACATTCACAAATACAGAGCGGAGTTGACAGCTGAAGTCCTCCTCTGATCTGACCCGAGAGCAAATCCACCTTGCAGTTCCATCATAGCAGGAAGCAGGAAGCAGGAAGCAGGGAGAAGGGGCTTGTGACCTCTCTCCCTTTCCTTTTAGCAGGAAACAAACAACAGCAGGAAGCACCTTCTCCTTTGGGCCCTATAGCCCAAGGTCATGGGCAGAGCAAATACCACTCCATTTAGCCTCAATTTCTTTATGTCTTCTGTCACTTAACCTTTAACCCCTTGACCATAATTTCTGTATTTCTCTGCTGATGGTCTCTGATGATTTTTCTGTCACCATGTCTACTGACCTTCAGTTAAGCTTGCGGTACCTACTCAGCATGTCACCACATTTTCCCCTTCTCTGGTATTCTAGTTAGGTTTTTATTGACAAAGATGGTGAGCAAAAGCAACCTGGGAAGGAGAAGGTTTGTTTGGCCTTACAAGTTGAGGGCTATCATTGCGGTAGGTCAGAACAGGAACTCAAGGCAGGAACCTGGAAGCTGGCACTGAAAAAGAAGCCACAGAGTGGTGCTTATCAATAGTTTCCTTCCCATGGCTTGCTCTGCCTGCCTGCTTTCTTGTACAGCCCAGGACCACCTGCCCAGGCGTCACACCATCCACAATGAACTGAGTCTTCCCACATCAATCATTAATCAAGAAAATAATCTCTCTTCCTAGATATGTCTAGGTTTGTATCAAGTTCACAAAAATTAACCAGCACATCTGACAAATCAGCTACCTATGTCATTAACTAGCCTGGCTATTTCTCTTCAGATAGTTTGTGTGTGTGTGTGTGTGTGTGTGTGTGTGTGTGTGTGTGTGTGTGTGTGTGTGTGCATGTGCGCGCGCCAAGGGCGCCTGTGTGTATGCCGAGGCCACAGAAGGACATAGGTAGACTTCCTCTATCACTCTCCACTTTAATTTTGAAGCACTGTCTCTCACTGAACCAGAATTTACTGTTTCAGATAGCCTGGCTGGCTGGCCAATGGCACATCAGGACCTATCTTTGTTTCCTCGGTGCTGGGGTCATAAGCATCTGTGACTTTGCCCAGGTTTTACCAGGATGCTAAGGATTTGAACTTGGGTCCTCTTGCTCTCACAGGAAGCACTCTAAACCACTGAGCCATTCTCTGAGCCCTCTGCAGATTATCCTAGTCACCTTTTATGTTCCTTAACTGAAGAATAGAAGTCTGTCCTACCAAATATTCAGCTCAGGTCTTGGTATTTTTGGTATTGTCTGTCTTCAAGGTTTCTGCTGCAGAGCTGCCAGGGGAATCCATGGAGCTTCGAGACCATCTGCAGAAGCAAAGGGATGCCCATCATGTGTGGTCTGTGGGATCTACCTGGCATTCATCCAGAAACTCTCTCCCTACTCAGGTTTAGATGGAATTTCTGTGTACCTTTCCTTTGAATACAGTTTGTCCACTGACATGAGTTTTCAGCAGTGGCTGCCTTGTGCTTCTCAAGGCTTCAGCCATCACTGAATCTGCGCCTTTGCTTCTGACTTCTCTACCCACACGTGGGTATCTCAGATCTTCTCCTTGGCAGCTTTCGCTTCTGCCACTCATTGGAATGGAGCTACCCACTTCTTCCTCCAAACTCATTCATCTCCACATTTTCTCATTACATCATTGTTGTCTCCATCTTCCCAAGGCTGAATGAAGCCTTAGTTCAGGGATCAAAGAGTTACCAACTGTTTTTCCTATAAAGGGTTGTAGGGAACATTTTTGGTACCTTGGATCTCTGTTGCAGCTCAACTCAGAAAGACATGAATTTGAATTCCATTTCTGCCATGGACAAGCATGATCTTGATCTGTTGATATATTACATGCCATTGAATGATAATGGCCCCCATAAGCTCATCAGTGTGAATGTTATGTTTGATTCCTAGTTGGAGAACTGTTTAAGAAGGATGAGGAGGGGTGGCCTTCTTCAAGGAGGTGTGTCAGTGTGGATGGGCATGGGTATTGAGGTTTTAAAAACCTACCCCAGGCCCAGTTTCTCACTTTCTCGGTCAACTTGCTAGAGGATCTGATACAAGCTCTCAGCTACTGATCCAGAGCTTATATCTTGCCTACTACCATGTTTCCCGCCATGATGACCTCAACTCACCCTCTGAAACTATAAGCAAGCCCCTCAAATAAATGCTTCCTTCTATAGGTTGTCTCGGTCATGGTACCTCTTCACAGCAATGAAATAGTAACAAAGACACGGTAAGGTCAGTTTTCCCATTTGTAAAATAACAGCGAGTCTTGCTTCTCACAAGACTGCAGTGCTATCTGAATGACCTTGTGCAAGAACATGGTTCCTGAACCTCCTTTTGTCTTGGACCTCTTGAGATGGACATGGGAACTGGTGTTTGTGATACCTCTCATCACTCAGCCTGCTGTCTCATGGGAGCATGTATCAGAAGTTATAAAGCTCTCTGTTCCCTTTGAGTGGCATACTGCTGCAATACACTACTTTACATACAGTCACTATCCTGTCAGCATGACTAGCTTCTGATAGGGTGGTGAGTGCTGTGAGGCAGATTTGTGGCACCTAATAGTTGCAGACTTGAGTGGGATGTATGGCTGGTGTGGATACTCACTAATGGTGGGTCACTGTGACAGCTCAGATGGCATCTCTCCCCATTCCTATGCCCAGAGTACTCTTCCTCTTTCTTGAACTATGACCAAGTTCCCTCTAAAGACGCACCTTGCAGTTTACCACACTGAGATGATCGCTTCCCAGAAACCAAGTGCAATTTAATATCCATGCTCTTTTCTGAGGACACTGGAATAATTTGGGAATACACTCAAATACTGCTTACTCTACTTTAGGATTATATGTACTGGGAATTCTGCTATGAGTATGTGCTAAGTTTCTTACTGATAAAGTTTCATGTTTTAAAAAGAACCCTGTGCTTTATATAATTAGATAAAGTCTAGTACAAGAACTCTCTTATAATGCATGGGTGACTTTTATTAACAGATGTTCAAGAGGACTGACTGAAGTTTTCCTGTATTAAAAATGGCTGTGAGATGGCTCAGTGGGTAAAGTTCTTGCTGTACAAGAGTGGCCACAGTTTGGGTCCCAGGAACTCTAGTTAATTCCAGGTGGGCATGGCAACCTGCCTATAATTCCGGCACCATGAAGATGGAGACAGGGGAAGTCCCTAAACAAACTAGTTAGGTAGTCTACCTATATCAGTGAGCTCTGGGTTTAATTAAGAGACCCTGCCTCAATGAACAAGGTAAAAAAGTGAGGAAAAAGTCCCAGGCCCACCTAAGGCCTTTACACATACATATATATGTATGCACACTCCCTGTCTATGTATGCATATATATTTGAACACATGCATGCAAATAAACACACACACATACAAAAAAAATGTATACAAGCAAAAGCAAAAAAAAAAAAACCTGTACTCTTGGTTAAGAATCCTTATAAGGACTGTGAGCATAATAGAGACTTCTTGCCATTTCAAAACCATAAATGGATTGGGGAAAGAGGATTATAAACTTTATGGCTCAAGCCTTTTCCCTCTCGATCTCTTAAAGAGCTGTAGCCGGACATCTTTGCTGTATTGTTGTAAACAGAGCTATAAATACCCCATCATTCTCTTGTTTCTACCCTTCCGGGTATGAACAGGGGTCAGCCAGAGACCCTTATGCAGAGCTGAGTGGATCCTCTTTGTTCTCCTGAGTTTTGCCCCCACCACCACCACAACCGCTGAATACAGAGTACCAGAACTGTGATAGAGTAGAATTTATTAACCATCATTGGATGGGTAGTGTCGTGTTGAGAAGAGCTGGGGGAAATCAAGGCTAGGTATGGTGTTTTCCCCCAAGAGGATCATAATCCATTTCTACTAAGTGATCTGACAGATGTGAGACTGACAGCCTTGTTACAAGCCAGATGCTCTAGGGGTGTCAAGCAGGTAGAGCTCAGTACTGCTGTGCTGGAGAAGGTTCAGAGGACAGCATGGGTTAGGGATGGCCCCCACTGTCGTGTGAACCTTTCCGTGAAGACCAAGGCTTTGATGGTCAGCCATGAGCTTCTATAAAGGGAGCAAGAGGGCTGCTAACTGAGAAGGCAACAAAGGCTACTTTTTTAAAATTTAACATTAAGCTTTACTTAATTTTGAGATTGTCTTTAATTGAAGTGTTATTTTTACTCTCTGAACGTGTTGTGTGTGTGTGTGTGTGTGTGTGTGTGTGTGTGTGTTTGTAGGGGGTGTTGGTGTTTGGATGTACATAACATATCATACACACAGAGGGCAGAGGGCAGCCTTGATACCTTTCCTTAGAACACTGGAGGAAGTCAAGGTTTTGTTTACTTGTTTGGGAATGTTTTGAGACTGTCTCTCAATGATACCTGCTGCTAACTGATAAAGCTAGATTGATTGGCCAGAGAGCTTCTCGAATCCTCCTGATTCTGCCTCCACAGAGCTGGAGTTACAGATACAGCCAGCTTTTTACATGGTATAGGGGACCTGACCTGGGGTCTTAATGCTTGTGCAGAAAGCACATCACCAGCTGAGCCACCAATAGGTAACAGTTACAGCTTGTGCTAATACAGAATCTCTGTGTTTAACTTCTCACTCAGTAACTACCCTCCCTTGGTCCGTGTAACTATTCCAGAGAGGGAAAAGGGAATTGACAGCAACCCCATGCTATAAATGAAGAAACTGTGGTATTAAAGAATCTGCCCAAGGTCACTGAGCTCCTCCCTGGCAAAATTATTGTAAGAACTCCTAACTTCTTTTACCTAGTCGATGGCCCCACCCCCTTCTTAGTAAATACTCTTCTTTAAGGACAAAGATGAAAATAAAACAGAGCAGCCATCAAAATAATTTTTTTTTTTTTTTTTTTTTTTTTTGGTTTTTTGAGACAGGGTTTCTCTGTGTAGCTTTGCGCCTTTCCTGGAACTCGCTTTGGAGACCAGGCTGGCCTCGAACTCACAGAGATCCGCCTGCCTCTGCCTCCCGAGTGCTGGGATTCAAGGCGTGCGCCACCAACGCCCGGCTGAAAATAATTTTTAAAGTAAAACCAACACCATGTTATTTTTTTCTATCAAGTGTAGGTAGTACAAATGCAGTTCACAAGCAGAGTATGATTTTACTAAAGTATATGAGACCGACATGAAGTAATTGCATTCTTATACTATAAAAGTTGACTACATGTGTGCACGCATGTGTGTGCCTGCCTGCACATAGCAAATGCATTTGTATATATGTGTGTACCCTGGTGCACATGTAAAGGTCAGAAGACAACTTGTGAGAGTTCTCTCCTTCCATCATGTGAGTCTTGGAAATCAAAGTCATGTCGTCAGGCTTGGAAGCGGGTGCCTTCACCCTTTGAGGCGTCTCTCCAGCCTCCATCTTCACATTTTAAACAAACATCTTGTGCTAAAATTCCTCATGTAATGAGTTGTTAAAGAAAGGGATCGGAGCATATGCACAGTCTATTCTTGGTTAGATGGAGATAGAGGCAAGTGCATGAAGCCACAGTGGTGGGACTTCTGTAGAGAAATGGAAATGCAACCAGCTACCTGGGAGTTGGGTTATATAAAGAATGCAGAAAAAAGAAGTTTGAGTATGTAAGGGAGAAAAGATTGAAGTTTATAATGAAATGATTTGAAAAGAGATACTTCATTGTTATCTGTTTCTAAGGAAAATAAGATGAGAGAAGCAATCTAAAATTATTGCACACAAAAGTGAAAATCTGTTTCACCACTGACTATTAAGAGAAAAGAAATGTCATAAAGGAAGGTTAGGAAACTACTGTCATGATGTTTTTAAAAGAAATATTTATGACTTAAGAAAAGCTAAACTCTGTTTTTAGCAGAGGATGAATCACACCATTAGGTATCAAAATCATTTATATTCCCATGATTTCCTACCAAATGTTCTTTGTACTGATACTTATTTGCAAAATTAGCATACATTATTTTTTAATGTTAATTCTTTTATATTTAAGGTCCAAACCATGGTCATCATGCCCTCCCTAGACACAGTAGGAAGTGGGTGGGGAAAGAAGCTAGACAAAAATATAGACAGTCTGGCCTGAGTATTCAAGTTGTAGTCCCTGGATGTTTAATTATTACCTTTTTTACCAAGAGGAACTGTACTCATCTTTAAGTGAAATTTTACAGAGTCAATTGTTTCCTGCATTTAAGTCAACCATGATTCCTTATACATGAGAGTTATGTTACAGGTTCCTTTACAAGGAACTCAGTGTCACACACGAGCTCAGCCCAACTAAAGGGAGATTCTTGGGAATGACTAACAGAAGAGGGGATGTCACACTAGGTGGGCAGCAGACTGCTGCTTGCCCTGAGTGTCTGACTCCCGACTTCATTTGTGACGGGTCATGTAATGGATGAACAGAATGGAAGGTTAAATCCTTTCGTGTAGAAAAGTTCTCTACATGCTGTATCAATGTTGTTTAGGCCTCACACTTGCAAGAGGTGCCCACCTTGTGGTGCTGAGTGACAGTCTGGGGGAAATAAAATGATTAACCCTTGGCTGTGGTCTGCCTAAGAGCAAATTTAAAATAGTAACGGGATGATGTGCAATGCCATCTTCTTCAACTCCTTGATTTCCATTGAGAATGTGTGCTGTGGATGTGGCTCAGTTGGTCGAGTGCTTGTTCAGAAGTCGTGAATCGCTGGATCCCCTCCCAGCAACACCTAAACCAGCTGTGGGGCACAGGACTATAATCTAATCACTCTGGGGGTGAAGGCAGGAAGACCAAGATTTCAAGGTCCTCTTTGGCTACATAGCAAGTTTAAGGCCTACCTGGGATAAAAAAAAAAAAAAAAAAAAAAGACCCTTTCCCCTGCCCCCACAAGCTCCATCCACCTCGATTTTTTTTTTTTTTAAATAAAATAGCATCAGCAATGTGGCTCAGTAGGTTAAGGTGATTACCACTAAGTCTGGAAACATGAGTTCTATCTCTGGGACACACATAGAATAAGGAGAGAGTCTACTCCTATAAGTTGTCTTCTGACCTGCACATATGTACTGTGGCAAGCACATAGTAACTTAAGTAAAAAATAAAATGAGTGCTAGAATGAGATCATGATTGATGATAGATAGACAGATAGATAGATGATTGATAGATAGATAGATAGACACACACACACAGAGAGAGAGAGAGAGAGAGAGAGAGAGAGAGAGAGAGAGAGAGAGAGAGAGAGAGAGAGAGAGAGAGAGCTCTACGTATCCCATTTACCACATGGTAGAACTTTGAGTTGGCATTTCAAAAGTGACTGGTTACTTCACAGCACTCATGCCCTAAGTTTGATAATCAGAACCTACAGTGGAAGGACAGAAGTGACTCCCAACTGTCAATTGGTGATCCTCTGACTTCCATGTGTATGATCTGATATGCTCTCTCCCTCCCTCCTCTTTGCCCCTCCATCCCTCTGCCTCCCCTACAATAATAATAAATATATAAGAAAAACTATCAGTTTGAATTGATGCTTTTCCCGAGGACCCAGGATTAGGTCCCAGAACCTACATGATGCTCATTACCCATGTAACTTCATTTCTAGAGGATTCAATGTCCCCTTATGACCTCTGTGGATACCAGGCATGTACATGGTGTACCATACTCATACATGCAGACAAAACACTCATACACATAAAATAAAAATAAATAAAATTATGTGTGGTAGCACATGCCTTTATTCCCAGTTCTTGTGAGGCAGAGCCAGGTAGATCTCTGTGAGTTCAAGGCCAGCATGTTCTACATAGCAAGTTCTAGGCCAGCCAGAGGTAGAGTGAGACCCTATCTCAAAATAGTAAAATAAAATAAGTAATTAACTTTCACAGTTCTGCAAGATCTATGTTCTGTTTTCTTGGCTGGAAATTCATACTATAGCCGCTCAGAAATGATGCTCTTATTTCAGAAACAGTATTAATGTTATTTCTGTATCCCAAACACTTTTGTATATATGATACATCTATGAGCTTTTTATAGAGGCACAGTCAGCTTATATTGCCACAGCTTGGTTTGTGTTTGCAGGGTCTTCACGGGTCTCCTAAGGATATATAAACTATGAGACACTCATGGTAGTAATCCAGCCATCTTTCAGTCAGAATGGCTGATGCCAAAAGACTTTGGGTCGTCACCCTAAGTAAGTATGTGGAGTGTTTTCCTTTGCTCTTGAATACTTGAGGAGATTCTCACATGGGTCCCAAGCTCTGATTTCAGCGATAGTGTTTAGTCTAGTATGGAAGTGGAGGCTGGACAAATACACACTGCTATAAATACTTTCATGTTCTATAGCTGTTGGTCGTGTTCTACTTTCAACAGTTGTCAGGGATTAGGATTTCAGTGTTTGGGTTTTGCGATTCTTAATGGTCTGTAGGAAAGTAAATCAAATGGAAACCTCCTCTCCAGTTTAAGAAGCTGAGCAGAGGGTGGGAACTAAACTTCTCTGTGGTTTTGGCTGGCTACTCGCCGGTACCAGTTTACTGGTTTGTGGCTTCTGAGTTGCTTTATCTTGTGTTAACCCACATAAAATGTAATTGCCACGGTTTTTCTGTTTTATTCTTGCCTAGATTATCTGTCTGACTTAGAGAACTACGTGAGTTAATTGTTCAAAGGAGATTCTGTCTGCCTGTGGTCACAGAAGGAAGGCTGGGGACCTTTGATTCCCTGTTGTTCTTTCCCCTGGATTACATGGACATCTTTCTGGCTTATTCAACAACAACAGCAGAGGACATTTTGTGGCTAAATGTTAAAGGTTATGTTGACACATTTCCTGCCCTCTGGTACCTATGTGCTCTGTTACCAAATGGACTGTTGCTCTGTCCACCTCTCCCACCTTCAGAAAACTATTTTGTACTTCTTCCACCCCTATGATGTCATTTGTTTATCTTCCCAAGCATACACAACTTGCAGCAACTGAGGCCTTTCTTCACACTTGTAATTAATTCTTTTCTACATTAACATATCATCAGAGAAGAAATGAATCATGGGATCTGCTAAGTAATAGGAAATGGGGAATGTATACAGGAACACTAGAACTCTGGGTGTAATCATATTTTGCCATCATTATTTTATAATGTAATGATATTATTGATTTTTAAAATTAAACTTGTTTATTCTTTCTCTCCCTCCCCCACCATCTGTGTGTGTGTGTCTGTACATGTGTATATGTGTATGGATAAATAAGTGTGCCCATGCCATACCATGAATGTGGAGGTCAGAAGAGAACTTCCAGGAGTTGGTTCCCTCCTTGTACCATGTGGGTCTCAAGGGATGAAACTCAGTTCATCAAGCTTGTCAGCAAGTGCATCATCTGCGAATCTATCTCCCCAGTTCTAAGGTTATGTTTTGTCTCCACTGTAAGTGACCTAAGGGGATATTGAAGGCATACTGTTAATTCAGACCTTCTTCTCTTCAGCCTTCAGCCCATTATAGAGGGATTTGTAGACTGACTTTTAGTTCTGTGTATGTGTAGATGTAGGTATGTATGTATATGTATATCCTACAAACAAGTGTTCTGAATTCTCAGTTCATGGGAGGTTTAGTTGTTAGACATGAGTAGGAGACATGAAAAATGCCTCCTGTACTGTCATGAGAAAACTACTTGATTACTGAGTCTGGAGAAGAATGTGCTATGGGCTGAACTACAAAATGCCCCTGGAGAACTTCTTGGCTCCTGGGAAGAGTTCTTCTCTCATTCCCGGTACATAAGCTGTCACTGCAAACTGGTATTCACTGGCAGCATTTTTCTACAAGTGTTGACTGAAAACAAGTCACAGAATAAAAATTTATAAAAACAAGGATGTCAGGTGACTTTTCAATTATGCATTAATAGCTTAGTAAATGGGGTTATTTATAATAATCTAATGGCCTTTGCCTCGAAGTCATAATTAAAGATTGTGTGTGTATATATATTGCATGTGTGTGTAACAGTAAAATTGTTGTGAGATAAAGTATATATGTCTTTACCTCTTGTGATGATTAGTTTGAATTGTGTCCTGTTGACCAGCTGAGACATCCAGCCTCATGGACTGAATATATACTGGGTTCTTGGACCTTCTGTTGGTAGACAGCCATTGTCGGTCTAGCTGGACCACAGTGTGGACTGTAATCCAGACTCAGGCCAATAAATTCTTTCCCCTTAAAATAGCATTTTTTTTTCCAGGGGCGGGGGGAGGGCAAAACCAGGCCACCATGACTAGGAAAATGGTAACCATGACACCATGATCGAAATGTTCATTTTGTTCCATGTTCTCCTACATGGACAACATCTACCAGATTTATTTTTCTTGCCTGTCTAGCAAGTATAAACTTTAAAATTTTCATTGTAACCTAAATTGTGTTTTCATGCTTACCTATGAAATAGGGACATTTTTCCTTTTTTATTTTTAACTTTTGTTTTCTTCGCCAGTGAAATTGCTGTGCATAACCTTGGGCTAATTGATATTCAAATTGTGTTTTCTAAGAATTGATACAAGAACTTCACGTATTCCTGTTCTTACTATTTTTGCTGATCATTTGCTGAAAAAAGCAGTCACGGCTGCTCTTGTCTCATTTCTTTATCGTGCTCAATTCAGCCAAGTCCTAAGTATCTTTTTTCTTTCTGTCTGATTTGGGAGTCTTTTGAAAGAAGTTTTCACTACCAGTGTTCGTGAAGAATTCTTCTGTCTTTATTTGTAATAGTTCCAAGTTTTTATCTTTTGTATTTAATTCCTTAATCTCTCTAAAGTTAGTTTTTGTGTTTGATGTGAGGTAAGGATGTGATTCACACAGGATACCTATTTCTTTCATGGGTATTTTTGATGGCTTATCTCCCTCCAGCCCGAAACACCTACTCAGCCGTCAGTGACTTTTCCGTCACTGAGTAGGTCAGCCTCTGGCCTCTTTTCTTGTGTTGGTGCTACAGTCACTGCTGCCTTAGTCACTAGAGTGTGAAAATAAACCCTGGTACATTTTCAGCACTTCGTCACACTCTATTGCTCAGGATAGAATCAATGGCTCTTAGACATTTCAATTGTTTTTAAATTTTAGATACCATATTTTTAATTCAACCAAAGAGAAGGAGAGGGAGAGGGAAAGAGAGAGAGATGTAAGAAAGGAAAAGAAAGACTCAAACATACTGTGCTGAGATTTGGGCATTACAGTAAGTCTTTATATCAACTTGGGTGAAAGGCCTTTGTTATAGCATTGAGTTATTTTATTTGTGAATAAGAAATGTTTTTTCATTAGTTTTGTTCGTAAGTATTTTACAAGTTTTCCTATAAAAACTGAAGTGAGAAAAAACATATTTGTTAAACCCTTACCCAACCTCAGGCTAAAACTGAGGTCAGTCTGACCCTTGGGTATGCATAGGAAGCATTTATGGGAACCATAATTCACCTGCCGTCGCTCTGTTTCTGGAACCTCAACAGCTAGCCCACATTCTTGTGGAAAGCCCCTGTGTTGCCATGCTCTTCTCATGGCACCTGTGTCAAGGGAAAGTGCCCAGCTTGTGCTTTTTGCCTTTGTGAACCTCCTCCTCTACTGACTCAGGCCACTCTTTAGATGTGTAAGCACAAGAGTGCATGCCCCAGGCTGGCTCTATGCAGCTCAATAAAAACTTCACCTTCATAAAGAGCTCATCCTGGTCACCTTCTCTCGGGTAAGAACAGCCCAACTACCACCACAGCCATGCAGACGGACCTGGGGGTTGGGTCATTGGCAGGGCATTTGCTCATCATCCAGGAGTCGGACATGTCATCCCAGCACTGTTCTCTCTAAAAGAGCCCTGCTTGTGCTTCCTAGATTTTTTTTAAACTTGTTTTCTTTTGGATGCTGTTTGTTTTTATATCCTTTTATTTGCCAATATTTCTAAGCTTATTAAGTGCTCAGAACTTTTCTGTAGATTTTAAGTTTTCTGTCAGTCACAGATATGAGTGAATAATAAAAATCCTTTCTCAAGTTGGATTTTATCTTATCTAAGTATACTGGCTACAGCCTGTATTGCAACGTTGGCTACACATGGCATGCTTGGTTTAACAAGCCATTAGTGAAACTTTAAAAACATGTTTACTTTTATCATTTAGTATAGTATTTTAGGTGAGCTTTCTGTAGACACACTGAGTTGAGGTAAAGAAGTTTTTTTTGATTCAAAATTGCTGGATTTAAAAAATTGTCAATATTAAGTTCCTAACTTTGTATCTTTTCAAAGACTGTTACGTGTGTGTGTGTGTATGTGTGTGTGTGTGTGTGTGTGTGTGTGTGTGTGTGTGTGTGTGTGTTGGTGGTAGTGGTGGGTAAGCAGGTGTTCACTGATACATGGGAGTGTGGAGGCTAGAGGTTGCCTTTGGCGACCCCCCACCCCTATCCCTTACTTCTTGAGCCAGGGTCTCACAGTGAACCTGGAACTCACCATTCCCGGACACTCGCTGGCTAGTGAGCCCTTGGTATCCACTTGCTCCCCATCCCCCACTCACATGATTAAATCCGAATTGATCTCCTCTGCAGTTTAGAAGAACTGCAGTCACATGTCATATAACAGTTCAGTCAGCAGCAGACTGCATATCCCACAGTGGACCCCTAAGCTTAGAGCCAAGCTGAATTACTTGTGACATTGTAACCACTGTATTGTTATATTCCAGGCATTATCTAAGGGAAGGCTAATACATGGGAACATTGTGCTACTACTCATACCAAGATTATTACAAATGGCTATGTGCCGTAAATACACCACAGGATTAGATAAGACTTCCACCAAAAGGCTGTTGTTTGTTTACTAGATTATACTTCTTAGTGTAGCTCAGATTCCTGCCTATGAAAGAAAAAGCTTGCTGTGAAACACAATTTAGTTTTATGCTTGCATCATCTGACATTTATCACATTTACTGTGTCCCTAGATTGTGTCAGGAGGCCTCATAGACAAAAGAATGTGTAATAGCTCACACCTTGTTAGCATGTAAGCCAGCCCTGGAAGGTGCTGAACTTTCTCATCCTAAAGCAGGGTGATGACTGTGTCTCCCCCCATTGGTGGGAACGCTACTTCACAGACTGACTTGATTGGCTAACTCATAATCAGCGCCCAGGAGGAAAGTGTGACTGAGTCAAGCCTTAGGAATGTCTGGTATCCAAGAATAAGCATGCAAGAACACAAAAAGAGTATCTGTCCTCTATACCACTCAGCAGCTTTGTTGGAATTGCATTGGCTTGTCTCAGAATGGCAAGCCCATCTAAGAACCTAAGGGCACAGGTGCTCACTGGTGCTGGTAGGGCCTTAGCTATAGCTCAGAGGTAGAGACTGGCATTCATGCAGCCCTGATTTGATCCCTGCATTTCAAAAAGAAAGAAAAGTCCTTTCCCTTAAAAACACTAGATGTAATGAGGTAATATATCGGTAAGTTTATAACTAGCATTTATAGGAAGTTTTTAATTTAAGAATTATATAAATACTACAGGCAGTATTTGTTTTATTCAAAGTTTGACACCTTCCAGCCTCTGTTCCTTGTTCCCTGAAATTAAACCATATTTAATCAGCTTATTTATGAATAGCTTAGAATAGCTTTAAAATTAGAATATTTTTTAATAGACACAAATACCATGTCAGTACAAACTATGTTACAGTGGAAATGTCAATAAGAACTATAGTGGAATTCATATAAAGCTTTTGGAGTTTTGAACTTTCTTGGAAGGGCATATAGCATATTGTATATAGAATAACCTTTTTAGAACATAAAAAAAAAGTCAAGAGTATAGGGCGTCAGATAAAGGCAGTGGTTTGGGGGTAGGTTTTTCTAACTAGTAGTGGAAGTTAGAAGGATGTTTCCCACATGGTATGAGTTTAAGGTTGTAACAGATCTGTAGTACCCTGTATTGACTGTCAGCTCTATTCATGATTTAACCAGGAAAACAAGATCATTCTAAGTATTTCAGAGAGGGAGTGATTTAATATAGGGAAACGTGAAGAGATAAACCATAAGGACTGACGGAATAAAGTCAGGAGAAACCCTCAGTTCTCAAGTGGGCCAGAAGCCTTTGAAGATTCAAGATGGCAGAACTGCTGTGAACAAACACTGACCATTTCAGCTACCTGAAATGGTGGGTGATTCTCAGGACAACTAAAAAAAAAATGTCTCCCCAACTTTTTGGTCTTTAAGACACTTCATATTGTTAAAAATTGCTGAACATTCTAAAGAACTTTTGTTTCTGTACACTGTATTTCTTGATACTTATTGCATTAAAAATAAAAAAGAAGCCGGGCGGTGGTGGCACACGCCTTTAATCCCAGCACTCGGGAGGCAGAGCCAGGTGGATCTCTGTGAGTTCGAGGCCAGCCTGGGCTACCAAGTGAGCTCCAGGAAAGGCGCAAAGCTACACAGAGAAACCCTGTCTCGAAAAACCAAAAAAATAAAAATAAAAAAATAAAAAAATAAAAAAGAAATGTCAGAGCCTTAAGACTCTACAAGCAGGCATTCCCTCAAATCAAGAGATGAAGGACTCACTGCAGGTCAATTGTAGCTTTGGGAAAATACCACTGTGTGATCATGAGAAAATGGGTATATAAAAGGGTCAATGATGTTTGTACAGTCATAATGGGTTTGACTTTGTGGCATTCCTAAAAGGGTCTCAGTTACTTCTAGGAGCTCCTGAGTCAGGCTGAAGTACTTCTGGACTAATGCATCTGAGAAGTCTCTTGTCTCTTGGTGCCCATGTGCCTGCCTTCTGCTGGAGATGGGGCAATAATTTGGCTTCCCTCTGCCTTCTATGTCTCACACACAGTAGTCCCCATTGAACAATCCAACCAGAACCCACTGACAGAGATTCTATAAATATAGAATATGCCAGACATCCATGGGCTATAATATACAGAGAAATATGAGGCTAAGAGAAGCGCCATCCTGAACCGGCAATGAATAAGCCAGTGCACCTTATTAAACACCTATGAAAATCTACCCAGTTGATGATTATGCATAGATGTAAAGTGAAAATTATCATGCTATTGCCTAGACTCCATACCCCTTTCCAATAACCACCTCCTCGTCTCAATCTGAGAACAGTAAAACAAATATAACCAACTTGATCTTGGGCTACTTTCTCCAGAACTTTTCAATATGTTTATTCTAAACTTTGTACATTCAAGCATTCACACACACACACACACACACACACACACACACACACACCAGAATTTCTATCATCTGCTTAGAAGTTGGCTAAGTGTGATTCTCTTGGTAGGGGCTCCTGGCATCAGTGAACCCAGAACATTAGCATGTTCATTGTGGACTCGGCCTTGGGAAGAAAACTACTTAAGTACTACACAGATATGTAATGTTTACATAATGTTTAAACAATGTGAGTTTAATAAATCAAAGATTTCATAAGTGACCATTATACCTTCTATAAATAATATTTATTCATTTATTTATAGAGGCAAGTCTTACTGTCTAGTCCTGGCTGGCCTAAAACTCTCCATGTAGACTAGGCTGGCTTCAAACTCAGCGATTCACCTGTCTCTGCCTCCCAAGTGCTAGGATTAAAAGCACACACTACTACGCAGGCCTGAGACTGTTTTAAACGGTAAAAATTATTAGGTATGTATGATATGCATTGAAAGAAGAATAAGACAAGTAGTGAATTTACTTACATTTTATGAACAGTAATCGTTAGTTGACTGGTAAGAGCTTCCCCTTCTTGTGAGAGTTTAGAAACTTCTGTTTAATTCCAAATTTCAGGAAAATCTTAGAAGTCATTTCAAGTATACCTTGGCAACCCAGCAGTTTTGACAGGAAAGTATAAACTTGGGCCTTCTAGAACAATTTTGTCTTGTAGTGCAAATCTGAGAACAACAGTTTGGATTTTTCTTAAGTAAAAAACACATTCAAAACCACTGGACGAGCCAGAACTACTCCATTTAGCTTGTCTACTTGTCACGTTCTCTCCCCTGCCCTCTACCAATAGGTTTTTTAAAAATAAGAAAGCATTAGGTCTTATTGATTCTTGAACTTGTTTGTGAATGAATTATCCTTCATTTATATGTGAATTATAATCAGAAGTGCTTTTGCTTACATAGTGTATTTGACTTTTTTTTAAACCTCAAAACATGTGAAAAAAAGAAGCAGAGATTCCCATATGTACACAGTGTTCCTAAGTTCCCTCTCCACATGGATGTACAACCCAAATGAGCTTATACAAGTGAACAAAAATAAATCATGTTTATTTCTTCCATCTGCACTTTAGAAAGAGAATGTGCAGAAGTAAGTGTTCAGAAACAGGAATCTGCCAAAGATTGCCACACATGCCTGAATATAAGATGAGGTTCTTTTCCCCCTCAACGGTGTTCTTCAGAAAAGAGAGTTAGCCCATTCTTGAACCCTCACCCATCCCTAGTGGAAAAAGGAGAGCTCATTCTCAATTACTGTGTACTGTTTACCAAAGATGACATTGGCTAAATGATCTCAATCAATCTTACTTTCATGTGTTTATGTAAGTCACCTGGTAAATTTATCTTAACCATTTAAGTAGAGATTTAGCATTCATTTCTGGGAATATGGACTCACAGTGGTAAATAATGGGTATTAGGGTAAACTCAAAATTATTCAAACAAGCATTAGTCTCAACAAATTGGATGAAAGTATCCTTTAGAAAGGGTTTAGATATTCTAGTATCTCTACAAATGTCCACAAAGGGGTGAAAGCAATTGCAGAATGTTCCTTTGTAAAGTTATATTTACACAGTATGACATTTAAATGGCCTGTATATGAATTTTAAGAAGATGTGTATACTGGGCCACATAATGTCATTTGCTGTAACAATCCTAGATGCTCACTGGTCTGTCCTTGTAAGACTTCCTTTCTCATATATGTCAGAATCCAGCATCTTCTGAGTTGCTCTTCTCTAAGCAGTGCTTGGGGACGCAGGCTCTGTCTGCTTTGTGGCCACCCCCTGTTTAACACCCAGCCTCCAGAGCTGCCCGAAGAGAAGAGAAAGGACAATGGACCTCTACCTGGGACATTCTGTTGCCAGGCTGAAAGATGGTGGCTAGTAATTTCACTCGCTAAAATCCAGTCACCTGGGCTAAACTTCTCTACAAGGAAAGCTAAAACTGCATAGCATCTGTGGCCAAGGAGGAAAATGGAGTTAGTGAGCAGGGAATGTCTCTCCCACAGCCTCTTCTACCATATTCTGTTGATGATGTTTTGTTTTTTGATTTTTTCAAGACAGAGTTTCTCTGTGTCACAGCCCCGGCTGTCCTGGAACTCACTTTGCAGACCAAGGTGGCCTCTAACTCACATGTGATCCTCCTGCCTCTGCATCCCAAGTAGAGTGCTGGAATTAAAGGTGTGCATGACTACACGTGGCACTTGTAGAATATATGATCGATCGTTACATTTGGATTCCGCTTGTTTACACACAGGGAATTCTTGCCTCTGATCTCTAGTCAGAGAGGAAAGTTATTTAGTTTTTTTGTTTTTTGAGATTATAACTACAATGTTTCTTCCTTCTCTTTCCTCCCTCCAAATAAGAGAAAGGGACATAGAAGGAACATAGAAATGTCTCAAAGCAGCTGTGCTGAATAAGGAAGAGCAAATGCCGTTTATCTAAGACTTCTTTGTTATATGTGCATGTGTATGAGTGTGAGTGCATGCCATGGCCATGCATGGCTGTCTCGCGGGGGGGGGGGGTGTGGGCAACTCTGCATGCTAGCCTTCCCCGTCCACTTTGTTTACAGCAGCGTCTCTTTGTCGTCTGTTGCTGTGTATGTCGGTGTAGCTGGGGACTCTGCTGACTCTGCCTCCTATCTCGCCACGTGAATATGGGGATTAGAGGAGCATGCTGCCGTGTCCAGGTTTACGTGAGTTCTGGGGGTTCAAACTCCGATCTCATGCTTGTAGAGCAGGTACTTCACCCACTCAACCACCTCTCCATCCATACTTTAAGTTCTGGACATTTCCTGTTCTTGCTAAAGGATTCTCTGGTTAAGAGGTATCAGTCTATTCCAGTGAGTTTTATTTTTCTATGTTCTTCTTAGTAGAGTTGTTCCTCTTCCAGTCTTGGTAGAGTCATTCCTCTTTCAGATGACAGGTTCCAAACTTTAGTTGTTGAAACAACACAGCAGCATTAGTAGATTGAGAGGTGTGTCCATACGTTGGGTTCTAACAACACCTTGCCTCAATTGGTGTGGTAGTTTGAATAGGTATGCCCCCCTATAGACTCATGTGTTTTGAATGCTTGGCCTATAGGGAGTGGCACTATTAGGAGATGTGGCCTTGTTGGAGGAAGTGTGTCACTGGAGGTGGGCTCTGAGGTCTTATATGCTCAAGCTATGCCCAGTGTGGTACAGTCTCCTGCTGCCTGTGGATCCAGTTGTAGAACTCTCAGCTCCTTCTACCATATCTGCCTTCATGCCACCATGCTTCTTGCTATGATAATAATGAAATAAACCTCTAAAACGGTAAGTCAGCCTCAATTAAATGTTTTCCATTATAAGAGTTGCTTAAGAAACCATAGGACTGTTTGATTGCCATTTCTAACTGCCACTCAGCTCTCCTCAGCCATCTCCTCAGAACCTTGGCCCCTGAGGAACTGGGTTTGCCATTGTTTTAGTTGGGGTTTTGTTGCTGTGAAGAGACATCATGACCTCAGCAACTCTTACAAAGGAAAACATTTAATTGAGGCTGGCTTAGAGTTCAGAGGTTTAGTCCATTATCATCATGGCAGGAAGTGGTACTGGAGAGGTATCTGAGAGTTCTATATCTGGATCAGCAGGCAACAGGAAGAGAGAATGCCCCTGGGCCTGGCTTGGGCTTCTGAAACCCCAGTGACATACTTCCCCCAACAAGGCCACACTTCCCAATGGTGCCATCCCCTATGAGCCTATGGGGGCCATTTTCATTCAAACCATGACAGCCAGCAACCAGTTTAATCCACCTTACTTTGTGGGCAAAGTGATGCCTAAATTTGTCCATTGGCAGCAAAGTCCCCACAGCTGGTAAGTGGTAACTGGATCTGTGAGGTCCCAGGCCCACCTGAGCTCTGCTTGTGTTTACTCTGAGTGCTGCTGGGATTGTTCCAGGCCTGTTAAAGTGTCTACATGCATACTCTACAGCTACTGAGAAAGGCCATGTTTCCTCTTCTTGGCTGGCAGCCTGTGCCCTCTGCCAACCACTTCTGGGTTATAAAGACAGAGACTTGACATTCTGTACCATCAATTCTCTGATGCAGGTTTTGTTCCCTCTGGGTCTAGTGGTGTGTTTGATCATCTCCTTCTATTAAGATTTTTTTTTTTAATCTTGGCCTAATAACACCCAAGTCCTCATGTAATATCATCCAGCACCCATTACCTTGTCTTTGCCAGTGAGAATGTGATATAAATAGAGCTCTAACAAAATATAGCACATGCCAGATTCAACACTTGAGTTCTGATCTGGCCAAGCACTGAAGACAATGAACTAGAAAGGCATGTGAATTGGTGGTGAAACAGCTGTCAGGGAGGAAAACCTTCTTTATCTTCTGAGGTTAGTTTAGAATGGCCTCTGATTAAATCAACAAAAGACAGATGAATAGGGAAGGAGAGGAATTCACCAAAAAGAAGTGTAACTTGGGCCTGAGAGCTGGCTCTCCTAATAAAGCATTTGCCATGCCACTGTGAGGACCAGCATCTAGATCGCCAGCAACCAGTAGCCAGGTAAATGCCAGACAAGCAAGGTGCACCTGTAAACCAAGCACAGGGTATGCAGGGACAGAGGAGCCCCACAGCATGCTGCCTGTCTGCACTAGCCATGATGCCAACCACAGGTCCCCACACTCATTTTCTCACACACATGTGAACACATGTGTTCATGCACCATACTCCTAGGGAAACATAAAACTCAAAAAGTGATCTGCTTTAGGGGCTTAGATGCCATTTATAGCAAAGGAAATGGACTTGGACTTTAAGATATGTTGCATTGTAGAACAGTCACTAGGAAACACATGGGGAGCCTAATGGAAGGTAAGGGTTGTCTTAGATGTCCATTTGTACTCTCAGTGTTGACTTTCCATTGCCAGTGACTAGGATTGTTCTCCAGTTCCTGGAACAGGATGGACCCCAGGAATCAATCAGTGCCCTGGTGTTGGTGAAATGAGGGAATGGCAGAGATCTCTTCTGGGTGGGTTTCATTTGGCTTCAGCTCAAAATAATCTTTATGCCAAAGTAACTTTGGGGTGACATGGGTTGATCCCTTCAATGTGTACTTGGATACCTGTTCCCTCACTTCAGTCATTCTTAGTTGCTTTCCTATGGATGCATACATCCCCCAATCCCACTACCACCTTCAAATTATGCTCTAAATATCTCCTCAGATGATTCCACTGTAAACAGGGATCTTTGGAGATTAGTTGTTTTAATAAGTTATGAAGGAACTTAATTATTTATCTATCTACGCAGCTTCTGCTGCTCTCTGCATAAGGTAAGATGTCTCGTTTGATTCTTGGTTGAAATGAAGATAAATCTTTCCTTTCTCTCTTTCCTCCCTTCCTTCTTCCTGTTCTCCTGTCTTTCCTTCTCTTCCAGCAACCAGGAATAAGTCCTTGTCCTCAGAAGGACTATTTGAAGGAAACTGAAGGAAAAAGGTTGTATACAAGTCTATGCATCTATAATGTAACATGGCAGGAAATGATGAGAAACTTTTTTGTTGGGCATGGTGGCTCATGCCTATAATTCTAGCCCTTTGGAAGCTGAGGCAGGAGACTCCAGAGTTTAAGGCCTCTCTGGTCTACATAGTAAGACCCTGTATCAAGGGGAAAAAAACAGAGCACCAACCAACAGGAAAACACCAGAATCCCATATTGTGCTGCTGCAGCAACCCATAAAAGCCTGAAGAGTCTATACAGAGTGGAAATTGATTTCTCACAGTTCTGGGAAGGCCAAGGTGCTGGCGGGTTCAATGTCTAAAGACTCAGGCTCTTCTTTATGAATGGCACCTGGTTGCTGTGTCCTCGTGTGGCAGGAGGGGCAGAGGGGAGAAAGGGGACAATGGGCTTCCTCAAGCCCTTTTGGAAAGGCACTAATCCCATAATAGTGCTGCTCTCCTGACTTACCACCCCAGGAGGCTCTACTCCTTAAAACTGTTGTGCTGGGAACTTAGTGTCAACACATGAACTTGAAGGTGATACATTCAGACCATGGCACAAACTAAGAAGGGTCTGAGGAACTGTGGATACCAGCTAGAGATTCTCTGCCCAGGTGACATTTGATCAGGATCCTGAATGGATGGAGAGAGAAAGGTAAGGTGAAGGGAGCTAGAGGAGAAAGGATGAGTATGTGGGGTCTTTAGGAAATGGAGTGCAGTATTTTAGGCAATATGGATGAAAAGGGCAAAGTCTTTGCTATCAGTATATTCTATAGTAGCTCAGAAACCAACCAGCATGTCTTGAGTCCTGGACTCAGGGAAAGGGAAGCAGGCTGAAGACTAGACAGAAACTTATAGACCAACTAGAGCCTTTAGACTGGATTGGGGATGACAGAGTGTTAGACCAGAGGCAGTGAGCTAGGGTGACATGATTCAATTTAAATCCTGAGAGCCATCCAAAAAAGAAAAAAGTGAAAGAGAAGCACTTGGTACTTAGAAGGCAGGCCCACCATTAAAAGCAAGTGTTGAAGGCCAGCAGTGTGAATCAGATGGGAGTCCTGACCCAGAGTATCTACTTCAGCTGTGGATCCAGCTTTATAACCACTGTATGGGCTAAGGCTAGCAGGGTGGGGTTTGGGTTTTGTGGACATCTGCTGTCATGCTAGTGATCCCCCATTGCCTCTCTGTGCTTTCTTTCCTCCCTCCCTCCCCCTTCTCTTTCTCTAGTTTATATTTCTCAATTACTGCAGAAAATCATTATCTCTTTTGCTTTCCTCTAGCTTTGTTGAGGCATTATGGACCACTAAAAATTCTATTTGTCAGGTTGAATGTGGCGCTTTGCTCTACATAGGCATTGTCTATACACACAAGGCAGTACAACTTGTTTTATTTTCAAAGTACACTCAAGCTGTTCTCATAATTCCTTCTACAGTGTTCCATGATTAGAAAGCTAGTCCTCTGAATTCGATAGGCAAACAAAGACAATGGGAGGGAGCAGAAAGGGCCTGTGTTTGGTAGATACACACCTGGTTTGAACCTGGCTCTGTGTATAAGCTATAGTCGAGTAATATGATCAGTCTGTTCGTGCAGAAAATATGATCACACCTCTCCAGGAAATAAGTGGGATAATTAAAGGGAAAATTATACTAATAAGTGAAATTTAGAAGCTCCACAATTCCATTATTTTTCTACCTGGTTTTATTGGATTTGGGGGATGCATTTTATCTGATCATATTGTATTAAAGGGAATAAATATGTTGTGTCCATTTTGACACCTTAAGCACACTGCTTGAGTCATAGATGCTATGTTTAGAGAGAGTCAATGGAGTCCGCGCGAGATAAATGCCAAGTAGTAAACTCCAACAGAAGGAAGATGTCATTTCCAGGTAAAAGACACCATCTGGCAGGCATCACTGTACCAAGAACCTGGGGTTTCTAGTCTGGTTGACTAGGTGAAGATAGTGGATTCTGACCAGCAGGGTAAGTGCTTAGTGAGAGGCCAGCCGGAGCCTGGAGGAACTTCTGAGCCCATTGAGCTTCTCTGCAGGGTCTTGGCTGCTGTTTGCTTCCTGTTTTGTTGTTGTCTGAACAACTTAAGAGGAAAGCACAGGCCAGTTTTCCAGGTCACCTGGAAGGGCGCTAACTCCTCCAACAAATGCTGCTCTCTTAAAGATAAGAATCTCTTTATACCTTATTCTCCCGGGACTCCTCAGCATATCATCATGAATGTGGTCTGTTTCCCATCTGGGTGCAGAGATGATTCAGTTTGTGTGTGCCCCCCCCCACCCCCCTTAGACCATACCCTGAAACCTCATTTTCTTCTCATCCTTTCTGTCCTTAAGAAGTTCATTTGCTGTAGTCTGCCGTGGCCTACTGTGATCTGTTCTTGTCCCCTTCAACTTCATAAACAAGAATTAAATTCCCACAGTGCTGGACTTAGAAAGTGGTGCTTGTGGGAGGTGATAGTTGTGAGGATAGAGCCCTCATCAATGGGATTAGCACCTTCATAAAAGATCCTCAGCTTCAGGGGCCAGAACTATAAGCCAGAACATTTTTGTTATTTAAACCACCCAGCATGTAGTTGTTTGATATGGCAGCCATAGTCAACTAACACAGGCACCCACGGAAGAAACTTTAAATCAGCTTCAGGACATCACTGTACTAGGTTTTGTTTGTGGTCATAGGTCTGTATTCGCTAGTTATCATCACAATACATTGTTGACTTGGGTGATGGTCTCACTTTTTTTTTGAAAACTAGAAACAAGTCCAAAAGCAATGTGAAGCTAGGATTGGTTCCTTCTGAAGTCCAAGAGAGAGGAGTCTCTTTGAGCCTTTCTGTTTTGCCTGTGAGTGGTCATTTCTTCCTTTTGTCTTCATAGTGACTTCCTTTTATATATGTCCTTGGTGTCCAGATTGCCTCTTTGCTTAATGACACCAGTCCTTTGTTTGGGGACCCATGACCCATTTGAACTTGATGACCAACCTGTATGTGGTAGTCATTCTTTTGTTTGTTGTTTTTTGAGACAGGGTTTTTCTATGTAGCTTTGGAGTCTGTCCTGGATCTTGCTCTGTAGACCAGACTGGCCTAGAACTCACAGACATCCCCCTGGCTCTGCCTCCTGAGTGCTGGGATTAAAGGCATGCACCACCGCTGCCTGGCATGGTAGTCATTCTTATCTTTGCTGTGCCTGAATGCCTGCCACAAACAGTGTGAGAGTACGAAGATTTATTTTGGTCCATGGTTTCAGAGGGTTCAGTCCATGGTCACTTGATCCCATGTGCCTAGGCAGAAGGATACAGGAGTGTGTGACAAAAGAGAGGTGCTTTCTTAATGGTATAAAGGAAGCAGGAAGTGATATAGGCAAGAGCCACATGTAATAGATACCCAAGAACCCATCTATCCTCAGTGGCCTACTTCATCCAGTTAGAACATATACCTAAAGTTTTCAGAACTTCCTAAGAAAGTGACCCAGCACTAAACATAGGAGCCCCAAGAGGATATTCATATTAACCATAACACACTATAAAGACCGTATTCTAAAGGGCTCTGGGTTAAGAGTTCAGCATCAGAACTTGGTGGGAAACAGTTTAATCTATGGCAGACATTTTTCCCAGAGAATGATATTATATGCTTTCCTTCCATTTATATTTACTTATAACTACAATAGCTTATATTTTATTTTGTAAATAAAGCATAGTTATTGTTTCCATTGAGGATGATGAAGTGAAAGAGCCAGAAAGACCTGGGTTGAACTCCACATTCTAGGGCTTAGGAGTATGGCTCAGGGATAGAACACTTGTCCAGCATGAGTCCTTGGTTTTGATCCCTAGCACTGCCTCCCCTCCAAAGCCAAAATCTATGTTGTACTATTTATCTGTATGGTCTTCAAGTATTCAGTAATTGATTACGTTTTCTGTTGATTTTAAAGCATATTTTCATGTCAAGCTTACCATGGCCAACATTTTTCTAAGCACTTAATGGATTTAATATTTGTAACAACTTCAGAAAATAGTTACTTCAGTATCTTGGCTTAGGGGCAAGGAGTGTTACTGCTTAAAGCTACATAATGAATCGGTAAAGAAGAGAAGCCAGGATTTGAATTCATGTTCTGATTACACTGTAACTCCCTTTATATACCTTCTGTATTCAGCAGGTTTTGATAATTGATAAAATAACCAGCACTTAGCAAAGCTTGTTATGGCGATGCAATAAGCCCAGATGTGACTCGGTGGTAGAATGGTTCATACCTAGAATGTATGAGACTGGACAGGGCGGGGCGGGGGGGGGGGGGGGGGGAGGATGGGATGGCTCCTGCCTTCCCTTGCTGTTCTTACAGGATTAAGGGACATGCTGGCTGTACTATTAGGGAAAGATTAGAGTATGGAGAAATGTGCATTGGGAGTAGAAAACAGAAAATAATGGCATAATAAAGACATACAAAGAGTAGGTTTTTAAAATTACTGTCTTGGGTCTTCGTCCAGTGGTTTTTGTCCTTGTTTTCTAGAGAGGTGAAAAGCTCTTGTGGAGAGAGTAATTTTGCTGTCTTTGTTTTGTTTTGTTGCTGGTTGTTAGAAAGCAAAGTGAACTCATCTGGCTTTTCTTTGGCAGATGTATACCGAGGACGACAGCAGGTCTTCTCTCCGTGCCCCACTCATGTCCTTGATATTTTTGCTAATAACCAATGCTTCCATATCATTCTGTGGTTCTTCAGTTCAGCATTAAAGTTTTATTGGACATTTGACCCATTTGATGCCTCTTGGGAGGAAGCGGCACTGGTGGAGCAGCTGGCTCCCTAGGAACTGGTGTAAATTACTATGTCTGATGGTTAATCTTGAGCTCTGGCGTTTATAATGACCCCATGAAGTATCAGTTGAACCAAATTATAGCACTCGGTATTGAAACACTCCATTTCCATTCCTCGCTGTATTAGCTTTCTAGTATGGCTGCTTCTGAATCAAAGGGCATGTATCTCCTCCTCGAAGCACAAACCAACAAAGTATGCTTTTCATCCAGTATCCAGGTTGTTTCTAGAGCTCTTGGAGCAAGCTGCAATGTGAGGTACAGCTGACAACATAAATATGAATGAGACAGTTGGTGTCCTCAGCATGCCTCTTTCTGCAGGAAGACAAAGGCTCTAGGATTCCCACGGGGCAGTAATAATTTATAAGCAGAGCATCAAGGAGCTATGTGGGCGGGGTGGGAGTGCATCTCATCTGTGGAGAACAGGTAAGACTGAGAAGTCTTGAAAAGGGGTGGCTTTGCATACGTAGCAACAAGAGCTAGAGCTGGGTGGGGGGATGTAAGGGTCAATGGGTCCACTCTAGGTGAGACGCAGGGCACAGGTAGGCCTAGGGGGCAGGAAATGGAGCAGTCAGTCTGGGATAGAAAGGACATCACCTGTTATTTTTCTGTATACGACATTTATTCTTTCACTGAATGAAGCTTTTGAACCAGGGAGTGAAAATGATCTGAGCAGCACTTGAAGCAAATGAATCTGGCCTGAAATTCATTTTGCTGGTTTGAGTTTCAGGAGCATGAGGGAGACAGATGCTTAGCGGTAATGCTAGAGCAAGGGCAAGCAGCAGGGGCCTGAGGCAGGATGCAGTGGGGGCCTGAGGCAGGATGCAGTGGGGGCCTGAGGCAGGATGCAACAGGGGCCTGAGGCAGGATGCAGTGGGGGCCTGAGGCAGGATGCAGTGGGGGCCTGAGGCAGGATGCAGTGGGGGCCTGAGGCAGGATGCAGTGGGGGACCTGAGGTAGGATGGTGCACATGACTAGACACAGACCTCTGCAAGGAGAAGTCAGTGAGGTAGGCAGATAACTGAACTGAGAGGAGACGTGGATGGAAACAGGTGCTTCTATAGTCTCAGGAGATGATTTAGCCTTTTCTCAAATCCACCTGTAGCCCAAGCATTGTTATTTGCTATGGAGGATTTCTCAGAGCTTGTTTCTACACAAAGTGGACATCGAAGAAGATGATGGCCCATTTCTCGAACTTGCTTGTCCTTACAAAGCTTTCCCCTGATGTAATTGTAAAGCTTATGGTATTCTGCAAGATTATGAGCACATGGCAGCACACTGAAGTACATTGGAAAATGAGGGTGTCAGGAATTAAAACCAAGAGACTGAAATTAGAATTTGGTATGGGTGAAGATGGTAGGTCAACTTTGAAAATTGTTAAGTGTGAGGTGCTGTGGGCCATGAGTTGGAATCCTCGAGAAGCTTTCTTGTCCTATAGAACTGCAGCTTCATCCAGAGGTTAGGACAGTAAGTGAATTTGTGGTCTGTAGAGTGGATGGAACTGGAAAACATCTCTGTGACACAGGAGAACAGGCAAACAGCAAGGCTGATGCAGGAGCAGATGAGCAGCGAGGAGGATGTGGAATGACCAGGGAGAAGGACAATGTATCCTTGCTCTTTTAGAAAACTAGGGCTGGCGTTCAGGACTAGGCAGGTGCTCAGCTAGGAGACTGAGGACCAGAAGCGCCTTAAAGTTTGGGGACATAAGTACTTATCACTGGGATGGAAGGAGGACTTTTAATAGATGTGAAAGCATGGGTCTAGAGGCCCGGCTTAAGGAATCTTAGGGTGACTATGTAAACAAAACACATCGCACCCCTTCTTTAGGAAAATGCTGTCTATGAAAAAAATATTTCATGGAAGTTTGCAGAAGGAGAAAGATTTGGGTTTTTTGTTGTTGTTGTTGTTCTTGTGTTTTTTCAGATCATGGTTAAGAAGAAGAAGCAAAAGGGGCAGGGGTGGAGAGCTGTGCTTTCTTACTCTTGGATTCCTGTGGCCATAGTTGTTTAAGATTTGCTTATTTGTATTTGTGTGTGTGTGTGTGTGCGTGTGCGCGCGCGCATGAGGGAATTTATGAGCACTTCATATGTGAAGATGACCACAGAGTCCAAAAAAGTGTCTGATTCCCTGGAACTGGAATTATAGGTAGTTGATAGTTATGAGCCACCCAAAGTGGGTGCTGGAAACTGAACCCAAGTCTCTTGGTTTTTTTTGTTTTTTGTTTTTTTTTTCCTGTGATGTTCCAGGAATTCTCCCATCTCTGCCCCATCTTAAAAATGGGAGCACACAGTTACAGATGTGTGCCACTGTACCCTGCTTTATAAGAGTTCTGGGGATTCCAACAGGTCCCACATTTGTGCAGCAAGTGCTGTGCGCACAGAGCCATATCTCCAGCTTGGACCCACAGCTCTTGTGTGAGCCTACACTGGCCCCCAGGCTTGTTGCTCTTCCATGTATCTGAGGAGCCCAGTAAGTGGCATTTCTAACAAACTCCCAGGTGCCATGGCTGACCACTGTTGATCTGAGTGCCACTATCTGAGAACCTCTGCTTTGAAAAAGGGAAAGAGGAAGCTTTGGGTGAAAAAAGATTTATCTTTGTTTAAAACAACAACAACAAGAAGAAGCTACCAGAAATGAGGAAAAAGAAACACTGGATAAAGACACTTAACCTTTCGAAGCAGAGGTACCATCGAGGTGGCAGTCTATGGAAATGGAGAATTACACACCATACCAGAGTACAGAAGGCTGTCGCCATGGATACTGTAGTTCTGACAATGATAATGGATAGAGCAAGGTAGAGGGCAGTGCTGTTGGACCCACCCAGTGCTGTTGACACCACCCACAGGCTGGGAGAAGCAGGGAGATGAGGATTTTGCTTGAGATTTTCCATGTTTGTGAATCTTGCTGAGGCAGCCAAGACTGTATCCAACTGCCTGTGTTAAAAAGCCCAGAGCACGGGCACTGAGAAGGCTGAGGCTGGAGGATTGCAATTGCAAGGCAGTTTGAACTGAAAAATGGAACTGTGTGTGGGGGAGGGAGCACAAAGACAGAGACAGAACTATAGTGCATAGGGAGCCCATTCTTACCAGTATGTAGGGCACAGTACTGGTAGCATGAGGCAAAGAGCATTTTGCTGTTTCTCTGTACTTCTTTAGGGTCTATATAAAGCACCAAGTTGGACTATAATGCACAGTCCGGCAATCTGAAGGAGTAAATGCTTTGTGAAATACCCTTGTGCTACATTCCTTTTGTATTTATCTCTTAAAAAAAATAAAAGTGCTATGGTACTGGATTACAGTGTTTGATTTGACATGTCATAAAGCTAAAAGCATCCTTAAGCAAAAGCACTCTCGTTTCTTTCTACATCCCTTCTGTATATATGTATCTTATCACTCCAAACTACTGCTGTTCCTAAGTGGTGAGGAGGAATGAACATGATGGGGTGGCCAGGTGTAGTTTCAGACGAAGACTGAGTTGTGTAGGTGGTTAAAAAAATACAGGCGCTGGACACTCCATCATGCTTCCTCTTCAGGAAGTACACCAGAGCAACCACGCAAGCAGGTGAGGAGAAAGCATGTGAGAATGACATGACCCTCCCTCATGCCGGCATGCCTTACAACAACAACAACAACAACATCACTGCTGATATTTCAAAACTTTACATGGAAAACAGTTCATCAGTTACCCTAATAACAGGAGCAATATAGAAAATTTTGCAACTTGGACCATAAAGTGTTAAAATGTACCTAAGACCACAGAGTTGGTTGTCAACCTTTATCAGACTTGAAGGGAAGTAGTGTAGGCTGGGATTTGAAAAATGGCTGTGATGTGATAAATGTGTGAGCATTTCCCATTTATCTCCTGTTCTCAGCCAGTTGATATGTGAAAAGCCACTCGTAAGTGTGTATGTCTGTGTGTGTATGAATGTTTGTACATGTTATTGTGCACCTACATATGAATGTACTTCAAATGTCACCCCCAATCATGTGGCATCTAGTTTTTGAGACAGAGTCTCCCCCTGAACCTGAAGCTTTCTAACTCCGCTGGAATGGCTGGCCAGTGAGCCCCCAGAGATACTCCTGTCTCTGGCTGCAGTGCTGAGTATACAGGCATATGCCACCAAACTCAGCTTTTTCATAGGTGAAGACTGCACTCAGATTCTCATGGTTGCTCAGAAAGTCCCCATACCAACTGAGCCATCTCCCTAGCCTTGAACAACATCTCAATAAAAGATCCAAAGTAAAGCAGCAGCTGTCTGGGTGATTTAGCTTATAAATAGCCAATTGCAATTCCAACAAGATTAGAATCATTATAACTTGTTATCATTTCTAAACCAGGTAGACACAGAAGCTTCCCTCTGCCCTGTGGTTTGCTTCAAATCCTGTGCATGTACATTTTAGGCATGGGCAGAATGTATCATTAACGTATGTCGACTTAGCACCATTCTAAACTGGATGGTCGCAGAAGGAAGCAGTGTGAAGTCCTCCTGATCCAGTAGATTGAGAGATTGGAGCTAGATGTGATAGCATGTGCTGTAATGTCACCACTCCGGAAGTGGAGGAAAGAAGTTCACAAGTTCAAGGTCAGCCTGAACTACATAGTGAGACCCTGTGTCGAAAGAAGAAAACTGTCTCTTCAATATTTTCCTTCCAAAAAGCAAATCATTTCCCTCTAGGAAATGATGATCTGCTTGGTTACCCACACCTATAAAAAGATCTTTGACCCCACAGTTCCCTACTATATAGGCTGTGCCACAACTCTGCTGAGAGAACGTCATTACCCAAAGGCACTAAAGGCTGTACCAACAGCTACAAATGTAAACATGCTGGTAAAGTGTACACCTTCCATGTATTGAATTCAAAGGCATGTGTATGGTGGATTGGATGGAAAGTCTGTAAGTCAGAGTCCAAGTCTACATTGGACTCACTTTATTATCCATTATGCATTCTTCACATTGCTCCTCTTAGCAAATGATACCTATTTCTTTTCCTTCAGCTGAGAGGACTCATATATGTCTACCTGACTTTATCTTGCTCTTACCACACCAGTCTGCATCATGTTCTACATCATAGCCTTCTTGCCTGTCTCCCCTCTCCACTGTTTCTCTCTCCATTATCCCACCTCTGGACACCCACAGAGATTTCCCTCACATGTGTCTGGGTCCTGTCTCTAGCCTGCTTAAAGCCAATCTTGGTGCTCAGCTGCCACGTCAGCCCTTGCTGTGGTTAGAAGGTGGTGTGTGAACTCTCTCTTGGCCTGACTTCTCTGTCATTTCCTCCAGGCTCACTGCTTGGAAACACGCTTCAGTCTCCTGCCCCATTGAGCTTGTCCCATGTTTGTCTCTTGGGCTTGAGATATATCTTCCTGGCCATTGTGTAGCTGCCTCCTGTCATCTTCTACATGCCAACTAGTTGTCACCTCCTCAGTGACTCTTCCTGACCCCTGTCTACATAGAACCTTCATGGGATTCAGATACAGATACTGGTCTCTGAACCCCAACCTTCAACATTATACCACAGACAAAAAAAAAATCCCATGCCTGGCTTCATGCTGTCTCACAGTGGAAAGGCAGGTGTCCTAACAGTGTTGTGTAAAGTCACCTGCAGGTATTATGCAGAAGTCCGTTTTTATAGATGACTTCTATGGTTAGGTTTACATCTCATCCTGGAAATATTACATTGTGTATATGTAAATATTCTAAAATTTAACAAACCCCAACTTGCAATAATACCTATGATGACTAGTACTGTCACTTTGACAATCTAGAAACACCTAGGAGATGATGAGCCTCTGTGCATAGCTATGGGAGATTGTCTTGATTACAAATCGAAGTGGGAAGGCCTCTGCTCACTGTGGGTGGGACCCAGGACTGTGTGAAAGTGCAGAAAGTGAGCTGAGCACTAGCGTGCATGCTTCAGTCCCCTGTGCTCTGTCCTTGACTGTGGATGCAACGAGACTGGCTGCTTCAAGTGTCTGCATACTTTGTTATGCCCAGATTGCAGGGACCCCCAAAAGACCACCAGGGAGACCGAATCCCACATGTAAAAGCAAAGCGCCTTTATTTCAAGCTCTGGAGCTTGGTCCCTCTGTCTGTCCGACACAGTGGTGAAAGCAGAGAGTCCTGAGCTCAGGTGGGGCAGAGTTCTTTGTATCATAGCAGAGGTTGGGGTGAGGGGAATTCCAGGTATCTGTAAAACAACAATAACAACAAAAAATAGGTGTGTTCCAGACTCAAGGACATCTGGCCACCTTATCTAATGGTTGGAATGTTTAGGATGTCAGGTGCTTCCTCACTCCCTGGGTGGTATCAGTTTAAGGCTTTTCCTGGATCTGGGTGTTGCCTGCCAGTAAGCCTGTCACAGAAGCTGTGTCTAGGCCCCTAAGCCTGTCATGGCTGCTGTGTGGTCAAGCTATTTTGGGGCCCCTTCACAACTTAACTTCCCTGCAGTGACGGGCTGTCACCGGGGCTTGTGAGCCAAGTTAGCCCCTTTGTAAGTTCCTTTTTTCAAGGTATTTTATCACAGCAACAGGAAAGAAAACTAAGACATGAGCAGTCCCCCAAATTTTTAGATAAGGGATGATAAGCCTAAGGATTATAGATTGTTCTATATATTGTTTACCTACTTTTTTGCACGAATATGTGTGTGCATGTATTTGAGTATGTATGAGCACATATGTGCATGTGCTTGTGAAGGCTGACATAAAATTTTATGATGTAGACACTGTTAGTTATTTAGCTGCGTTGTGTTCTTACCCTGCAAAGAAATGTCACGAAACACGACAGAATCCGCTTATAGAGTTTATTAGAGATAAAGGGACAGAGTGCCCAGGCCTGTGGGAGAGACACATGCGTGGAGAAGAAGAAGAAGAGGGACTGGGAATCATGGCGCTCCACTTTAAAACCAGCTGGGGGCGTGGCCAGGTCATGTCACTACTCCACGCGTGTGCGTAGATCACATGGTCACGTTGTGCGGGGCGTGTTGTGAACCCTTCAGACACATTTATACTCTTCTATCATCCTGTGGTGTATTTGGCTCTTTATACATTAAAAAGTAGCATTGCCTTTTATGTCTTAATCAGATTTTGGTTCCTTGGGAGTGACATTTTCCCTGTTGAAATTCACATATTAAGCTTTGACATAGCTCACAGGACCACACTTGGAAGGAAATGCAGTTGAGAACCATTGAAGTACTTCCTCTTTTAAGTCTTAGTGGTGGGACTGGGAGGGGTAGCCCAGTGGGTAAATGCTTGCTTGCTGTGCAAGCATTAGGACCTGAGTTTGAACCCCCAGCACTCAAGTCAAAGCTGGCATGGTGGTGCACATCTGTAACCTCACCCCTAGGGACCAGAGACAGACAGATGTCAGGGACTGACTGGCCATCCAGTAGAGTCAAAACTGTGAGAGACACTGTCTCAAAAAGTAAGATGGAGAAGGGATTGAAGAAGACACTCAGTACTGACCTCTGGCCTCTGCACATACACCTAGGAAGCAAGCATAGACACACACACACACACACACACACACACACACACACACACACACACACACACTGAGTTACTACATCAGTGAATCACTATATAAACAAGCAAACAAATGTCAATGATAGGTCATGTTTAAAGCAAAGCAAAATACCGAGGGAGAGGGATGATATTGAATTTTGTTTAAAAAAAAAAGTGGCATCATACTCATTAAATTTAAAAGTCACCATCAAAGTCATAACAACAGTTCACATAAAAATATCCTCCAATATGGCATGGGGCACTGACCTGCAAAAAGAGCATGAAATGATGCATTGCAAACTCTTGTATTTTTAGGAGAAATTATGACAGGCTGCCAGGTCCTGCCCGACCATTCCAACAGTCCTTGAAGGGAGGAGTGAGGATTAAGAAATAACAAATATGAAAAATAGAGATGTAAGAAAAAGACAGAGACACAGAATAGCATCAGGAGGGCTCTGGGACAATACCACAGGAGTTTATTCCTCATGGACTTTTTATACACCAGCAAGGGGAGAGGCAAAAGACCCTCTCAAGGACACCATGGTTCAAGGTACAAAGTACAGAAAAGTGTAAGCACTTCCTTAATTCTCAAAACATCTAGTAGCCATGCCTTTCAGCAAAATATCCTGTAATTAGACCTTGAAGTAAAATACACCTGGTAACCATGGCTTTGGCCAAAACATCCTATTATGCTACCTTGTGGGGCAAAACAAGTTCAGACTCTCTGACCTTGAGTCAAGATGGAATATGGCCACACAGTGAAGTCTCCGTGGGCCCCCTCAATAGGCAAATGCAGGGTGATCACTGCATGGTGTGGAAAGGAGCACACATGCCCTCCTTGGTGGCAAGAATTCTCGGTGACTTAGTGTAGAGAGTGTAGCCTAAGACTTAGGTTTAGAAACAACTATTACATGATTAGGTAAAGTGCTGATGAAGCTGCCTGGAAGAGGTCGGAGTAGGAGAGAGTTTACAGCTTCATGGAGCCCAGTAACCATTTTCAGAGAAAGAGTGACTTTTACATCCCACCAGTGCTGTGGCTGCAAGTCAGAGCATAGGCAGCAACAGAATAAATACCCAGGGCCTCTTCCTCAGTGGGTGTGGAGAATGCTGCTGAAGGAGGTTTCAGTGATGGAACTGAGCCCAAGGGCAAACTGTGTATCAGTCAACACTTGCTTATCTTTCAGGCATTTTAAGAAGGTTAAGAGACAAAGCTTTGCTCTCTGGTTTAACTCCACAGGCTCCATTCAGTATAATAGTTGGTATTTGGCAGTAGCAAAGGGATAACACTTCACGATAACAGGAAGCAGAGAGCTCAAATGCAGCGAGCTTCCAGTTCCGAGCTTTGAGCAAAAGTTCATTTCCTTAGCCAAGTAGAAGTGAGCATTACTGATGTGCAGTGAAGTGAGACATGGCTTAGCCTGATGGTCCATGAAGGATGCTTAGGGATGGCGACATTTAGTCCTGTTAAAGCTGACATCCCTATTTATATTGAGGGTGGGTTGTACAGCGACAAAGAAATAAGAGCAGACACTTGCTTGACTCTTAACCCATTCGTCACTTAACCAGGCTCCCTGTTGCCAATTCTTTGTTTTGTTAATGTAATCATCATTTCAAAGACAAATTAGTGTAAATCACCACCACTTAATGCCTCTCATGTAAGATATATTGTGACCTTTGTACGTGTTTCCTACAGGCTGCTAACGTTCTCTATTTTGTCGCTAACCCACATTCTCCTCCAATGTTCTTTTTTTTGCTATTCATTCCAATCACACACCCTGAGCTGTAATCTTCTTATTCTTTTTATCCCTTCAGCCACTTCATTTCTTTTCTTTTCTTTTTTTTAAAGATTTATTTATTTATTATGTATACAGCATGTATGACTGCAGGCCAGAAGAGGGCACCAAATCTCATTACAGATGGTTGTGAGCCACCATGTGGTTGCTGGGAATTGAACTCAGGACCTTTGGAAGAGCAGTCAGTGCTCTTAACCTCTGAGCCATCTCTCCAGCCCCAGCCACTTCATTTCTTGTCCCCCATTGCTGTTCAGTATTCTCTCTTCCCTACAGTGCCCCTCATTTCTGCTTCTTACTACTGTGCATACTCTGTGTATGATTATAACCTAAACACCCAATAAACGCTGTTCACTTTCACTATAGACAGAGGGAACCCTTTACTATTGCTTAGGCGTACATTTCTTTCTTGTTTCACTTCTCCCTTAACATTGCTATGAATGACTCTGGAACTTACTCAAGACTCAGTATGTCTTGTTATTACTCACCCACTGATCCAACAATGCAGAGATTCTCTTACATTGGATAAGTGTAATGATGACTACTTGCAAAACAGATATTATGTGGATTTCACTTGTCATTCAAGGCTTCAAATAATAAATGAGAAAAGATATTTGGTAACAATTGTTTGGATGAGTGTATAGAGTGTTCATCTCTTAGAAGAACTCTCGTTAAAAACTTCATGGAATCTTGTCATGATGAACTACCACTAAAACCTTATTTTAACACATTTGTGGTGAGTTTATTTTACAATTTTTAGTGTGACACATTCCACATAATATAAAATTAATTTACATTATTAAGAACACAGCCTTCATGCAGATGCTTGGGGTCAGGCCAGCTACCTGAGGCCATGTTGGTGTCTGAGGGCCATGCTGCTGCCAGGGCCATATTGATCTGGGTGGCCTGTGCTGCTACCCGGGGCCATGGTAACTTCTGGGCCAAGCTGCTTCCAAGGGCCATGTCTAGGTCTGTGTTGATGTCCACGACCTGTGCTATCACAGGGGGCTATAGGAACCATGTGTGCTGAAATCCAAGGACTGTGCTGAGCCTGTCCTGCCCTTCACTGGCCCTGGGATAGATGTTCCTTCCCCTTCTCTAGACACTACAGCAGGAGAGCTGCCCCCCCTCAACTCCCACACTCGGGAGAGATGGCCCCACCCCTCACCACAGATGTGAGAGAACTGCCCCCTATGGCATGGGCATACTGCCCCTTGCCTGAGGCGGTTGGTCCCAGTGGTCCAGGCTGACTAGCTCAGCTACCACCCAGGCCTATATCTTGGGCCTTGGGTTGGCCCACCCTAACATCTACCCCCTCTATGACCTGCTGGTACGTATGAAGGATGGCCCTACTGAACGATCCATGACTCAGGCCAACAACATGATATCCAAGAAGAATTTCAGTGTGGATCCAGTGATGATGGAGTGCCAGAGGCCTTGAACCAGACCAATGATTCATTGCAATGAGCATTTGCTGTTGGGTCTGAGTGGACCAAAGGGTCTACCACACGACACACTGCAGCTTCCAGTGCCACTAGGTGAATGAAGTGGCACTGGAGATGTGGGAAGGATGGAGGAGAGAGGTGGGGTTTTTGTTTGTTTTGTTTTTATTTTTGTGGGTTTTCTTTGTTGGGGGGATGCTGCAGGGGTGAGGGGATGATATGGAGAGATGAGGGGGTGAGCATGATTGGGTTGCATGATGTGAAATTCTCAAAGAATTAATAAAGAATTGTGTTATTAAAAAGCAAAGAAAGAAAACAGCCTTAGGACAACACAGGGTAAGCTATTCACACACTGAGTGTAACCATCCCCATTATCCATTTCCAAGACACTTTATTTTTGAGATTATGCTGTAGTTATATCATTTCCTCCCTTCAAACCCTCCTGTTACCCCCCACCTGTTTTTCTTTCTCAAATTCATGGCCTCTTTTTCCTTACTTGTTGTGTGTGTGTGTGTGTGTGTGTGTGTGTGTGTGTGTGTGTGTGTGTGTTTGTGTTCTTAAATACGTCAATAAAACCTGCTCAATCTGTTACTTGTATGTATATATTTTCAGTACCAAATGAGTATTATTCGGTATTAGAGAACCAGCTGGTGTGCTCATCCCTAGGAAAGACTATTTCTCCCACTCTTTAGCGGTTTGTAGTTCTTTGTCTAAGGCTGAAGCCCTGTGAGCTTTACCCCTTTTTACATTAGCATGTCTATTGGTGTCCTCCTTGTTAGGGTCATGTTTAGGCAGCCATGTTGTTGAGAGTTTATGGGTGTAGCTTTTCTGACATTTCTAACAGACATAATCTCACAGCAAACTCCCTGTTCCTCTGGCTCTTACAGTCCAACTGATGCATCTACACTCAAGTCTTGCACCTAAGGCTCAGTGATCTAGGACACTTTAAGGTGATCTAGGACACTGAGCCACATACCAATTAAGAACTCAACTCCACCCCCTTCATCCCTAGAAGCCATGTTCTCCTTTCTGTGCTTATGACTTGGACTATGCCAAGTGCATGTCAGTGGAATCATACAATGTTTGTCCTTCTCTGATAGGCTCATTTGACTTACTATTGTATTAGCTAGTTCTGTGGATATTGGAGCTTGTATGTGAATTTCTTTTCTTTAGGGCTGATCTCTGTGAATATGGTACTTGGTTTATTCCTTCATCTCTTGACAAACACCTCGCTTCTGCCCTTTAAATGCTTCTGTGGACATGGGTGTCCAAACGACCCCCAAGAACCTTCAAATGAAATCCTACTAGTTATATCAGAAAATGTACACTCTTTCTTAGATTATACACCATTAGCTGAGTTCTTCCTCCCCAAGAGGAAGTATTTCAAATGCTTCGGGGTAGTAGTACTGACTGGGTTTAAACATGTGCCAGCTCTCTCTAGCAGAGTAGAAATCTTTTACAGAAAAATCTTTTTAGGGTAAACAACACATTTAAAGAACCAAATATGAAAAATAAAACAACATATTTTTAGCATATTTTAGCATATTTACTTACTCTTAGCGTGGCTAATTGTTTTAGGTGATTACCTAAATCTTGACTACAAATGTATTTTGCTGAGCCATTATTTTGGAGCCATGCTCATGACACTGAGGGAGATCTTTTACCTTCTGACATTCATGAAAAACTCCCTTTAAAAATACACAGTATTTGGCCAGGCGGTGGTGGCACACGCCTTTAGTCCCAGCACTAGGGAGGCAGAGCCAGGTGGATCTCTGTGAGTTCAAGGCCAGCCTAGGCTACAAAGCGAGTCCCAGGAAAGGTGCAAAGCTACACAGAGAAACCCTGTCTCGAAAAACAAAAAAAACAAAAACAAAAACAAAAATACACAGTATTCAAACCTATCCAAGCACTGAGACATGTTTGAAAATAAGTAATATAGCCGGGCGGTGGTGGCTCACGCCTTTAATCCCAGCACTCGGGAGGCAGAGGCAGGTGGATCTCTGTGAGTTCGAGGCCAGCCTGGTCTCCAAAGCGAGTTCCAGGAAAGGCGCAAAGCTACACAGAGAAACCCTGTCTCGAAAAACCAAAAAAAAAAAAAAAAAAAAAAAAAAAAAAAAAAAAAAAAAAAGAAAATAAGTAATATAATCTACTAAGATGCTTGGTAATAGATGAATCCCCATATCCCCATATAATACTCATTGGAGATAAAAAAAAAATATTAACCTCCCAGCTGAAAATCAAAAACAAATTTGGAAAATCAAGTATCATGTAAGTGAAAAACTATGAAAATTTGATTCTAATTATTTTTCACAGCTCACATTTCATTTGCACTTGGGAAATTTCTGCTTGTAGTGATTCTAATATATTGTATAAATTCTGTGAAGATGGGATTGTATATCTTGTTTACTACAAACAGTAGGTACTCAATACATATTGACTATACCTACATGAATGATTATAATGGTATCATTTGGAAACTTTAGATTTCCTTCAGGACTAAACATGAAATTAAACAAAATTTAAGACATTCATGAGACAAAAATTTCATGCTGAAATAATACCCATAAAATAATTACACATATCTTTTACTTATTCTTTGACTTTATACAAATGTATGCTGTATATCGATCCTAACCACCCACAGCTCTCCCTTCCTACACCCCCACTGAAAACCACCCCCAACACATTTCAAGAAGACTTGTCTCTTTGGCAGAGCATGATGTCTTTGAAACCCTCTCCTCGCAATGAGATTCCTCTTTTCTATGCTGATGTCTCTTCTGTAGTATCTTGACTTGTATAGAACCTTCTTCTCGTGGTTTTGGGGCTTTCTGCACTGAGGTTTTGAATTTTGTCCAGAACGAACTTGTGACAGACACATTGCTCTGGACAGACCTTGTCCTACAATTTGCTCACCTTGTGCAATGTCGTTCATTCTTTCCCTTCAAACACAGAGTCAATGCTTCCCCCATGGGTCTATTGAAATGTATTCTATATTTTGAGATTATACTTCTGCCAGAAGTCTGTAACTCTTAAATATGACATGTTACTAGCTCCCAGTCTGTCCTTTGTCACCCCAGGAGGAAGTTCACCCAGTCTCTGAGAAAACATAGCTGCCTCCACATACAGAAATCCTTTTGGAGCTCTGGAGAGATGTCTGGTGTTTCTTGTTTTTTCCCACTTTGGATATACTCACTATAAAAGATCCTCCTCTGTCATCAGCAGACAAGAAGTCACCCAGTTCTGCAGAATGGGAAATTCACCTTGCCCCTCTTCTCCCTGCAGGGACTGACTCTACATGAGATTCCCAGTAGGCTTGATTTCCCAATCTTTTTCTTTGCAAAATTCCTAAGGCTCCTAGGATAGAATATTTGATATAAGAAATCATTGATGTGTCTAAAAGCATCTTCCACAGTACCCTCCAAATGTAAGTAGGCGCTTTTTGTAAAGCATATCCAACCAATGTTTACTTCCACATAACCTGAGATGATCCTCTTACCTTCTCTTCAAAGTTAATCTCTCATTTGCAGTTATTTTGCCTCTTCCCTTTAAACTTGTGCCAAGTAACTCACTCCTACCTCATTAATTTCCACTTGTTTGATTTCTCCACTCAAAAAGTGTCACAGCTAGTCATACTCTCCTCAAGTCTAGTCAAACCTGTGAACTGTCTTCCTCTGTAACTCCCATCTCCTCATTTTCTGTAGTTACAGCAGGAGCACCCTCCACCTGTGAGGATATTCTCCTCTGTTCTTCCCCTTTCTGGATTCCGTACTCCAGTCATGTTCACTCCCCTGCATCATCCATGCCTCGCATCTATCTCTTCTGGACAATCCACACACCACAGTAGACTGTGGTGTTAGCTATTCTAAAAGTGTAAATAAAGCCCCTATATCAGAGCTTTCCTGATGTTGATTCAGCATCTCCACTCTCTCCCAGCCAGACTTTTCACGATAGAATCACCCTAATAGCTTCTCCCTCCTTCGCCTCTTCATGTCTAGATTCCACCCCAAAACTCCAACAGAAGGCTCCAGGCAAGGTCACCAAAAATCTCTGGGCTGTCAAATAAGTCATAAATTGGGCCTGATCTCACTCAAGCTGTCAGCAACATTCAAAATAGTCCATTGCTCTCTCCAACTTGAAATGCTGTCAGCTCTTGACTTCTGTGACATCATGTTCTCTGGCCAACCCTTGCCAGATTTAAAACAAAGCAAAAAGCTGGAGAGTAAAGGGACACAGGCTCTTTAACCTCTGCTCAATCTCTCAACATTAAGACTCACATTTTCTTTTTCTATTGTTGGACTTGCCATCCAGAGTTTCAGACTTTATGCCCAACTGCCTGTATGGCCTTGATACTTACTTTATGGTCACATGGGCCTCGAAATGAACTTGTGCATATCAGAGCACTTGATTTACTCTCAGTATGCTCATGCTTGCTTTCTCCTTCTCAATAATGTCCTAGCATAACTATGTCCTATCATCTCACCTATAAAATGTGACACTAATACCAGCTACCTCATTTTCCAGCTGAACTCTGTTTATTTTCTTGTTCATTTCCAAATTGGTAAAGAAGTAAAATTGGAGAAAATGGTCCTTAAAATGTGTCTTGTCGAGGGATGATAGGGACTAGAGGGGAAGGGATGCATTTCAAAACAAGTAGCAAGTAGGACACATGGCTGTGGTGATCAGTAGACAGTAAGAAATAACAAAGATGTCAAGCAAAATGGGACAGGCAGGAAAAGTAGGTATCGGTAGGTTGTTCCTGAATGGAAGTTCTGGGATCACCAGGATATGCTTGGAGGTATTTGAGTATAGACAGCTGGAACCAAGATACCCAGGTTAAATATGTGGACACTGGATGAGTATGCAGACCTATGTCATTGTATCTGAATCCATGGAAATGCATACAAGCAGTGAGGGAAAAAATGTTATCTGTGGAAGACTAAGAATGCTTGCTCACTGGCCTCAGGTTGACATCTCGTACCTCTTGCTGTTCTTCTTCCAGCCCCAGGCTTGGACCTCTTATCTCTTCACTGTGTCCTACCACACTTAATAGCCATTCACAGGATACACACAGAAGGAAACACAGTGCCTATGTCCCTTTCAGTCTTACGCTCACGATAAGCATTCATGTGCCTCTTCTTTATAAAGGCTTCATTGTTGAACATTTTGGCACTTAATCTTCAATTATCTAAACCCAGTGAGAGAGTGACAACACTTGACAGACAAATCCAGTCACACCTGCCCTCCCTGGGCATTACTTATCTCGCATGCTCCTTGATAGTGCATGATGCCAAGAATTTCAAAGCAAGAAATAAAACCTCTCAGCCACTCACATAGTATAACCCATAGGCACTGAAGCAGGAATCCATTTCATCTCTCTACCCTATCCTTCTGATGAGGTTTGTTGTTCTGACTATGGCCGCTAATTTTTGAGTTCTATGAAAGTCCTACCAAAAGGGTCTGGCCTGGTGTTTTGGCAGAGAGGAAAACCAAAAACAAACAAACAAACAAAAAACCAGATTCCTTTGTAGGCAGTCATTGGATAATCCATTGTGCATATTACCAATTGCCCTCATTATCATGAGACTTCATGATTCATTTCAAAAAGTAGCTCAGTGGTGCTGGGATACCAGTTGACTAACAACAGTTAACTAACTAAAAGTGGACTATCAACAGTTAGAAATACATGTAAATAAACTAGCTCTCAGATTAAAGCAAGTCTAAAGAAACTGCAAATAATGTTGCAGTTATATGGAAACAATGCTTTAGATGGAATAGGATGAAACAGAAAGGACTTCCACTTCAGAGTATGAGGTAAGATACTTGTGATTTTTATAACTGAAATGATAAGTTTGTTCTGCCGTCTCCTTTTATGATGACATTTCAGTGTTTACTGATTGGGGTCAGCACTGGTTTTCAGACATTAATGCTGAATTCTTCACACCCAATTTCCATCTGGATTCTGGAAAGCCTTAAATCAATCTTTGTGTCCAACATATACCAAGTACTAGAAAGTGATGATGAATGTGAGATGGCTCCTGCCCCACACAGTTCACAGCTGGATGAGTTTGCAGTCTGGCTATTTGACCTGCATGAAATGTGCAGAGATGTAGTAGATATCATATGCCAACTGAGTAGCACACACATGAAGTGAGGCCCTCCCTGTGTTCCAGGGGAGGAGGAATGGGAGGGCTATAGTTAAAGTAACCAGAAAATAATTTACTGATGTTCACTCAATAGCAGCAGCTTGGGAGCAGGGAACACTATTTGTCTTTTCCATCCATCTCAAATGGCTTCCCACTTTGGAGCAGTTTTGTGGACTCAGTGATCCTAAGGCCCTTCCTCTGACACAGTCCACAAACCTCTCCTTATTACACTTTGGGTTCTTCTATGTTGTGTGTCACGGTTGTTTGTGTGAGTGTGTCCCCCTACAAGACTCTGACTTCCTTCAGGCTGTTTTGTCTCTTCCCTTTTCGCATATGTTGAGTTATGGTGTTGTAATTTAGACCAGGCTGGCTTTGAAGTTGAGCTCCTTCTGCCTCAGCTTCCAAAGTGTTGGGATTACAGTAGTTCATCTGTGAATCATTTTAGAGCTTCAGGTAATCCCTACAGTATTCTTACAATGTCCCCTTCCATGTTTCTTTTATAAGGAATAAAAGGAATCAGTGAGTTCACAAGCTGTTAGGAACACTGTAATTCTGCCCTTATACATCTGTAATAGCATGGCTTTGCCAGGTGCATGGTGATCAGAAAGAAAGAGAAGGAAAGGTGTGTGGCACATGGCTCTAATCCCAGTGCTTGGTAGACGAAAGCAGGAGGAATTTGACTTAGAGATCAAACACAGCCAACCCCTGGGTAAAAACTGACAAACAAAACCAACCTCAGGGACAATGGACTTTATAGGTTTTGAAAGAAGTGACTGTAGGTATTCCAAATTACTTTTGCTTACTTCCAGCAAATTCCTAGAACACTCTCAAACCTACAAATCTGACTCCTGTAAATGGCAGGTTCATGGGATGACTTATTGAGAAGCAATGGCAATCCAAGTCTTACCTCCCATCTTTGCATTTAAGCAGCCTGAGTCATGGAGACCTGCTGGCTTCCCTGGGGCGGAAGTTGTGTTAGTTCACCACGTTCCATAGACCTGACACAGTTTATGCCAACAACCCTATCAAATCCTACCACGTCTCTGCAAGTAATATACGGCCACCACTAAGCAGTTTATTGTTTGGTTGCATTTTTTTAACTCTCCTCTATTCAATTTCATTACAACTGTGCTTACATAGATTGTTCCACTCTGGCAAGTCACAGAGTCCTGAGGTTGAGGGCCCTCGTTCTCTTCATTGTTGCTGAAAACCAACAATGCAAACACGCTCGATCTATTTTCCTGTCATTTGTCATATTTCTCAATGGTTAGTATACATGTAAGTTAATCACAAGCATTTAAAAATAAAAGTTTTCAGCTTAGTAATTACTTATTAGACATAAACTTATAAAAAATGCATTTCTTACTGGGCAGTGGTTGCACATGCCTTTAATCCCAGCACTCGGGAGGCAGAGCCAGGCGGATCTCTGTGAGTTCGAGGCCAGTCTGGTCTACAGAGCGAGATCTAGGACAGGCACTAAAACTACACAGAGAAAAACCCTGTCTCAAACAAACAAACAAATGCACTTCTGTCTTCATTCAAGGAAGCCAGATAACTAAACCAGCCAAAAGGTGTTAGGTTAAAAAGAAATGAATTGAGGGGAAGAACTTTAGATTATCACAGGTGGACAAGAGTCCAAATAATTATGTCAATGTACTTTATAGTTGCTGAATTTTAATTTTAATTAATTAATTTAATGTTATTTTTTTGATACAGGGTTTGTCTTTGTAGCCATGGCTGGCCTAGAACTCCCTATGTAGACCAGGCTGACTTTGAACTCACACTGATCAGTCTGCCTCTGACTCCTGAGTGCTGGGATTATAAGCATGCACCCCTGCACCTAGCAGCAGATATATATCTGCACGAATTTCTCTATTCAGTTTCATTGTTTCAAAATGCTTTTTCAGTATGTGTATAGTATGTGCATGTTTATAATTTTTCATGAATTAAACATAAACTTCTTCAGTGTTCCAAAGACTCTGCAGAAATATAGTTTACAGTATTTGTCACAGGCCTTTCTTATTCCCTGGACTTGGACCAGTTTGCTCATACCAGAATTGCTCATTCCCCAAATCTTCGGACACCTGCTCTATACAATCCTTTCAGCGGGTTTTTCCAGGTCTCCCTCCGCTCAGCTTTCAAATGCTTGGTTATTGAATGCTTGGGATAACAAATGTTGGCGGTGGCAGAATAAAGAGATAAAAGGGTAGGTAGCCTTTTATAAATAAAAAGATAGAAGGCAGCTATCTTCTTCCCCTCGTGGGCCTGGATCTCATCACAGAGGCACACCCACAAAGCCAGAGTGAGTACCTGCGCCAAGTAAACAACATCATGGACGTGACAGCAGGTGCCGTCTCAAGGTCTGCCCACATCGCATGGTCATATGTCCAGATGTTATACAGAATGGAAAGGCTCTTCAAAACACTGTTTTTAGAAAGGCTTCAAATTAAAGATTTACATGTGATAAAAACCAATTATGTTTTTCTCATTAAGTTTTATTAAAATATCTGCCTTGATACATTAAAGACTCATTCTTTTTATAGCAATTACTTGCTGCAAGAGAGGAAGCCATTATGCAAATGCCAGTGGTCTTTACTAAACTGCCCATGGTTAAGTTTTTGGCTTTTTCCACTTCCTCTGGTTCATGAGTTAACCAAAGCCTAAAATTGGAGGAGAAATTATGGGGTAGGGGAGTTGAAATTATGGGCTAGCATCCCTACCACATACGGCCATCTGCTTTTGGACTGCCATCTGATTATCTTCACTTGCCAAGTGGGAACACTAACACTCAATGTCCCTGGCAGGAGTGTTTGACTTTGTAACTCAAGGGACCTTAAATTCTTTTATATAATTTACATAAAGAAGACATGATTAAAGCCAGGCCTGGTGGTTGGAGCCGGCAAGCTCAGTACTCAGGAGGCTCAAGGAGAAGGACCGTTGCCAGTCCTAGGACACCCTGATCTAAAGAGCAAGTTCTTGGCCAGGGAGTACAAAGTGAGACTATGTCTCCAAAACCCTGAAAGGATGAGAGAAGGCATAAGAAAAGGAAGCACAAGGTATATGCGCATAGTTACAAAACGTCTTGCAAATGTTTTCTGATGGGTAAACCCCTATTGTGTACCTGCCACCCGACACCATGACAAAAGCACACATGTTTTCTGCTGAGCTACCTTTCAAGAACATCAGTGCCTAGAGGAAGAATCATGCACCCCAGAACTGCTGAACCCCAGCATCTCCTCCTCTCCCAGGGAACTCTTCCAGGCTCCTTTATGGCACTCCCCCCATCTCTTGCAGAGCTCTTGGGACCTTACATGTTTAGGCCCCTCCACTTTCACCCCATGGCTTCCTGGTCTCAGCTCTTTTCTTGCTTCTTTTGCCCCAGTTGACTGACAGAATGTGGCAGTCTCCGTTCTGTTGACTCCATAACCCACCTTCCTACCTAACTTTGTTCTTAAACTCCAGCTATTCCTCGTCGTCGTAATGTTACTCCTTGGGAGTGGGGCTTTGCGGAATTAATAGGAGAGGGTTTGCTCCTTTGTTAAACTTGCATCTATACTAAAATTGTGTTTAACATGAATATATCTCCCAACTAAACTTCCCAATTTACTATTGTTTCTTCAGTCTTTAGAAACTGGGGAGACTTAGGAGAAAGCCTCTAGTAGTTTTGGTCACTAGGGTTTGTACACTTCCGAATATTCTATGTAGCTTTATTTAGAATGCAGCTACCTCAGTCTACCTTTCTGTAGTAATCTCAGCTTAGTAGGTTGTGGTGGGACCTGCTTTCTCATTTTTGACAACTTCGTCGTACTGGTCAGATCTGCTATAAAACAGAACTTGAGTGTCATTGTGAAGAGAGTAAGTTCTGAGTCAAAAGAGGTAATGCAAGCCTGTAGTCCCGCCGCCCAGGAGACAGAGGCAAGATGATTAGGAATTCAGGATCTCCTTGCCTATATAGTGAGTTTAAGGCCAGGCTGGACTATATCAGATTCTGTCTAAGAAAGAAAGAAAGAAAGAAAGAAAGAAAGAAAGAAAGAAAGAAAGAAAGAAAGAAAGAAAGAAAGAAAGAAAGAAAGAAAGAGAAGAAAGAGAGAGAGAAAGAAAGAGAAGAGAGAGAGAGAGAGAGAGAGAGAGAGAAAGAAAGAAAGAAAGAAAGAAAGAAAGAAAGAAAGAAAGAAAGAAAGAAAGAAAGAAAGAAAGAGAAATAGGGAAGAGGGAGATTAAAAAAGAGAGAAGAAAATATGTGAATATGAACACAACCTACTTCTTTACTTTCAGATCTATATTTCAGAACTCTGTGAGATGTTAACATGGCTCAGCAGCATTTGCAGGGCTGGTAGTGGTATCCGGCTCTTGCAGACATGAATGAAAATCAACTGTAATGTTTCAATGTCCATCAGGGACAGGCACCCATGCTTTTGGATCCACCCATTCTAGTGTAATTGTTTTCAGGTGGGGTCCAGCTCTACTTTTTAAAAAGTACATGGAACCGAGGAGATGAGTGAGTGGGTAAAAGCACGTGTTATGTGAGCACAAGCACCTGGGTTCAAATCTCGAGCTCCCACATAACAATGCAGGCATGACTGAGTGTGGGTATAACTTCGGCATTGCAAACAGAGACAGACAGATCCCAAGAGCTCATTCACCAAGCAGTTTAACCAAAATGGTGACCTCACGATTCAGCAAAGAGCTCTTTTTCAAAGCCATAAGGCAGAGAGTAGTAGAAGAGGATACCTGACTGCATGTGCACACGTAGTGGTGTACACTAATGTGTGTGCTTCATACCCAAACTGCCCCTCCCCACACACCACAAACCATTTCCATCCAGCATATGTGTAAGTCAGCTTTCTGTTGATCCCAAGAGGGTCCAAGAGAAGCAAGTCCAGCTGGGCCTGGGCTCTGGTCCTTGGTCTGTTGGCACTGGTTTGGGGGCTGGGGCAAGGCAGCATATCAGAGTGGGAGCACAGGAAGGCTCTCACCTCATGACAGCTGGGAAGTAAAGAAATGTGACAGGATGGATGTCATGTCCTTGATGACCTCACTTCCTCCTCTGTACCTCACATCTTAAAGGTTTCACCATCTCTTGAAAGCACCACAGACTGAAGACCACTGACTTATTTAAACCATAGCAGCACAGAATGCTAGAATCCACCTGCAGCCAAAATAAATACATGATTTAGACAGCTGTGTTTCTACTTCATCAAATATGAATCAGTCACTATAAAGGTATTATTTGGGTTATCATTCAAAGGGCTTTAAAAAGTCTTATAAATGCCTAAAAATTTAATGCACCCTTTAAAAAACATTGTCAACAATCCAAACCCTGAAAATAATATTCACTTTCTCCTCCCCTCACTGAAATCCCATTTAAATTCAGAATCACCAGTGCTGGTTGACATTCAGTTGAAGGCAGCAAGGCTGAAAATAGCCCTCGTGACGCAGGCAGAGCATTTTCCTAGGAACAGACTCTGGACTTATTAGTGTCTGGAGCCATCAGTCGATACTCATCTGGTGCACTGGTGTGTTGGGAAGTGATGCCAGAAATGTGTGCCTTCCTCTGTCGTTCACACAGAGAATTAACATGCCTGCTTTAAATAGCCAAAGTGGGGAATGAGATCGACTTTACAGTCTTTCTTGCCTCTTAAAAATATATCTTTTTTTTTTTTTTTCCTGGCTGTAAACTAGCAATTAAAAGCTACCACCTCAAGGTAAAAATAATTTGCTGAGGTTTCAGTTGTGTTTTGCATGTATCAGAACCAGGCTTGGGTGTAACTGGAGACGGTGCTGGAGGAGCTGGGAGCCCAGGTGCAGCTCCCCGCCACGCTGTTCTCTGTGACCTTGAACGAGACACGAAATCGCTGGGCTTCAGTTTTTCATCTTTAAAATGAGAAGGCTGCTTTCTCTGGCAAAGGGCCCTTCTAGCTCTGACAGTGAAGATATTTTGCTGAAATTACTTACCCAGGAATGGGGCCTTTTGAAAAGATAAAAATTAGAGTTTGGGGTAGAAGGAGCTTTCATGGCGGAGTAGAGGAACTTTGAAACTTTGAATATGACAACATGTTGGGACAGTTGGGTACCTGTTGTCGAGTACACAGAGAAGCCGAGGTCCCAAAGGATGACTGGCTCTCCGGGACCATGGACTGTAGTCCATGGCATGAGGCCTGGCAGCGAGCCTGGTTCTAGCTGGGCTAATGAAGATGGCATTGATCAATAGTGTGCATTGTTGAGATGGACAACGGTAGGAATGTCAACGTACCTCCCTGCCCCCTAGGAGTTGTGACCGCCTTGTTCATGCTCTTGGTAAAAAGCTCCCATTTCCCAAGGAGAAGGTCTTGGTGGATAAGCTGGTAGCTGAGAAGCACGGCAAAGCACCTGACTAGTCTTTTGAAAGGTCAGTTTCAATGTTGACTACATTAGCCTTGTGTTCAATCATGGGATGCTAGCAGGGAAGCATCCTTTCTATTCCCTTACAGTTCTCAGCACTTCTAATTTTTCCAACCATATGCCAAGAAATTCTTCCATTTTCTACAGATACCCACTCAGTGCCCTATAATTTATTACATTCTGATATTCTGACTTAGAGTTTATGTACACTTTCTTGGTAAAAAGGCTCAGTCCCACAAGATTAGCCCCATTTCAGACACCAGTCTGAAGCAGGGGGTTCCTAAGTTAAACACGATTTGTCTGATTTGACTATACATTGGAAGTTTCTATTCCTGTTCCCTGGATGCAATAATTTGTAAGAATGACTCATGGAAGACTGGAGAGATGGCTCAGCAATTAAGAGCACTGGCTGCTCTTCCAAAAGTCCTGAGTTCAATTCCCAGCAATCACATGGCAGCTCACAATCTGATGCCCTCTTCTGGTCTGCGGGCATACATGCAGACAAAGCACCTGTATGCATAAAAAAAAAAAAAAAAAAAAAAAAAAAGTCTTTAAGAAAAATAAAAAAGCCTGGCAATGGTGGCGCACACCTTTAATCCCAGCACTCCAGAGGCAGAGGCAGGCAGACCTCAGTGAGTTAAAGGACAGCCTGGTCTACAAAGTGAGTTCCAGGACAGCCAAGACTGTTACACAGAAAAAAACCTTGTCATGAAAAAAAACAAAAACAAACAAACAAACAAAAAAACAGAATGACTCTTGACTCATGGAACTCATGAACAAAGTTTACTGACTAGATGACCAGTTTATTGTAAAAAGAATTCCACTCAGTAAGAATAATATGGGAGAAGGGCATAAACCAAGGCATTGGAATGGGGCAGAGCTTCCATGCTCTCTCGGGGTACCTCACCTCCCTGTTTACCAACCTAGACGTTTCTTTTTCATTTTATGGAGGTGTTATTACTTACGTATGAATGATTGAATCACTGATCTCTGGTAATTAAGGCAATCTCAGTCCATTTTCTCTCCTATGGGTATCACTAGGTGAGGTCAAAATCAGTAACCCCTAATCACTGGTTGGATTCGCCTGGCAGTTCTGAGCCTGAGGCTAACCAGGAAGCCCTGGCCACTATCCAGTGGTTATCTCATTAGCATACAAGAAGACTCTTCATTTTGAAGAATCTAAGAATTTTAGGAATTATATTCTAGGGAGCAGGGGCATGTACCAAAACTGCATTCATTATAACATATGCTTATCCTTAGGCCACATTCCTAGAGTATAGCTATAATTATTGATTTATCTCCATGGAAACCTTATTGCTTTCCCTCCAAATAATGAATCTGTTCATCTACCTGGCAGTACTAATCTGGCAGGATTCAGATTGGTTATCTACCGACAGTTACTCTTTGTTGAGCATACCTCCCTTGGCCAGGTAATGCACAGAGCTGTTAATTCCATTTGGTTTCACTTTTACAAAGTGGCTGAGAACAGCTGAGGGGCAGTGGCTTGCTTACACACCAAGTTCATGAACAAGATTGCACTCTCCAAGGATGTCTTAGTTTAAAAAAAAAAAAAAAAAAAGAAGGTGTGCAGTGAAAAACATATAATGTTAGTAAATATGTGATCCATAACTAGAAACCTTGTTAAGCTCCTAAAATAAGGGAACAATGGCAGCTGGAGGCCCGCATGGTGGTCTTCAGGGCTTTGCCCATGTTTGCTCCACCTGTGATATTCCTCTTTCCAATGTGAGGGGGTAGAATATGGACACAAATGTGGCCAGTTTTAAGCTTAAGGCACATCATGGGACCACAAATAGCAGCTGAACCTAGAAATCTGAGGCAGTAAGTTTTATATCGAATCAGAACAGAGAAGCTTGAAGCCACCACATTATAGAAAGGATAAGCGGCAATTAATATAAAGCTTGCAATAAAGCATGTGTCATCTGCTTTTGATAGATTCCTGCCGATGCTGCTACAGAATAGGTTGAGTGCAGGTTTTCTTTTGTAACAAGGCTTCCACTTTCCTTCATCATCTTCTTGTTTGCAGACACAGGTTGAAAATCCCCTCCACATCTGATTCTATTGCACAGTAGGGCGACTATGGCTGACAATAAGGTATTGTCTATTTCAAAGCAGTTACAGAAAAGAATTTTGAATGTTCCTCCACAATGCAATACATGTCCCAGGTGATGGGTACAATTACCTCTATTGTTACACATAGAGGTGGTGTGTATGTATCAAAACATCACACCACACTCCATAAATATGTATAGTTATAAGTCAATTATGAATAAATACTGAAGGAGTTGAATATTTTATTAGTTTTTTTAAAAAATATCCATCCAGGACTATCAGTAGCTATTCAGGGGCTAGCATGTATTCAGAGGCAGAGCACTTGCTGGGCCTCATGTTCAATTCTAGCACTGCAAGAAAAATCTTAACAATGAAAATAGGTATTCTGGAGCTCCTAGGGGGCCCTCCCATGAGGCAGGGACATTCAGGGGGGGAAATGCTCTTCAAAGCCTTTTCCTGCTTGAACACACTACAGATTCCTTAGGTTTCATCCTAAACAATCGCAGGCATCCCCGATTACACCTGCCTTTGAGTGCAGGTCACAGGATGTTTGAAATGAAAGAGGAGTAAATTCTTCATCCTGCTTTTGTTGCTCTGTTCCCCAAACTCTTTTTCATACATCACGGGGGTAAATCCTAGAAGCCTGTGATTACCTGAGTGGTTAAACTTCGGGATAATAGTCAGCATTTCTTTTCAAGAGAAGAAAAATGGATTTGGTGTGACACTCATGTTTGATGAGTATGCTATATCATAATCATAGATGGATATGTTTGTCTCTTTCTACAAAGTCAGACTTTATTAAATGGCAGCTTTCACTGGTTACTGTTAAATCAGGATTGATGGAGGCGACTTGGAATTATACAAAAGCAGACCGGCATCTCCAGAATCTTTTAATCAGAACAATTGAGGAGCTGCAGTCTCTGAGGAAGTAGTCTGTGTACACATGGCACAGGGGACTTGGAGTTTTATAGAATGGAAAGGGGGTGATGGATGAGTCCATCTGCAGGTCAGTTCCCCTGCAGTCTTGGAATGGTAGACACCAGCAGGTTTGGTATGGGAATCTCCTCATCAGAAGCTTCCATAAAAGTTATGAGTCAAGGCAGCCTTTCTGTGCAGAGCTTCTCAGTCCACCTGTGGCTTTTAGGCCATTAGTCCTTCAGTTCCAGCTTTCTGATGGTCCATATTGATAGCTGGCCCTTGGCAAACACAGACTTTCCCATTCTAATCTTAACCACTAATATTAACTCTAAAATTTTATATCACATTGAATAGTAACTATATGAATCTGCATATAGTTACCTATATGTACTGTACATATCCACCCATATATGTATGTAACAGAATGGCTACAATAGGCTTAAAGAAACCATAGCAGAGTTCAGACTCCTAGAGAAAGAGGCAGGAAGATGACAGAGATGCAAAGAATCTCTGTGATGGGTTAGTTAACCAGCTGTGTATGGAAAACTGCCAGAGATGCTGCTGCAGTTATAGGCCACAGAGATGCAGGTTTGAGCTGAGCCTCAGGCTCGAATCAAGCTACAGAACCATGAGTCAAGTCGGTATAAGTGTTATCAAGTGTTCTCTAGAGGAACAGAACCAAGGGGACGGAATGGATGGATGTTTGTATGGCAATTCATTAGATGAACTTTAAAATAGTAACAATGGCCAAACCACTCCTAGGATGCCGAGACCCTGTCATTGGTCCTAGAAGCTGGATGCTTCAACAGTTGGAGGAGTTCCAAAATAGCTGTATTTCACGGGGGCGGGGGAGGGGGCGGGGTGAGGTGATGACCAGTAGTCACTCAACCAACAAGATGGGGTTCATCAGTAGTCCTACTCTGGCACGAGGCACCCAAAGGTTCCTGGAGAGCCACCGGCCCCCAGTCCACACTGGAAGCTTAGAAATACTGGTCTACTATCAGCAAGGAAGCAGCAGCAGCAGCAGCAGCAGCAGCAGCAGAAGCAGCAGGGATGAAGTAATCAACTCTGCAGCAAGATGGAAGGCCAAGCAAGCAAAACCGAGACAAACCTCCTCCTGAAGTACCCTTTTTAATCTGGGATGCTACCAGAAGCGGCTGCCCATAACCAGAGTGGGATTTCTCGCATCAGTCAAGGCAATCAGGGCAATTCTTCAGGCGAGACTCCCTACACAGGTTATTCTAATTTGTGGCAAGCTGACATTAAAACCACCCGTAATAATGCAGGATCATGAAAGCCGTAGAGGACTAATCTCAGAAGGATCAATGGGGCATGTGGGGGCTGTAGAAGGGGGCTGAATGGTAATAAGGTAGGCCACATTGGCAGTGGCAGCTGAGCCAAGCTGAAGTCCCTCAGCCAATGGGCAGTTTTCTGTCAGTCCATTTGTCATTAACTGGATGGTCAGATGTCAGGGTGGTGGAAGCCATCACTGCTTGGTCTAGGGGTCCTCTATATGGAGTCCAGATAAAGATGCTATATGCTGTGTTTGATTAAGTTCTCAGACCTGTTTCCTCTGGTGCAGTTTTAATGTGCCCATGTGCTCATGTTCTCCCCGTCTATTTTGAAAAGCGTATAAGGTGGTACCCTTTTTTGCTTTTACAAATAAGTTAATTATTGCTCTGTGTCTTATGGGTGATGCTAGACAGATGGCCGTGTTTACAGGCACAGTAAAGTGCAGCGTCATCCTGCTTCTGAGTTTACACTCAAGATGGGACCAAATGCTGCACAGCCTAAAAAAAATCCCTTTTACAAAATAGCCCGAAACCAGTACTACTGATTTTATGTGATTTCCTATGTGTGTGTGTGTATGTATGTGAGATGTGTGCCTGTGTGTGTCCTGAAGCCCCATTCCTGATTTTTTTCTGTGAAGAGTAAACACAAACTTTATAGACTTTGTGATCCTATCTCTTAACAAGCCTGTGTTGAGCAATCACAGGACCATACCTAAGAATCTTATGGCTTATGATAACCAAATAAATTAAAGAAAATTCTAGATTTTCAATAGTAAGACTGTGGTGATATTTTATTTGTGCTAAAATATGGTGATATTTTATTTGTGCATTAATAAATAAAGCTTACCTGGAGATCAGGGGGCAAAGGCCAGCCATTTTAAGTAAACAAAGAAGTCAGGCAGCCCATGCCCTTAATCCCTTAGCAGGCAGGATCTCTGTGTGTTCAAGGCCACACTAGGGAACAGAGCCAAGCTGGTGACACTCGCCTTTAATCCCAGTGCCAACCATAGAGACCTGCAGGTCTGTGCAGACAGACAGTGACAGAGCTGTGTAGGAAGAGGAAGTGAGGTAGCTGGGCTAAGAGCCAATGAGAGGGCAGAAAAGCAAGGCCTATAAGCCTGCGTAGACAGGAAGCCGCTCTCTTTGGAAGCTGCAGGGGGGTTGTTGAGGTGAGGTTGTTGGCTGATGGCTTTCCGTATTTCCCTGATCTCTCTAAGGCTTTAACCTACATTTCTGGCTCCGTGTTTTTTATTTAATAAGACCACTTAGAAATTTGTTTACAGTAAGGCTGACATTCTTTCATAAAAATGGTTAACCAACTACTAGGTCTAACTTCTGAGACAGTACATTCAGTGTACAAGGAAAAATACCCATGACTCATAGTCAAGTGATATTTTTAATTTTTTTCTCTATTTTATTCCATGCCTATGTGTGGCATGGGGTATGTGAACATGAGTCTGGTGCCTGTGGAGGTGGGAAGAAGGTATTGGATCCTCTGGAGCGGGAGTGACCAGCTGTTGTGACCTGAGTACTGGGAAAGCCACTCAGGTTCTCTGCAAAAAAAACCAGTGGCAGCTCCTAACTGCTGAGTCGTCTCTCCAGCCCCTCAAGCAATGGTTTTAATTTAAAAAGTTTATCTCCCAAATTGATCGTCTACTTGTTCTGTCCATGTAACTTGGCCTTGAATGGCTCCAGGCTATTTCAGAAAGGTAACTTGCTCTCAAAGGAGAATGAGTTCCCTACATTTAGGGCATGAAAATATTATGCCTTTGGTTCTGTTGATGCTTTCCAACAATGAATTTTAAATAGCTTCCAGGCAGTAAAAGCAAATCTAGAATATAGGTACCCTTTTTCCCCCAAAGACATTTGTTTGTAGGATCCACCTCTCACTTTGATAAGCTTAAGTGCATTTGCCAGTTTTAAGCAATACTTCATTTATTTGAAGATTATGAATTTTTAATGTTAGATTATTAAAATTAGAAATGTTAGAAGTATGGGATTGTATTTTCTCTTTTTTAAGTTGCCAGCCTGGTCAGTAAATGATTGTTACTCCTGGCCTTGGAGAGGAAGGCGACCCCTGTGTCTAAGTGTTACCTATGGACATTAATCATTTAGAATGTCTCCCTTGGGAAACTTACACACACACAAAGAATTGACAAAGTTCATTGCTCTCTTTAGTGGAGTTCCAGCAGGTAAGAGAAAACTCATTCTTCTCTGTTTTCCCATCGCCAAGAATATGCCCTGGCTGTGAGAGAGACACTTAACAAGTAAATTCTGGAGTTCAGTGGAAATAACTTAATAACTGTCCTGATTCTGTCAAGTGTTACAAGCTCAATTACAGAAAATAGAACCCACAAATTTCACCTGTTCTGTCATTTTCAGGCCCAAAGCTTAGGAGCTGTGGAGAACATAGATACATTTATCCTCTGCTGGTGGGCGTGAAAATTAGCAATTTTTTCTGAAGGGGAGTTTGGTACTTCATGGCAAACTTTTAAAGATGTAAATACCTTTTGATCTAAGAATTTGTGTAAGGAAACAGGAAAATATACTTTTAGATTTCTTTTTTAATAGGATTTTGAGAATTTCATACATGAGGACTCTTCCCTCCCCCAATCTATGATCTCTTTTTAAATTACTGTCATAGGTACACACATACACACACACACATACACACACATGTAAAACAACTGAGGGCTTTCTTGTTTTGGTGTGCGTGAGTGTGTGTGTGTGTGTATGTGTGTGTGTGTGTGTGTGTGTGTGTGTGTAGCACATTCTGGGCCATCACCCAAAGGGATCACAGCCTCTTTCGTAAGACTTTAATTTCATTCCTTTCTATTTAGTCTTAAGGCCTTTATGTGTCATAGCATCTCATGGACATATAAAATTTATTTCAGTCTCTCTCATAAAGTTTTACTAATTATTAAAAATAACACTTATTTTTATTTGCTATCTATTGGACATAGAGCCTTTGCATTGCATTTCTTATTTTTCCTAGTTTTTTTTCACATTTTCATTCTTAATTATGTGTGTGTGGGTGGCACATGTGTGCAGGTGTTCATGTAGGCCAGAAGAGGGGATTAGATCCCTTGAGACTGAAGCTACAGGGAGTTGTGAGCTGGTAGATATGAAAGCTAGGAATAGAACTCAGGTCTTCTGCAAGAACAGCAAGCATCCTTAACTGCTGAACTATCTCTCCAGTCCCCCAGTTAAATTTTTCATAGTACATACACCTGAATTCTTTCTAAATATTACCTACAGAAGTCAACTATCTAGATTGCAATAACCCCTAAAAAAGGAACGGTGTTTGTGAACTCAGCATCCATCTAACAGCTTAGAGACTATATACACACTTTTGTGAAAACCAAAAAGAATCCAATATGGCTGGCTATATTGGATATGCAATTTTTAAACCTTGGTCCCTTTAAATAGATGCTTTCTTTCCGTATGTGTTTTTCAGTGGCTACACATATCTATATATCCACTAATACATGACATAGGTTATTTGCCCATCTAGACAACTTCCCAGTTCCCTAAAAAGCAGAAGCAAAGAGTTTAAGTGGGTGATGTAACACAGCAGAAGTCCAAAGTAAGAGGAGGAAGGGAGGAAAGCCAATGTGATGGCCATCCTTGACTTGACTGCCTCTCAGTGTGACTGATTGCTTAATCCTTCAGATTGTCCCTTGAGGTACTATAGAAACCATGTCTCAAGACAGTCAGATAGATGATGTTACTTAGCACTTGAAATCACGCTTGTTCTGAGGTCTGCCCCTTGGACATCATGTCTGTTCCTCTCTGTACTCAAGCATGATGAAGAGGATCCCATACCACTCACGGGTCTCATATAAGGGGATTGCCAAGAAGATGCTTGGCACAAGAGGCAGGTAGGGACCAAAAAGATCTGTAGGGGTACTTGAGAGGTGTCTATGCTATTATTAGACATGCTTTTTTTTCTCTTTTTTTAGACATGTTTTTACTATTAAAAATATTTTGTTTACCTCAAATTACATATAATATATGGTTTAAATAATTTATACCACTTGGGTTGATGATGCGCGCGCACACACACACACACACACACACACAGCAATAAACTATCTAACAAAACCCCAGTACCATGGAGGGGAAATCTCCTCCTGTATGGTTGATAAAGGGAGTTTAAGAGACCCACCCAAACAATATGGGCTATTGCCATTGCCCTTGGTTGCCTCCCAGAATTTGGAGGTAAGTCTCTGTTGTTGAAGATACCATGCACTTCAAACACAGGACTTGGAAGTATTAAGACAGGAACTGACCTGAAAGCCTCATAGTATCAGAAGATGCTGTTCAAGCTGTAAAGGGAGAGAAACAATCAGTAGGGTAGTCCTACTCAGCTATAAAAATCCCTGAACCACAAAACCTGGGCCAGTAAGATATCCACAGTAGTGGAGTAGTGGCACTTTTACCTTGGAGGTAATCAACGGCTGTCTAATTGGACCAAAAGGCCCTTGCAGCAGTGGGGAAATAATGCCTAGTTCTGTAAACCTTGTCAACTACCTGTGGCTGGGAAGTCATAGAGCCTAGAGGAGAACGTACTTCTGCCACTATACTAAACCCATGTACTATCTGTTTTCTGAATCCCTACCCTTAGACCCACATGTAAGTGTGCTCTCACCCCTCATCAAAGTTCTGTTTTGCAAAAGATGGAGACCATAACAGAGATGCACACATGATCAAAATGCAGACAAAGAATGACTGTGGGATATATAGATCTGAAATGCAACCCCTAAACCCAAGGCTTAGGAAAAATTATGGAAGAGGAAGTGGAAAGATGGTAAGAAGCAGATACCCAAGATACCCATGGATAGATTGTATCCCCTAGACATAAGAGGAAAAAGGCATCCATCCAATAATGTTGCCTGAACAAGACCAGTGTCAGTAATGATAATACCAGTTGACATGCCAATGTAGACAAGTGAGATTCCACACGGTTCCACCCATAGAGGAAGAGGCACAGGAGGTCAATGGCTGCTGAGGAAGGGAGAATCCAGGGAAAACTCCCACACAGATTCTCATTCCAAGTAGTCAGCCCTGGACACATACATATCCAAACTAAATGGACTCCATAGGCTATACATACATATCTGCACATATCTGTCAATCTATTCATACACTGATACAGATACACACACACATGCACATAGAAACACACTCACACACTTTTTTATATAAAAGACATGTTTCTTCTTTTCAGTAATTAGAAGTAATGCCATATCTCATGTTTCTCTCTCTCTCTCTCTCTCTCTCTCTCTCTCTCTCTCTCTCTCTCTCTCTCTCTCTCTCTCTGTGTGTGTGTGTGTGTGTGTGTGTGTGTGTGTGTGTGTGTGTTTGTAAGAGGAGTAATTGAGATGATTTACAAAGCATATTGATTTCTATGGTTAGTATTCAAATTAAGCTTATTCTTATCTATTGTATTCTAAAACAATTTGGAAAAAAGAAGTGTGTTTCCAGTTAAATCATGTTTCTAGGACTGCAGATCTGGTCCATGTGAACTGAAGGTGAGTGCAGAGTAGTATCTTAAAGGCACAGACCATATAATTTATTTTAACCTGCCTCCCTTTTTAGTCTTTTGGTCAAATATCCTTGACTGTGTTTTTCAAAGTCCCTGTAGCAGATACAGCCACCTGGGGAAAAGGGGTCTAAGTTCTTATTTACACTTACGAATCCTGGTTTAAGCTTCTCTTTGTCTGTAGGGGATAGAGTGGGGGGTTTTACTGAGGTATCACAGTCCATGTGAACTGAAGGTGATTGCAGGGTAGTATCTGCTTACTTTTTGTTTCCTTTGGTTTGGTTTTGATGTTTTGAAGAAAACCACTTTGTAGCTCAGGATGTCCTTGAACACATGCTCCTCCCGTCTTGACCTCTTAAATGCTGGGGTCACTGGAATGTGCCACCATTGCCAACTGCTAATTATTTTCCACATTTTGCCTTCTGAAGGCCATAGAGTTTGTAAATATCTGGGAGACTGAAATGGAGATGTCTTGAGTGACCATTTGGAACATCATTGACTTTTTTTTTTTTTCGATTTTTTTTGAGACAGGGTTTCTCTGTGTAGTTTTGGTTCCTGTCCTGGCTCTCGCTCTGTAGACCAGGCTGACCTCAAACTCACAGAGATCCGCCTGGCTCTGCCTCCCGAGTGCTGGGATTAAAGGCGTGCGCCACCACTGCCTGGTCCATCTTTGGCCCTTAAAGACGTTATATCTTTAATGTTATTCGTGTATGTTGCCTGCATGCATGTCTATACCATGTGTATTCCTGGTACCTGAGGAAACCAGAAGAAGGCACAAATGGTGCTGAACTGCCATGTGGGTGCTGGGAATTGAACCTGGATCCTCTGGAAGGGCAGCCAATGTGCTTAATCATTAGGCCATCTCACCTGTCTCATATTACAAGGTTTTTTTTTTGTTTGTTTTTGTTTTTTGTTTTTTTTTTTTGTTTTTGTTTTTGTTTTTGTTTTTTCAGAGCTCATTTGTGGATTTAAATGATAATTTGGTCACACTAAGTGTCCCTCATTCCTAAACACCTTTTCATCCACAGTACAGATTTCTGTCTTCCCTGGTGTTCACTTCTTTGGACCCCATCCCACCTTCTTTGTCAGAGCTTCTGCCAGCCACAGAGCCTTACTTTAGAAAGGCCTACAACCCCAACTGGATCAGGCCCTCTGGATAAGTGAGACAGTTGATTAGTTTGATCTGTTTGGGAGGCATCCAGGTAGTGGGACCAGGACCTGTCCTCAGTGCATGTGCTGGCTGTTTGGAACCTGGGGCTTATACAGGGACACTTGGCTCAGCCTGGGAGGAGGGGACTGGACCTGCCTAGACTGAATCTACCAAGTTGAACTCAATCCTCAGGGGAGTGTTTGCCATGGAGAAGAGGGGAATGGGGGGTGGGCTGGGGGGAAGGTAGGGGAGGGAGAGAGAACAAGAGAATCCATGGCTGATATGTAAAATTAAATTAAATTATAAAGTAAAAAAAATTTTTTTTTAAAAAAAGAAAGACCCACAACAGCCAAGTCAGGCTAAGGGGGTGGGGGGGGGTGTACATTTCTATAGAATTGACTACCCACAATTCTCTGTGCTAACTTGCTCTGCAAAATTGTTTGGTTTGGTTATGGAGATGATCTGCTCAGTTCTTTCAGTTCAAGAAAACAAACCACTCCCAGTGAAATAGGAAAAGAGGTGCTCTAATACTTGCATACCTCTTGATCTCTAGAGCTTACAACCTCAGCAAAGACCGCAGCTGCTGAGCAGAGGATAAAGTGATGCTGGCTAATTACCACAAAACATAATGTGTCTGCCTGTGCTTGTCAGCACGGACTCTGAATGGGCTTTTCTCGCATTTATTTAGAATGCTTCTTCGGAAATTCCTTGGAGTGTGTAATTTTCTAAATAAGTATAGAATAGACATTTTATAATAGTTTAAATGCCGGGCAGTCATTTAAAGAGACCCTGCTATTGATTCCACTTAAATCCTTCCCTCCCATCCTTGCGAGAGAGAAAAATACTGCGCGGAACCATGATGGCCAAGGTAAAAGGCAGCGCCTCAGACCTGAGTTTGCTGGGCCACACTCTGGACTGAGGCCCCTCAGGGGGTGTTGTTGCTGTTGTCTTGAAAGATAGCCCCACATCATTCCACTGTTTGTGTTTTGTTTGTTTTCATACTTCACCGAAAGATAGAAGCAACACTGGGAGAAAGTGGCTAGCAAACAGGATATTCAAGTGGGTGAAGCATAAGCAAAGAATATCAATAAAGCTGTTTATCTGAGATTTGGATGAGGCAAGTACACAAAAGATATAGCCAGCTACTAAGAGTCCTAATAGTTGTGTTTGAATCCAGCCACATGGGAAACCAGGCATCTCCACTGCTTAGCTTGTCTTCTGTCCGAGGTCAGCATGAGTTCTCCCACTGGGGTCCCAGGCAACATGCAGAAGCAAGTCCTGTGTCCTGAACTACCCTGTCGAGTCAACGCTGAATTAAAAACAAAAATTCAAGTTAAAAAGAATTCTAAGTACATGCGTATCAAAATACATAGCAGATTTCTACTTACAGAACATTTATCAATTTTTTTCAATGCATATAGGAATTTCGAACAAAGAAATAATATTTGACTAGAATGGGCTTTGGTATAAAAATACTGTACAGAAGGCCAGGCTTAGTGACACGTAGCTATAATCCTAGCCATCAAGAGGCTAAGAAAGGAAGATCATGAGTTCAATTAGTCCACTCATGAAGGCTCAACCCTCATGACCTGATTGATTCCTAGAGTTCCACCTTTATACCATCACTTTGAGATTAGGACTTAACCTTTGATTATGGGAGCGTAAGCATACAGCCTGAAGAAGCTAGTAACTGATGCTCTAGTATACCTGAGTGGGAGACTATGGATCCAGGGTGAATAGTCTGAGAAAGGAAGTGTGCTACATTGCTGCATATTTCTGTTTTCACTATTATGCTAGCAATAGGATTCTGTAATTCCGAGCACTATCCCTGTTTGGTTGTTCATGGATGCTGCCCTATTTTTCCTCTCAAATGAGATTGTAGCTGAAAGTTTTCCTGTGCCCACCCTGCTCCCACGGCCTCACTGTCCCGCAGCCGCTCAGACCCAAATGAATACATAGAGTCTTGTATTAATTACAAACTGCATGGCCTACTGGCTCAGGATTCTTGTTAGCTAGATCTCACATCTTAAATTAACCCATTTATATAAATCCATACTTTACCACATGGCTCATGGCTTACCAGTATCTTTACATCTTGCTTCTCATGGCGGCAGCTGGCAGTGTCTGTTCTTGCTTTCTCCTTCCTCCTCTCTAGTTAGAATGCCCCACCTAACCCTATTCTGCCTCACCATTGGCCAGACAGCTTCATTTATCAACCAATCAGAGCAACATATTTTCACAGCATACAAAAAGACATTCCCCCATCATAAGATCTTTAAGGTTATATTTTAGGAATTACTATTTACTTCTTGGAGCTTTTACAGGTTTATCACTTTAAATTATCTGTTTAGAAGATAAAATAAATATCCCATATATTTTGTTTTATATACAACTCTAACTTCATATTCTGCAAGTTTAATAGTTTTAGCATGATGAAATTTCAAATTTTATTTTAAAACACTTACTCCTTCGCTAGGACTGGTGATGTAAATCTGTAATCCTAGCTACTCATAAGACTGAGGCAGGAGGATAACAAGTTTAAGGTTATCCTCAAATCCAACTTGGTCAACTTCATTGACCCTGTCTTAAAGTAAAAAATTAAAAGAGGGTTGAAGCTGTGGTCAGCAGTATCATGCCTATTTAGCATGTTTGAGTTCCCAGGTTCATTCCAAAGTAACACAAATATAGGAACACACACACACACACACACACACACACGCACACGCACACGCACACACATGCACACGCACACACTGCTTAATTCTAATTAAATTAAGTAAACACAGATACACTTGCATTTATAGATGTGTAACTAAAACTTAATCCTGATCAGACTATAGCCTGGTGTCTGTAGTGAGTTAACCATTCCCAACAGTGTCCTGTGTAGAGTAGCTGCTGAATATTTGGTTCCACTAAAAGAAAGAAATCAACTTGATTTCTCTAGCAGTAACTAAAGTATAACTAATACTATGGGAAATACATGAAACATTTATCAAAATAGGAATTCAAATCACCTGAATGGTTAGTAACTCATTTCTGAGATTCATAGGTAAGTAAGAATGGCTTTATATATATGCACATATGTTATATATGCACACTTATGCATACATGTTACATATATGTATATAATGCATGCAAGGTATGTAACATGTGTGTGACATATACCATGTGTATACATCTATCTATCTATCTGTCTATCTATCTATCTATCTATCTATCTATCTATCTATCTATCTATCTATCTATCTTCTGTGTGTGAGCATATACATATATATGTATATATATATATATAACATATATTATATTATTGTGTAATATTGAAGGCAACATAGTGAAGACAGTTTTAAAGCCATTATATCTTGTTAAGGGGCCATACTTTTAACTCAATTCCCTATGATTTTCTTTATAGTCTAGCGTAGCAGAACTAGCTTACAAATAGCTTAGAAATCAATTAACTGGACTTTACAGGAGCTTGCTTGAAAGCCCACCACAACTGCTTACTCCACTCACCTAACTCCCTCTTAGATGAGCTAAGTGTTAGACCATCTGTCTCTCTTCTACCCCTACCTTGCCTTTTCCCCTGCCTGTACCCCATCTTCCTGTTCCATTGAGAAAGTGAGTCATTGAGATAACATTCTATCATTGAAGCCTCTAGTATATGTGTATACTACACCTTCTTGCCTTTGTCTAGCATGGAATTCATTGTTTCTACATTTACCATCAATTCTTTCTTCATTTTCATGTATCATCATATTTTTATTCCCATCTACTGAAAGAGAAAAATAAAAATTGTGACATTTCCAATTCCATCCCTTTCTTTCTCATCACAGATTTCCCTGGACATTCTATATACCCATTGTGTCTTCTCCTTTTATTCTCCCTCTTCTGTTTGGTTTTACCCCCTTTCATGCTGCTGAACTGGTTATCAACAGCTGGCCTTTGGGTTACAAGGTTCATACAGCAGTTTCTGGTCCTCATCCTCTTGGCCTACTAGAAGATTCTGACACACCTGCTCTGTCTCTGCAGCTGTGAACTCTGGAGAGCAGGTAGTCTCAGTAATGCTGTTCATTAATGTACCCTTATTGTTCAAAACAATCTCTAATACAAAGATAATAGATGGATGGACTGAAGGTTCACAGATCATTGAGAATTCAGAAAAGCCTTTCTTATCACCCTGATTTATTTGGGCCATCCAGCCTCCCCATGTTTACTCTATGCTGACTTATCTCTATGTAACTTTTGTAACTTCTTTGAAATGCACTACTTATGGAATCATCTCTGCTAGAATATTAGAACAGGTCAGGTCAGCAATTTGAAATATTTTTAAAGATTTATTTATTTATTGTGTGTGTTTGGCTTGCACCTTGTGTGTACCTGGTGTCACCAGAGGTCAGAAGAAGGCGTTGGATTCTCTGGAACTGGAGTTACAGATAGTTGTGAGCCACCATGTGGGTGCTGGGCACCAAACCCAGTCATCTGCAAGAACGACAAGTGCTCCTAACCACTCAGCCATGGCTTTCCAGCCCCTTCTCTTGTTGATCATCACATCTAATGGTAATTAGGTTGTATTTTTCTTTAAATTTATTAAAAGATAGCAAGTTGGGAGTAGCTCATATTTAAGGCAAGCCCATCATAACCACTAGAAGAGAAACTATAAATTTCATCCTATGCTCTTTGATCCTTCCTAATGAAAATGTATGCTTTGCTACTTAACATAATATAATGCAGCTTTGTAAGAATAAACAAGTCTCCATGCATAAAAATCTACATAATTGTACTAATCATAATTGGAAGTTTTTAATCTTCAAGGAATTCCCTTTGGCCTTTGAATAGTATTATGCAACTGGCATGCTTTAGTAAAATTAAAATAAACATTATGCTGCACTTACTTAAACTATTAGTTTCAATATGAACTCATTAAGCCAACTATTGGGGAGAAAGCTGGAGCTAGTATCATAGATCTATGATGGTCTGTGTATTCTACTTCATGACCAGAGGAGTTCATAACAGAATTATCTTCTACTTACAATAATTGCTTTCTGAGAGTGAAGCCTAGTAGCTGTAGGAGGCTGTGAGGACGTAAGAGCTGCTCTTGCTGTAAGCTCATCTCTGATAGGCTTCCACAGAAACTTTTGTAGAGCCAGAAGAACACCCACTAGATATAAAACACCGAAAGTCCTGTGGCCACAGAGCTATCCAAGACCATCCTCTGGGGCCTGTCATACTAGCTTTCTGGGTACACATCTGTCACTGGATGACTCTAGACAGACTGTCTGACTAGAGTGAGGGATAGAGGGCTGGAGTCAGCAGAAGCATCTAAAGGTGGACAGCTGGAGTAGTGTTAGGAGATATTTCTGGAATCCCTTTGGGTCTCTAGGTCAAGTAGGGCTAGTGTGAGAGTGAAGGATCGGAGGGTGGTGATGATACCAGGTGGCTTGGATCTTTAGCAGCATGTCTAGTAACTGCAGGGCTCACCTTAGAATGAAGTGTATTCATCTCCAGAAGAAGTTCATGATGACAGCCATAAACTGATGAAAAGTGTAAGGAAACAGAATTGAGGCATGTGGTTGAACCACAGAGTTCTTAGTGACACTGTGGAGGACACTGGGCCACAGCATTCAGGGCTGCCACAGCAAAGGTACATAGAAAATCAGTCTTGCGCACACACACACAAAAAATTAATCAACTTGCAAAGTAAAGCTATCATGTTCCTGAAATAACTTCCAGGCTATTAAAAATCCTTATAGTTAATACTTCATCCCAAGGAATTTTCCATAGCTTTCTACTCATTTTTTTTTTCAGAATGAAAATAGCTATGTCCTTCCTCATGGTCTCCCTAAGTAGCTTTTTAGAAGCTATGAAGCCACAGAATTTTAATATCTCAATTCTTGTTGCATGAAATACTGCCTTATATCCTGAGGGAAAAAAAGAAAGATGTATCCAAATAAATGAAAAACATTACTTACCATTGCTACTGACATACTAAACCTCAAGTTGATTCAAGCAAAACAATATGAAAGTATGTGACTTTTCTAATGAATGACAGTTTTCCCTTGTGAACCTGCTCAGTTATTATGAGAATCAAGGTAGACTCATGCCTTTTTTCTTTCTTTTGGAGGGTACTAGTCAACTGTAGCTGGAAGTTTCTCCAGTCCCACCCGGCCCCACAGTCACTTATAAAATAATCACTCAGAAGCTTAATATTAATTGTGAATTACATGGCCTATGGGTCAGGCTTCTTGCTAGCTAGTTCTTATAACAACTCAACCTATTTCTTTTAATCTAAATGTTGCCACATGGCCATGGCATTACCAGTCTGCTGGCATCTTGTTGTTCCTTGGGTGGTGGCTGGTGTCTCTACTCACTCTCCTTTCTTCTCTCACTATCTCTTTTGGATTTTCCCACCTGGCTCCATCCTGTCCTGCCATAGGCCAAGGCAGCTTTATTTATTCGCCAATGGGAGTAACATATTCACAGCATATGAAAAGATATCCCAAAGCAGTCCACTTTTTAACACTATGTAAAATATAATTTTCAGATCTTCAAAATTTCATACAAACATGTAAATAGCCTGAAACTGCCATGAAGTTAAGTTTACTAAAAGAACTTGGGCTTTTGGGGGGAGGAGGTTGCGTTTGAGTAACCACTCCATTGATTACAACCTGGGACAATTTTGTTGTGGTGTGTTTTGTTTCTATGAAGTGGGTCTTGCTCTTTAGCCCAGGTTGACTTTGAACATGCTCTCATCCTGCCTAAGCCTTCCAAGTGTTGAGGTTAGCCATGTGAGCCACCATGCCAGGCTTCTGGGAAAGCTTTTGGAGCCTCATCTGGGAAAACAACCATTGGTGATTTAGTGATACTCATCAGTGTATGCACAGCACTCAGCACACTGCTTGCCAGGTGGCAGACACTCCCACAGTCTTGCTTTTCTAATGTCACATGCAAAGCGAAGAACCACCTAGAAGAAAAGAATGAGAGTTTTTAACTTTTGTATCATGTGCTGGTTCTCATCTCCTTAGGTACTAGAAATAGGGTGAAGACAGTAGTAACTAAGACATGGCTTTATGTTCTTATTTTTTTTAATTTTCGAGACCGGGTTTCTCTGTGTAGCTTGGCGCCTATCCTGGAACTCGCTTTTGAGACCAGGCTGGCCTCAAACTTACAAAGATCCGCCTGCCTCTGCCTCCTGAGTGCTGGGATTATAGGCGTGCACCACCACCGCCCGGCTTTTTTTTTTTTTTTTTTTTTTTTTTTTTAAGATTTATTTACTATGTATACAGTGTTCTGTCTGCATATATCCCTGCACACCAGAAGAGGGCACCAGATCTCATTATAGATAGTTGTGAGCCACCATGTGGTTGCTGGGAATTGAACTCAGGACCTCTGGAAGAGCTCTTAACCTCTGAGCCATCTCCCCAGCCCCTGGCTTTATATTCTTAAAGCACTTTTACTTCATTAGCTGGAGGGTGATTTGCTACTCTCTTGTGAATTAGTGTTTATTGATTCGGTAATCTGTTTAGGTTTACTTCATGAGGTGATCTATAGTAAGCTTTGAATTCTATGTGCCATAAGGGGGCAACAGAGCACAGGCACCTTACTAGTCAACCTTAAACAACGTAGCACGTGCCCACGTGGCTCTCTGGCACAGGGTCATAAGTGAAATTGGACTGGATGATCCACTGCTACCTCAGGTGTCTTGCGCTTCACAGCAGGAAAGCAAGTTAGAAAGGGATGCAGGAGAGTGGTCTGAGGATGTGGTCCTCAGAGCAGTGACAAGAGTCCAGTGACAGCAGAATGGCCACAGTGATTCCCAGCTGACCTGGCATCCTAATCACGACCCTGAATAAAACTGTGGGCAAATATAATTCTACAACAGCCAGCCCTGGAGTTCCCCCTATAGATGTCTTACCAGGGCTGTAGGCTAGCCCTGTGTCTATGCAGTCCATTTTCTCTGCCACCTTACCTTAAGCCCTGATGAAGCTTCTCTAATAAACCTGGGAGGCCTGTGAGCCTGAAGCTGGGAGAAGAGCAGCTTGAACTCAGTCTCAGAGCTCATCCTGATTTTCGGTCTAGAAGGCTGACCTAGCTTTGCTGCCCTCAAGGTCTAGATCATCTCTTGGGTCCCACTGTGCCCTAGATTTTTGTACTGGTCTATAACCATGCTCTCCGCTGTCTCACCTTCCCGTGAACACTCTATAAGGCCAAGGTGTCTCAGATTCTGTCTGATCTTACACCCAGGAAACAAGGAAAGGGAAAATAGCCCCTGGTTTCAGAATATGCATGCCACAAAAATCAGCCTCCTTAATTTATCCATCTCCTGAATATGCATGTATTGCCAATGAGAACAGATACTTATCTGTGAATTTTCAGAAGCACCAAACAGTGAAGGATGGCTAAATTAATGTTATCTTTAGTGGCTGAGTGAACTCAAGGAGGAAAAATGGTAGGATAAAAAGGTCAATGCTTTCATAATTCCCTGCAGCCGTGAATAATAGTTGCTAAGACTGGAGCATATATTCTCTAGTTATTTTTCCATTCCAAATGTTATACTACTGGGAATTACATCATTAATGATTAATTGAAGTGGATGTTCAGGGTAGGGGTGGCAGTTTCTATGTTGTTTCCATCCAAACCAAATTATGCAGTGTGTGTGTGTGTGTGTGTGTGTGTGTGTGTGTGTGTCCTGGTTTCCGGTTGTTGCCTGCTATAGTGTTGTAAACATATATTTCATTCATTTATCTTCACTTCTATTACTTCAGTGCTTTCAAAGAGAACAATACCTTTTTTGTTTTCTACTTCAGAAGTGGGTGGGTGTGGCCGAGATCAAGCACCTTCATTGAGAATACTAAGAAGCTGCTTTGTGATGAGGAACCAATGAGAAGGAGCAGTGATTCCAACAGTTTTTGAGGGTGTCTTTGTACTTGAGGGAAAAAAAGGAGGGCCACTGTTACTTCTTTTCTTATTATTTTTTTTTTCCTCTCGTCCCTCTTTAGACAAAACCTGTTGCGTTTGCAGTTCGGACCAATGTCAGGTACAGCGCAGCCCAGGAGGATGATGTTCCGGTGCCAGGCATGGCCATCTCATTCGAGGCAAAAGATTTTCTGCATGTTAAGGAAGTAAGGAAAATTTCAGTTTCTTTCAGTGTGATTTTTTTCACCTTTGACTCTCACTGATTTCTTACTGCTGTGAAAAGCATCAGGTCTAGCTACAGTTGTCTAAAATACAGCTAAATCAGTGGCTCGCAGCCTTTTCTGGTATAAATAAACTTTGAATGTAGAAAGGAGTCAGAGGCTCCTGGAAGGAATGCCAGGGCCCCTTTGGGCTGCGTGTCCTAGAAATTGGGAACTATTTTGTTAGGCAATCCATTTTTATGTGTGTCCTGCATTGTCTCTCTTAATGATTAACCTTGATTGACTATGTGTGATTTCCCCTGATGTCTGAAGTTGGAGTTATCTAAGGAAGAGTCTTTTTTCTTTTTTGTTTCTTATGAGACAAGATTTTACTCTGCGGCCCAGGTTGGCCTGGAACTTTCTATGAGGCCCAGGTTCTGAAGCTAACTATATAGCCCTGGCTGGCTTCAAGTTTGCTATGATCTCCCTACTTCTCACCCGCCTCCACCTCATTCACCTGTGTGCTAGCATTACCGTTGTGAATCACCATGCCTGCCTCCTGGGAGAGGGTTTGGTTGCTTTCCACCGGAGAAGCATAATCTCTGCAGTGGGAAGGGAACGGTGGGAATCAGAGCAAGTGAGACCAGAAGCTGACGCCAAGAAAACCCTTGGCCCCTAAGCTGACAATGACCCAGGCTGGAGATTGGAAAATTCACCTTTAATTAAGTTTTGTTTGGTGTCCACATGTCACATGATTGCTCTGTGGGACACCGTAGTGACCGTAATTCTTCCTAGATGAGTCTGTGTGAACATGAGCTTTTTTTTTTTTTTGACCCGAGGGAATTTAGAGTTGGAAGAATTCATAGGGAGCTCATGACAGTTACCTGACAAGCGCACTAAGGGGCGGGAGTGAAGAAGCTCATGACCACCCAGTGAGAGAGCTCCCAATTTCAAAAGAGGAGACAAAAGTGTTCAGAAATGATGGTGAACTACTTTACAGCAGGAAGCTAGACTAATACGGGGACTTTTCTTGACGCCAATACTTTGAACGGGATCATTTTCTACTGTGGAAAGAAAAACCATGGGCATTTTTTGACATGTTTGAGAATAAATTTAATTGAAGAAACTAAAATTAGATTGTGAAGACTCGAGATAAATACTTTACCTGCAAGAGACAAACTGTCAGCATCAACATGAGAAAAACCATCTGGGAGCACTGTACTATGGGATTGTAAAATTGCACAGCAGTACATTTTGCTGATACAAAGTATTTCAGGTACATTTCCGTACTTCTCTCTCAATATTAGTACTTCCAGCTAATCCAGTTTTATAAGGGGAAGGGCTCTATAAGACTTCCTAGTTCCTAATTGTCTTTCGCTAGGTATGGGCCATAGAACCTTGAAAGCTTCTCACAGGATCAGCCTGATCCTAAAAGCAGCACTGGGAAGGGAGATTAGGAAATGCAAAGCCTTTCTTGGGCTCCTGGCTGATCACACCAAGCATACTTCACTCTTCTGAGCTGAACCCATCAACCCAAGGGCTTCTCGAGTTTTGGTATTCGATGCATGCTTCTAACTGCCATGTTTCTCTCCAGTGAAAGCAGCTGCTATAGAAGAAATCGATTCAGATCTTTAAACTTCTGTGCATTAATTCATTCCAATACTTCTGATTTTGTGTGTAGAAATTTAATAATGACTGGTGGATAGGACGATTGGTGAAAGAAGGCTGTGAAATCGGATTTATTCCAAGCCCAGTCAAACTAGAAAACATGAGGCTACAGCATGAACAGAGAGCCAAGCAAGGGAAATTCTACTCCAGGTAGGAGGAAAATAGCTGTTTCTATGAAATGCAGACAATGCCCTCCTTTCTGTCTTGTTTCTTGCTAAGAGCTGTGATCCTTATTACATATTAAGTGGATGTCGACGCAGTCCATTGACAGCACCATAGCTCCCATTAAAAACACTTCATCCCGGCTTCTGATTTTTATCCCATTTGAGAGAGAATCAAATTCATTTTGATCATTAATAAAAACTGCTAAGGTCACAAAGTGTTAAATTTTGCCTTCAGCACGGAGGGGACTCTGAAGTCCTAATCATTTGCTGAATATACTCAGGCACGTAGCAGCCATGGTGACTAATCCCAGTGTCTGTCTCTAGTTAACCAATGTGGCTGAGAGATTGTTTAGGGATATCGGTCTCAGGCATCACTAGCAAACAGCAGCTTCTGTGGTCTGTTAGTTTTTGTGTTCACCCGACAGATTCAATTTTCAGTTCTCTCAGCCATTGAGCCCGTAAAAAGACACTATGCATGAAGCGTGTTAAAATTGCCTTGGCCAATAGCAGTTTGCTGAGTTATATAATAGGCTGAGCCTATTACTCCGACCGCACCTTCCTAGGAGGTTTAAGCTTCCCTTCCCTTCACCAAGACACTCATTAGGAGGGCTTCTCATCCATGTGGTGAATTTCATATTGAAGCCAACAGAGCCAAGCTGAAGAGCACGGCATGCTGCTTCTCACATGGATGGATGGAGGGGGATGGAGAAGACTTTATCTTCATGTGGACAGCTGAGTTTCTGTTTTCATTCTGTTATATCTTGCTTGTTTATATGATGACATAAACTCTGTTATTAGTGATAATATTTTAATGTTAGCAAGTTTTTTTTTACCTACTGTCAACAGACAAGTGAAATAGAATATACTCAGCCTTATTAAAACTAGCTTTGGATCACTGTCACACTATCAATATCTCGCAAATTATTCTACTGAACTGGTTACTTTTTCTTAAAACCGTATACTCTTTCTTTAATTTTTCTCATTTTATTTTATTACATCTCTTGACCAAGTTTTTGTCTAGTTATGTTTAAGTACTTCTACTCACTTCCACAGTGTTTATATTTGCCTTTTAACACTTTGTATATTTTTGTGAGGACATAATCAGAGTCAGTGGGGTTCTTTTTTTTTTTTTTTTTGAGACAGGGTTTTTCTGTGAAGCTATGGATGTCCTGGAACTTGCTCTGTAGACCAGGCTAGCCTCTAACTCATAGAGATCTGCTTGCCTCAACCTCCCAAGTGCTGCGATTAAAGATGTGAGCCACCATGCCCAGTTTAGAGTCAGAGTCCAGTGTTTTTATATAGAAGACTGAATTTTGTGTATATATGCACACATATACTTATTTGTATTATATATACACACATACATATGCATATATGTATGGTTATACAAAGATTTCAAAGTATGACAAAATATATGGGGCTGGAGAGCCTGCTCTGTGGTTAAGAGTAATGGTTGCTCTTCCAGAGTACCTAGGTTCAGTTTCTACCACCCACATGGAGTCAAACAACTGTAACTCTAGTTCCAGGGGATCAGATGCCCTCTTCTGGCCCCCATCAACATTGCAAACAGGTGGTATATTTACATATATGCAGACAGAACACTCACAAATAATAATAAAATGTTTTAAAAGATTAACAAACAGGCCAGCCTGGGCTATAGAGTGAGTTCCAGGAAAGGCACAAAGCTATACAGAGAAACCCTGTCTCGAAAAACAAAAAAAAAAAAAAAAAAAAGATTAACAAACAATCAAAGGTGTACAGTTCAAGAACTGGGCATGTATATGGCATTCAAAAGACACATCTGCCTCTGAACAGTTTAGGTACTGGCAGAATCTGTCACAATTTTACACAACATAATATATTGCCTATTAAAATTTATAAATAAACTAGAGCAAATCCATGCTTGAACTAAAGTTGGACTTAGGATTTTATTGAGGATACAAACAAAAGGTAAAAGCCACAGGAAGAAAGTGCTTGGTTTTAGCGATCAGTATCCTTTTGTAATTGGCAAAAGTGATTCTGTAAGTTCTACTTTTTTATGAACTGTATACACTCCTGCATGTCCTTATTGGATATGCAGAAATATTTAAGTTCTTACAGAGGCAAAACCCACCTGCTGGTTGTTTAGAAAAGTGCTTGACATTTGCTTGTGTATTAAAATGCTATTAAGATGAGAAAAAATTCAACCAATCAGTAAGGGCAGATCTTTTACCTGCTTATCAGTACTTAGCTTTGTCAGCAGGGTCCCCTGAGGCACAGCCATGGTCCACAATTCTTTCTAGTAGGACCTGGACCATCCATGATAAGAATCCCTGGGCACTGCAGTTATGTTGTCTGAATTCCATGACATTCTCATTTTATGAGCATGTTTCTGGGATCTTTATGTGTGTTAAGAGATGACACACATTTCTATGTACTGGTAAATTGTAAATTCTTCTATAAACTCCAAAGTTTCTAAGACACGTAAGCATATGCTCCATCACATTAGGATCTTATAACTGTGGGTTTTGTTAATTTGTATTTTTTACTTTTAAAATTATCATACAAGATATAGATGTCATTATAACATTTTCTTATAAGCATATTTTAGTAGATACCCCTTTGCCCTGTTCATAAGTATTGAATAATCTTCACAATGCAACCAAGTTGGATCCTTGTTTGTCTTGTTTTGAAAATTTTCATTATTGTCTTCTAGTTAATTCATATTACAATCTGTGTCTAAGTTTCTTCTTTTATCTTAAATATTGGTGAATTGGGGTATTGCTATGTTTTTCATTTATGGGTTGCCATGCAAGGTATACTTTTAATATTAAGATACTAAAAGTAATCAAGCTGATCCAAAGGAACTGGTGTTAGCCTTGAGGTCTTACACCTTGCCTCCAAGTCCTCTAAATGTAAAGGCAAAGAAAATCTCTTCTGTCTAGCCATCTGTCATCTGGGCATGGAACTGGAGGGCTGCAGAAATTATCCTAGCTATTTTCCATTCTCCCAGGGACTTCAAAAAATTAAAACATGAACTTCAAAACAGAGACTATCATAAAACTGTTTCAAGTACTCTAGGAATCTCCATTGGGAAATTTGCTTCCTTCTTAGCAGCAGACATTTTTTGGTTCAATTAAAAACTGTGATAAATTATAACATTTATTGAGCAGTACAATGTTTTAACATCTAAAACAATTGTTGAGTCTAATCTGAATGTTTACTTTACTTCAGTAAATCAGGAGGAAATTCATCATCCAGTCTGGGTGACATAGTACCTAGTTCCAGAAAATCGACACCTCCATCATCTGGTAAGTAGGTGATCAGTGTTGAGCACTGTATACACCTTTCATGCTACCATGACTACTTTAGTTATGTGAATTTACAAACCTACACATGTTAAAGTGTATCAGAAATAACAAGGACCCCATGAAATTAGGGACAGTATGGACAGTTTTTTTTTCCTTCTTGGTATTGAAGATCGAGCAAGGAAATAGCCTGTGTTTGCTCTAAGTTGTTACAGAAGTGACAGATGTAATGCCATTGCTCACCTTATTCCTACTGTGACATGTTGTCAAAGGCAGAAAGGTTTTATGTGAATTTAAATTTAAATTTCAGTGTATTACATTGTATTTTATCTGATAAATCTGTCATGTGCGAAGTTGAAGTTCTTCTATACGTACCTCCTGAAAGTTGACACCTTTTATCAAGTAAATGTTTAGCAAAAGTATATATTTTTAAGTGAGCAAGATCTGAGCAGAAAAATAACTGTCAGTTTAGGGTCGGGGTTGGTTGGAAAAACTATACACTTATAACTCATAGCAATTTAAAGCCACAGAAAATTAAGCAAGCTAGTTTGCTCAGAGTAGACACTGAAGGCCTGCAGTATTAATGCGGGGCATATGTCTACCATGATGAAAGAGGAATCAGGAATCTCTGTATGCACAAGAGAATGAGTCCACTCCTGCCCTTGCTCAAACATGTGAAGTTACAGGGATTCCTTTCTAGGCCTTAAAGATAACCTAACTATCTAAAAGGCTATATCTGAAGACTGTCATGAAGGCCCTAACACGGGAGGAAGTTTTATCAGATCGTGATAAAGCCCCTGCTGGAGACAAGTAGACTTCTTCCATGTCCTCTAATGATAATACAACCTTGATTGGTGTTAACAAAATGCTGAATAGTGCCTGTGTACTGGAGAACAAGTCAGTTGGTGTGAATGCAAAATAATATTTAATTTTGGAGTCACGTGTCATCATTGCTAAAAATCAACATTGAGACTGAGTGGACTGAAGATAAAACCAAACGTAAGATGCACTATCAGAATATCTAAGCTCTGTGATGAGTTTCATATCAATAGCTCAATGGGGAATCTTCAGGGATTCTTCATTTTTGTATTCCCTTTAGATCAAGATCCCTTTAGATCAAGCATTCCCATTCTTTACGAATTTCCTGTTTAAATTCATTTCATGAATTTCCTTTTAAAACATCCGATGACCATAGCAGATGAGATTCAGTGGATAAATCCTAAAATTAAATTCAGAAATGCCACCATCATGAAGGTCTATGAACTCTTGCATTTGTCGGGGTTTTTAGTCTCAGTTCCAATCAAGTTCTTGGAGGGTATTGTTCCTCGAATGTGGCTTTCATAAGCCCAGGGAAAGGGAGGGAGGATGAAGTAGATGGGAACACATCACCAGAAAGGAAGCAGATTTGATGTTGAGACCTATTATTAGAAGAATGAAATAACAGCCTAGATCCTCACCTTCATGCCCGGAAGTTGTAACAGCATGCTTCCTTGTTGGGATTCAAGACCTGCTTTCACATTCTCTTCAGGATAATATTGCCCAAGAAGCACCATATAGAAACCTTCCAACATGAGCAAAGCTATAGTGCGGTGTAAAAATCTAAGTTGGTCTGAAAATCCTTTGACTATGACCTTCCTCTGCAGATCAAGGTCTGAACTTGTAACTAATTAGTATGCACAGGCTAGAAATCCCTACCCATAAAATACCAGAGCTGATAACGGCAACATTGTACAGATAAGTCAGGTGTTCACTCCTTCACAGACTTCTGAACCAATCAAACAAAAACAACTAAACAGGATATCCCTGTTCTCAAGTCTGAAACCTCTCAGACCACAGAAACTGCAAAACTGTAGAATGATGTGCTGTCTCAGATGATCTCGGGTCCTTTGAAAAGGCCAGGAGAGGCTTCTGTAACCCTCAGATCAGCTTGTGTATCACAGGGCATGGGATCAAACTGTTACTCTAACTGGTTATTCCTTATATCGATACAATGTGGAATTTGTTCCAGAGTTAACATATTTTGAGTGAGGCTTAATGGGATGAATAAGTTTTCTTTTCTTCTGCTTGACCTAATCTCACCCATAAAGTAATTGCCTAGCAAGTTCAAATCCCAAGGACATGAGCAGCAAGATGTAAAAGGAACAGAAAGAATGCATTCAGACGGTGAAGGCACCTCACCTACAAGGCAGTGTGGTGCAGGAATGGGTACAGCTCTAAGGCAGGCATGCTGGGTCTGCAGCCTGACTCTGCAGGAATTCTGCCAAGAGCAAGCCCCTTTCATTCTGTGGGTTCAGCTTCTAAGTCTTAAAAACCAAGTGTTTGAGTTGACCTTTGTAACTTACCACTTGATTCTGTAGGTGATCAAATTTTATAGCAATTTCATGTTAGAATGATTGCAGAAACTTGAAAGTGAAATTATGCATCCTTTTTCATTGACTAGTTTTAGAGCTACATTTTCAGGTAAAAGAATTTCAGAAGTGAAAACATGTCAAGCAACCAACTTGGAACCTTTATTTTATTCATGAGGAAAGAAGAGGCCTGTTCTCTTGTGCCTTTGGGATCTTGCATTCTGCCTCAGAGGCTTGGAAAGCACCCAAATCTTAACTGATTTTGATATAATGATTTCATTAATCTGGTGTTTCCCACTGGTCTTCAATCAGGCTCTCTGAGAGCACCCACACTACCTTGAAATCATTTCAATCCTGCCCATTCCAGAACACCCTAACAATCATTTGTCTTCTTTACAACTTCCTGGGTGTTGCCTGGATTAAGGGCTTTCTAGTCTCTTTTCCTCAAATGTCTGCTATAATTTTGATGAAACTTTTTATGTGGTTCCCTTTCTCCTAACATTAAAATCAAACAAAATGAGAAGACTGAGGCCTATCATATTAAATGTGTCCAAAGCACTTGTCTTTTACCTAAGAGCTGAGCTCTAAGACATTGTACAAAGTGAGACCAAATGCTTTGTATCTTACATTTAGAAGCTAATATAAACAATATCAACATTTTAAACAGTAAAAAATGTTTCTCTAAAAGTACTCAGGAAATCTAGCACAAAACTGACTTGTGCAAAAAACAGCTATCCCAAGGGTATCTCTCAGTCTAGTTAAATTTGATTGCATTGCATCTTTAATGTTTTATGTTCATATTTTATTCTGTAATATGCTGCTCACTCATGATAAATCTTCTTCTACAGTGGTTAGTCTATTTGCTTTCATTTTATTTTCTTTATAACCTACTTTTCCTCTCCTGTCCACCTGACGACTTTTGAATTGTTTGTCTGTATATAGCTATAGACATAGATGCCACTGGCTTAGATGCAGAAGAGAATGATATTCCAGCAAACCACCGCTCCCCTAAGCCCAGTGCAAACAGTGTAACGTCACCCCACTCCAAAGAGAAAAGAATGCCCTTCTTTAAGAAGGTAACACAGACTTCCCAGCTCCTGTTGTCCACTTGCTCAACTGCACTGCGTCACACTTCCAGTCCTGTTGAATGTCTGCGTCCTTTGACAAGCCAATAACACGCATGCTCTGTTATTCTTTGTTTCTTTTCCATGCTGCTGTAGCTAAGCAGAAGCAGAAATCGGTAAGTCCACATTGACATACCCGTGTTTTTCATGTCACTGGCATCATTAGCATCAATTCCTTCAGTTTTATTAAGTACAGTCACCCGGGTCCTAAAACAGCCTATCAACAGCTAACTGAATCCATGTATCTTACACCAACTAAATTCAGTGAGTGACCTGTTGAAATGCCATTACAATACTTATCCTTTTTGATGGAATAATATCTGCCACAAGAGACTTTGTTTAAATATTCAAAGATGTCCAACACTGGCCCTGCTGTACAACACACCTCAGTTGTACATGCTTTTATTGTCTGTCTCTCTTTTTGCCAGCAACTTAACTTATAATAAAGCATATTAAGGCAGCTATTGGATTCTGGTTTATAATATCCAGATACATTGCTTGTGCTTTAAAAAAGGTTATTCAATTTTTAATTCAGTCAGTATTTAAACTTCTAATCCATTAGGTGCAAAATCTGCTGATGAACAAGACCAGTGGAAAACTACAGGCTTGTTTTGGCGGTTTACTGTGAGTTTTTCCTATTGTCATATATAAACACTCTCCCAATATTCTTGCCTTCTCCATCAGTCAGATTTCAGCATCTCACCTGTTAGACAATGGGGCTGCTGGCCATATGTAAAGCCTTTTTCCTTGGCCAATCAAGATGATATACTGATGCTGTACCCTGACTGGAAACTCCAGGGAATTCCCAAGACCTCTTTGTATACAAGTTTCCTCTCGGCTTGTTTCATTGCTTTGTAGCACTATTTTTAAAAGCCCTCCCTATTTCCATTTTTTTCTTCTCCTTTGACATAACACCTTCCAAGCCATTATCCTTTCAGACTCATACTCCCTATTGTTACCAAGTCTGGCACAAGCCTGGGTATTTTTTAACTTATATATGAAGCAAAATCTCTGTTCTTCCCTAGACTTTCAGAAAATTAAAAGTCTTACCTCCACAAATAAAACATGTTTGCTCTTTAGAGGTTAACAGTAAGTTATCATACACAGAAGCATAAGCTTTTTTTTTTTTTTTTTTTTTTTTTAAATAATCATTAGGAAGAGAACTCCAGGCAAAATTTTAAACACCTGGACCTTTGTGTTGACACAGAAAGCCCCAACCTGATGATCTTCCACAAGAGTGGGCCACCTCTCTGGTCTGTCCTTGTCATCATAGCTGAAGCTTGCAGCTAGGTAAATGCAGGTGTTTCTTAGACAGTCAACACTACTCAGCCACTCTGGACTTCAAGTAGCAACATTGATATGACCATGTTCATCAGAGAGTATTTTGCAGTTCACCTGCCTGCAAATTTCACAACATTAAACAAGTTTATCCTAATTTTTCCACTAAAGATGCAAAAAAAAAAAATAGCTTAGCTAAAAGGACAGATAAAAATGTTATCATTAGCAATATGGCATGGAGTACCAATATTCCATCAAATAAGGTAATTTCTATTGCTGCCCCTGCTGATAGAGAAGCTGATTGATGGCCAGCATGGGTAACCCTTGCTAGTTGGCAGTCACAGACTGAAGGAACCAAAGTACTGTCTAATACTGGGCCACTCAGATTTCTTAATAGCTGTTCTTACACTGTGTGCAATTTATATCCCTACTGGTAATGGTGAAAGGGGTGTTCTTACTCCAGTATCAAAAGGATGTGGTCTCCAGGCATTTTCAGTACAAACCCAAGTGCTATGAGATGCAATCACTTAACAAATCTGCTTCTGATGCCTGCGGCACTGGTGCTCACTCTCGTGTTCCTTATTCTGTGATAATGTGGAATTCAGACAGGAGAGCTGGCTGTGTGCGAGTCCACATCAATTGTCTTCCGTGTTTTAGGTTGCTTTTAGAGTGCTGCTTGTCTGCCTTTTGTGCTGTCACTGTATTGTGTTTGTCTAATTGTAAAAATTTTATTCAAATATGTATTTTATCTCTATCATGTCTATTAAAATGAAGCTTTGAGTGCTAGGGAAAGCTTTGAGCAGTAAAAGGTGAACAGCCCAGTTAACAGTACCATCTTTTTCCCTTTGATTATATGGTCTACAACTACTGGTGAAAGCTCATATGGACGCTGTTGAATTTGATGTGGGTCTAAATAGCTCCATAAGCAAAAGAAACATAGGAATACATCAAGTTTGTGATGAGTGATTTTAAGCAACAGTCAAATGGTTTTTAGTGACAGAATGGTGCAAATATTATATGCACATCAGTTCATCAAACTCTTAAAATTCTTTTGGTATATGCCATGTTTAAAATATATTTTTCAGATGCTCCTTAATGGAGGATGTGTCTTACAGAACTCATGAGTCTTTAACAAGAGTAAATTATTTGTTCATCCAGTGTCCAAAGCCCTATCTCTTGCCCTTATGCATTAAGAAAGGTTGCTTCTCCATCACTTTACAATAGCCTGTTACCAGAGCTTGTTTAAATTTCATCAAACAAATTATGTTACCTAAGTTTCAAATTTTTATTTGAAAAAAATCAAGCTGAAAAGTGATAGTTTTGGAAATGGCAATAAAATTAATTTCTACCCTATTCTTCTAAACAAACAAACAAAGTATCCCTAGAAAGATATGAATCAGTTATGGAGCAGAAACTAGCTAATATGTGCTTCAAAAACATATTAGATATACAAGGCAGAAATAAGCATTTTGAAGTCACTGAAGCATGGTCAAATAAAATTATGAAAATCATTCACCTTCATTCCAATGCACATAAATCTTGATTTGAGAAGTTTTATAAGTGCCAAAAAACAAAGGTCAAAAATTCCAAAGCATTAGCACTGAAGCTGTGAACAGTGATGATTATCACTGTTAAGAAGCAAGCATGCATGCCACTTGCTGCTTCCTCTAATTTCAGTGGAATTCCAAGCATTTGGTAGTGAGAGGCACAGTGTTTGGTAACTAAGGTTTATACAGGTAAGACCAACATATCATATGCAAAGCTAACAGGAATTTGTCTTCCATGATTAACCATCATCCATTCAACTCTTCAGAAAGTCCAAGTGTACCTGGAGAGCAAAGAAGCCATGTACAGTTGAGCCTAAAGTACCTAGTCTGCATTGGGCATGTTTCTGTTTGTTCTACCAAGTATCTTGTATTCAAGGAAACTAAAGATTAATCAGTAACTTGAACCTTAGGAAAAGAAAGCTACCAATCTTTAATTGGTTTTATTTACTTAGAAAAGAGGCAATTATGGAAATATTTAAATGTCTGAAAAATCAGTGTCTTGTATATTAGAGTTTAGAAAGGAGTACTTTATGCCTAAAGTATTTAGGTCCATTGCCTTTGAGGAGTCTAAAAATGTCTCCTCTCTCTGCAGACAGAGCACACTCCTCCTTATGATGTGGTACCTTCCATGCGACCTGTGGTCCTAGTGGGCCCTTCTCTGAAGGGGTATGAGGTGAGTATGAGGTGAATTTGAGCTTGACTCACAGCAGCCAAGCATGTTGTTTTTCAGGCTGTGGTACAGTTTGCTCACTACTCTGCTTTCCTGAAGGTTGCCTTGGATACTCCTGCTAGCTATAACTCACCATATCCAGGAAAAAATATCAAATGGAGAACACTGCAAGCCTTGCAAAGTAATTTCTTGTCACTAAAACATCATAGGCTCAGAAATTTTATCTGGTTGTTTCATTAGGGCTTGGAAACAGGAAATGTGGTAACCACACTTCTTCCAAATATGCTCAGGTTTTTAAATGTTAATAATGAGAAGTGAAATTGGTTCTCATAATCAGTAACAATTTTTTAATCCTCAGATTTTCTCACATTTTAATTTATTATCCAATTACAGGTTACAGATATGATGCAAAAAGCACTGTTCGATTTTTTAAAACACAGATTTGAAGGGCGGTAAGTGTTCCACAATGCTGGTTTTGGGTATTTTTGTCTTCAAGATGGTCAAACTCTGTGGGGTAGATAGTTGATCCCTAGAGTTAACTGTTTTCTGTTCTCTATGACAGGAAGTAGGCTTCATTTAGTGCAATCTGATTCAGTGTTTGCATTGTATCCCCATCCCAGGATATTCCAGTCCCTGCACTTTGTAGAGACCCACAGAAGTTTCCTAGTAAGAACTTAGAGTCGAGAATCTGAGCTTGCTTTACCCAGCAGGGATGGCATAGGGGATGATTTGGCCATGGGTGTGGTTACCAGGTATTTGGAAGTATCTGCATAGTGGCTGTGTGGTATGCTTTGATCTAGCAAGGGAGAGGTCTTTTGCCTCGCCCCTTGGCATTGTTATAAAAAGCCCTTTTGAAGAGGCAAAAGGGACCATTGAGTTTTGATCCAGGTCCTCCCGAAGCTATCCTGTGTTTCTGTCTCCTCTCTGCTATCTTTCTATCTAAGTCTCTTGTCCCTCTCTCCTCTTCATAGGAACCGTTTGAAAGGTGGGAGCTGGCCTCCCACAGCACCTATATCTGGAAGCTCAATGTGGCCCCACCTCTGCTCTTTGTCTGACCTTCAGTTTAGGAGCCACTGGTCCTCACTGCTGCCCAGATACCATAAGCACACCCTCTTCTATTCTCGTTCCCACCTTTCCAAAAGACTTTCCTACCATCTTCTCCCCCATCGACCTTTAACCTCTTCTCTCTGCACTTTCCTACAGTGAACTTATATGCTTGCTTCATGAAAAAAAAAAAAAAAAAAAAGGCAAGCAGGGACTGACACATACCTGTAACCCTTGCACCTGACCTGAGGCAGAGGAATAAGGCCAGACTAGGTCTCATAGCTAGATTCTTTCTGGAGGCTGGAGGGTTAGAAGCCAAGAGAAGACATGAGTTAGCCCTACTACATTTATCCCTGCTTACATGTCTGCCTGAATATTCTTCATTTCCCCTTCCTATGGTTCTCTTAGCAGTGGTTAACTTAACCCACAACCACCTGTGCACTAGACCACATCCCTCATTTCCTTCCCACTCAAATGACCCAGACATTGTTCTCACCTACATCCTTCTCTCATCAGTATTTCTTGTCCCAATGGAAATGCCATTAGCTGTAGTTATTTCTCTTCACACTTGACCTAACATCCTTCCCACCTCCCACCCGGATACCTAAGTTTTCCCTTCTTCCTAGAGATCTCACTGGGTTGTTCATACTGTACTTGCTCTCCTTCCACTTTCCTATCCACTCCAGTTAGATTTTCCTGACTGTAGCTGGAGAGCTTCTCTCTAGGTCCCACCAAGCCCCCGAAGTCCCACAGCCCACTTATAAAATAAATACACAGACTTGTATTACTTATAAACTATATGGCCATGGCAGGCTTCTTGTTATCTAGTTCTTCTAAATTTAAACCATATCTAGTAGTGTATAAGTTGCCACGTGGCTCGTGGCTTACCAGTACCTTACATCTCACTTGTCATGGTGGCGGCTGGCAGCATCTCTCTGCCTCAGCCTTCCACTTCCCAGCACCTGACACTCACTCCTTAGCATTATGTGTGCTCCAGCCAGCCAGGTCCATGTTCAATCAGTGTCTGCTTGCTGTTCTCTCTCTGGTAGGAACTTTTTCTTCACATGCTCTCCTAGTAACCCAGCCTCTCTTCCTTCTCCATTTTTTTCTGATGTTCTTTTTTGTGTTAAGACATTTTTTTTTGTTATCATTCTCCAACAAGAATGTGAAGGCAAAAAAAAAAAAAAAAAAAAAAAAAAGAATGTGAAGGCAGGGTATTTAATGTTTTGTGAACTCTGATATTCTCCATGCCTGTAGAAACTCAATATGAAAATGACAGTTGAGTGCTGAATGGTGTTTGCTGTGTATTATTTGTTAGAGAAATGCAGACACATTGAAGCCATTGTCCCTGCCTCTGAAGAGCCCATATGCAAATTTTAAGTAATTATTACATAATATTTTTATTTTCATGTGTGCATATGTGTATGTGAGTCAGTTCTCTCCTTCTATCATGTAGGTCCTGGGGATTGAACTCAGATCCTCAGGCTTGTCAGCTGGTGCACTTAACCACTAAGCCATCTTGCTGGCTCCCCGTATGCAAATTTTAATTTGAAACTTGTGTAGCCAAACAGAATATAAATACAAGAGCATCCCAGCATGTGTGTGTGTGTGTGTGTGTGTGTGTGTGTGTGTGTGTATACAATGTACAGGTAGTACAGAGAAAGGAGTAATCAACAGATTTGAGGATGTTATTGTCCAGAAAGGTTTTTAATCTAAGATGTCACCAACTAAATCAGATGAAGGCGTGGCCAATAGAGGATGGAAAGGGAATGAAGGTACCAAGGAATGATGTAATAAAGCAAGCCAACTAGAGAACTCTGAGGACCTCTACAGGATATTGCCATTAATAGCCATGGGGCATATCCTGGCCAAGAGATGGGACTCAATCCTTTCCTTCCTCAACTTAAAAAAAAAAAAGTAAAAAAGGCAGGGACCTCAGCTACATAGAGGGTAAAGATCTACATAGAGAGAAAATGGTCCAAGTCTTCTGGAAGAGGGGGAAAGAGTGGTATGGCCAGTTGATCCCACAGAGAGTGTAGCTAGTTAGCAGGGGTCAGACCAAGTTTAGCTTATGAACACTGGTACGAGAGCTACAGTATCCCAGACACAAACATACTACACTCACATGATAAATAGCTACTTAGAACAAACAGAACTGAAGGAAACTATTTCCTGTAATCACAGAGACAATAGAAAGCATGTATAACTGCTAAAAGACAGACGAATCAAATAATCAATGGATGCCATAATAAACACCAAGCCAACTCTAGCCCATCAGAAACATGGTAAGAATCCAGAATGTAAAACCTCAAGGTTTAAACTGAGGCTAGTTAACAGGCAACCCGAGAGCATGTAGCACTAGTGTGCATATCTTTATTTCCCACATGGTAAATCTGGTTCTTTGCCATATTCTTCTTTCTTTATGCTAACACCAAAAAAAAAAAAAAAAAAAAAAAAATTGATCACATTTGTAGATTTCAGCATCCTTTCTATTTCTATACAGTGTTGTGTAGGCATAGTTATATAATCATTTCTGACATAGGAAGGGAAACTTTTATAGCACAACTGATACCGTGTGTGATAGAGTGAAGGACTGAAGGAAATAGAAATGAGGGCAGCAGCTATGTTTCAACAGTACCGAAGACATTATAGTAAACATCTACAGAGCCAAATGCCATTAGACTATTTCAAAACTTTATAAGGTATTCCATCATTTGTGCCAGGAAAGACAGGCTTCAAATGGTCCTATAAATGACTTTTATTTCATTGTTTTTGGCTCTTTCATTTATCACAATCTGGAATTATCTGCACAACCCTCAAATTCTGCTGAAGTGGGCTCTTTGATGTCTATGAATGAAATAAATGAATGAAATGTTCATTGCCATTTCTAACTGCAAAAAATAGACAATAGGATTCACCAACTTACTACTTCCATTCAACCTGATTGTTTATGAATCTGGATCTCAGTCTTATTTTCTATGGAATCACATAGCCAAATTGATTTTATCTGGGAATAAATGAAATAACAGATTGTAGGGTCATTCTATTGTTTCTAGAGAAAAGTACTGAAATTTCTTCTGGGGGCCTGCTCTGCGGAGATTTCTCCCAGAGTCCTGGGGAAGATGCCATGAACAGCAGCAGGGGTAATCTGAGGGAATGAATTTAAGTACACCGAGCTCTTTCATCCCTCCACTTTATTCCTCTGAGATAAAATTCTATCTACACAGCTTCCATTCTGTTCACATGCTTAGCTCCTTTCTGTCCCTCCACCTCCTGTGCTTTCACAGTCTTAGTGCTAACTAGGCTCTTTACATCACCACCTTATCTTTGTCTCTGTCCGTTCCTCCGTCGGTCTTCTTTCCTTCTTCTCCTACTCTGGTGCCCAATATAATCCACCTACCATCTGCAAAAACTCTGACCTATGGCTTTTCTGGTCAGGTGGAGTAACTCTGCTCAGAGCTAGGAAACCTGCCTCAAAGTCTCATTGCACCTGGTATGCAAAAAACCCTTTTGTTCTGAGTCAATTGCTCTGGAATGCCCTTTGGGCTCAGAGGAAGGAGGGTCTGAGCTTGATTTGCACAAGAAACAAAGCTATGTTAGGGGGTGTCTCCATAAGGGTGTTTACCTTAATTCAGGAGACAGCAGGTGGTCTGTTTGCTCTTTTGGCCTAGGATGCTTAAGAAGTATTTCAGATAAAACACTTGGGAGAAGTTATAAGCACACATGAAATTCATTGCAGGAAACAGCTGATATATTAAAAGCCGAATAACACCAAATACTCCCTGAGATTTGGCTTAATCCTCTGGAAGGCCAATAGCTTCTTCCAGGTATAGCTTTGTCATAATCAGCTGAATTTCTACTTCATATTTCTGTTGCAGCCTGTAGCAAAAAGTATTTTCATGTGCATTACTGATGGTCTTGCCTTGCCCATCCTGAACCGCACTTCAACAGTCTGGTCTTGTGACCATGCATTAAGGGCTCCCAAGTCAAGTAGAATTTCAAAGGATGTAAAAATTTCACCTTTACTTGTGGGAGCATATCCAGAGTAAATGTCTCATTAAATGTCTTCAATGTTGGCAAAGCAAGACAGAGTGGGAACTTGTCAGAAGCCTAATAGGTATGTGCACAGGGCAATCTAAAAGAGAACTTAAGTACTCTTTAGAATTCACTGAATGAGTTATATTTTTAAAATGTTAAGGCCACAAGGGAGGAGTACAATGGGAAATGTTGGCAATGGCGAGGTTCTAGGCTATCAAGAATTGTAGTATTAAGCCCTCACAGTTAAGATCATTTGTGGGAGCTCTGGAGATCAGTCAAAATCACTGTGGGCTGTGAAACAGCATGTGTCACATCAAAGAGGAGCTGGTAAATCCTCTTCTTCCAGTAGCATGTAGAGCAGCTGGACCTGCCATAACCTGTTTTTGCCACGTAAGCAAAGCAATCATTGTAACTTTCAGGACAATAACAGGTGCATTAACAAGGAAGTGGTGAAGAAGGCAAGCTACCATCTGGGGTGAAGTTGGCTTTCTTCCCTGGTGACTCTCAAATGTCAATTGTCAGCCCTGAAATGTGTTGAATGTATACTGAATTGCTACAGGGATATTAGACACTGTCATCAGAATGTTCTGTGAAGGAGTCTTATTGGAAATCAATAATCCTGGGAAACATTACATCACTTTATATTCTGGTGTAGGAAATTTATTTAGACGTGAGACAATGTCTTCAAAATTAATAGTTTTATATCTGGTCTGCAGAACAGAATTACCTGAAGTACACTTGCTGGGGGTTGATGACAGACCAGGCTTAGTGACATATACCTGTAGTTCCAGTACTTAGGAAGCTGCAGCAGGATGAACTACATGACATAGAGTATATCCTTTCTTATTTTGTTCTTCTCTCATACATTACATCCTGTCTGCAGTTTCCCCTCCATCCACTACTACCAGTTCCTCCTCATACCTCCTCTCTCCCCTGATCCACTTCTCCATTTATCTTAAAAAAAAAAAAAAAAAAAAAAGAGCAGGCCTCCCAGGGATATCTACTGAACATGGCCTAAGTTACAGTAAGACTAGGCGCAAACTCTCATAAAGACTGTATGAGGCAACCCAGTAGGAAGAAGAGTCCCAAGCACAGGCAAAAAAAGTCAGAGACACCCCTCACTCCCACTGTTGGAAGTCCCACGGGAACACCAAGCTATACAAGCCTAAGGTTTATTCAGAGCACCTAGATCAGACCCATACAGGGTCTGTGTTTGTCATTTCGGTCTCTGTGAGCCCCTGTGAGGCCTACTTAGTTGTTTCTGTGGGCCATATTTATCATGGTGTCCTTGACCCCTCTGGCTCCTACAATCCTCCCTCCCCGTTGTACAGGGTTCCTCTGGCGCCACCTAGTGTTTGGCTGTGGGTCTCTGCATCTGCTCCCATCTGTTGCTGGATGATAACCCCTCTGATGACAATTAGGCTAGGCACCAATCTATGGGTATAGAAGAATATCATTAAGAATCATTTCACTGACTTTTTTTTTTTTTTTTTTTGCCATTCATGTTGGTTCTACCCTGGGTCTCCGGGATGTCCTGCCTCTGGTTCCTGGCCATCCAGGCAGTGTTGGGCGTGGGTTCTCTCTTGTGGTGTGGGCCTCAAGTTGGACCAGTCCTTGGTTGGCCCCTCCCACAAGTTTTACACCACCATTACCCCAGGACATCTTGCAGGCAGGGCAGACTGTAGGTAGAAGGTTTTGTAGGTGGATTGACATTCCAGCCCCACTGCTAGAAGCCTTGCCTGATTATAGAAGATAGCCATAACTAGGAGACTTCGCTAGGGTCACTCTCATAGACTCCATGGAGTTTCCACTGCACTAGTTTTCTTCATCTCTGGCCTCCCTACACACACACCACAATTCCAGATCTCCCTCCCAGTACTCTCTCCCTCTGTCCTTAGAACAGCAACCTTCCTAAGAGTCTATATCCTATTTTGACTTGGACCAAATTCAGAGGCTAAGATATGGGAGGGAATCTATCATTACATGCTTATATGATGATTTAGATACTCTGCAAGGGTTGAAGACCACTAGTCTAAACCTAATTATCTCCAGAAATTTTGCTCGTAGATTTTCAACTACTTGGGGGCAGATCCAAAGCAATGATAACTATGCAGCCTACAAAGCCTACCACACAGGTAGTACATGTGTCATCACTGTATCCCCATGATGGTCCCCATCACAGGGCAGCTGCCTCCCAGTGAGTAGCAGGAGCTTGCTGGAGGCTCACAACTAGCCCCTTGGTTATCAGCATCACGTGGTACCGATGCTTCTCACTTAGGTACTTGCTCTTCCCTCTGCCTGGAATCCTCTTCCCTCAGTATCCACATGACTCCTTCCTTCCAAATCTACATGCCACATTAATGGACTGTTCAAAATTTCTGAACACTGAAATGATACCCCCCACACTGTTCCATCTCCATCCTCACTAACCTGCCTTAGTTTTTAAATGGAACCTGCCACACTGACATCAGGCGTCTGCCTACTTCTCTGCCATCTTGGCTCCTCCATAAAAGTTTAAATTCTATAAAACTTTTTTTTATGAGATGCAGGGGGTTGGGAGGGGGTGGTCAGGTCATCTTACTGTGTTGCCCAGATAAACACACCTGACCCAAATGAACATACAGCAAGTATTCTGTAAATATGTACTGTAGGAATGACGACTTGAGTAGCTATGTGCTCTCTGTGCTCAGCATAAAAAGAATCCTATTATGGGATGTACGACTGGAGCTTCCCCAGTGCTGCCACTCCACCTTACCGCCTCACCCCCAAATACATGAGAGCATTTTGTGCTAACACCCCAGGACACTGTACCTTGGGGATTTCTTCCAATGGCTGTTGGGTTGGTGCTCCTCTATCCTCAATCTCCTGTCATCTCTCAACCTTCATCCTTCCATTTCTGCCAAACACATCCTTCAATCATATCCCTAAAATGATTTTCTGGAATGTCTAAAAAGGTCTTTAATCAACCTATTTAACTGATGGTGTAGATGGTTACGGGTTTTATTGTTGAGACAGGGTCTCACTACGTCGCTGGGGATGGCCTCATACTCGAAGTCCTTCCAAGTGCTGGGATGGCAAGTGCACCCCTTGGGCATGAGGGGTTCTGAAGGCTGTTGCGTTGTTCTTGTCTACCCATTGTTGCTCTTGCCCTGTTTTCCTTTGGAAGCTTTTTGGTTCCTGGTGTGATGGGATTTATGTCTGGTATGGATTTTAATCAGTGCTAGATACTTTCAATATAAAAATACAGACTCTTGCCGGGCGTGGTGGCGCACGCCTTTAATCCCAGCACTCGGGAGGCAGAGGCAGGCGGATCTTTGTGAGTTCGAGGCCAGCCTGGGCTACCAAGTGAGCTCCAGGAAAGGCGCAAAGCTACACAGAGAAACCCTGTCTCAAAAAAAAAAAAAAAAAAAAAAAAAAATACAGACTCTTGTTCTCATTAGCTTATAACTCTATGGGGTTTGAACTGCTGGGCAACTCTTCAGCTTTCAAACTTTACTTTCCTATTCTTTGTTTCTTTGCTTTAATTCTTTTAGAGAAGCCCTTAATTCCATCCTTTCACTTTTGATTTCTACTGTCACTTTTTTAAATTTCCAAAACCTTCTTATCCTGAGCTTTTAAAAATAAATTATGTTTCAGTTCTAGGAACATAATTTAGCCTTCAGATGTATTTACTAATGGTTGTTTCTTTTATAGCCTCCCCTGTAAGACATTTACAAAGATGCCCAGTGCTGCTCTTATATTTAAGAAAAGGGCAAACAGGCATAAGCAGGAAGTATGTGCTCATAGCTGAGGCTTGCCGGCTTCTCGTTTCCCTATAGGACATTCTTGCTGAGTATTCTGTAGAGGAGACATCTGGTGCACATAGTTTAGTCATTCTGCTGTTTGTCCAGAGGAGCATCCTCCCTTCTGACACCTAGAGGATATAAAAGAATAAATATAAGCTGGGCTTCCAAGAGACCAAGATGGAGAAGTAGATTGAGGACTCAACATTCAGAATCACTTTTTCCCCTCGCCATCTAATGTTCCCAGCCCCCCTTTTTCTGCCTATAGCCCCCTAATCAGGGGCCCTCTCATTTACTCCCATAAGTCTCTGGCTTTACACCAAATAGATAATTCTTTTCAGGCCACTTGATGCTCTGGGGACTCCGACTTTGGGCTAGACTATAAACCACACCTCTTGGTTGTAGTTTTCCTGTCACCGGCTTCTTCATGGATACTGTAAGCCTTCCGTTTCTCTCAGTTTCCTACTGCCGATCTGAATATTCCCAGAATATTCAACTTTCCCCAGTACAAGCTGCTTCCTGTTTTCAGCTCCCATGTACTATTACTTTAGTTCTACCCCAAGTGAAACCTTTCAATTCATTACTGCTGCCATAATAGACTGTATGTGCTATGCATATCATACTGTCATCATTTAGGGTCTATGTTCATTCTCCATCTGCCACTAGATTCTCAGTTCTCTGAAGGCTGTCTTCTTCATGCATGTCACAACACTGTAAAAGCACTAAGACTACAGAATTAGGAAGCTCAGTTCAATTTATTTTAAGAGTAATTTTTGTTTATACTAACATGAAGTTTCAGATAAGGCTGTTTGTAATTTCTTTTCTATTTATTTTCCATCAGCAAATGTGGATCTCTTATAAGTTTCAGGGACAATTTAGTCAGACTTGGTAAGCAATCAGTAAATGCTAGGCAAAACAGGTGCATAATAAATGACTGCTTGTCCTAATAAGTCTGTTTTGAAACATGTATGTGTATGAATATAGATAAATGTTGATACTTACACATGTGTATTTCAAGTTTATATTTATTTATTGAATGTGTATGAGTGTTTTGTCTTCATATATATATATATATATATATATATATATATATATATATATATATATATATATATATACATGTGTGTGTGTACCTGGTGCCCATGGAGGTCAGAAGAACATTGAATCTCCCAGAGTGGAGTTACAGAAGGTTATTAACTACCATGTCGGTGTGAGGAACCAAACCTGAGTTCTCCGCAAGAACAAATGCTCTTAACTGCTGAACCATCTCTTTAGCCCCTTATGTGAATACTTATATATATCAACCATCCTTTAAATTTTGGAGCTGTACTTCTGTTTTATTTGGTTAAGAACCTTAGGGTTTTCTCTTTTCTCCAACAGGATATCCATCACAAGAGTCACTGCTGACATCTCCCTCGCCAAACGCTCAGTGTTAAACAATCCCAGTAAGCATGCAATAATAGAGAGATCCAACACAAGGTCAAGCTTAGGTAAGTCAGTCATAACAATGAGCTTAAGCTATTTAAATATTCCTTACCTAATAGTAACAGTGAGCAGATCTGAATAGAGAATAACTCCAGGTACCATATAGAAAAACTGATGTAAACAGTCTGTAGTGCTAATGATTTCAGTGTAGATTATTAAGATAGCTTAAGTCAGAACATTCCACCTACCATTAGCAGTGTGGTTTGTCTCAGAAATGTTCACTGAACAGTTATATCAGTGATATCATATTCAAAACTATGTTTTACATGCTGAGGCTGATAACAGAGCAAACAGAATAACAGAAGTCAGTTGTCTGTTCTGTGGGGACTTTGATGCATTTACAGATTTATAAAGAGGTAACTGGAAATTGTTTATTAACATACAGTAAGATAAAATTCAGAACTTCTAACAGCCACTATAGCTTGCTGAAATATGTGTTTGGTGTTTTAATTACTGGTATGCTTAACTATTATATTGTTAGGCTTTTGGTTTTATACATTTCTAAAAGTTGTGGGACATGTTTAGGTTCATAAAGCCTTTGGGAAGCAGAATTTAAGAATACAAGTTTCTGGGCCGGGCGGTGGTAGTGCACACCTTTAATCCCAGCACTCAGGAGGCAGAGGGAGTCAGATCTCTGTGAGTTCGAGGCCAGCCTGGGCTACCAAGTTAGTCCCAGGAAAGGCACAAAGCTACACAGAGAAACCCTGTCTCGAAAAACAAAAACAAAAAACAACAACAACAAAAAAGAATACAAGTTTCTCAGTTACTCTGAACTATAATTATATAAATAGAGAGACACAGTAACATTTTATCTTTTAGTAATACTTCATAAAACTCTGTTTTGGGGCACTGGAAGGATAGCTCAATGAATGAGGGCACTTGCTGCTCCTGCAGAGAACTGGAATTCAGTTCCTAGTATGCACTAGGAAGCTGACAGCCACTTGTAATTCCAGCTACAAGGGATCCAATATCCTCTTCTAGCCTCTGTGGGCACCTGCATGCATGTTGACATAACACATAAAGTAAAACTTCATTTTGTCTCCTAATAAACACTCAGTGGTGAATCTTTAGGTCTGGAAATATATTAGGGATATAGGTATGGTGGCACATACCTCTAACCTCAGCACTTCAGAGGATGAGGCAGAAAGATTAAAGTTCAAAAGCAGCCTGGGCCACACAGTGATACCCCATCTTATAATTGTTCTTTATTAAGAAGGAAAATGTGATATTTTTTGCTTATAGTAATCTCTTATTTTATCTGATACTTGAGAAAACTGTTACGCTATCATTTCATAGATTTAACCAATTAACAAAGTCAAGCAGCTTATTTACAGTGACCAACTAAAAGGCTTTACAACTATTGGTTGTGCAGTTTTTAAATGCCTCTTCTACTCCATGTATTTTATTGAGCATGTACTACGTACTAAATAACGTGCTAAAGCCTGGGTGCAGGAGCTCAGAACAGCAATAAGGCAAATAAGAGTCACTGGTGTACAGAGTGAACACAGTGTTCCTGAGCTGAACCCAGTGCCAAAGAGCTAATAAATGCTGCAGTAGCTGTAGGCCATGCATGGGGAAGGTTTTCACAGAAAATATCCTGAGCTGAGATTTAAAGTTTGAAAGCATGTAGAAGGGAAAGTGGTTGAGAAGGTGATGATTTGAGACAGTGGCAATTGTAAGAAGCTTCTGAAAAACATATGTCACTTTGGCTAAAGTATATAGCTTAACAAAAAGGGAGTTATAAGGCACATCATAAAGAGGCAAGGTAAAACATTAAGGAACTAATGGTTGCTAGGCAGTATTCTAGGTGCCAGGGTCATAGAAGCAAAGGACACAAAAGATACATAAATGAACTGAAAATCGCAGATAGTTGGTCAGTGGCTCATGAGCCCAGGGAGCAGAGAATAAATTGAGGAGGGCATCACTGGATACAAGGACTGCCCTGGGGAGGAAATGACATTCCAGACAGTGACACCTGTAGATATATAGTGCTGGTGATACTTTCATCAGGTAGCTGCAAAGCTAAAGATTGTTTTACGTAGACTCTTCACCCTCCCACCCAGATTATTGGTAAGCAAAGGCAGACATGTTTTACCAAGTTTATTCATTACAAATATATAAACTACTATCTTAATAGGACAGAGTCCATATACTGTATTTCAGTGTCTCAAATCTCTCATTTTTCATAAAACTTTATTTTTTTCTTGAAAAACCGAGCTACTTATTCCGAAAATTTCTGATGGTCTGAATTTTGCTGTGTTACACTGTTATTATTTATCCAATTCTGTTCCCTGTGTTTCTTATAAATTAGTAAACTTAAGAGGTTGATCAGATGTGATATGTAGTATTTATTGTAAGAGGACTGTATGTATCAGAGGTATCTGAGAAAACATTATTTTGAAGTTAGTATCTCAAGTGAGTAGGTTGTGGTTTCTCAAAGCATCCAAGTAAAGACTTTGATGCAGACAGTGACTTGCTTTATCAAGAATAGGTGAGTTAAAACCATCTTCGGCCGCTCCCCAAGCAGGGGCACCTGGACGGCCAGGTGGCTCTGCGGCCCGGCTAGCTCAGTCGGTAGAGCATGAGACTCTTAATCTCAGGGTAGAGCATGAGACTCTTAATCTCAGGGTCGTGGGTTCATGCCCCATGTTGGGTGCCAGATATTGGTGAAATTATTAAGGCCACTCCACGTAGTTAAAAGGAAGATTTATTTAGTGGGTAACTTACAAATGAAGGGATAGTTAGGGGGCGGGTTCTGGAAAAGATGCAGCGCAGTCCGGCAGTGTTCTCTGGAGAACTCCCCTTGGTCTACCTCTAGCATCCAGGTCCAGGAAATAAGAGAGCGCAGCGCATCCTGATCTCAGGTCTTCAGGGCCCTCCCTTGGCCCTGCCTTGTAGGCGTGATAGTTACCGAAGCCTCAATGGGGGTTGGAACTTCCAGACCAAAGCTGGAATGGCTACCCACTACAACACCTTTCATCAGTCATATTGAGTATCATCATTAAAATAGCAGCTGACTCTTTGGATAAAGAAATAGTGTGCCAATTTATTCCAGTTTACTGTAGTTTAAAAATGTGTCCTTTTAAATAAACTCTGTTTAACCTTTACAGCGGAAGTTCAGAGTGAAATCGAAAGGATTTTTGAACTTGCAAGAACACTACAATTGGTAGTCCTTGATGCAGATACAATTAATCACCCAGCTCAACTCAGTAAGACCTCTTTGGCCCCTATTATAGTGTATGTAAAGATTTCTTCTCCTAAGGTAAGTGGGGTTGCCATTGTTTGTCTATATTCAGAAATTACTGCCATGTGTTTTATTGCTCTGGTTTCCAGTAGTCACCAGCTATGCCTTTATTACAGACATAGAGTTTTTGAAAAAAATCCATACTAGTCAAGAAGTTTGAAGAGAAGTATGAGCATGGTTAGTGTCATGGCTGGGAGCAGTGGTCTCAAGTGTGGGCCATGGCTCACTGAGATGATTTCAGAAGGCTTGCAATATAGAGGCCGCTTCCGTGATAAAATGCAGATGCTGCTTCCTTCCCACACCGGTGTCATCTGCACACATGGTGCTAAAGCTGTGGGGGCCAAGCATGAGTGCATGTAGCAGCAAACACGTTATGTTCTCACAGCTCCACATAAGAATGTCCTGATGCCGTAGTAACAAACTGTTTAACACCCTGTGTAATGAACTAAAATGTTCAGCCACTGTCCAGAGGGAACAGTCTCAAGCAGAAACACCAATGCCACTGTTCTCATTCAGACTTATGTACTTTGACTGATTTTGCTTAAGGAAAGATCTGCTGACACTTCAGAAGAACCATTTGTTGCCAACAATGAAGTATGTAAATGTGTAGAAGATACAGAATGCCATGAATGACCTTACACAGCAGCATAGTGAAAGGTCCAGTCATATTGCAGTACAAACCACAGGACTGCGATTATCTGGTACATGAAGCTGTTCCCTGTGGCTCCTGAGTCTTCCTGGCCACAGGTCTTTATGGGAAGGAATAAACTTATTCATCTTCAGTATAGCATTGAAGAATGTCACCAACTCTCTGAAGAGGCACAGCCCCCTTTATATAACACTGTAATGTTCTCTTTACAACTATCAAGAAAGCTGTACACTATAGCAAATTGCATATAGAAGCATTATTTTCATTAAAAGTTTCTTAAAAAGTAATTTATATTAACATGTGCTAGATTTATTTTTGAATGAATTAACAGTGCTAAGATTCCTGATAAATATTTGAAATATTTCCTACAAACAATGGCCCTTTGGGGTTCATAATTTTTTTTAAACTTAAATAGGTCATGAAGCAGAAAGTTTGAGAAGTTAGGCTAGAAAAAGACTCTGCATCAGTTTTCTACTAGTGTTTAATGTTTGCAAGAGACTAATGCAAGAATGTTAATTTGGGGGTTAATCTCTGTTGTATTCTATTTCTCAATGATATATGCTGTTCATCCATGTATTATATTACTGTATATAATGTATTATATATATATAATATATATAATATATATATATATATATTATAATGAGTTCATAGTGTACCCCGTAGCTTACCTGAGCACAGATATTCCTGTTACAAATCCCTACCTTTTCCAGGTTTTACAAAGGTTAATAAAATCTCGAGGGAAATCTCAAGCAAAACACCTCAATGTCCAGATGGTAGCAGCTGATAAACTGGCTCAGTGTCCTCCGGTAAGTTATCTACATAGTGCAAACAGCTGAAGAGATCAGACCCACATTTTAAAAACTGCAATTACATACTGTGGGAAGATACTCCTCCTTACTTACAATGGCATTCATTCCAAAAAAGTAAAGTATGTCACAGCCTGTGTGACCATGCATTTTGAGCATCTGTAGGACAGGTAATGATCACCCTTCCAAAAATGCTACACGTATCCTAGGCAGGCCTCACTTTCTAATACAGGACTGTGGTTTGTAAGATCAACCTATTTGGAGTCTGGTTTTTATCCATATCTAGCCACAGGGAATAAACTCCTCTTAACAAGTGTCTGAGAAATTGACTTGGGATCATGTCAAACTAAACGTTGGCTTTTGTATTTAAGAATGCAGATGTGAGCTAGTTTACCGCGGCTACATGGGGGTCAGAGGACAACTGCTGGTGTCAGCCCTGCCTTCTGTCTTGTTTGAGACAAGGTCTCTGTTGTTGGCCAGTGTGTACACCAGGCTAGCTGATTCCCAAGATTCTCTTGCCTGTGCCCCGTGCTCCTGTAGGAGTGCTGGGATTACAGAAGCGCAATGCTATGCATCTAGTGTGGGCATGGGTTCTGGAGAGTCACTCAGAAGGCACTTTTACCCAGGGAGCTATCTTAACCAGGAAGTTTCTCAGAAACACATTCCTAGTTTTATATACTTTGGGACTATAGATCCCAGCTAGTGTTCATTAAAGTACAACTATTTCAAAAGCTATCATGCTGGATTGGATTGATTTAAAGTACGTTAATTTCTAGATCAACATTTTTAAATCTTCAAAAGTAAAGGATCTCTCCTGCCCACTGAACTGTGAAGTTTGGGTGATGTCAAAATGTCAGTAGTTTGAGCTACTTCTGCCAAAGTGCATGACCTAATCCTGTCTCATTAGCTTCCAGAACTTCCTGCAATTTGTATCAAGAATAAGCACCCTTCTAAACTGTTTAGATTTTTCATGTTTTTCTACCATCATATCTGTGTGTTTTTTTTTTTTCACAACTGATCATAACTCCCGTGCATTGCCCTTACCAATCATGCTGATAGCTGTCCACTTTGGGGCAATCAGGTAACCACCATTCAGTGTTTTAATTAAGGATTTGAGGCGACACACGTACATAAGCTAAGAGACTTAGCCAACAGAAAAGGAGAAAACAGGGCAAGAACAAATACAATGGGCAAGGCCTCTCCTCTACTTGTACACTTGGGGAGGAGAGGGAGCTTGGTCCGGGGTTGCATTCATGTTCTATCTGAAATGCTTGCTTTAGCAGGAGTCATTTGATGTGATCTTGGATGAGAACCAGCTTGAGGATGCTTGTGAGCATCTGGCCGACTATCTGGAGGCCTACTGGAAGGCCACCCACCCGCCCAGCAGTAACCTCCCCAACCCTCTCCTTAGCCGAACTTTAGCCACTTCAACTTTACCTATGAGCCCCACCCTAGCCTCTAATTCACAGGTAAGAGAGCTTCCTTTTATGGTTTTCATAGGGAATCTAGGCTGCCTGAGCTGATACCCCTGGGACTCAATCCCAGAGAGGTAATTCCATGCTTGCTCTACTATCCTTTGCTAACCAAACTAACTGTGCCATTTAACCAAGGCTCTCATATGAGCTGTGTACTTGTAAACTGAACACACTATCAGCAGCTCAGCCTCGGAAGCCCACTAATGGCATGGTAACTAAGGGGGTAGACAGGCTGCGGTCAAACCCTTTTTGCTCTGCTTCTTTCTGTGTTAAAACCTCAGCAAGTTCTCTGGCTGGTCCTGCTTCTCAAACCATAATAGTGCACTAGCCCAAAGGGCTTAACACCTGACTTAAAGGAGGAGGAGTACTTGGTTCCATGTTATACCACTTGCTTAGCATCTTCACCTTTTTGGAGGCTAAGGCAGGAGAATGAAAAGTTAGCGGCTGACTTAAGGACACTGTCTCCTTTGGGAGGGTTCTAGAGTAGTACCTGTCCCATTAAATGCCCCATCTTAATGAGTTTTAATCTACTCAAGCAGATTAGTTAAAACTATGGTATAAGGCACCTGTATTAGTACTAGAATCACAAGACTATAAAAGAACATTCTTTCCCCATCATTAAAATGCAATGTTACCATGAACACAAGCCCAATTTAAGCAGTGCCGCCAGGTGTTTCAAAAAGTGCCTAAGCTAGGCTAGGCTTCCTTTCAGCATTCTGGGTATTTCAAAGGGACGGACTTACACTTTCAAGTTCTCAGGTTCTGTCCTTAGTTGATGCCCTCATGTGTTCCTTTTCCCCAGGGTTCTCAAGGTGATCAGAGGACTGATCGCTCTGCTCCCCGGTCGGCTTCCCAAGCTGAAGAAGAACCTTGTCTGGAACCAGTCAAGAAATCCCAACATCGTTCTTCCTCCTCAGCCACACACCAAAACCACCGCAGTGGGACAGGTCGAGGCCTCTCTAGGCAAGAGACATTTGACTCTGAAACCCAGGAGAGCCGAGACTCTGCCTATGTGGAGCCAAAGGAAGACTATTCCCATGAACATGTGGACCACTATGCCCCACACCGTGAACATAACCACAGAGACGAGACCCACAGCAGCAATGGCCACAGGCACAGGGAGTCTCGCCACCGCTCTAGGGACGTGGGTCGCGAGCAGGACCACGAGTGCAACAAACAACGAAGCCGGCATAAATCTAAGGATCGCTACTGTGACAAGGAAGGGGAAGTAATATCCAAGAGGAGGAACGAGGCTGGCGAGTGGAACAGAGACGTCTACATCCGCCAATGACCGTGTGTGTTCCTGCCCCCGAGTCTTGTGTAACATCATCCTTAAGCAAAATCTTTGGGGGTTACATTGCAACCATCTGTGATCTGTCTTGTATATTTTGTATTGCTGTTGCTTGAATAGCAATAGCATGCAATCAAGTATTAATATACATTCTTTTGTAAGTACCACATAAATTGGCCTAGTCCAGCTGCAGTCCTCCACCTTTACCCTGGACTCTCCCAAAGCTGTTTGGGGTAGCTGCCACTTAACAGAGTGGCTTCTAAAATGTAGTTAATGTATCCAGTGAGCCAGACGCAGCACAGATGACCAGTGGAATTTCTCCAGATTTTTAATACCCAGATACCTGGCCTGTGTCATTCTTTCATGGACCACTGTTTCTTGCTTGTACCTCTGGCTGACTAAATTTGGGGACAGATTCAGTCTTGCCTTACACAAAGGGGATTATAAAGTTAGAATCTATTTTCTATGTACTAGTACTGTGTACTGTATAGACAGTTTGTAAATGTTATTTCTGCAAACACCTTATTATAATTATATATATATAATATATATATATATCAGTTTGATCACACTATTTTAGGGTCTTAATGCCAAGTCAGCAGATTTGCTTTATGAATCACAGGGACTAGAAATACCCACATTCAGGAAATTTCTAATAAAATTGTCTAGACACCTCTCCCCATTCTAAAAGAGAGCCTGTACATATTGTAAATACGTGTGATTGCTTGACTTGAGGTTTGATTTCTGAATGTTATCCCATCCTTTGAAGTTTTTAATTTTAACCATAAATTATGGTAACTATAACCAAACTCCAGAGGTTTTTCTACTCCATACAGTCCACAACTGATTGTGACAAACACGTTCTTAGCAGCTAGTGTCTGCTATAGTCACTGCACTGGAGTATCCAAGCCGAAGCCGCCGTGTGCACATGAGTGTGAGTGTGTGAGTGACTGAGATGAAGTGGAATACAAAAGACTAACGCAGAAACTAGAGGCTGATGGCTGAGAATTCTGCTCACCTGGCTTAGTATTTAACTGTGTTTTATGTTGCTTTAAAAACCCATGGAGCAGCCAGGGAATGTGAAGAAGCTTGCTGCCAAAGGTAACCAGGGGAGCACTCATCTGCTGCCTCTTGCTTTACTCCTGAGAAGAGAAAACACGGGCATCTTGTACTGTGAGTGTTCCACTGGAAATGTACAATCTTGTGTGTCAGAGTATTTTGTTTTAGTAAGAAATGTTTACACAGCTTGTGCAATTATTTCGTAGGGAAATAAATTTTTATAACTTATCCCACTTCACTTCCCCCCTTGCCTACTGCTCCTGTTGTGCATCGTCAGTTCCCTACTGGTCTTCCCCCGGAATCTACTCCAACAGTTTCACTGTCCATCAGAACCCAGAAGTGCTTCTTTTTTTTTGTTTTGTTTTTTTTTTTGAGACAGGGTTTCTCTGTGTAGCTTTGCGCCTTTCCTGGAACTCACTTGGTAGCCCAAGCTGGCCTCGAACTCACAGAGATCCTCCTGGCTCTGCCTCCCGAGTGCTGGGATTAAAGGCGTGCACCACCACCACCCGGCCAGAAGTGCTTCTTATAACCCAAGTTTCTGCTAAGTCCTTAGATATTATCAGGGCAAAAATGGAATGACTTGAAGTGAAAAAAGTTAAGAATATTTTCTTACATGAGACATCTACTCTGAAGGAGAACCTAGAAGACACTTTCTTCGTGCTTCAATTTGCCTGCTTTAAGAAGTGTACAATGCTCTTATGCTAAGGCTATAAAACCTGTATTTCTCAGGAGTCCAGTGCTGATGGATAAGTAAGACTGTATTAGCTGCATGGGCCACTAGCATTTGAAGCATTTCCCAGGAAAATGTCTATCTGCGATTACCCAACCAGATCCATATATTACTAAAACGAATAATGGTTATAATAAATATTTTTTTATTTGTTTCCTGGTATTCCAGGTTCTTCCCAAATATTCTTAGGCATTTATAAGTAAAGCAATTTTGTATTTAAAGCAGTTTTACGCTTCATACTTTATCCTATACCCAAGAAAACTAAAACATTTAAAATATGAATTGCATACACATTTAACCATTTAGATGCTTATAAAATGAAAATTTCCCCTTAGAATCAGCACGTATAGTGCTTACAGAATTTACAGACTATGTATAAATTAATCTGACCGAAATTAAGATTGTTCTCATAAAATAACATGTAAGTAATTTCACAGATGTTTAGCAGTGATCTAATCCCTTCCTATATGTTAATGCATCCAATGGAATGGCTCTGTGCCACTCAGACTCATGAAGGATGCTGTTTCCCTCACTTGCTGTCACCATTCATCCCTTTCAGAAAATAGTTCTAACGGTGTCCACCTGTTAAATTCTGTACTCAATTCTTAGGTCCTCACTTTACTCTGAATATGCTTCTGCACATCAGGGCATTCCTCTATAGTGCTGATGGAGCTGACATAGGGGCACATCTGTAGAAAGGTGCACACTGGGGCTATGTCAGCAGTATGCAGCAGATCTAGAAATAAGAAAATAATCCCCAGGAAGACGGGGCTATTTATTGACTTGTGGGATGTAATGCCAGTCTTTTCACAAGCAAAGGCTTAATCTTAACCTACTCAGTTGTAGAATCCTTATTTCTTTTTTCTGTAGTCAACCCAGGAAATGCTGGGAATAGAGTTAATAGTGTTATACTTCTATGTCAGTCATTTCAGCTTTTCCTCTGCTCTTTCTCTACTGCTCTTTTACTTAAATGATACCAAAAAAAGGTGCTGCTAAACGTAGGATGTCTCACCGTCATACTGTACTTCGAGACAATGCCACATTTTAATATTGTCTGCTCTGCATTCCTGTTAAACACGTACTGTCACGACACTAAACTGTTTAACGAACTTGTTTTAAAGTCATTCATGGAAACAAAGAGCTGGCTTCTACACTGTTTAACAGGGGTATTAATTGCCATTTGAGGAATGAACATGTTAGATCCCACACTTACCATGTGGAACATCATCATCCGGCCAATGCCAATAACCTGGTGTTCTTTTGGTCTTCCCCTCTTGTCTAATTTAAGAAATAAACAAAAACAAGGTAGGTAAAACTTTTTACAGTGTAAACCAGAGGCATCTTCTTCCCACCTAAATTCAACCTGTAGAACAATCCCGATTCATACCTAGAAGCTTATTTCATGTTTAAGAGGACCCACAGCTTTCCTGTCTGCTCAGTGAGGTGCTACTGCTCCTCCTTGATGCTCTGATCTTATTCCAGCAAGTGGAGTACTGCTGGCTCTCTCTTATTAACTGCTTTATTCACTTTGCTATATAAACTAAAATCTAACATAGGGTTCTAGTTAACATGTATTTACCATTGAATTAAATATTTTTTCCGTTTTCATAGAAATAATCTATATTAAAACTATGTTTAAAAGATATATTTAATATCCTTCCAAGTGTCCCTGATTTTTTTCATCTATTGCACCTTTTTCTAACATTTTTGTGTCCTTGAAGAATGTGTGGTTTGCTTTCAAATTAAGGGGAAGAAATCCACTGGAAATGGCCCATGTTAATAGGAAAACTGTTAACAGTATTCTGTGTCCTTGCTGTTTTAAACACATGCAGAGTTATCTTTCGATAGCTCTGCATGCACTCTGGTATTTACTAGAATGGCTAAAAGGTGACACCATGCAGGCTTGCTGGTAGGCTGTTTCTCTCCCATTCTCACCCCACCTTAGCATATAAGAATGTGCAGAGAGCAGGAAAACAAAAAACCAAAAACAATGACTATGGCGTTTTTTAAAATCAGAGGGGCTACCCTGAATCCCTGAAAGAGAAGTACCACAAGGAGACAGTGTTTCTCTTCAGTCAAAATGGCATCTACTGGACACAACCAGAATGAAAGATGGAAAAGGGGTTGCTTATATACTTGAATCTTAGGAAATTCAATATAATTTTTCATATTTAATAAACACCTATTGACTATCTACTCTGAAGCAGTGATAGTGAAGAAAAAAAACCTGGTTTATCTATCCTGGTACATTTCCCAAGTGTAGGAATGAGCTCAAACTAACACATAGTAAACTGGAATCACAATTGCTAAGAGACTTCTCCAGGAAGAAGCCACCCAAAAGCTTTCCTGATCCAAGAGCTGCTGTAGTCATCATGGATATGGTAAGTTGTTGTGAGACCTTCCTACAAGAAACCTACAAGGAAAAGGAACTATTAGCACCTGCTTCCAATTGTCCATTTGACACAACCAAAGCCCAGTAATTTGGAAGTTATGTAAATGAAAGATAACAAGCCAGTCTAGTGTGTTGCACACGAGACCTTTCAAATATGGCTGGGTACTGGAAATCTTGAGTCTATCTCCAAATCAGGTAGAATGAAGCCTGCCTGAGGACATGACCAAGTTTCTGAAAAGCAGATACTCAGGCTGCTACTGTGGCCCAGGCAGACTGGATATATTATCCAAGGAGACTAGGCACAGTGGCAGGATGCCTGGTCACTTTTGCAGACTGGGTGAGCTTCTTATTTTTGTCTGAAGTGAGCTCAGATTTGATAGGAAGAGCTTTTATTTTGTCTTACCTATCAGACACAGTTGCCTGGAGCTTGTGTTCTGTGAAGCTGCTTATGTTCATCAAGAGAAGCTGAGGCCCAGCAGACAGAGCCAGGCCAGGTCTTAGCTGTCAGTAATTGCTTTTCTGTTTCTTACCAACCATTTTTCTATAATTTCCCATGATTTCTATTCCAGAAAATGATAAATACAGCCAAAATATGGACTATTCTCAATTGCTCTTTTATCTACAAAGTAAATACCTATATTTCACCTTTTAGATTATTATCTAGCACAACTCCAAACTTCATTTAAGAGAGCTGAGGGCTGATGAGATGGCTCAGTAGGTAAAAGTACTTGCCGCACAAACCTGACAATATAGGTTCGAACCTCAGAACCCAAGGTAAAAGGGGTCAATTGATTCCCAAAGTTGTCCTCTTACTTCTACATATATGCCATGGCATGAGCAGTACTTCCACACACGGATCATACACAGTGACTAAGTGAATAAATATTTAAATTAAAAGAGGCCTGATTTAGAATTACTAAGCAGAGAGAGTGGGGAGACTCAGGTAACAAGCCTACTTACCTCAGGCATGATGCAGTCAGTGTTACTGCCCCTGGCCTGAATGCATAATGAAATAACCACTGCCATCTTCTGAATAGAAAACAGCTTTTTCATAAACATGTGAAAGGTTTAGAGTTTTATTCTTTCGTCTTTAGACTATTTTTTCATATTAGAAAAACTAATATTTATGAGTTAAAACCGACAATATTTTCCAGACACCCCCCCCACCCCCTGCAGGCAATTCCTCCTTTCCTTTTGTATCATTTAAGGCAGATTATGCTTTTCCAGCCCCCCACTTCTCCAGGGCCACATATACACACTGCTCCTTCTGATCCCAGGGAAACTGTTAGCATCTTCCAGTTTGCTGAAAAAACATGCCATCATTCCACCGGCCTGTCAACATTTTGGTGTAAGAAAAAGCAACACACAGAGAAAATATTCTGAATTTTCATTTCTGAGAAACCTTCTCTTCTGTGCTTTTACATTTTAGAAACTTTGCAATAAAGAAGCCTATGCAATCCTTGTTGGCCAGCCAGATCATGTCTTCTCTTTTGCCATCTCCAAGACAATCAGTGTCCACATTCTGCAGTGGCACAGCAGACGGATCAAATCGCTGTAGCTGTTTCAATTGTTGCGGTGACAGGCCAGCTCCCACCATTCCTTCTCCTCCGATCTGTGGTTCCTGTTGGGAAGAAATGAACAAATAGGGTTGAATGTGCTATAGTTAGGAAGTTGCCTCTTCCCAGCTTAAGTTAAAAAGACAAACTGGTTGTGCATTTGACCCCTTCCAGAAGAATAAGTAAAAGTAAACATTCTTGCTTTTATGGGGATGCACATGCCAATTTGAAGGAAGTAGAGAAGCAGTGCTATGTGGCCACCTGATGAAGGAGCTCTTACTTATTTAGGATCCTCCATGTTTATATAGTCCTATGATATTACAAAAGGCCTGAAGGTTATGATTAGAAGCTTGTAGATTTAAAAATGCAGCTCTAACATATTTCAGCTATAACACTTAAGCAAGCAGCTTTACCTAACTCTTTTTTACTCACATATAAGATAGGTAAAATACCCAGTTCTTAAGCTAAATAAAGACAATACTGTAGTCAAAAGTTTTCCTGTATCCCAGCTAGCTGGCAGTTGGGACAAATCTCTCCCACTTGTGTCCCCCAAGGAAGCACACAGAGGCTTATATTAATTATAACTGCTTAGCCATTAGCTCAGGCTTATTACTGACTAGCTCTTACACTTAAATTAACCCATAATTCTTATTTATGTTTAGCCATGTGGCTTGGTACCTTTTCTCAGTTCTGCCTTGTCATCTTGTTTCCTCTGTGTCTGGCTGGTGACTCCTGACTCAACGTTCCTCTTCCCATTATTGTCCTTGTTTGTTTGCCCCACCTACACTTCCTGCCTGGCTACTGGCCAATCAGCGTTTATTTATTTATTTATTTATTTATTTATTTATTTATTTATTTATTTATTTATTTTTAAATCAACTGATCAGAGCAACACATATTCACAGCATACAGAACATCCCACAGCACACTATTGGGCCTGGTGTATCAGTGAGTGGAACTTTATCAATGAAGCAAATGAGTAGTCAGTCTTTTCATTCTCTAACAGCCCCTGAGACATCTAAAATGTCTTTAACCACATCAACTCAACAATGGAAGTTTTCTTATTTTATAAACACTAGAAGAATACATATTAGAAAAGGGTATGTAAATCATGGCTGCATCAACTAGGTTTTAAGGAATCAGAGAGAATTCAGTGACTTTTTTTTTTAAACCACTAGTGCCAAAGATCAGAAATGCCAACAAGTCATCATTCCACAGTCAAGTGTTTTGGACACTGGTGGAAAAGAAACTACTGTCAAGAAAACAGTCATCCATGGCAGTGAGGGGAGAATCTTCCATTACTTCTTTAAACAGATTCCATATGCATTCTGAAGTCTTGCTTTCATTTACATGTAATTATCTTAATCACTTTGTCTAGGGCCATTTCTAGATTGTTTTTAACCTGTTAGAGTTCTGCATAAGAAGCCACAAAGTCAGATACTCAATGTCTCTGAATGTTTACATCCCTGAAGACATAAATACCTTAAAATTGAATCCGCTTTAATAAAAAATGTAACAAAGAACTCAGGTTAGTGGTAACTAGACAAACTGCAAAGGGCTTGAATAATATCCTGTATTAACATAAAAGTTTACAGGGTGACACTCCTGAGCTGCAGTTTGTCCCCATGTCCAGTTTTCAGATGTCCTGCAGCCCACTGCTGCAGTGTGTTTGATGTGGCAGAGGGAAAAATGCTCAGTCTTTTCCAAATTAGAAAAATGTAGGTCTGTAAAGGAAGTAAAAGGTTTTTGCACAGCTGGAGAGATGGCGCAATGGTTAAGAGCACTTGCTGCTCTTGCAGAGAACCAGAGTTGGTTCTTAGTATCCACATATGGTGGGTCACAACAATCTGTAACTCCGGATTCAGAGGATTTGATGCCTTTTGTGACCTCCATGGGCAACAGGAATGTACATAGTATATATACAAACATGTGAGCAACATACTCATATACACGAGTAAATCTAACCAGAAAGAAAGAAAAGGAAAAGTATTTTTTTGGAAATGCAGCGTTAATACTAGCAAGTGGAATAAAATCAGAAAGATATCCAAGCCTGTCCCAGTTTAGCACAATGGCAGAGTACAGAGAGAGGAGCTGCTTTGGTTATGTGAATTATTCACATTTGGTTATGTGAATCCCCATGGTCAGTCAGAACACACCATCACTCTTATGAACAGAGTGCTTCAGAGTTTTGACACACCACTCCACAGCATTCTGTGTGTAACAGTGCACATGACACTGAGATGCTGGTAACACTGGGAAATGTTAGTGTTCTCACCTGGGGTTGAAGCTGAAGGCAGGGGAATGTTGTGAGGGCCCAGGCAACTTGCTCTTCATTTTCTGCCAGAGTTACTGTACATGTGCTGTAAACCAGTACTCCCCCTGGCTTCAGCAGTTGAACTGCCTAAAGAAATTAATGATCAGACTATGCATGCCATAAGATCCAATAAATAACCCAAAGTAAGTTACAGAATGGCACATGGTATCTTACAAGTGACGATAAAATGCTGTCCTGTATGACAGCAGCCTCTTCCTGTAGTTAGAGCTCAATGTACACACTGCAGACCGCATGCGGCCTTACCTGGGAGCTTTATGATATACACGGACTCAGCATCTCACACACAACCTTCAGTTACTTCCTTTCCCATGTTATTTGTATGCCCACACCTATATTTGTAGGGAGACCTCCTTTCTGAATCCTATATGCACATATTCAGTTGTCTGTCAACATTTCTGCTATCTCAGGTAATGTGTCCCCAAATAAATACTCATCATTCTCTGAAACCGGCTGGAAAAGCTTTCCCAGCCTTCCTAAAGCTCCAGCCCCGAACCTCAGAGCACCAATTATGCTTGTAGTCCTTTCACCTTCCCTCCACTAGTCAACCCTACTAGCCCTTCTTTCATTTGTAATACAGAGATGGTTCAGTGGGGAAATGCTTACTGCTCTTGCAGAAGACTCAGGTTCAAGTTCAGCATCTATATAATGGTTCACAACTGCCTATAACTCCAGCTTCAGGGGATGTGATGCCCTCTTCTGACATCTGCTGGTGCCTGCATGCACATGGTACACATACATACACTCAGGCACACATGTATACACATGGAATAAATAAAAAATATGTGTGTGAACCCACACAATCCAGTTTTTGGCTACCACTCCCAGCTTCCATGACCATCATTCCAATTCCAGTCTCTTTAACTTTCAGCTGGATTATTCAGCAGTTAAATCTGCCACTCTGTTTCTCTGCCCTCCTACAAGCCAGTCTCTACACACTAGTCTGAACAATGCTTTTCAACTTTTTGCTTCTCAGCTTCACAAGTCCTGAAAGTTTTCAAGTCTCTACATAGAGGTGTTCCTGCCACACTGACCTCCCTATTTCTGCACTTCTGCATTAGCAACCCTGGCCTCCTGCTGTTCCTCTAACACCCAAAGTCACAGCTGTTTGAGGATCCTTGAGTAGGTTGGAAACTCTCCTACTTCTCTAAGTTGCTTGTTCCTTCACGATGTTCTACCCATTGTTGCTCATTGATCCCCTCTCTGAAATGCTCTTCCTGGTCACAAGAGACCCACAGCACTCCTTTCTCTCTGTAGTTTTCTCTACAACATTAATATCATGTAATATAACAAACTGCCAGTCAGAACAAAAGCTCTTAGAGAAGGGCAGGGATTGTCTGCTTTCTCAGTTACCATCTAGACATTATTTTGCATGCTGTAGGTATTTAGCAGGAATCAGGATATGTGCTACCATGCTAAAGTAATTTTCTCCCAAATATCTTAAGTTTATCTTCTTTTCTTTTTAGGCAGGCTCTCATATATCCCAGGCTGGCCGCAAATTTCCCACCTAGGCAAAGATGACTCCAAACTTGGGATTCCCTGCCTCTATCTCCAAGTGCTAGGATCACAGGTGTGTACTGTTCCACTCAGTTTCTGTCTTACTGGGAATCTAATCCAGAGCTTCATGCATGATAGGAGTAATGGTTAGTGTCACCTGGACAGGATCTAGAATCACTGAGGAACAGGCCTCTTGGCATGCCTGTGATTGTCCAGATTAGGTTAACCTGGGTGAAAGACCCTCCTTCACCGTGGGAGCACTATTCCATAGGCTAAGGTTCTAGACTGATTAGAAGAAGAAAGTGGGATGGGTTCTAACATCTACTGCCCTCAGCATCGAGCTACAGATGCAATGCAACCAGATGCCTACGACCCAGTTGCCATGACTCTCACCATGATGGCTGGATCTCAAAAACTAATTTGTTTTCGTCAGGTATTTGTCACAGCAACAAGTGACTAACACATTAGGCCAGCACTCTACCAATGGGCTACATCGCTAAAATGTATCTTTTTAAGCTCATAGAGATTTCCTGAGTTCTCCGAGGCTCTTATACAATCTGTTCTGGTCTTATTTGGCCTCTTCTCCTAACTCTCCCTTGATTCACTCTCCCCCTCCCCCATTTCCTACCCAGTCAATTTTGTTTCCTTTTTTTTTAAATAAACTTATGATTTTGTTTAAAATTTTAATAAAAATCTTTCAAAAGTCATAATACATGCTTGTGCCTTATCTAAAGGAGTGTAAACACTGTGACTTTGTGCCAGCTACTATGCTAAAGACTTTAACATGAATTTTCTCAAAGAATCTTTACCAACAATGAAGCCAGGCTGCCATTTCCAATCAAGTATTCCTACTACATAGTGTTGTTCTCCCCATTCATCCAACTAGAATCAACGTACCCAGAGTCACTAATGTAGAGGAGTCATGGCTCCAGTGAAGACAGTTCTGATCCTAAAGTTCACATTCTCAATGTCTAACCGCATCTCACACACCTGCTCTCTAAGCTCTCCCCCACAGCTGGCGGTCTAGCCATGGCACAGGGCACACCTGCTCTCTAAGCTCTCCCCCACAGCTGGTGGTCTAGCCATGGCACAGGGCACACCTGCTCTCTAAGCTCTCCCCCACAGCTGGCACTCTGCACTGAAATCATCCATTTCCTCTCAGCAACCTTTCTGAATTTCCATTTTCACTATAACCCAAAAGCAACAAGAGAAGGAAAAAGCAATAAAGTGGTAACTTTCTTTTAACCCTTAGGCATTTTGTCTGGAAAGCATCCTTTCAGGCCAGAGGCATGTTCTTTGATGACTATTCTGAAAACTATTTAAATAATCCACAACCAGGGCTTCTATTGTTTATAAAAGGAGGAAGCAAGCAAGAAAGATCAGAAATGTCCTTGAAGACAACCTTAGAGACTGAGTAATTACAGCATATTACTTGTTGCTGTAGTCTATGCATTATCATTGCAGGAAAAGGGAGAAATAATGAATTCATATCTCATCAAAAGAACATTATATTGGGGCTGGAAAGATGGCTCCACAGTTAAGAGCGCTTACTGCTCTTGCAGAGGACTCGGGTTCTCAGCGCCCACATGGCAGCTCATGCCACCTGTAACTCTAGTTCCAGAGGCCTTCTGTTTATTCAGACTCCTGCACTCAGGCAGTACATATACAGACAAATAAACACACATCTGCTCATAAATTTTTAAAAATAGAAAAACTGAAATTAACATAAAATGAAGTACATCATATTTTGAAATATACTAAGTTTAACAAAACGGACAAAAATTCTCAAATATTCTATGTGTACTGTACTGATCAATTACATTTGCAGTTGTTATGATCCTTCTACATTCTGGATGTTATCGTGCCTAGTTTAATAATGTGTTACCCTGTATTAGACTTTTGACTTCTAACCTCATAACTAAACTAAGCCAGGAAGAGTAAAGAGTAATTCATTTATATTGAATTATTTACATCAATTAGCAACTATGCATGAACAACTCAGCCAATTGTCTTTTTGTTCTGTTGCTCTATTTTCATTTAAGGGGTAGAATGTTTACAATTCACTGAATGTCTCAATGAAAACATACTATAAGCTACCGTTGTGTATTTTAAAGAATGGGTCAACATAAAGAAAAGCTCCCTGGGTTTAAAGGTGTAACTGGATATGATAATGCATACAAATCATCACAGCACTTATTTTTTTTTGTTTTGTTTTTTTTTTTTTTTTTTTTTTTTTGTTTTTTGAGACAGGGTTTCTCTGTGTAGCTTTGCGCCTTTCCTGGAACTCACTTGGTAGCCCAGGCTGGCCTTGAACTCACAGAGATCTGCCTGCCTCTGCCTCCAGAGTGCTGGGATTAAAGGCGTGCGCCACCACCGCCCAGCCTTATCACAGCACTTATGAGGATGAGAGTAGAATATTGAGAGCTTGAGTCCAGCTTATGATACACCATGAGAGCCTGTCTTTAAAAAACTAAAGCCACACAAACAAAACACTAGGTGTTCTCAATCTCTTCCTTGTCTGTAGCAAATAAACAAACAAATAAAAAAAGATAAATAAAATTTATCATGTTAACTGAATAACCCAATGACATTAAGCATTCATTTGTGTAAGCATCCCAAACTTAGCCTCCATAACCATTAAATAACTACCCTTTCTCTCAACATACTCCCTTTGTTCTACTTTCTGTTCCTAGGAATTTGCCTATTCTAATTACCTTATAATTGGGATCATACAAAATTTTCCTTTTCTGTCTGGTTTACTTAACTTAGTATAAAGTCTCCAAGGCCATCTATATTGTAACATGTACCAAATTTCACTCCCTTTTAAGGCTGAATAAATATTCAATGCGGCCATATCAAATTATATGTATGCAGTCTCTGCCCATGACTCCTGATTGCCTCCATCTACCCTTTGATCATAGTGAAGGCTGCTGCTACACACAATAGTCTTGGTAGACTGAACACCGAACTAGAAATGGTCAATTTCTTCACAGCAAAGGATCCATACCACATTAAAGAGTTTTCGCTGCAGTGGCTGATATGATCTCACTTCCTTCAAAGTCCAAGTACAAGCCATATTTGGCCTCTGTCCCATCCCACTGCAGGGTGCATCGAGGAGGATTCGGTCAAAAGATTCTGGTAGGAATGGAGGCGCCCCTATAAAAGAGAATTCGAAACATTATCTGCTTTCTTACATATAGGTCTCGAAAAGAATAGAATACTCTTGAGATAGAAGCAACAATAAGAAATTTACATCATAATCCAAGATATTAAAGAAAGAAAAATCCTTTCTCCCTTTAAGCAAGTCCTTGGCTAAGCTAAGAATTACTTCTCTTTCATATAGATTTGATTTCGTAAGAACATTAAAATGCAGTTGTTGTAGATGAGAGTTTTGTTAGTATAACACAAACCACACCAAGCCAAATGAAGAACTTCAACTCCCAGTGTTAGAAGCCATAATGCCCCAGAGTCAGCAGCTAGTACCACTTCCAGTCATCAGTCATAGCGGAAGTTGTTTCCTTGGTAGCGCCCCCTGCAGGCAGCTCTCGAAAAGTCAGAGCCTGCCTGGCTCTGGTCAAGCATGCTGGTCTGGCTGCTGTTGTTTATCCTCCTGGTTTTATGGCAATGTGTATGGCTACTGTCTACTATGATCCATTAGCCCCCTGGGGTTAACAGTCCATCAAGTTTCCCTTTGTGTGCTCATGAATAATTTCTGATGTATTTGGTGTGACTGGATAAAGTTATGAAACTTGTGTTCTTGACCTGCAAGTTTGGCATTGTTACTGAACACTTTTATTTAAACCCAGAATTACCTTCTCTTTTTATCTGGTTAGAAGGCTGTAAGGACACAAGCAATTATCAATTTAGCCCACTTTAATCTAGAATCTTTTTTTTTTTTCTGTTTCTTCTACTGTCTTGGAAAAAATACTTTTCAAATAAATCTTTATTTTCTGATACATACTGATAATTGGCCCCACCCACCTCCACCCCCACCCCTTCGCGCAGGTGTGCGCGCGCGCGTGCACACACACACACACACACACACACATTATACCAGTGCATACTGTCATTATCATGAGTGTGGGTACCTGCTTTCTCCAAATCCTCATCAAAATACCTTTTTATTGACCAATTGTATTTTTCCTTTAAATAAGTATATCCTTTGTGTAACTTTTCCCTACTGAAATCATTGCCTTCTCTTACTGAACAGAACATCTCTTATACACAGAAGATAGGAACCTTTCCCATAATATTCTAAGAATATTTTCCACAATCTATTTTCATAGCTTTAGTTTTTTAACTCAAATACATAAATGTCAACTATTAAAATTTTGCTTTCATTCCTTCAAGTGGTTCCCAGTGTGAAGTCATCATCAAATGATGCAAATGACTACCATACTTGCCTGCTGGCTGCAAGAGCCACTAACAGGAGGTCCAGGAGTGATGTGATGGGGTGGGGGAAGGAGAGACAACAGGTATGGAGAACAGTTTCTCCTCATCCTCTGTTTTCTTGTCAAAACCTTCACAGTCCTTTTTACCTTGGCACCGCAAGTTCCACCCTTTCCTCTAAGTACCAGTCTGGAGCAGCCAGCGCCCTCTACAGGTGATGACATCTCAGGTGGTCCCTGCCGTGTGGAGGCTCCTGCAGCAGCTAAGCAGTGCTCCCCCGGCAGCTGGCAGTTCTAGGTCTCCAGTTTCCCTTCTGCTTTACAGCCTGCAAGTATTCAGTCACCCTGTTCTTCCTACTGCTTATTTTCATATAAGTGCTCTCTCACTGATTTAAATTTATACTAAATTAGCTATTGAAATACTTTGTACATTTTTTTTTATTCTGTGACCATATAATTCATCTGAAATACAACTCTCAACAATTGCCTAAAAACTGAGAAACCTGCAATTCCACAAAGAACGTCCGTGCAAACTACAAGTTTGTTCTGAATATGTTCCTGAAGCTCCGTATTTGCAGGGCCTAGCACTCTGACAAACCAATAACAGGTTATAATTCAGAACTGACTCACACTTTATAGGGCACTACTATACCTGTAATTTGATGAGGGTGATGGCAATGCCTAATCTCACCGTTCCTAATAAACTGTGATGGCTGTTATTTCTTGCCAATTTGACTGGTTTGAGAAATACCTGAGACATTAGTAAAGTATACCTTGGGGTATGTTTGTGATGCTATTTCCATAGAAGATCCAATCACAGGGGCCCTAATCTAAGACACTGATTAATTCCTAATGTTGGGAGGCGGTAGAAGACAAGAGGGAGGACTAGCTGGAGGACACTGGGGGAATGGTCCTAGAGACAGTATCTTGCCCTAGATGTTATCCCCTTTTGCTCTGGTTACTGGTGGCCACAATGGACTGTTGGGATCCATCATGCCCTGCCTGCCACTATGGACTGAACGCCCAATTAAATATTTACTTCTTTAAGTTTCTGTCAGATACTTTGTTACGGCAACAAACATGAAGCTAAGACGGTGCGCTTAATGGTGGGAGGCAGAGGCAGGGGGATCTCTGAGTTCACGGCCAGCCTGGTCTACAGAGCACGTTCCAGGACAGCTAGGGATGTTAAACAGAGAAACCCTGTCTTGGAAAACAAAACAAAGCCAGAAAGGCAAATACAAACTTCTATAATAATATACTGTAAGAACACATATGTTCTATTTACCAGAAGCTTTTCCTAACTTTAAAACCCCAGAGAAAGCACTAGGAGATGGAAAGACCACCCATGCTCATGGATTGGTAGAATACTACTGTGAAAATGGCTCTTTTCTACAAAGACAACCACAGATTCAATACCAGAACCATCAAATTTCCAATGACATTCTTCACAGAAAAACCAATCCTAAAATTCATTCAGAAGCCAAAAGACCCAAATAGCCAAAGCAACCCTAAACAGAAACGCCAATGCTAGTAATACCAGCTGCTGTGGGATGGTCTGTCTGTCAAATAAAACACTGATTGGCCAGTGGCCAGGCAGGAAGTAGGTGGGACAAGGAGAGAGGAGAATTCTGGGAAGCGGAAGGCCGAGGCAGAGAGACACTGCCAGATGCCGCCATGACCAGCAGCATGTGAAGTCGCCGGTAAGCCACCAGCCACGTGGCAAGGTATAGATTTATGGAAATGGATTAATTTAAGCTATAAGAACAGTTAGCAAGAAGCCTGCCACGGCCATACAGTTTGTAAGCAATATAAGTCTCTGTGTTTACTTGGTTGGGTCTGAGCGGCTGTGGGACTGGCGGGTGACAAAGATTTGTCCTGACTGTGGGCAAAGCAGGAAAACTCTAGCTACAACCAGCTTCACATCACACCACAAAGCTACAAAGACAGAGGCACACTGGGACAAAGGCACACAGAACCACACCAACCCAAGGAACAGAGCACAAGTCTGAAACCCACACAGCTATGGCTACCTCACTTCTGGCAAAGGTGTAAAATGTGCATTGCAAAGACAGACTCTTCAACAAATGGGGCTGAAAACTATAACGAACAGAAAGACAAGTAAGAGTGTCAAAGAGAAAATTCGTTGAGTAGAAGAAAAATGATGTGCATCCAAAGAGGAATTATTTGGAAATATATAGTCAGAAGGAAAAAGGGAAAAAAGATAAAAAGTAAGGCAAGAAGTTCAAATGCCTGAGACTGTGAGAGACATCTCATCCAAACCACCAAAAAGAGTAAGTTACAATAATTTGTTTAGGGATACACTATATAGAAATATACAAATTATGCAATAAAAACAAAATAAAAATGGAGAACTAAGAAAAAATCTTGAGCTTTTAATGCAAAATGCAGTCTTTATCAGCTTCAAATGGCCTGTGAGGGATATGTTTTACAGTAAAGTTAGTAAGTTGGGTGACCGAAACCTACAATGGATAAGCAGAAGATTACAACAGCACACTAGAAACACACCTACTTACAAAAGAAGGCAGCAACACAGAAAGCAAGCTCATCTATAAATCACTTAGGAAATACGGAACAAATGGCTCAAGTCTTGCCACTCAGTTATTTATTGGAATAAAATGGATTCAATATTTCAGACAAAAAACAAGAGTAGTCATACATACTAAAAGCAAAAAAAAATAACTATTCATTGCTATAATGGTTCATCACTTTAACCTCACTGGATTTAAGGTCACCTAAGAAACACACCTCAGGAAGTGTCAGTGAGGGTGTGTCTGTGGAGGCATTTCAGAGACGTTTCAATGGAGAGGAGACCCACCCTAAACCTGGCAGCATCACTCCCTGGGCTGAAGTCTGGGAGGAAAAGGAGGACAAAGAAGTGGAAAGCAGCATTCCTCTCTCTCTACCTCCTACCTATGATGTAATGTGACCAGTTCCTCCTGCTCTTTCTGCAACAGCTGGAGAAGCACTTGACACTGCACACACCTTCCGCACCATGATGGGGAGGTCATTAACACAGAGTCCACCATGATGGAAAAGTCATTAAGACAGACTACACCGTGATGGAAAAGTCATTAAGACAGACTACACTGTTATGGAAAAGTCATTAGCACAGAGTACACCATGACGGGAGGTTAGAAACCCAGGGTACACCTCCACATGTGAAGCAAAAGGAACCTTTCTCTAGTTTCCTTTTGTCAGTGTTTTATCATAGCAACTAAACAACATAGTGTTTATCGTACACAACCCAAAGGGGGAAAGATTTTAGATTGCCATTAATTGCTCTTCAAAAGAAGATTGGCCAGTGGGTATACGGAAAAGACGCTCACTACAACTAATGTAAGACATACAACCTGACCCTTATGAGGAAGTACTTATCAAAAGAAAACTAGAAGGTAATTTGGTGAGAGCATGGAGAAGAAAGGGAACACATGTACTGTTGTAAGAACATAAATTAATATAACCACTAATGAAGTGGCATGGTTCTTCAAACAATAAATAATACAACAGCTGTGTGATAGAGCAATCATGCTTGATAGTGGGAATAAATGAATGGGAACTGTTGTGAGTTATCTACACTCCCGTGTTCACTTCAACACTTTTTATAAAAGCAATGCTACAGAACCAACTCAAGAGTCTACCAACAAGAAATGTTATGAAAAAAATGTAGTGCATATACACAATGGAATATTACTCAGCTTTGAAAAAAATCTGCCACTTACAATAGCATGGAAGAATCCAGAGGATAGTATGTTAAATGAAACTAAGCCAGGCACCAAAAGACAACTGTATCTGGAAGCTAAAAAGCAGAACATATTAAAGTAGATAGAGAGACAGTAGCTATCGGGGAATGGCTGGGAAGGACAGGGAGATACTGTGGAAAAGTTACTAAGTTTACCCAGACAGGAAGAGTAAGTTTTTACGACCTAGTGCACAACAGGATTCTACACTTAGTTGCTGTGGGATGGTCTGTATGTCAAATTGCTCTGATTGGTCAATAAATAAAACACTGATTGGCCAGTGGCCAGGCAGGAAGTAGGTGGGACAAGGAGAGAGGAGAATTCTGGGAAGCGGAAGGTTGAGGCGGAGAGACACTGCCAGCTGCCACCATGACCTGCAGCATATGAAGACGCCGGTAAGCCACCAGCCATGGGGCAAGGTATAGATTTATGGAAATGGTTTAATTTAAGCTATAAGAACAGTTAGCAAGAAGCCTGCCACGGCCATACAGTTTGTATGCAATATAAGTCTCTGTGTTTACTTGGTTGGGTCTGAGCGGCTGTGGGACTGGCGGGTGACAAAGATTTGTCCTGACTTTGGGCAAGGCAGGAAAACTCTAGCTACACTTAGTAATAACATATACTGCTTTTCAAAGCTGTCAAGAGTAAATTTTGAGTGTCTTGCTACCTAAACATTATCACATTAAAACATCAACACAGACATTACATTAAACATTACATAGACACTAATACGTTATCTTAATTACTTTCTGTCATTCCACATTGATAACTGTATCAAGATCCAATGAGTACATGTAATTATGAGAAGAAAACATGGAACAAGAAAAACAAGGTTACCTTCTGTGCCATCAATCATATCAAGTTTAAGTGCCTTTGTTGCATCAAAGCAAAATGCCCTGATAGAATGAAGTCCTAATAATGAAGCATTCTGCTTTAATTTTTCCACTTTATTCATTATTTTATCCAGTGCTATTACTTCTCCCTAAAAAATGAAAATAAAGCATAAATCCAAAGCAGTTATGAAAATCAGCAATACAAAATACTAGTGTAAAACTGTGGTCTCCTGCTTTCCTCCCAGGCCTGCTGAAATCTTTTACCAAATGTACATCAAATTTACATTGGCTGAGGGGTCTAGCTCAGGGGTAGAGAGTTTCCTAGCAAGCACAGGTCCCAGAGACAGTTCCAAGCACTGAAAAATCAATTCCTTAAATATTTAGTCTTTCCTTGAAACAAACACATACCTGTCAATTGTTCTTCCACGTAGCCTATCTTTAATCTACAGAAATCAAATTGAAAAAAAATGTTTTCTATATTTTCAAGAAGCTTAGAAACACTCTTGAAGGTAAACATAAACCACCAATCTTGAGTGACTGCTTACCTTGGGAAGAGTGAGCTTCCAATATGAAACATCTAGCTTCAAGGGATTACATACAAATGAGTATCTGTAAAGTGGATCCTCGTCTTAATATTTTCAAGTTTCACAAAATTCTTTGAACTATGGTAACCAAGATGAGAATATCATTGGCCCAAACTTTTGTATACCACAGCAACAATGCTTTGAAAAGGCATAAAGTTCAAACACTCGCATAAGACACCAGGATCAGGTGGCAACTGAGCAGCTCTCAAGTTTTGTGAGCCAGTATGGTGGTTTGAATAAAACTGTCCTCCATAGGCTCACAGGTATTATTTGAAAGGATCAGGGCACGTGGCCTTGTTGCAATAGGTTTGGCCTTATTGGAGGAAGTGTGTCATTGGGGGTGGGCTCTGAAGTTTAAGGAGCTCACACCAGGCCCAGGGGCATACTCTCTCTTCCTGCTGTCGGCGGATCCAGATCTCGGCTCCTCTCCAGCACCATGTCTGCCTGCATAACTGCCATGCTTCTCTCCATGATAATGGACTAAATCTCTGAACTGTAAGCCAGCCTCAACTTCAATGTTTTCCTTTATGAGAGTTGCTGTGGTCACGGTGTCTCTCCACAGCCATAGAAACCCTAAGAAAGCCAGGAAAGGAAAGGCTCCTCTCCAAATAGGGATGAGGAAGAGGGTCAGAGCCACAAAGGCAGTGAAAGGAACACAGCCCAGCAGCATGATCCCCAGGTGAACCTGGTGAAGAAAGATTGGCAGTCCTACTTTTAGGACAAAGCCTAGAGCAGTTTTTGCTGAGGCAGTGCCTCTGGTGGTCAGCAGAGGAGGGGACTCCCCGTTGTCACTCCCTAGGACTCCCTGGGTGCTATCTCAAGAAGGATGCTATTATTTAAAATGAGCTACCCTGAGCCCAGAGAGCAGGCAATGGCCATATGTCAGGGAATTTAAATGTAATTTGCTACGGGCCTGGGGGCTGGCTGGGCAGAGCAGGAGGGCCAGGGGCTGAGAGTCTGAAAAGTGTAGGCTGCAGGAGTCTTGCACCAGAACCTCTGCAGGCAGGCATTATGTCATTGAGTGGGAATAGCAGTAGTGTCTGGTGGACTGAGCCTGAGGTCAAAGGGTGGCTGGACCTCAAGAGCCACCTAGCACCCCTCAGTGTTGTAGATCCTCAAGAACTCTGGAGTGCAGATGATTATGACTCAGGAGGTTTTGAAAGTATGAAGACACGTCCTCATCCTGTACAGATCTTAGAGCTGTGGTTCTTTCCCGCAGCCCCAGTGTGCTTGGGAGACACCCCTCAGCTAGAATAGCAAAAGATAAAATCCAGAGCTTTCAGCAGAGTGAAGATACCCACATGTGACTGCAAAGCTAGGTGGCCACCTGAGGTACCTGGTGTGCAAAGGGAAGCTACTAAAGCCAAGAGAGCTTGGTGGGAATCAGGAGCCAATACGGGTTCAACAGCAGAATAAACCAGGGTAAAGACAAGAGGCCACAAACTCATCTGACCCACTCACTGCCCTTAGTCTCTGTCTCAAGGACTCCAGAAACTACTCCAACAATTTCTCTTTTCTTTTGTCCCCTCTGCCTCCTTTTTTTCTTCTTAGCACTTTTTAGCATTATTTTCACTTCATTTCGTTTTAAAACATTTCATTTTTTATAGCCCTTCATGAATTTATTTCACATTTTAATACATTTTTTTTTTTTTTTTGGTTTTTTCGAGACAGGGTTTCTCTGTGTAGCTTTGCGCCTTTCCTGGGACTCACTTGGTAGCCCTGGCTGGCCTCGAACTCACAGAGATCTGCCTGGCTCTGCCTCCCGAGTGCTGGGATTAAAGGCGTGCGCCACCACCGCCCGGCTCTAATACATTTTTTATTACTAGAAAAATCTATTTTGTTGTGTTTTATTCTTTTTTGTGTCCTGTTCTCCTCCAATTGTTTTCTTTTATAGCATGAGGGAATCATGGAGTTGGCCTGGGCTAGCTGCCTTAAGAGGCGTTCATCACAAGTTTTTCAGGGTAGAGTCCATGGCTCCTGGAGCACTGTGTGCCTTTCAGTTCCTGAGAAACTGAGGCACCCCCACAGGCAGTGAAGCATGCAGGTCACTTGTGTCTCTGTTTCCCTTAGAAGTCACTGACACATGCAGAAGTTTGATGGACAATTAAGTCTTAGACATTATTCTTATATGCCCTGTATCAATTACAACCACCACTGTCCTGGCAACCACCATGTTATTCTGTTTTGATAGGGGTATAAAAAGCCCGATTGCTTGGAATAAACTTGTCTCAGCTTCAGTCTTGTTGAGACCCCTCCAATTCGGCCTGGTTTTCATTCCCACTGACCATATCAGGAATCCTGATTTGTAAGTAAGTGCTGATACTTACACTAACATTTCTTCTTTACCTTTTAAAATAAAAATTTATGCTTTCCACTTTTACTCCTCAGCTTCCCTCTATCTAACTTGCCGTTAAAGCACCTCATTAATGGGAAACCTTACTTCTTGTGTTTCACCTATCCTGTGCTATCTGTTCCCTTGTTCTCACAGCGTGTCTCTCCACTACGGATCACTTCCTTCCACTCACTAAACCTCACTTCCTCATCTTCCCCTTCCTCTCCACACCCTTCGACCTCACTGATCATCCCACACTTCCATCAGTACCTTTTAATTTCATAGTTCTCTGTTTTCTCACTACTTCTGCACTCATGCTAAGTACTTTTTTAACTGTGTAGCGTCTTCTGTCATTCTGTGTAAGTTTTAGCATTTTTCTTTTTCATGATCATTGATAACATAAATACCAATGGCTCCAATAGATTTTTAAGGGTATTTCTATATCTTACATGGTTTGACATTGTTGCTCTTCCAGCAAGGCATCATTTTCTTCTCTAGGCAGTAGTAGAAAAGAAGCCTTCACTAGGAGGCTGTTCAATAAGATCCCCAAAGAAAAGCAGAGCTGTCCAGACCAACCAATGAACAAATCATATCACAGATACACAAGAAACATGCAAAGCCAGGCAATGGGGCTTGGAAAACACCAGATGCAGGAGGACAGCTTCAGAAGTTTGCTTGCAAAATGACTGATGAATCAAAGACGAAACAAGCAGGCAGATTAATTCAACCCAAGACATACAGGAAAGTCACCAAAATGAAGGAAAAGGTGTTATGGAAGAAAAAGGAACATGAAAGAAAAATATATCAAGAAACTGATATTTAAAATAGCTGGGCTATGGTGGCACATGCCTTTAATTCCAGCACTCGGGAGGCAGAGCCAGGTGGATCTTTGTGAGTTTGAGGCCAGCATGGTCTACAGAGCAAGATCCAGGACAGGCACCAAAACTACACAGAGTAACCATGTCTTGAAAAATTAAAAAATAAATAAATTAATTAAATTAAAAAAATAAAATAAAAACTCAGTGAATCAAATAAAATATACCTGAAAAGCATCACCAATAGTTTTGATGAGGCAGAAGATTATCAGTTATGGAGAAAAGGGTCAAGGAAATATTAAAGTCCAACATCAGTTTAAAATAAAGACAGCATAACTTCAGCATTTAATAACACATGTAATAAACAGACCAAACCATAAATTCATGGGATTGAAGAATCTGAGATAAGCATTCATAATATCAAAATAATCTATTCAATGAAATTACAGCAGGAAACTTCCCAAATACAGAGATTGAAATGGAATCCGGACAAAAAAAGCTATTTGGAAACCCAACTAGACTTGCTCAGAGAAGAATCTCTCCATAACTTCTTACAGTCAACATCAAGAGCAAAGAAACAATATTAAAAGATACAAAGGAAAACCTCGTCAGCTACAAAGACAGCCATATCAGAATAACACAGATTTCTCACTAGCAGTCCTAAAAGCCAAGAAAACATAGGATAATATATTTCAAGCCCTCAAGATAAATGACTACCAAACAATATTGATGAATCTAATAAAATTATTAAAATTAGAGAATAAGGACATTTCAAAATAAGCACAAATTGAAGCAACTCAAAACCACTAACAAGCACTGTAGAAGATGTAGAAAAAAACACTACCTACAGAAGAGAACAGTCTCAACCAAGAGAGAATAGGAAGGGATCAATTTCTTAAGAGGAATGGATAAAAAAAGGAGAACTAGGAAGAAATCCATCATATAACACAGTTACTTAGCATAACCCTGGTAGTTAAAGGGGGAAAGTAAGGCACACCAATCCAACAAAGAAGAAAACAACCAACAAAATTACAAGAATTAGTTGGGCTGGCAAGATGGCTTAGCAGGAAAGAAGGCACTTGCTGCCAAACCCGGCTTGGTGGATGGAGAGAAACCAATAAGACTTCTAACCTCTGCATGAACATTCATTCCACCAGTCCTGAACAAATGAATGTAAAACAAATTAATACACATCTCTCAAATTATATAAGTGCATTAACACACCAATAGAGAGGCAGACTAGCTGACTGGATAAAAAAACTCAGATCCAACTACATATTATCTGCTGTTCCCAAGAAACATATCTCACTCGCAAAGATAACCATACACAAAGGCTCAGATGATGAAGTACAACCCATCAAGCAAAAGGAAGCTGAAAGCAAGCTCGCATTCTGGTATCTGACAAAGCAGAGTGTAAATCAAAATTAATCAGAATAGATAAAGAAGGCCACTGCACATTATGAAAGGACCAATTAATCAAGTTGATGTCATCATATAAATACATATGTACCACCAACTTCATAAAACAAACATTAGTCAGCATGAAGGGCTACACGGGTCTTCATATAACAGCTGTAGAAGACTTAAATGTCTTACTCTAGTCTTTAGATAAATTATCCAAACTAAAAATCAACAAAGAAACCAGAGTGAAACTGCATCATAAGTCAAATGGACTTAACTACATAGTACCTATAAAAATATCCCATCCAACACAAACAGAATATACATTCATCTCAGAAGCCCATGAATCTTCTCTAAAATCAATATATTCTAAACCACAAACCAAGTTTTATCAAATATAAAAGTCAAACTAATTTCTTGTAACTTATCAGATTGTACTACAACAGAGCTAAAATCAATAAAAGCAACTACAGATACTGCTCACATACATGGAAACAGAAAATCCATTTGTGAGTGACTGGGGTTGATATATTGTGCACCCCAATAAACTTATCTGGGGGTCAGAGAACAGAACAGCCACTATATTAAACACAGAGGTCAGGCAGTGGTAGCACATTGCCTTTAATCCTAGCATTCCAGAGGAAGAGATCCATCTGGATCTCTGTGAGTTTACGGCCACACTGGAAACGGCCAGGCATGGTGACACACACCTTTAATCCCAGTACTTGAGATCTCATGTCTTGCTTGGGAAAGACACACACGCCTTTAATCCCAGGAAGTGATGGCAGGAAGCAGGAAGGTATATAAGGCATAAGGACCAGGAACTATAGCCTTTTAAGCTGTTAGGCTTTTAGCAGCAGTTCAGCTGAGACCAATTCGGGTGAGGACTCAGAAGCTTTCAATATGAAGATTCATGGAAACAGGATCTCATGAAAACAGGATCGGCTGAGAAGTTGGCAAGGTAAGGTTACCTGTGGCTTGTTCTGTTTCTTTGATCTTCCAGAATTTACCCCAATAGCTGGCACTGAGTGTTTTACTAATAAGACCACTTAAGATTCATGTTACAAGTGACCAGTACACCATTGAAAAAAAAATCAAGGAGGATTTTTTTTTAATTAGAAAAAAATTAAAATGAAAAGGAAACGTATCAGAACATTTAGGACATAGCTAAGAGAACTCTGTGAAGAGGAACATTTTTGGTTGGTTTTTGCTATGAGCATTTACATTTAAAAGAGATCAGAGTTCTCAACTACATAACTTCATGATACTGCTTGAGGTCTCAGGAATGTAAGAATGAGTTCAGCACAAAGGCAAGAAATAACAAAGGGCAAAAATTAATCAAACGGAGTCTAAAAGAATAAAACATAAACTCAACCAAAAGTTGTTTGAAAAGATGAACAAGATTAATAAACAAGCCCTTCCAAAAGATCAAGACTCAATACACTTAAAGAGAAAAAAAGGATGTTATATCAGATGGCAATGAAATACAGAAGCTCACTAAAGAATACTGTGAAAACTTATGTTCCAAAGACTAGCAAATCTAGAATAAATGGGTAAATTCCTAAGCACATATGATCTACTAAAATTAATTCAAGAACTTAAGCAGATCCATAGCAACCACTGAGATTGAAGCAGTAAAAAGACTTCTAACAAAGAAAAACCCAGAACTAGAAAGCTTCATACTAAATTCTACCAAACTGTTAAAAGAGAGCTAAAATCAATGTTACTCAAACTCTTCCACTGTCAAACTCATTCTTGAAGCCAGTATTGATTGTCCTTGTGCTAACATCAGGTAGAGCATGACAAAGAAAACTACAGACCAATTTCTCTGATAAACACAGACAAAAATCCTCAAGAAAATACAATCAAAGAAAACTGAATGACATTTGCAAGAAAATGGATGGAAGAAGATATCATTATGTTAAGCAAAACAAGCCATATTAAAAAATGCAAGTATTACATAGTTTCTCCCATATGCAGAATTTGTGTGTGTGTGTGTGTGTGTGTGTGTGTGTGTGTGTGTGTGTGTTCATCATGAAAGTAGAAGGGGACCATAAGAATAGACAAAGCAATTTTAAAGAAAGTGGGAGGCAGGAAAAAAGAGTAATGGGATTTATGTGACATGTAAGCAGAAGCAAAGATAATTTGTGGGGAAAGGGGGACAGCATGAGAGATGGATGGGAAGAGCAAGGGATAAAGGAGATGAAGAAAAACAAAGTATAATGACAAATATGTAAGGAAATGTCATAACGAAACTAACTTAAGATATATTAACCAATCACACTTAAGCCAAAGTCATATAGTCACAGTTTTAAGAACATACTGAGTCATCTGGGTGAGATTTTGAAACACACTATTAAGTAACAGTGCGTACATGGTGGATCAACTCTTCTGTATATTTTCCTGTCTTTTAAAATATATATATCACCCTTACATGTTTCGTGTATCAATACTATAATACAGAAATTTTCTGGTCACATTTCATTATCATCAGGGCTTAAAAATAAAAAATCCAATACCTTGACAAACAGGTTGCATAGGCAAAACCTTGGCATTTAAGGTGACCTGAACAGGAAAAGTAGGGGGGAAAAAAAGGAAAAAAAAAAAAGCCAAATAAGGCTCAACTACACTACAGAGAAAGAAAAACTTTCCTGGCCACGTTCACAAATGCACAAGTCTAGAAGCTGCATGTATATGCTTGCTTAACTAATAACAAAAAAAATAAAAGCTCCAGAAAACTTGAAGTATTCAACACAACCTTCCACTCTAGGACTAGGCCATATTACTATTTTTGGCTGACAGCAAGATGGTGCACAGGATATAAGAAGATACACAAAAGTGTTTGGACAATTGACAACAGCCTCAACTACTGCCCTTTGCTTGGCAGGTCCTCAGATATTAGCAGGGGAGAGAAACACATGGACCAGAGAGGCAGGGCATCTTAGCTGTTTCAGTAGAGGTTGCTTGCTAAGAAAAAACCATAAAAACCAAGCAAATGAGCTCATCCCACATTACCAGAAGCACCAGTTTATCTGCAGCTGACCAGGTGCATGACTAGACCCTTCAGACTAGCCCAATCCCCTAAACTGCCTCAGCTCAACAAACATTTAGTTTTATGCCACCAGGGCACTGTATTTTTAAGCAGAATCATAAAATCATTGCAAATGGATTCATTTATAAATATTCTTTCTCTTTGGAAAGATTTTACTAGAGAAGATAAAATGTCTAGTGAGTACAGCTTCTTAAGTGTACTTGCCTGGCTTGTACAAAGGCCCTGGTTTCAATCCCCAGCATTAGACCCACGCCCAAGCAAACTGCTTTTAACAAATACAACCAACATATCACAAATTATAGGCAGATCATCACGTTTTTAAAGCATATTGATAATCACATCTAAGTTCTGAGTAAACTGAAAAAGTATGTACATTAAATACTCCATAAATTAACCCTTGACTTACTACCAGCTATCATCACGCCTTGGCCTCCCAAGTGCTCCATGTACAGGCTACACTCTCAACCATCTTATCCTGTACCACATCAGTCACTCCCTAACTATATACACACCATGCTTCTCTGCTGCAGATTTATAATCTCTGCCATGGTTAAATCAGTTCTGTCAATTTCTCACCCACCCCTACACAGCCAAGAGCATGAATCACATCAACTAACCTCACCATAAAGTTCTGACCCCTTAGTAAAAAGTGGATGTGTCCCTATCTCATTTTTTTAAAGATTTATTTATTTATTATGTATACAGTGTTCTGTCTGCATATCCACCTGCATGTCAGAAGAGGGCACCAGATCTCTTTATGGATGGTTGCAAGCCACCATGTGGTTGCTGGGAATTGAACTCATGACTTCTGGAAGAGCAGCCAGTGCTCTTAATCTCTGAGCCATCTCTCCAGCCCCCCTATCTCATTTTTGCACTCAATTTCCTAGCCTGATATTTCACACCTCAAAATTCTCATCTCTCCCCATCCTCTTCACATCTGTTCACTTTTCTTCCTATTTCATTGAGAAAACTGAACAAGCGTGTGAGTGCCCAGTGCTGGGGCATGTGTTCATTTCACCAGCACTTACACTCATGTGTGGGATTTTCCTTCTTGTTTGTAGAGTTAACTGTTTCATGATACCACTTAACGTCCCCTGCACGTCAAATTCTAGTCCATGTCTCCTATTCAGATGTTATTTCAGTCATTCTTCTCTCTCCCCGATGTATTCAACTTCTCACTTGAATATCCCCATTAGCACACAAACATTATCAAAGTACCCACACTCCTTGAATTCAGTCTCACTGCACTGCCCCATTCTCTGCACAATACATTTTAGCAAGCATTTAGTTTTGTAAAGCCTGAAACAAGAAAGGCAGCAACAAATGGCTGTGTTTCTTCAATTGAAGAAAAATGAGAACAACATTAATGAGTTTTGAACACAGAGAAAAGCAGCCCATAATAAAAAGAAAGCTCTTTGGAACACACACACACATAGAGAAAAATGCAGTAAAATTTGGATGAAAGTTATCCAGGATCAGACTTACATTTGTGATAAGGAAACACTATCAGGACTATATTCTTTTGTAGATACACAACTGAACATTCACATATATGTGAATCTGTTTATTGATACAGAATATTTGTGCATACAGACCATACATACGATGTCAACACTGATAATATTCTCTCAAATTAATTTTAATGGCAGTTTATATCTTAGTAGTTCATTTAAGTACAAACATCTCAAAATTAAGAGCATGAAAAGGTCTCAAATATTTCAGCTAAAAAGTCTATAAGGAACAAGTCTATAATTGTATTAGCAAACGGACTATCTCGAGATTGGCCTCACAAGTAACTGTCAACTGTACTGAATGTAGAAATGACATAGCTGAAGAGTCTTTCAGTTAAACACCCTTGTTACCTAGGTTACTTTCAGTGGCCATGGTAACTATCTGAGAGGAGCCTGCCATGAAGACATTCTCACCTGGTCCTGCATCAATGCTGCAATATGTGTAGTTTTGCCCCCAGGTGCTGCACACAAATCTAGAATCTTCTCTCCAGGTTGAGGATTCAGAACATGAGCTACAACAGTAGATGGTAAATTCTGTAAGAAGAAGAAAAAAAAAAGACAGGGTGTTGGCAATGTAGCCTCTCAACTCAATATACAAACACACATAACACTTTTGCATTTACTGTTTGGAAAAACGAAGGACATAGATTTGGAAGAAAATGCTTTTTCCAGAGAAATACAAAGAAAGAGGCATCAAAAGGCAAGAAGACCACAAATTCCCTAGAGGTTTCCCCACCTGCTCTCTGCAGTGACTTTAGTAATCCTAAGAATTGAAAGGGTTAGCTTTTGCCAAACTCTTAGCATACCCCACGTGATTTCAAGATGTAACTGCTTTAGTTATCATCCCCAAGCTACTTCTTCAGAAGTTAGTTACTGAATATCAGTCAGGAAACTATACCACAGCTGATGAGATGGTTCAGTGGGTAAAGACACCTGCTGTGAAGCCTGCAAACTTGATTTTGATCCCCAGGACCTACATGATGGAAGGAAAGAGCTAACTACCACAAATTGTCCTCTGACCTACACACACATGCTTTGACACAGGTGCATGCATTCATGCATGCATGTACACACATGCAAGAGTGTGAGAGAATGCACAAACACATTTAATAAAAAGAACAATACCCATTTTCTTCAGTTATAAGCCAAAATAAATACAAAGTGCCCAATTTAATATCAAACTTTAAAAACAAACAACCACTGGCATGGATTACTGAATAATAAAGAATATTACCTTGCATCAAAATTCATATTATAGTTCAGGAAGGCTTTCATATTTTCAAAGATGTTTTGAAAAATTACAAGAATGAATTTTAAACTCAAAGTGACATGGCATTACTCATCTCTCTAGTGGCTCAGAGGGAGAAAAGCCTGCTATGAAACCCACATTCAAAAGCAGCATCTACAATCATCCCAGCTTTCCTAAGGAGAGATGGGAGGTGGAGACAGCAGGATGGCAGAAACAAGCAAGACCCTGCCTGCCTCACCAAGGTGCAATTCTAAAATTAGACTTTGCAATTAGGATTTTTTTTCTGGATTGCTTCATTTTTAAAAGGAACTCCCCAAGAACAGACCCCAGGTAGATAAACGTTCAGCTCTATATGTAAAGTGGCATGTCATAATTTATAGAGTCCTGCTGACTGCTGTGACGGCACTGTAAAACCTACTACACAGCACGATTCTGTGTAGACTGACCTAGGAAGGGCAGTTCTCATCTCTTGTATTACCGCAAACGAATCCCTGAAACCAGAAGGCACATAGCAAGCCAAGACTTTCAATAGCTTCTTAGCTTTCAAAGAAATGAAGTGTACTGACTACTTAAGAGCAAAAAGGATTTCCAAGTTGTTATTGGAGCAGCAGAGTCTCTTCTCATCATTTGAAGTGTGTGTGTGTGTGTGTGTGTGTGTGTGTGTGTGTGAGAGAGAGAGAGAGAGAGAGAGAGAGAGAGAGAGAGAGAGAGAGGGAGGGAGGGAGGGAGGGAGGGAGGGAGGGAGGGAGAGAGAGAGAGAGAGAGAGAGAGAGAGAGAGAGAGAGAGAGAGAGAGAGAGAGAGAGAGCGCATGTGTGCATGCATGCATATTTTCTTTCTGAGAAAAGGTCTGGTATGCCACCCAGGACAACATAACAATACTTACCCTTCTGCCTCAGCCTCCCTGGGTGATTTGAAGCTTGTGAATAGTATTTTAAGACTAGTATTTACAAATAGAAAGGCACTCAGCCTGACATGGTGCCTCTCCCGCACTTTCAGTGTCTACCCTTTAATCAAGTGAATACCACAGTCACTTGAGTGTTCACAGCTGTCTAAAGAGCCATCTGTGTTCTTGTACCACTTTGCACAACTGTCAAACTTTTCCATCTGTCACAATCTAGTACAGCTTTAAGAATTAAACAATGATGATAACGAATTTTTTTAATTCTACATCTTAAATGTGGGCCATTGAGATGGCTCAGCAGGTAAAAGAGCTTGCCACTAAGCCAGATGACCAGAGTTCAATCCTCAAGTCCCACATGGTGGAAGAAGCTGTCCTCTGACCTTTACACATGGACCACAGCAGCAAATGTCCCCTCCAAAATTATGAATATATAAATGTAATTTTGGGTAAAAGTTACTCTTCTGTTTTGTTTTTTTTTTTTTAACTCCTTAAGGAAACTACTGTCTTCCAATTCTGGCCTAGATTCAACCAACCTATTCAGGTTCTCCTAGATCAAATAAGGTCTAGTTAAGAAGCTGGTAGCTAAGAAACCCAGTGGCTACACTGTGCTGTGATGCAGATAGCAATTTTCATTATCCTTCCGGGCCTCCATTCTGAGCTCCCAGGCTCACTCTTAGCCCTGCTGCATGCCTCCTGCCTACAGGAGCTCCTTCCTTTCACATCACCTCTGTGCAGGCTGCCTATAGGAAGCCCTCCTCCCACATCACCTCGACTCCCGCTGCCTCTTAGTGCAAACCCCAGTGGCCTGGCTCTTTCACTACTGCCCCTCTCAGACTTTCTTCCAGCTGCCCACACTCTCTACTGTGGCCTGACTGCTACCATACTTGCCGAGAATCCACAGTGGGCAAATGCACCAAAGAATGAAACACCCACCCAACAAAGACAAGACCAGATATCAATGCCAAGAAACACCTCAAGCATGCCTAGTTCCCAGCAAAAACACAAACATGAACAGCCAAAATAATGTGTCTTCTCCAGGAGCCAGCAACCTACTGCAGTAGACCCTGAAACATGCAATTTAGTTGGGCATAGAACAAGGACTTTAAAATATAAGTTATGAATATGTTCAAGGACCTTAAGAAGGATATGAGTAAATGTCTTAATGAAGACATAAACAGTTGAATGAAATAATGAAAACATTTCAAGACATGAAAGTAGAAACAGAATCACTAAAGAAAACACAAACTGAAAAAAAAACTGTAAATGAAAAACTTAGAAGCCAAACAGAAACCTCAGAACCTCACAGAAAGCCCCACAACAAATTACACAACATGGATAGAGTTTCAGGATTGAAGACCACGGAGGAGTTGAACAACTCAGGCAAAGAAAACATTAAACCAAATAAGTAAATAAATAAATAAGGAATAAAGCCATGAAATCTGGGACACTATGAAAAAACCAAACCCACGAATAATAGGAAGAAAGAGGAAGGGGGTGGGGGGACCCAGATCAAAGCCAGAGAAAATACTTCTGACAAAACCATAGATGAAAATTTCCCCAATCTAAAGAAGAAAGTGCCTATCAAGGTACAAGAAGCATGCAGAACACTAAATAGGACCAGAAAAAATAATAATCAAAACACTAAATGTACACAACAAAGGATATTAAATGCCAAAAGGGAAGAAGACCAAGTCACATATAATGCAGGTCCAATAGAATAACACTTAACTAAATGGATGGAAGTAGAAAAAAATCATCCTGAGTGAGATGACCCAGAAAGACAAACACAGTATGTACTCACTTATAATTAGATATTAATTGTAAAGTAAAGGATAACCATGCTACAGTCCACAGACCCAGAGAAGCTAAGCAACAAGAAGAACTCCAGATCTCTCTGGGAAGGGTAACTAGAAGAGATTTCATGAGTGGACTGAGGGTGGGTGGGGATGAGATCTTGAGTGATCAGGTTGTGGGCGGGAATGGAGGAGGAGAGTACTGAAAGAGCATTTCTGGGTCAGGTAAAAACCTGGCGCAAGGAGACCTCCCAGGAATCTACAAGGATAATCTCAGCTTAGACATGTAGCAATAGCAGATATGTAGCCTGAACTGGCCATCTCCTGTGACCAGACTGGTGCCTAACCAATTGTCTTCAGAGAGGCTTCATCCAGCAACTGACAGAAACAGATGCAGAGGCCCAGATATCCATAGTTAAACATTTGGTGGAGCTTTCGGAATCCTGTGGGAAGACGGGATGAATTATAGGAATCAGAAGGGTCAGGGACACCATAAGAAAATCCATAGAATCAACTAACCTGGGCTCATAGGGGTTCACAGAGACTGAACTGCTAACCAGGGAGCCTGCAAGGGGCTGACCTATGTCTTCTACATATATGTTACAGTTGTATAGCTTGGTCTTCTTGGGGGACTCCTAACAGTGGGAGCAGGGGCTGTCTTTGACTCATTTACTGGCTTTTGGGGTGCTATTCCTCATATGGGGGTCACCTTGACCAGCCTTAATACATGGGGAGGTGGCATAGTCCTATTGCAACTTGATATGCCATGTTTGGTTGATATCCATGGGAGGCCTGCCCTTTTCTGAATTGAAACCGAGGAGGGCTAGATGGGGGGGGGGGGGCAAGAGAGGAGGCAGGAGGTAGAGGCTAGGAGGAGAGCAGGGAGGGGAAACTACAGTCAGGATGTTAATAATAATAATAATAAAGACCATTAATAAAAATAATGCCTGACTTCTCAACAGAAACTCTGAAAGCCAAAAGGGCCTGGACAGATGTTCAACAAACTGAGAATCTAGAGATAACAGTCCAGATACCATACGCAGCAAAAAACTACCATTCACAACTGATGAAGAAAAATATTCCACACACATATACACATAGAGACACGAAAATAAGCAATTTCTATCAATCATTTCAGCTCTACAGAAGCACTAGAAGGAAACCTGCAGTCCAAAGAGGTTAACTAGACCCAAGAGAACACAAGGAATAAACAATTCTATAACAATAAATTAGAAGGGGAAAAATGAACACCAGAAAAACAAAGTAATAGGAATCAAGAAGCTCCCTTCATTAATAATTCTCAATATTAATGGTCTCAATTCCCAGTCAAAAGACACAGTCTGACAGACTGGATTAGAAAACCAATCCACCTTTCTGCTTCATCCAACAAGGATCATCAAGGATAGACATGACCTCAGGGTAAAAGGATGGAAAAGGAAATTCTAGGAAAGCAGATCCAAGAAGCAAGCAGGTGTAGCAATGTTTAATAACTAACAAAATGGATTTCAAACAAAAACTAATCAAAAGACATAGGGAAATACACCACATACGCATTAAGTAGAAAATATACCATAAGAATATTGCAATTCTAAACATTTATGTACCAAACACTAGGGCACCCATATTCATAAAAGACACAATATTACAGCTAAAATAACATACTGACCCTCACATAGTAATGGTGGGTGACTCCAATACCCTACTCTTGACAATAGACAAGTCATCCAGACTAAAACTAAATAGAGAAATGCTGACATTATAAACCAAATGGATCTAACAGATATTTACAGAACATTTCACCCAAACACAAAAGAATATACCTTCTCAGCACCTCATGGAATTTTCTCCAAAATTGACCACACACTCGGAAACAAAACAAGTCTTAACAGATATAAGAAAGTTGGATACATACCATAAAGATACATGCTCAGCTATGTTCATAGCAGCACTATTTGTAATAGCCAGAACCTGGAAACAACCTAGATGCCCATCAACGGAAGAATGGATGAAAAAAATGTGGTACATATACACAATGGAGTACTACTCAGCAGAAAAAAACAATGAAAGCATGAAATTTGCAGGCAAATGGATGGAACTAGAAAAAATCATCCTGAGTGAGGTAACCCAAACCCAGAAAGACAGTTATGGTATGTACTCACTCATTGGTGGATTCTAGATATAAAATGAACAATCAGACCACAACCCATAGAACCATAGAGGCTATATATATAGCATGGAGGTCCCTAGGACGACTGTGGCATATAATAAATTTCAGTTTTACTCAATTATTGAAAAAAAATAGCCAAATGAATGGAAACACATGAACTATGAACCAAAGGCTGAGGGGCTCCCAGCTGGATCAGGCCCTCTGAATAGGTGAGACAGTTGATTGGCTTGATCAGTTTGGGAGGCATCTAGGCAGTGGGACCAAGTCCTGTGCTCATTCCATGAGTTGGCTGTTTGAAACCAGGAACTTATGCAGGGACACTTGGCTTAGTCTGGGAGGAAGGGACTGGACCTCCCTGGACTGAGTCTACCAAGTTGATCACAGTCCTCGGGGGAGGACTTGTCCTGGAGGAGGTGGGAATGGAGGGTGGGCTGGGGGTAAGGGGAGGGCGTGGGAGGGGGGAGAATAGGGGAACCCATGGCTGATATGTAGAACTGAATGGTATTGTAAAATAAAAAATATATATCACAAAAAAAAAGAAAGTTGAAATAATGTCCATCATTCTATCTGACCACCATGAATATCAACAGCAGCACAAACAACAGAAAGTATACACACTCATGGAAACTTAACTCACTACCAAATGAAAAAAAAAATGGGTCAAGACAGAAATTAAGAAGGAAATGTAAAACTTTTTAGAATTGAATTAAAGCTGGGCGGGGTAGTGCATGCCTTTAATCCCAGCCCTCAGGAGACAGAGACAGGCAGATCTCTGTGAGTTCGAGACCAGCCTGGGCTACAGAGTGAGTTCCAGGAAAGGCGCAAAGTTACACAGAGAAACCCTGTCTCAAAAAACCAAACCAAAAAAAAAAAAGAGAGAGAGAGAATTGAATGGAAATGAATACACAAGAACCCCAAACTTGTTGCGCACAATGGTGGCAGTTCTAAGAGTCAAGTTCATAGCATTAGGTACTTACATCAAAAATCTAGAGAGATGTCACATTAGTGACGTAGATACACCAGAACTCCCAAGAACAACAAGAAAACGTAACATACAAAAACAGACGGCAAGAAATAATCAAACTCAGTGTTAAAATCAATGAAATGAAATAAAAAAAAATAAATGAAGAGTTTGAGAAAAATCAACAAGATTGACAACTCCCTAGCCAAATTAATTAAAATTAATGGGGAGAAGATCCAAATTAATAAAACTAGACATGAAAAGTGGGACATTACAACAGACATCAAAGAAATTCAGAGATTCATAAGACATACTTTAAAAATCTGTATTCTACCAAACTCAAAAACTGAAAAAATATCACAGAATTTCTTGATATATGACCTACCAAATTTAAATAAAGATCAAATAAGCAACTTAAATAGACTCATAAGCATTAGTGAAACAGAAGCAGCAATTAAAAGTCTCAGAACCATAAGAACCCAGGAACAGTTGGATTCAGTGCAGAATTCTACCAGACCTTCAAAAAACAATTAATGCCAATACTCCTCAAATTATTCTGCAAAAATGAAACAGAAGGTCATTTCCTCTTTCTTTTTGTGAAGCCACTATTAACCTGATACCAAAACCATACAAAGACCCAACCAAAATAAAATCATAGCCCAATATCCCTTATGAATACAAAGGGATGCAAAAATTCTCAATAAAGTACTTGCAAACCTAATCCAAGAACACATCAAAAAGATTTCTAACATGATCAAGTTGGCTTCATCCCTAAGATAGAGAGATGGTTCAACCTATGTAAATCAATAAACGTAATCTACCACATTAACATACTGAAAGAAAAAAACCATACGACCATCTCATTAGATACAGAAAATATCTCTGACAAAATCCAACATCCCTTCATGACAAAAGTCCTAGCAAAATATGGAACATAAGAGACATACCTCAATGTAATAAAGGTAATTTATAGCAAGCCTACAGCCAACATCAACTTAAACAGAGACTCAAAACATTTCCACTAAAAACAGGAACAAGATTACTCTCTCCATACCCATTCAATATAGTCCTTAAAGTCTTAGCTAGAACAATAAGACATCTGAAGAATATCAAGAAGATAAAAATAGGAAAGGAACAAGTCAAAATATCTTTATTTGCAGATGAAATGATTTTACACATAAAAAAGCCTAAAAATTCCACCAGGAAACTTCTAGAGCTGATAAACACTTCCAAGAAAATAGCAGGGTACAAAATTAACCCATAAAATCAGCTGCCTTCCTATATATAAATGACAAACTGAGAAAAAAATCAGAGAAACAACACCTTTCATAAGCCTCAGTAAATAAATAAAATAAATTAGGACACCTCTAACCAAGAAAGTGAAAGACAAGTATAATAAAAACTTTAAGACATTGAAGGAAAAATTGACGAAGACACCAGAAAATGGAAAGATCTCCCATACTCATGGATTGGAAGGATTAATAAATGTGAAAATGGCCATTATACTAAAAGCAATCTATAGATTCAATGCAATCCCCCAAAAAATTGGAATACAATTTTTCACAGAAGTTGAAAAAGCAATTCTAAACTTCATATGGAAACACACACACATGCTGAATAATAAAAGAACTGCTAGAGATAAAACTATCCTGATCTCAAATTGGACTACAGAGCTATAATAATAACAACAGCATGGTACCGGCATAAAAACAGACATGTTTATTTAAGGAATTGAATTGAAGACCCAGACATAAGTTCACACACCTATGGATACCTTGTTTTTCATAAAGAAGCCAAAAATACGCACTGGAGGAGTACAGCATCTTCAACAAATGATGCTAGTCAAACTGTATGGTTGCATGCAGAAAAATGAAAATACATCCACATCTATGATCCTGCCTCTAACTCAACTCCAAATGTACTACAGACCTCAACATATGACCAGATACTCTGAATCTGATAGAAGAGAAAGTGGGGGATAGTCTTGAACTCATTGGCAAAAGAAAGGATTTTCTGAACATGACACCAATAGCACAGCATTAAGACTAACAATTAATAAATGGGACCTAATGAACCGCAAGAGCTTCAGTACAGCCACAGACACCATCATTCGGACAAAGCAGCAGCCTGCAGAATGGAAAAAGGTACATCTAATAGAGGGGTAGCATCTAGAATATACAAAGAACTAAAAAACTGAACATAAAGAAAACAAATAACCCAATTAAAAAAATCAGGTACCAATCTAAACAGAGAATTCACAAAGGATGAAACACCAAGTGGCTGAGAAACACATAAAGAAATGTTCAATGCCCTTAGCCATCAGGGAAATGCAGATTAAAACTACTGTGAAACAGCTGGGCAGTGGTGGCGCACGCCTTTAATCCTAGCACTCAGGAGGCAGAGGCAGGAGGATCTCTGTGAGTTCGAGGCCAGCCTAGTTTACAGAGCAAGTTCCAGGACAGGTTCCAAAGCTACACGGAGAAACTCTTGGGGGAAAAAAACCCAAAAAACTCTACTGTGAAACTTCCACTTACCCAAGTCAGTGCCCAAGGTCAATAGAACACATGACAGCACTCGCTAGTGAGGATGTAGGGAGAGGGAAACACTTATTCATTGCTAGTGGAAGTGAAAACTGGTACACACCCTATGGAAATCAGTATGGAGGTTCCTCAGAAAGCTGAAAATTGACATACCACAAGACCAGCTATTCTACTCTTGGGCATACAGCCAAAGGACTCTACATCCTACTCACAGAGATGCTTGCTCATTCGTGTTAACTGCTGCTCCATTCATAACAGCCAGAAATTGGAAACAGCCTAGATATCCATCTGATAAATGAATAAAGCTGGAAAAAATCATCCTGAATGAGGGAACCTCACATCTCAGAAGATAAATAGTCTATGTTTTCTCTTATATGTGGATATTAGCTTTTAAGCTTTTGAAATGTATGCTACAAAACAAATAACATAGAGGTCAGGTATCTCATAAGGACTGGGGAGAGAGGAAAGGCTTTCCAAGGAAGGGAAACAGAATATAGTGTTATGGAGAGATAAAGGAAAAAAGAATAGGAGAATTAAATAGGGAAGGAGATGGGAGTGAAGGGTAAAGGCAGAGACATGGGGAGGGACAACTAACACTAAAAGGCTTTTGAAAAAACATATAGAAACCTACTGTAGAAGCTTCCTAAGATAGACACATATAAGAAAGAAATCTAAATGGTGACACCAAATATAAGGGAGACAATGCCCCAACTAGGTAGCTTATGCCACCAAGTAAAACATCCAGTGCAAGGGAAGGGTTACTTCTTGTCATGTCCTTTACCACAGGGTCTCTACAGAAACTCCCCAACATCACAGACTCTTGCCAAGGCTATTGGTGGTTTTCTACAACCTGATGGTAAAGCACTGTTGCTGAAGACAGCTGTGGTGGTCTGAAGGAAAATGGCCCCAAAGGGAGAGGCACTATTAGGAGGTGTGGCCTTGTTGGAGGAAGTGTGTCACTGAGGTGGTGGATTTTGAGGTCTCCTATGCTCAAGCTATGCACAGTGTCACAGTTTACTACTTCCTGTTGCCTGCAGATCAAGATGTAGGACTCTCAGCTCCTTCTCCAGCACCATGTCTGCCTGTATGCTGCCATGTCTTGCCATGATGATAAGGGACTAAACCTCTGAACTGTAAACCAGTCCAGTTAAATCTTTTCCTTTATAAGAATCGCCATGGTCATGTTGTCTCTTCACAGCAATAGAAACCCTAACTAAGACAAAAGTTGGTACCAGGGACTGAGGTATTTCTGTGATAGGCTTGACCATGCTTTTGTTTGGAAGAATTTGGTCTTTGGGTGTTTGGGTTAGGAAAGCAGTAGAATGCTTTAAGCACTGCTTTATGGGCCATAATAACAGGAGCATGGAAGACAGTGGTACTGGGAGTTATTTGAACTGTGAGGACCTAGAGATTGTCTGTGTGATATTTTGGTGAAGAATATGGCTGCTTTTGCCCTTGTCTGAAGAGTCTGTCTGAGGCTAAAGTGAAGAGATTTGGATTAATTTTGTTGGCAGAGGAAATCTCAAACAGCCTAGTATAGACTCTGTCATGTGGTTATTAGTGTTCAGGCTTACAAAGATTTATAATGAAAAGGGAAAAGTTGAGCAAGGAAAAAAATGAAATGTACAATTTGAGGAGAAAGGGAGTACCAGAAAGTGGAATGGAGCTAAATCTTGTGATCAAGGAGACAAACAGAATAAGAAATGGAATAAAGAGAGTGGTGACTTCAGGGCAAGATGTCACCCACCTAATTTTCCAACATGTGAAAAGGAATTCAGTAAAAGCTTAGAGCAGGGTGTGGTGGTGCACACCTGTAATCCCAGCACTCTAGAGGCTGGTGGATCTCTGAGTCTGAGGCCAGCCTGGTCTACAGAGCCAGTTTCAAGACAGCCAAGCTTAGGCAGTGAAGCCATATCATATACGACAACAGAAACCCTAACTAAGACAACAACTCTTACACGTCATCGAATAATTGAGAAGTCAAGCTAGTACCTAACTAGAAGCTTCACCTCCACTGCCTAGCAGTCATGGTGCTGGAAGGTACTCTGCATGCTACTAAAGGAGAAAGGTAATCATCAATATCACCCAGCTGCAAATCTTACAACCTAGAACAATGACCTGCCTGCAAGACACACTGGTGCAAAAATGGCATAAAGGTTCCAACTAATTTTTATTGGATTTCAAGTCCAGTCCATAAAATGGGACCCATACTTAACACTACTAAACTTGCCAAGAACCTGAGTCAGATCATGGTCCTAGAGACATATAAATACTAATAAATACTATTTTTCTGCTAAAGGAACAGATAAAAGAACTCATAGTGACACACTGCTATACCCATAGATCAGTGCCTGGCTCAACCTTCATCAGAGAAGCTTCTTGCATAGATGGAAATTAACAGAGAGCCACCACTGGTCAGTGTGAAGACACTGCGCAACTTTCAAACACTTATTCCCAAACAGATGTCTTCATCAAAGTCCTCCCCACTCAAGGCTCAAAAACCTATGCAAAAAAAACGAGACAGAAAGACTGTAAGAGCAAGAGATGACGCTACAGAAAGTTTCTTCAAGACACAACAGGGCTGATATACATATGAACTCACAAAGAGTGTGGTGGCACACAAAAGACTTGCACAGATTCAAGACTGACAGGGTCCCACCACTGAGAGGAGGAAGTGGACATGGGCTCTCACTTCTAACCAAGAAGCTATCTGCAATGGATACCTGCTGGTAAAGGAAAACTGATTTTCTCCAACAGAGTCTCAATGGGTATTTTTAAAATCACATACCATGGCAGGCCCTACACCCAGGAGTAAGTAGTTGGTTAACACAAAACAAACTCAATGGCATTTCTGTGGACTTCTTGTTTCATTTTGCTTTGTTTTAAAGTGTGCGTATGTGTGTGTGCGTGTGCGTGTGCGTGTGCGTGTGTGTGTGTGTGTGTGTGTGTGTGTGTGTGTGTGTGTGGTGTGTATGTGTGTGTATCTTACTGATCTGTTGCTTGCTTGTATTGTGGGGCTTTTTAGGGGTATGTTTCTCAGTTTTGTTGTTGTTTATTGTTGTTTTTGCTTGGTGTTTTGTTTTGGTTTTTTGAAAGAGAAAGAACATAAAGATGGGCAGGGTATGGAGGTGGGAGAAATTGGGAGTTGGAGGGGAAAAACATGATCAAAATATATTGTATAGAATTTCTTTTTCACTTGAAAAAAAATCTGCTCGATCTGAACTAGTTTGCAAAGAGAAATTTGATAGAAAAAGATCAATAAATGTTTTTAGACCAACTAAACTCTGGCCACAAAGCCATAAAAACAGCATTTAGAATACTTAGGAAACACAGAAATTGCTTAGACTCTAAGTGGTTCTTAACCTTTCTAATGTTGCATTCCTTATTATAAAGTTCCTCACGTTGTGGTGACTCACAACCATAAAACTATTTCATTACTACTTCATAACTGTAATTTTGCTATTGTTATGAATCATAACGTAAAAATCAAATAGGCAAGATACCTGATATGCAACCCCCAAAGGGGTCGCAACCCACAGGTTGAGAACTGCTGACTTAGAGCCTCCATTTTACCAGCTCAGACTGGACTAGGGCCTGCATCTTAAATGAGCCCTGTACTAATGTGTGTGTAGGTCTCCAGGAGCCATGTCTAAAGAACTAGCACAAGTTTGATTCAAAGACCTGGGTTCAAATTTTGGCTTTGCTATTTCTGTCTGTTTCACAGTCAGCGAGGCAGACATTTAGCCCACTGCCTGCCATATACTTTACTTTGCTAAGCCTCTGTTCCATTATCGATGACCTTAGAGATTTTTAAGTGGTCCATGAAGTATATATGAAACACTTGTGAAACATAAATAAATACTCAGTACACATTAACTGCAATCATTATTATAATTTTTAGTCAGTTTCACTAGCCAATCAATGACCAGTTACATATAATATTGTAATATTACATATAATAAAAGTTTCCACTAGAAAAATGAGAAAAGTTAAACTCTATCCTCAAATACAAAAGCTTTAGTCCAGCAGTGGTCTAATTCTTTTGTTACGGAATGACAAACAATAACTTTGTGGCATGAATGGATATTATGGATCACAAATTGTCATGTGATTTATATTTTATAACCATCCCTGAGCTGTTTTTACAGTTGGAAATCCAGGGGGCTTGAGATGCAACTCAGCAGTTAAGAGAGTGTACTGTTCTTGCAGAGCAGCTGGGTTTGGTTACCAACATTCACATTAGGCAGCTCCCATTCACCCCCACTCCAGCTTGTGGGGCTCTAACACCTTCTTCTGGCCTCTTGGCACCTGCACTTGGAGTACATACCCACACTGCACAAATACATACATACATACATACATACATACATACATACACACACTGAAAAAAGAATATAAAGTCCCAAATTAGGGAAGGTAGCTGAAGTTGGTATAACAGTAAGAGATGTAAAAGAAGTCTGTACTACATGGATTTCTCCTTTCCAAAGTCTAAACTAAATTATATGATGGAGGAGGCTTATAGTCCTTTATCTTACCAAAGCGAAAATTAGCACTTCTTTCATTGTTAGCAATGTGAAAGTGTGCAGAAAACACCCACAGTGAGTCATGGGTGTGTTGGAAAATAACCACCAAGTGAAAGCAAGCAAACAAAATCACCTGAAGTGATTCACAACCAAGTAGGCAGAAGGCTGTGGGTCCTGACACTTTACCTCATCCCTAAGGAGGTTAAGTGACAGCAAACACCTTCTGTTCTTCCCAGAGTTGTAAAGGATCTTTTGGGTTTAATTCTGGGAAGAGAAGAAAGCCACGGAGCTCCTGGATTTGGCTTTAACTTCAGATGCTGCCAGTTATTAGCAGTGTGACTTGACCAAGAACCTCAACAGATCTAGTCTTCAGTATTTCTACTTCACAAAATAACAGCACTGAAATGAGCTGATGTCTGTGAATGTTCTTAAGAAGCCAAAAACTGAAAAGAGCTCACAATGTCACAGCACTTCATCAACAAGCTGACAACATCTGCCAGCAGCAAGCCATTGGCATATTACTCTTACAGCTAGAAGCCACAGCTGCACATCAGTACTTCTGACTAACATTCTGAGATGAAAAGCAGTCAGTATATCACATCATTAAATCACCTTTGGACATTGAGGACAGATAAGTGCATTAAAATTAATATAGGAAAAGAAAACAAGAGTGCTTGTAAGACTGTCTTAGTATTTGACAATGGTACGTCAGAATATGAAGAGACCACAATAACGTCAATAAAAGAGAAAAATAATTTCTAATAATTTATCTGAGTGATTCAATGTCACTCAATTTTTACTTTACTCACCTGTAAAAATAAGTAACTGGGTAGAACATTGTCAAATGAAGGGCTGAGATATATGGGTTCTGTCATTCTTATGCCTATACCTCTAAAAAGTAAGAAATTAAACATTAGTCTGTATAAGTTATATAGTATATATTTCTAGGAACACCCACTATGACACATCAAATATAAACTGTTCTTCATTTTTAAGACTTCTTTTATTTAACAACAAATTACATAGTCCTGTGGATTGCTTTTTATTTTATAGGAGAGGTAATCCAAATAAATAAATAAACAAAGTTACATAACTATTTTAGTAAGCACAAGAGTTCCTTTAAAGAGGTCAATAAATTAAAAAGGAAACAAGACCTAATTCTTATTGCTTCGTTCTAATCTTTCTGGTAGCACAAACAGGGAAAATACCAACACTCAGGCTGACATTGAGCACTGACAAAGGCAAGACCCTGCTCTACCCCATCTTTTTAAAGAAAAGCTGCCCAATACACCCAGTATACCCAGTACTGACACTGTCCCCAGTTGACCTTTTCTACCTCTGTCCCATTTCCCTAGTGGCAGTGGAGCTTCTGGGACGGGAAGGACTGGAAGGGCATGACATACAGTGATTCATAAAGACAAACACTGCACCTGAGAGGCGTGCTCCATAACTATCAAAGCAGGAGAGAGTTCACCAGCACTGGCAGAGAGAACCGACAGGCTCTTTGAAGAATGGCTACCTTTTACTCCCACCAGAAAAGCAACACGGTTCAGCACATCACTCGAAACACTGCATCAAATGAGAGGCTGAGGAGCACTCTATTACTCATCAACTAAAGTGGGCAGTCAAAGCTACCAACTTCCTACTACAGACACAGAGACACATAACTCTATCAACAAAACATTCTAAGGAGAATAAAACCAGGTTTTAGACACTTGCCAAGTTTTTCTTTCTTAGACCTTAAGAGGCTAATCATCTGTTTCTTCAGGAGAACTGATTTCATTCACATAGGAAAACTGCTCCAATGTGACAAACTGTCCAGGAATGAGGGCTCTGGCCCCCTTCTAAACAGCTCAATTCACAGTGCTTAGCATTGTGTGCCAGCTGCCAACTTTGGAGTAATGGCGCTCCATGGCACTCCTAAAACAAGCTGAAGAAAGCAAAGTGGGGCCTCCTTTGTTCATGGCCTCAATCTACTTAGTGCAACCAACATCCAGAGATGATTTAGAACTAATTCTATTTCACTGTGGCTTGAACAAATTGAAACATTTAGTTTTGATGACAAACATTCATGAGTGCTACAATTCAAGTCTAATTTTCTTTTGCTTAAAATAATTTTTTATATTTGATTTACATTAAAATTAAACTTTTCTTTGATAAAATGAGAATGTTTGAAAAGCTAAGTAATCTAATTCTGTATTAAGATAAGTATTGTTCTTCAAAGTTTAAACAATTAAAATCTAAAAGGACAAGTAAAATTCTTAAACAATTACAGTGTGGTCAGTCACTCACCCGGGCTTTTTGTTTTGTTTTGCATTGCTGAGGACTGAACGAGGGCCTCAGGCAGAGGAGCGCTGCCCCCTAACCCTGAGCTTTGTCCACGTTCTACTGCTTTGGTTTTTAATCCACTTACCCTTTTTGACCAAAAAAGAGCTCTTTCCACAAAGATGGAAATATGAGCTCATTTTTTCCAGTTGGAGTCATTTAAAAATTTATGTAGTAAAACAAAATACACCTTTTCACTCTTTAGAACTTTTTGAACCACAGAAAGGATGCTATTTCCCCCACAGAGCTCAGTGACATACTTCACATCGGGTATCCCATTGAAGATATCTTTACGGCTTAGTTCAGAAATTCCATTTCCAAGAAATACTTTAGTTCCATCAAATTCTTTGGCTCCTTTCTTACATTTCCCTTTAATATCAGAATATACGGAAATAACATCTCCAGCTTTCATAACTAAGTAAAAGAAGAAAATCAGACTGTTAATCCATGCTTTGGCAGACTAGTGAAAAATCCTTCAAGCTAAAATGGTTATCTGTAGAGACATCAATTATGGACAAGAAACAATCCAAATTGGCTCATTATCTCAGCATAATCCTCAATAGCAACTCAACTCTTAGCTTTTAAACATTCCCTAACATCTAAATGGACAAGTGATTTTCATTACAAACACAGAAATGGTACTCAAACCATTGATCTAAATCTTCAACTAAACAGGAAGTATCATCTATATGACTTATTTTCCCCAAATCTAATACTAACTAAAAGTTATTATATAAGTCTTAGTATCATGACTCAACATTCCAAGTTGAGTACAAAAAGATTCAACAAATACGTACACTAAAAAAGAAGCCAGGGCCATGCTGGCAATCAGGCCAGCTAGCAATCATTTTCCAGATCATCATACACACGGTGGGTGAGGTCCAGGAACTGAACACGTCTGTAATAGATCTAAACTAGTGCTTCCTGATACAAGCCCAATAAGGTCCCACTGAAGCAACAAAGCACATTTAATTCAAAATCACCAAAGTGAACCCATGAAGAACATCAAGTTCATCCCACTGTCTAGGATTCTGGATGTCACCCAGATAAATGTCCTGAGACAAGATAGCGGTTTTAAGGCAGTGAAGCCAGGAACAGAAAATGGAGCTTCACTACCTTTTGTAAAAACATGTCTGTGCACATACGCATCCATGCTTGTGCCATGTGTACGAGGGAACCTGCAGAGGCTAGAGTTACAGGCAGTTGTGAGCAACCTGACATAGTGGAAAGGGAACTCTGGTCCTCTGCAAGAGCAGCAAGTGCTCTTAACTATGAACATTCAGTCTCCTTCACTATCATTTTACAGTCTATATTTCTCTGTTCCCTAGAGAAATACCATCATAATAGCTCTCATGTGGAAAAGCAGAACAGTGACGGGAAAAGCTTTATGTGGATGCCTAATTGTCTTAAGTTCTGCTTCCTATGGCTGTGACAAAAGCCACTTAAGGAGAAAGGGTCAATGGCTCAAGGTTCCAGGTTCCAGTCCATCACTGTGGGGAAATCAAGGCAGCAAGAACTTGAAGCTGCTAGTCATATCACATCACATCCAGTCAGGAGCAGAGAGCAACTAATAATGCACACATGCTAGCTAGCATTCAGCTGGCTTTCTCCACTCCTAGACAATCCAGGATCCCATTTCCCAAGGAATTCTGCTAATATCAGGCAAGCTTCCCCACCCCAGTTAACATTATCAGGACAACCTCAGATATGCCCACAAGCCAGGGGATCTAGACAATCCCCCATTGAGTCCCTTCCCAAATGACTCTACATTGTGTCGATAACAATTCAAATTAACCATCACACTTATTTTTAGAGGATAAACTCCTCCACAGAAAATGTCGGGAAATACATAACAAAGGCATAGTTAATGTATGTAAATTCCAACTGATCACACTCATGAATTGTAGGGCACCCCAAATCTTATACCTACATTTGGAAGCTGCCACAATTCCTGGAACGTAGACATGGGCTCCTCTCAATACTGCATTGCCACACTGTGCTCCAACAGTCACTTCACACTGTTGCTTTTCTATGTTCTTTCTAGGAATATTTAAACACAAAAAAGAATATTCTTCTAGTGCCATAAGCCTTTACATGTTTCATTAGAGATAGTAGATGAATATGATCAATACACACAGTATAAATATATAAAACTTTCAAAAAGTAAAATATTATTAAAAAAGACTTCCTATACATAGCCTGTTAAGTCTTGATTTTCCTGAATAAATCACAAAGAAAAGGCTGAAAAAGAAAGATGCATACAAAGCTGCAGTGTAAAAAACAGGGGAGAAAAGGTAAAAGAATGGCCCTTGAGAAAAGAAAACACAAAAAGGCCAGCAGGAGAGATGAATCGGCAGGTAAAGGCAGCTGCGGCCAGGGCTGGGGTCCTGAATTCCATACCCCTGGGTCCACGTGGTAGGAGACATCTGATTTCTGCACGTTGTCCTCTGACCACCCACATCCACCCCCACACACAGAGAATTGAAAAAAAGAAAGAAAAAGAAAAGAGGGCCCTCTGGTGGAAAGAAGGCAAGTGGCCTGAGAAGCTGCTGGTCATTTAACAAGCAATACTGTTTTCATAACAGCATTAGGAGTTAAATAGATTTTGCTGCCTTCAAAACCTAAAGGATTACAATACAAAAGGAATGAAAATACTTCTAAAGTGGTATACTGTTGCATGGTAAATTATGAATATTTTAAGCTAAACAAAAGAAAACAAATTATCCTTCCTTCATTTGCTGCTCAGCCTTCAGTTGTCCATCTTCTCACATCCAGATCATTCTTTCCTCACACTACTCACTGATCCTGGCACCATTCCTAAGAGGGAAAACTCTTCCTGACCAACACTCAGCAGTCCTGAGCACTGCATTCCCAATGAACTTCTCTGGCAGGCCGGATTTCTCAGGTGTTGCCACCACTCACTGCAGAGTAAACCGAGTGTTTCCCATCTTTCCCCTAAGATGGCTGATGACCGAATCTCACAGCACTTATCAACCTCACACCTTCCTGGTCCCACACATTCACATTCTGTGCCTACTTCTCAAAGAGGCTTATTCCTCCACCTTCAAAACATGCCACCATGTATAACTCCCCCCATACGCTAGCCACTGGCAATCTTAACCCACAGTTAGTCACAGTGCTATGAGACTTGGAGACCCAACATATCAGGAAGGTAACTTGTTAAAAGAGCAGACTGAACACCACAGTGGAACCAGTCACCAAAACCCAAAGAACAACAGCAAAATATCCTTAGCATTTCATATTTCAAGATTTAGAACTGGCATTTCTACTGATATAGAAATAACTACACATAGATGAACCACAGTCACTCCAAACTCGACAAATACCAAGCAATATTTATTGCCTATATACGCCTTAAATTCTTGACATGAAAGCAGGTCTTTTCATGCTCAGTCTTGAATGAAATATATCTAGATAATTAAACTAGAAGGCTCAAAGCTATGGTCTACAGATGTCTCCATACGTTCCCCTGTTATAAACTGTAATTCTCAGTACAACAGTATTATAAGTACAGGATCTCTGCCTTCATGAATGGATGGAGGCTGCTCTAGGGCTTGTAGAAATGGGCTCCCTCTCACTTAGGCTCATACCCTCCATCACATGAGGCTACAGCAGGAAAGCCAGGTGTCAGCATTTGGTCTTAGAATTCCAGCCTCTAGAACTGTGGGAAGCAAACTGGTGTTCTTTATTACCTGATCTCCAGCATTTACAATAACACAGACTAAGACACTCTGCACAATCCTAACCTTTTTGCAAAGTGAGAGTCATGGTGTGTCTATCTGATAGTTCTCCTAAGCCCATTACTCAATTTCCCAACTTATGTCTTTGTTTGCTTCATCTATTCTTTACAGCATTAGATGGGTGTTGGTTTCTGTCTTAGTTAGGGTTTCTACTGCTGTGAAGAGACACCATGACCACGGCAACTCTTATAAAAGGAAAAACATTTAATTGGGGTGGCTTACATTTTCAGAGGTTTAGTCCATTATCAGCATAGTGCAACATAGTGTTGGAGAAGTAGCCGAGTACCCTACACCACCCTATACCTTGACTTGCAGGCAACAGGAAGTGGTCGGAGGCACTGGGCTGTATCTTGAGCATATATGAGACCTCAAAGCCCGCCTCCACAGTGACACACTTCCTCCAACAAGACCACACCTACTCCAACGAGGCCACACCTCCTAATAGTGCCTATGAGCCTATGGGGGCAATTACATTCAAACTTCCAGAGTTTCATTCTCAAGTGTCTAGATACACATTTTTTGGAGGCTTTCAGTTTTTTGGTATTTGTTTTGTTTTGCTTTTTTTTTCACTTGGGACTTCAGGCTTGTAGTTCCTAAAGCTGTCTTTCACAACTGTGGAGAGTTCCTAGTCCTCACATTTTCTTACTACTGTCTTTCACCAATCATTTCTATTCTTCACATCTGGAACCCAGGCTGCCTTTTCCTTTCTGTTCTTAAATTGCTTTCATATTTCTAAGTTCTTTGTCTCTGCTGCACTGTAGTTAATTTCCTCTGAATCATCAACTAGATCAGTATTATTTTTTTCTTTTGGTTTCTCAAGACAGATACATTTGAAGGCTGTGTCTAAATTTAACTTATGAAACAAGTGCTTAATTTCAATGATACTTGATCTTTGTATCAACTTGTTTTTCCTCTTAAGTCTTTTATGCCTAATCATTTTAAGAAAGCCATTATGTGTCTACCAGATAGATCCAATTTGTTAAAGTTTTTGGGGAAATTCCCCTGCCATTTATTGTACACACTGTTTTCTCACGGTAGGCTGATTCCTAATACAGTGTGAAGTGAAAAGTATGTGGCATGGATTCAGAACATGTGAAGACAGAAGAGTTGGGCTTGATATCCACCATGCCTCTCAAGACCTGACAAAAATCAAACATCTGTGGCAATTTCCCAGATTGAAGGTTCTAAGACAACTGCAGTAGTCAGAAGAAAACTCGAAGACTCTGGCAGATCTACAACCATTCTGCATTCTCAGAAGGACTTTTCCTCAAATCTAGATCTTACAATGAGAGACCCTCTTCCTAATAACTATGTTAGGCTGACTGCTGGATAGTCTTCATCGCCAGCATTAACCCATTGCTAAAACCAACAACAATACATTTGGAAAACCAGCCATTAGCCAGCTTTTCCCAAAGCCCAGCTCCCTAATATTAGTTCAAGTTCTTCTAGTTGGTCCTGTTTATTCTTATTAACTCCTCACTTTCACTCATGTTCTTCATTGGCTTTGCATTTTATGAAACACTTTACTCTCTCTATTCAGGATTCCCAAAAGTGTACAGCAAAAGCCTTTTCAGATTATCAAGTTTACTATATTATTAGAACTAAAAGACTGTAATAACTTCCTAGCTGGTCTACAGCTTTGCAATTCATGTTCTTGTGAAAAAGATTCCTTGCAATTTCAGTTGTAACCTGATCTAAAAAATGCAATGAATGCTAAACATATGGATATACATTTATATTTATAATAAACTTCAGAAACTCCTTTACTATGAGAATAACAGTTTGATTAAATGTTCCATTTATTTTTAACATTTTTTTTTCAGTTTTTTAATGTGTATTGATGTTTTGCCATGGGTGTCCATACCCTGGAACTGGAGTTGCAGACAGTTGTGAGCTTCCATGTGGGTGCTGGATATTGAACCCACGTCTTTTGGAAGAGCAGTCAGGGCTCTTAACTGCTGAGCCATCTCTCCAACACCACCGTCCCCATTTATTTTTAAATGCTTACAATACAACCACTGAACTCATTTCATGAGGCACTATTTCATGAGTAACTTCTGCCAGTGTCGTTCCTAAGCCGCGGCTCTAATCACTACCCTTATTCCCAGTCTTTGGCTGCTATGCTTTTAATAAAAACAAAACAGTCCTCTGCATTTCCTAGCCTGCCTCTCTCAACTTCTTGACTTCACCTGCCCTTCTGAAAACCAACTGAGTAGTCAAATGTGAGCATTTTCAAGGCTCACCACATCTTTTCATGCCTTTGAGCCTTTGCTTTTATTCTCTCCTTATCCAGCACACCCTTGCACTCCCTATCTCCTCCATTACTAATTACTAATCATCTTTAACTGAAATAAAACGTTTGCCAGTCCCTATGATCTCAGACCTCCCTAGTCTATCTCTAATGGCACTTTCCTTGTACTTCTAAATGAAAAGCCTAACAGGATGACTTGCTCCAGAGCTCCCTGACTGCAGACTCAACAACTGATGTCTCATCTTTGTGACCCCTACATGTCCTACACACAGCACAAATTCAGAACCTCTTGTGCAATGAGACTCTTCAGAGTGTTAATAGGAAAGTTAAGGAGAGAGCAGAAGATGGCTCAGTGTACTCGATCCCCAGAACTAACTCCTGCAAGTTCTCCTGTGACTTCCATGCTCAAGCCCACACACATACACAGAAAAAAATTTAAAGAAAGGGGAGACATGCGGGGAGACTTTGTGCAACATGGAACCTGTGCCTACATGGTACCAAAAAAGTAATCTTAATAAGCACAAGGAAGATTAAAAGGATGCACGAAAGCCAGGCAGTGGTGGCATACACCTTCACAGCACTTGGGAGGCAGAGCCAGGTGAATCTCTGTGAGTTTGAGACCAGCCTGGTCTACAAAGCAAGTTCCATGGAAACCCTGCCTTGAAAAATCAAAACAAAAACCAAAAAGCAAATACAAAAACAAAGGGTGCACAAAAGGGGAAATACTTCGAATATGTCTCTGTGTCTTCAAATACACTTAAGAAAAAACTCAAAAAAAAAAGAGAACAATGAAAATACAAAACAATAAAAACATAAACTGTTTTAGCTTAGGACACAAATGGCAGCAAAATTTCTGAAATCAAATTTAGTTAGAAACAGGTAAGAACTGCTAACTCTTAATGAAATATATACAAGGCACATGCACTGTTCTAATCAATTACTGAAGCCAGCAAAGGATTTTAGTTCCCACTAGAGAAACCAGAAAAACAAGGCAGGAAGACAGACAACTTACATAATATACTATTGGCAAAGGGCCACTTTTAAAACAGAGTTCATGTCCAAGGCATGCAGCAGCCTCTGAACAGTAGCTCATGCCATGAGAATTAACTCTGAGACTGCTCACACAATTCTAAATAGTCATTCTTGCCAACAAGATAAAATTGTCTTAGTTCCCATAAAGTAAAAACCCGAACTAAATTCTACTCATTAACAGCAACAAGCTAAAACTTAGTGTGCTATATATAGCATGCCTAGCATCCCAGCACAGAGAGGCGGAGACAAATGGATGGAGAGTTGGAAGCCAGGCTGTGCTGGCTGTACAGCCTACCTATCTACATACCTCATATTGTATGTGAGGAGAGAAAAGAAAACAACACAGAAAATTAAATGAAAGTAAGGTTATTATGACATAATGAGACCGCCAAAAGCTGAAGCTAATCAATTGCAATTCTGCATCCCCAGAAAAAATGAAAACTAAATAGCCTGTGATTACCGTCTACTATAGCCACTGCTTCAGAATTAAGAAGCAGAATCAACATGGGTTGTCCTGTAAGGTAGAAGAATACAAGAAAGCTTTCCAAGCTGATCAAAGTGCTGTACATTGTGGTAGACTGGGTCTTGGCTAGGCAGCTGCATATATATATATATATTTAGCAAAGTAGACACAGACCATGCCTCTACAATGAGTATATAAATTGCACCTCTGTTCAACTGTGTAGTCTGTAAAATCAAATTTTAATTACAAAACTAATACATGTTTATAATAAAAAAATTTAAATAAAAGTCTCCATTTCTCTGAATCCAACCTCGTTAGCATAAGCCACTATTCATAGGTAGATGAGGTATATCTAGACACTTTCTATATATAATAAACAAAAATGTATAGCTTTCTGTTTAAGTTCTAAATATTATAATTATTCTAAGTGAGGCAGTTAGCTTTTGATAGTTAACAGATCATAAACATCATTGTTGCTTCATAAAACCCTGCCATCTTAATAGTTGCATTTTCATAACATGTTTCAAGCAAAGCATAATTTATAAAATCATTGTTTTGTTACTATCAAACTACTACAAAGCTTTAGCAATATGAGCATTTTTATATTTACCATAAGTCAAGTTTAAATATTTTATAGCATAATTAGGGACTTTAGTGTACTACCTAGGAAGAAATCCTCATTATAATATGCAAACCTCTTTTTCAATTTTCAAAAATACATCTTCCAAATATGTTAATGAGGAGAACTAGGTAACCAATAAATTGACATAATTGTTAAGTATAAAATTTTACAAACCTGCCAGGCGGTGGTGGTGCAGGTGGTGGTGCACGCCTTTAATCCCAGCACTCAGGAGGCAGAGGCAGGAGGATCGCTGTGAGTTCGAAGCCAGCCTGGTCTACAAAGCGAGATCCAGGAAAGGTGCAAAGCTACACAGAGAAACCCTGTCTCAAAAAACCAAAAAAAAAAAAAAAAAAAAAAAAAAGGTACAAACCCAATTATGAAATATAATACTTTTTATGTATTTATTTATTTTGTAACTCAAAAAAACATTTTAATGCTGGAATCTCATTAGAAATGTAAGTAGCTGGGTGTGGTGGCACATGCCTTTAATCCCAGCACTCAGGAGGCAGAGACAGGTGGATCACTGTGAGTGGCCAGCCTGGTCTATAGAGTGAGTTCCAGGACAGCCAGGACTACACAGAGAAACCCTGTCTCAAAAAAACCAATTAAAAAAAAAAAAAAGAAAGACAGAAGTAAACGGGCTGGGGAGATGGCAGCAGTTAAGGGCCCCTGTTGCTCTTGTAGAGAAGCCAGATTCAGTCCCGGCATTCACACGGCAGCTTCCAGCTGTCTCTAACTGCAGCTCTAGGGGATCTGATGCCCTCTTCTGGCCTTTGCAGGCACGAGGCATGTACATGGTATCACATACACAAGCAGACAAACACTTGTACACATCAAATAAAGATAAATAAATCCTTTTTAAAATGAAATAGAAGTAAACAAGTGAAACTTCTAAGAAGTTAAAATAACGTCCATCATGGTACTACACAGACATAAGATGCATTATTTCAAGGTCTCAGGCCCAGTCCTAGTCTTTTAGCATGGTACACAACAGAACCTGAAGTACGCGGTTACAGACTGGTGACTTCCGTTTCTAGGGAGTTTTTAAGAATGCAGACAATACTGCCAAGAAGCGAAGACCTTAGGAGAAATTTTAATTTAGAAGAATAATCGGAAAAGAAAACAGCCACAAACCTCGGTCCAGTCACGGGAATGAGTAAGACATCTGGGAGGGCTGGATGCCGAAGGACAGGAATGCTGAATCCACTGAATTGCTATTAAAAACAAGCACACCCAGTTATAGAGCACCCAGTGCACTCGGGAAATCTCACAGGCTTCTCCACGTCACCATGAATGCGATGATAAAGAACCCAGTGCAATTGGTAAATCGCAACAAGTTTCACAGTGTCACCATCTCCCACCAGAGGAAGCTTGATTTAGGCCTATTTGACCCTACTTCGTGGAATACCGTGAAAGTAAACACTTCTCTAAGTATTTCCTCTCTGACTCAATGTTAGCCTAACTTGAGAGGGGCAGAGTGCTGGGGGACAAACATCCTGAGCAAGTGCTGAACCACTGAGATGTACCCTGAGCTCGTTTTTCATTTTTCATTTTGAGCTAATCTCCCTACATTGCCCACACCTGCCTCAAGCTTTCAGTCCTCCTGTCTCTGATTCTGTAGGAGCTGAAGTTACAGGCACAGGCCACCACACCCAGTTCTGGCTTCTTTACAGGATTCAATCTTGCTTACCGTTCAATTTTAAAAACACAAACCATGTTTATTTTAAGTGACTTACTCAGAAAACATATTTCTACTCATAATCACATGCAGGTACCATGTTTTAAGCTGGGTACAGTGGTATACACCTGTAATCCCAGCACAGGGGAGGATGAGGAAGGAGGATCATGAATACAAGGGAAACCTGAGCTACTCAGTAAGTTACAGGTGAGCCCTGGATACATAATCAAATCCTAACTCACATACACACAGAGAAAGTAATTTTAAAAGTTTCAGAATAGGACATTAAAGATTGAAATTACTAAATATGACATATACCATGAACACTGGAGGCCATGTCATTTTTGAAATCAAAATGTACTTTCATTAAAAGGTCAGGATTTTGAAAATTGATTATGCTTACTTAGCTGTTTAGACTAGAAATACACACAGGGCCTGGAGCTATAAGTTACTGGCACAGCTTACATAGACTCACTGTGGGCATCTCTTTCCATTTCTACAGATACACTAGAAGTTTGAGATCAATTTTTATGCTAGTGTTTATACTGTGTAAAATTATCAAACACCATAAGTCAAGGTTATTTTTCTTTGAAAACATGTTGCTGAATATGAGCCACTATATTGCTACTGCGGGCTAAGTCTGAGTGGGCAGCCTCTGAGCAGCATGGTAAAGAGCAGACAGCAGGCCTGAGAACAGGCACTCTATGCAGTCTATGGGGAAAAATGCACAAATACTTGATAAAAGTTTATGCATGAGGCTTGGATTTACACATTTGTTAATTTCCCCATACTACCTGAAATAACAAAACTAATTGCATCACATTGCAGAATCCATACCAATTATAAGTGTGCAAATCCAGATTATTTCTAAATGGAGGAGAAAAAAAATTCCACATTTTAGAAAGTAAGTCCACAAAGCCAACACCTCTCCTGACTTCCTCCAAAGGATATTTCAGACTATGAGCACACCCAGCAGGTGACTGATGGACAGTCTGGGTGGTGAGTCCTTTCTCACGGAGGCCAGACCCTTTCCTTTCCTTCCTCCTCCCTCTCTGCTTCGCCGTTTTGAAGACCTTACAGAGAAACCACTGCAAACATGGCGAGGAGGAGATGAATTTTGTCATGTATTTCTGTTCAGCAATTCTTCTTGCTTTATACCACAGCAATCATTTTACATAGAGATGAGTCTATGTCGTGTCAAGACTTCTTCTCCTTTCCTATCAGAACAAGTGGACCGGATACAGAAAGAAAACTTCACACAAGTGACTCCCTTCCATCACAACACACACGAGCTGTTTTTGTCTAGCCAAGTATACTGCCCAATATCTTCCAGTTTCTTTCCTCTACCCTTTAAATGTTTTAATTAATAACAAAAGTGTATTTGAAGCCGGGCAGTGGTGGTGCATGCCTTTAATCCCAGCACTTAGGAGACAGAGCCAGGCGGATCTCTGTGAGTTCAAGGCCAGCCTGGGCTACAGAGTGAGTTCCAGGAAAGGCGCAAAGCTACACAGGGAAACCCTGTCTCGAAAAAACAAACAAACAAACAAAAGTATTTGACATTGACTTTCCTCTAAGGGGGTGGGAGCGCATGCTAAGGTGTACACATGGAGGTCCCGGGACACCTGGTCAGCTCTCTTCTCCCATGCAGTTTCTGGTCATCAGGCTTGGCAGCAAGCACCACCCTTACCCACCAAACAGCACCCCTCCCTTTTTTAAAACAGCCGCTCAGAGGTATAATTCATATGTCATAAGATCTACCCACTCCATATATGTTAAGAGATTTTCAGTACATTGAAAGAACTGCACAATTGTCAGTTTCAGGTCACTTCCATCACCCCACAAAAGTCTCCCAAGCCCATTTGCCAGCATTTCCTGTTGTCATCCTCTTCTTTCTTTCTGTATAATTTGCTTTTTCTAAACCTTTTGTGTAATACAAGATATGATATCTTGTCTCTTACTTCATGTCTTGAGGTTAATCCATACGTTAGTATATTTCAGTAACTACTTATATTGCTGACCAGTATCTTACCATAGGAATATTCTAATTATCTGTCACTAGTTGGATCATATTTCCCGTTCACTATTACGCATAATGCTGCTATGTAGACTCACGGCCAGGAATTTGTGAACACACGTTTTTTTTTACTTTTTCAGGTAGATGCCGTGGAGTGGAATCACTGGGATACCTTGTACATTTCTCTACAAGTCTTTAAGGGATGACAACACTGTTTTCTAGAGCGGTCTCACGATCTTAGGTTACCAACTATGATGTAGGAAGGCCCCAGCTTATTCCTTCTCACTAGCCAAGGCATATTATCCCAATATGTGGTCAGAGAAATGTGAGCATAGAACACCAAGTGTTTTTCCATCTGAGCTGTTCTTGGCATACGCAGAGTTGGGGTGAAAGAAGAAGGAAGTGTCCAATCTCACACTCCTGATCCCCTCTCACTCTAGAACTAGGAATTGTCCTATCAGTTTCCCATCAAGTGCCAACTGTTTGGGCTTTCCCGCTCAGTTTTATTTATTATTATTATTATTATTATTATTATTAATTATTATTATTATTATTATTATTATTATTATTATTATTATTACTATTTTTGTGTATGTAAGTGTAGGTGTGCATGCGGCACAGTGTGTGTGCAGCGGTCAGAGGACAACTCTATGGAGCTGGTTTTCTCCTTCCATCTTTACATGAATTCTGGCTTATGCGGCAAGTGGCCTAACTCACTGAGCCATCTCAATGGCCTCTCTCTTTCAATTTAACTATAAGGAAAGGGACCCTGTAGTGGGTAGCCATTCCAGCTTTGATCTGGAAGTTCCAAGCCCCATTGAGGCTTTGGCAACTGTCACGCCTACAAGGCGGGCCAAGGGAGGCGCCTAGAGACCTGAGACCTGGATGGGCCAGCTCGCTCTCTGTTCCTGGACCCTGGACCCTAGGTGGTGGAGGTTGACCAAGCAGAGCTCCAGAGAACACCGCTGGACTATGATACACCTTCCCCAGACCCCACGACCTACCTATCCCTTCATTTGTAAGTTACCCACTAAATAAATCTTCCTTTTAACTACGTGGAGTGGCCTTAATAATTTCACCAATAGGACCCAGTCTAGAGTGACACTTTAGATCTTAGCTCCTTCGACACTGTTCCTATCAGATTAAAATGCCAGAGTAGCACATCTGTTAGAAATGAAAGCAATTTGGATTTGTCAGCATTTCACACACCTTCCAATACTGTGGAAACGGTTGCTTTCCTTTTAGCCAAAGGTATATGTGCATGCTGTGAATATGTACTTTTTGGTTGCTTAAAGGAACTGCTCATATTTTATGCCTGCCTTTGCTCTCAACAACAGCATCACTGTCCACGAAGAAACATCTTCATGTTTTGTTTAATTATTGTACTACATCTTAAGTTTCATACACTCACACATCACAGCTGGGTTTTGTGGAGCTCTTGTCTGTCTGTGTCTATAGTGCTAGGACTCAGAGTTCTCAAACCCTGAGGTGAATCCTCAGTCTTACTCGGTTCTTCTGATAGCACCATCAGCTAGTCCAACATGAAATTATAGAACTATCCCCCAAAACAGCATGACATGAGAGATGTGCCACGAAGATGATGAGATTAAAGGAAAAGGAAGAGGCTGAGGGGTAGTGCAGTTGGAAAGGGGTTTGCCATGCAAGCATGAAAACCTCAATTTGGTCCCTAGAACCAAATGCTGGGGTTGGAAAAAAAAAAAAAAAGCCATGTATGGCGGCACACACTTGACACTTGTAATCCTAACTCTGGGAAGGTGGTGAGCTCCAGGTCAAAGAGAGACCTTATCTCCAACATAAGGTGGATGGCGCCTGGGGAACAACGCTCAAGGTTGACTTCTTAACCTTCACAGACATGCACTTGTGTACCTCCCCCCCCAAATATGCATACATGTACACACAAGCACACACACAAAGGAGACAACTGAATCAATGCCAGTGGCATTTAACAGTCTAACATTCCAATTACTGTATTTACTCTACACTGATAACAGCCTGTGATACACAATTGGATCTGTAATCATGTTTCTCGTTTTTTTAATTTATACGAGAATTAGATGGAACCAGATCTGCTTACACCCACCAGTTATTTGTCATCAAAAATTTTATAACTACAATATGCAATTCATAAGTAAATCCCTCCACTGTCAATTTCCTTCCAACCTTACGTCTCTTTGGAGACAAATTTCAGGGTACAATGTCATAACACAAAATACAAAGCTCTTGAAAATAAAGAGGTAACAATATAAGCAATATGATTCCAATATAAACACCATAATCAAATACTACCTTTCTGCTTAATTATAAAATGCCACTTCACAGTATTGTTTCCACTTAGAACATGAGCAATTCTGATAAAATCTATTGGTTAAAAATTTTAAAACCATATTCTTCATATTGTCCTAATTTGGTGGTTTTATAACAAGACACATATGTTTAATTCAATTAACCACAATTAAAAGGAAAACCCTGAGGTGGTGAACTGAAAGTGTGACTCCATGATGCAGCTTCTGTGAGGTCACCACCCATCATGGGGTGGGACTTTGCAGATGTAGCTAGCTGTTCAGGGTCGCTCACTCTCCTAAAAGGACCATTCACCCATGCTCTATAAGTATGCCCAATAAACTCATTCGTTCACCCCAAAATTATTTTAAAAACACATATGATTCTACAACTACTTAGCAGGTCTCCTCACATCTCTGAACTCATCTTAAAGCACAATCAACCCTCCTAATCATTTATATGCTGCTCATTATATGATTAGGTTTACACATCAGAAGGAACATTTTCATATATTTTAATGATAAAGCCTGTAGGGCTTAGAGTCTCAGCCTAAGTATAATAAACTTAGACTCTGAAGTTCCAGGCCCATTCTAACCTCACCTCTTATAATCTTAGAATAGTTTAACATTTATAACTTAATTTCCTTATTTATAAAACTGAAATATCCACAAAGGTTTATATCTCTTTATTCAGTAGGGTTCTATTTTGAGTGTAAATATACTAAGAAGTACAGTTATAGCGTATATTTAATTGACATGTACCATTGAAATGCTGTCAATATATCATAGATGTATATGATTTAATTGAACACTAAAGGCATGTAAAAGGTAATACTTTTTTTTTTTTTTTTTCCGAGACAGGGTTTCTCTGTGTAGCTTTGCGCCTTTCCTGGAGCTCACTTGGTAGCCCAGGCTGGCCTCGAACTCACAGAGATCAGCCTGTCTCTGCCTCCCGAGTGCTGGGATTAAAGGTGTGCGCCACCACCGCCCGGCTAAAGGTAATACTTCTATGTCTACAATATATTCCTTATTCCATAACACTTCCACTATGAATGTTTAAAAATTATGAAATAATAAACTCTAAATATTCAGAACCTTAAAAAAATTGGAATATTATATTGTTCATGGGATTTTGATGGAGCACACTGCGGCAAGAGTATAGAAGTGTGATTGCCTAATATATTACAGGTGAACAAACCTTCTGAAGCTCTTCAAGCAGCAGGCCTCTGACATACTCAACTGATGCTAAGTGTGTATTCACTCTGACAGTTGTGAAGGACGGAGGATGTGACAAGTGAATGAGCAGAGCTTCAAATTTCCTCTCTGCTTCTTGTTTGCTTGAGGCAGACACAACCTGAAATGAAAAGAACCACGATTTCAATTTCCATGGGTATCCATCAGTCTTAACAGATGTAAGGCTTAGTTTTGTTTGATATTATTTCTTTCCTTTCCAAACTGTTTGACAACAGTTTCTTTTTTTAAAATTCATATACCTTTTGGGTATAAAACTGCTGAAAATGATTGCTAAATATTCCTTCCTCTCTTAACATACACTTTATAGGGGGCCCCTTGAGCTAAACATAAAATACTTTCTCTTTCCATATAGTCTATCCTCTTAACATAATCAGGGAAAAAGACATAGAAATCAGTTTTAAAATCCCAGCTCCAATAATGTTCAAAAATAAAAAGCATGTAAGTGGATTTAGTTTTGCTAGAAAATCAAAAATTTAGGAAAAAACATCAAAGTTGCCTGGGGTGGCAGGGTAGGGTGATCAGAACATGTAAGAACCTTTCATTAGAAGGCAATCCACATTCACTGGGAACTTCTGTGTTAAGTGTGTCCAGTAACAAGTAACTGACACTTTTTTGAAGACTCCCTGCCAAACCAACGTAGCTGCTTTCCCTTAAGTTTGATGCCCAAGACAACTTTTGAAAGTACGTTTAAATCTGTTTGATTTTCACAGAGTAAATTAAGCTTTAACAGTGAGAATTAATTCAAGGTAATTCATACGAAAATAGTGCTTTCCATCAAGGTATGGTGGGGCACGCCTGTAATCCCAGCACTCAGGAGGCAGAGGCAGTCGGATCTCTGTGAGTTTGAGGCCAGCCTGGTATAAAATGTGAGTTCCAGGATAGGCAGGGCTACGTGCAGAACCCTAATCTCAATAAGTAAAATAAATGAATGAATGAATGAATGACTAAATAAATAAATAAATAAACCAAGCTTTCAAGATCTAAATCTGACTTTTTCTTTCATTATATCTGAGCTTTAGTTGTTTGACAGGTCAGTTTGGATGGGTAACAGGATTCCTTGGACTCTGATATCAGTTCTTAAAAACGAGACCAAATCACTCTACCAAGAATGCTTAGACTAAAATGTAGAGGTTTACAATCAAACGACTGAGCGAACTTAAAGAGGCACTCATAGTGCGCCCCACTCAACTGAGTGCAAGAGCATGCGCTTTAAAAGAACCTGTCCATCTTCTCCGTGAAATCTAGAGGTTTGTGGCCAGGGAACTTTTCCTGTTGATTTCGCTCTCCCTTCAGTACCAAGTGTACTGGTAAGCACATAACACTTTTTTTTCTGATATCTAAGTTCGAGCACATATATTCATGGTATCTCAGTAAGAATCAATGCAAGACATTCTAACAGTCTAGTGTCAAAAACCAAGGCTGTAAAGATTGCCCTTTTTGTCTCCTTTCTGCTTCCCGAGAAGCTCTACTTGAATTGTTGCAAATATCTATTTATATGACCTACCTCCTTGTTCATAAAGCTCTCTTTGAGATAGTTTTCAACTTCAGGTCTCAAAGATATCTTAGGAAAAATAGGCATTTCTTTTTTTCTTTTTGAAGTTGTCCAAGAAAATTGTTGGGAAGCTTTTTGTTTGTGTTTTTCTTTTCTTTTTTCTTTCTTTCTTTCGGAATTATAGCGAAGTCTTGCCGAGCAGAGTGCCTTGAGGGGCTGTGTTCAGGAGTGAGCAGGGTCCAGGATTTGTCGTTCTCTAGAATGCTGTGAGAAAATTCCGAACGCCACTGAGACGCTGAACCAAAAAACGGCTTCGTGACAAATAAATATACCTAGACGCACATCGGAAACCGGCTAGCGACGACTTCCACTCTACATACTATTTTCCAAAACCGCGCCCCCAACTCGGGCGCAGAAAGACGCTTCCTGGTCGCGTCACTTCCGGTGCCTGCAGCTCACTCTTCTGTGCACGCCCCATCTGCAACTGCCAATCACCTCCAGTCCTGACCCAGGAGGGTTCCTGCGAGGAATGCTCTTTGCCTGATTCTCTCCGGGGCTCCCGGCCTGGAAAGAGCGGAATACCTTGCTAGTCTGAGGGAGATTTCCAATTAGTGTCCCCGGTGCAAGTGGTAGGAAAGGCCACAATTTATTTGGCCTTGGATTTCATGAAGTTATTTCCCTCCCTCAGACACATGAATCTGAATATCAGCTGTGAAACAACACAACCCTCTCTTTAAAAAAACAACAACAAAAATGTATTTACGTCTTGTGTATGAATGCTTTGCCCGCGTGCATGTATGTGCACCACGTGCTTGCCTGTTGGATCTCCTGGAACTGAAGTTATGATGGTTGTGAGCCATCATTTGGGTGCTGGCAATGGAACCAGGGTCCTATGCAAGAACAAGTGCTCTTTACTGTTAAGCCATCTCTCTAGCCCTAATATCCATAATTTTTTTAATGTGCTAATATCCATGAGTACTCAGGTAAAACTTAAAAGCCCTAACAGTCTTTACAATTAGTCATAAGGCTAATAGTTAACGTACTTTAGAGCGCGAAAAGAGCCTTGATGTGACTTTCCTTATCGTAGTGAGGAGAAAGGGATTTAAAAATAAGTAACCAAAAAGTCACAGGGCTGTTGTATACCTGATCATGATGGGCAGTTCTATCTCTGCCGCTGAGCGGTTTGTTTTTTTTTTTTTTGTTTTGTTTTGTTTTTTTGTTTTTTTTTTTTTTTTTTTGGTTTTGTTTTGTGCTTTTTGTTGTTCTGAGCAGTATCTCATTGATAACTGTAGGAAAGGGTTGTTGTTGGGTTTTGTTTTGTTTTCTTAAATCTTTTAAGTTTTCACATTAACTTTAAAAAAATATACCTGCTCCTTTCGATGTCATGCCAGCTGTTTACTAGGTGAAAACACTGTGGCAATGGTACTCTGCCATGGTTCTGCAACATGGTTATAAACAAGTTTTTCAATGAGTAAACCAAGGCTCCAAAAGCTGAAAGAACTTTCCATTATCTCGTTAAAAAAAAAAAAGACTTAGGACCAGTAAGTTGTTTTCAGAAACCAATACCCAGTCTTTCCGAAGTTACTATGTATCTTCAGTGAATGCATGGGGTTCTTTCTTGATCTAATCATCTGAAATCAGTAAAGGAAATGTCCAAGAGACACATGTTTTGAAAACACTGCATGAATTTCCTGAGAAGACAGCATCTATTCACCCCAAATAAGAAGAGTGAAGTGATCAAAGAAAAACTTGACAAGTCAAACTTGGAAAAATAAATTTGTTTGCTAGGCTTACTTACATACAGCAGGATGGGTACTTCACGGGCAGCTGTACTACCCAAAATTCCCACCACACTCTACTTTTCCTATCTTATATGGCTGTATTCTAGGTCTATAGCTGACATAAACAGAGAGCTACCGGTATAAAAGCAGCAGAGGTGACCCAGACTCAAACAACAACATGAGGCCCAGATGAACCAAGCTCTGGGGAAGGCTGTGTGTTCATGTGTGCTCTAGCCTTGCTGTCACGGCCATCCTGCCGCTGTCAGAAGACACTGTCCAGCCTGGGAAGGGCAGCCCGTTCTGCTGCAGTCTGGCAGGTAGAACAGGTAAGTGGCATCCTGTGGCAACATGGATGCCTTGGCGAGGATTCAGAGGACTAGCCAACCATACGAAGGAAGGGAATTCTGACAGGTGATTTTGTAGTGGCCCTGACATTAGCTGCAGTAGAAATCTTTAGAAACAAAGAAAACCTGAACTTGAATATAGACTCCAGGAGGGAGAAATTTCATTTCCACATAGTGTAGTCATTGTTTGACATATAAAGGCCACTCTCTGAATGACTAATCGAACACAGACACCTTTGTGAAGTAGAAAAGGAAATGACTGTTAAACATACATTTGATATAAAGTAGTTCACTACTTCAGAAAATTGAACAGTGACTAGATATTTATATTAATCTTGGCTAGATATGATGGTAGTGGCAGTTATGTGGATGAGTAGGTGTGCTGATGTTGTACAACTAAAATCAAGAAAACATGTCATAAATCTGCAGTTGGTAGAGTGAGCATGTACTGTCTAAGCAAAGGAAGACTCCTATAGGAATACAGGTATGCAGAAGTCACTGAGGCTATGCATTCTTTAAAGGGATAGTATGGCTCCCAGGTAGGGACTGATGGAAGGAATACATCTCAGATATAATCCCATCATTTTAAGCTTGTTTATGGCACTCCAAAATTGAACTTCACATAAGAAGATTTAATCCTTATTTAATTTCATAAGCAGGGGTCACAAGGTGAAGGGGAGGTGATTTTAGAAAGGCTACCAACAAGGGTGATATTCTTAAATGGTGAAGAAACGCTGATTTCAAAGTAGCTTCTTCACTCCCAATGCAAAAAAGGGCAACCAATTTCTATCTAACCTCCAGTTTCTATCTAATTCTCTCACTTTATATTTTATCATATTCACCTTTTATTTCTTCTACCACAACCTGACCTCATTTCATCCCTGAGGATGTTATTTCAGATTGATCCTGGGAACAGAATCTTAATTCTGGATTCTAGACTTCTGCAGTAAAGGCAACTTACTCCTTTTTCTTTCATTGCTTTTCTCTTGGATTTGTGCGAATGAGCACAAATGTGTGTGTGTGTGTGTGTGTGTGTGTGTGTGTGTGTGTGTGTACAAATGTGTGTGTGTACAAATGTGTGTGTGCAGGTGCAAGTTCATTTGCATGCACATGCATATGAAAGCCAGAGATCAATGTAGCAATCCCAGTTGCTCCCCCACTTTATCTTGGGGAGACAAGTTCTCTCACTGAATTTGGAACTGTCTGATTCAGCTGGATTGACTGGCCAGCAAGCTCCAGGGATCTCCACACACTCCCGGCCCAGTATTGTGGTATATTTGTACACTGTGTGAAGATGTATTACTCTAATAAAAAGCTGGGGGGGGGGGCTGGAGAGGTGGCTCAGAGGTTAAGAGCACTGACTACTCTTCCAGAGGTCCTGAGTTCAATTCCCAGCAACCACATGGTGGCTCACAACCATCTGTAATGAGATCTGGTGCCCTCTTCTGGCCTGAAGTCATACATGCTGTATACATAATAAATAAATAAATCTTTTTAAAAAAAGCTGAGCGGTCAAGCTAAGCAGCAGGTTTAGGCAGGACTTCTAGGCAAAGAGAGAAAGTAGAAGGGAGAATCTAGGGGAGGGAAGGAGGGTACAGAGGGAGGGAGGGAGGGACAGTGACAGGAGCAGGGAGAAGGAGAGGTGGGGGAGAAGACAGGAGGAAGCAGGATGGCCTGTATGTGACAGAACGTAGATTAATAGAATTGGGTTAATTTAAGTTATAAGAGGTAGTTAAAAACAAGCCTAAGCTAAGGCCAAGCTTTTCATAATTAGTAAGTCTCCATATTGTTGTTAGCTGGCATCCCAAAGAAAAATCTGACTACAGCCCAACTGTTTTTTGTTTGTTTGTTTGTTTGTTTTGTTTTAAACACAAATGCTGGGCATCTAAAATTTCTCCTTAGCTGCATTTGTTTGTTTGTTTGTTTTTGAGACAGACCCTCCTTATTTAGCCCAGAGTGTTCTTGATTCACAATCCTCCTACCTCAACCTTGTGAGAGACAGGATTATAGGCATTTACCACAACACTCAGCTCCTCCTGATAATCCTACATGTTCTATAAAAACAACATGACATCTACACACATCCATTTAGCCACAAATCTAATCCTGTAAATATAGTATCTCAGCTTTCAAATACAGTTGTCATCTGAGAAAATACAAACTAGGACCTACAGTGTCTGGAAAGCCAAAGAATGAATATAATCTAGTTCAGAATGCTGCCAGATTAAGCACATCAGCTTTTGGATTTGTTCATCTTTAGTTCTATAAATTATAGTCTGTACCTTACCCGAACCTCCTCATTTCTCTTGCTATGATTACAAAACGTTGAGGGTTAGCACCACAACTGGCTACAAGCCAGACCTCTCTGAAGATCTACCAGTCCAAGCCTAAATCCCTGCTGTCCTGTCCTGAATGTATCCTTGCCAGTTGAGAAAGAAACAAACAGTAAAGATTCTGAAAATAAAATGCCTTTAATTTTAGAGGATGGAGCCATATCTTCTTAATTGTTAAGAATTTCACTACCAATCTAGACTGCTATAATTCATATGATGGCTCTTGCACACTGGGCAAATTATTAAGAGTTCTTACACCTTATTTTTCTCATCTAAAGGAAGATAACATGTCATGCTTTATCGTGTTACTAAAGGCTGCACATTAGATAACCTGCTTTAAAGCGTGTTGGAAAAGGCCAACCTTCTCTAAGTGTTAGATGATATGATCACCCATGTTGAAGGAATGGCTGTCAGTCTTCACTCAGCAGGAAGAACTGAAGTGACCCAAATTCTGACACATCAGGAATTAACTAGTTTATGTAAGGGAGGCGTGAGTGCAGATTTCTGGGTTTTAATGAAGTAATAAAAATGGGTCCCACCTGAAGGTACAGGATTGTAACAAAGGGCAGGGTACAGTGGTTTCTAAAGAGGAGAGAACTAGAACATGTCCAAAATCCTATCCTCCCACAAATCACTTTTACAAACTTCCTTGGCTTCCATTGAACCAGGAAGGAGAGTGATCATGCCCCCAAATGATAACACTGCACAAGGTGAGAGCTTCCGCACCAGTTGGAGGAACATTTACAGACTATGAGAAGTTGTATTAAGTGATGACCGGAGTCATAGACTTAAAGATATTTTGGCCTAGGAAATATTCTGAAATTCAGGGTATTTATGTAACCTCTTTGTGACTCTAAAAGACAGCTTCATTAGAAATTTATCAATATGTTCTTTCTTACTTTCAGGAATGATATAGTAAATTGCTTGCATCAATCAATCACCTACAGCATCTAAAAGTGTCTAATAGATATTTACTGAATGAAGTTATATTGATTTCTTTGACCATATGGCAGAAGAGAGCTTCCTGATGGGCAATCAATCCCAACTCCTCTGGAAACCGACCAGCTGAACTGAAATCCAATTGACTTGAGAAAGGTTAAGTTTTGGAAGGGTGGCTTTCCTCCTTCGCTGGCAGAACACGCAGTTCCCTGAGGGCTTTTTTTCAAGCTCTGTACAAACTGATCTAACTTAACTGATTAATAAGTTGAATTCAATGCCAAAGATACCAAGTTTTTCCAAGTATCATCTGGTAAGTTTATAATGGTTCCTCCTATGAAAAATCTACAAAGTTTTGCTTTTTTAAGCTCCATGAATTCCTTGAAATTTCAGTTTATTTTTTTGCTAATTTAGCTCTTAAACCTTTCAAATATTTTGTTGGACAGTTTTTACTGGGATTCTGTTTTAGTGAAAGTTGTCATTTCCAATCAACACGTAACACAATAGCCTATATTCCTGATATTTTCATGCAGTGATTCTCATCTCAAGAATTCAAATTATATTCATTTTCAAATGGCACCATTCTATAGAACAATGTTACCTCTTCTATACCAAAGGCAACACTGAAATTAGTGTAAACAAAACCTTAAAGGGATATTTAAAGAAAAAGTATTTAGTTTGTATGAGCTACATTTAAAAAATACATTCTCAGAATTTTCTAGTTTCATTAAATTATTGATAAACATTCCTACTACAATTTAATATATATAGCCAATACAAGTGCACAGCATAAACTTAAGTGCCATTTTTTGTAACATCAGTACACACATCAGCATATTTGTTTAAATAATATTCAACTATATTTGTCAGCATAATTTTTTTAGTCGGAGTAGGTTTTCTTTCCTTCCGGTTAGTAAAACTTTCACATTTCTAAATTCTCAACTGAAAGGGGCGTTACAGAATCTAATCTTGGCATTTTAATAATGAAATCAGGAGCAGACATGACCCTTTAAACCTGCTTACACAACTATAAACTCGTTTATATTTATGGTCCAACGAAATGGTCATTAAAGCTAAGTTTGAATGATTTGAATGTTTGAATGCTGAAAGATCAGTACATCTTTTCCTCCATATGAGAGACTGGAGCTAGAGTTTAGTGTCAACAAGTTAGCGAGTATGATCTTGCACCTAAGTCTTCACTGGTCTTTGAAGCGCAGCACCAGCAGGTCATCTTAAGTCACACTCACTTGTTTTATTTAGAAGAGGTCATGGAATAGGTTATGGTGCTATTAAAAATCCTTCTCTAGTTATGTGGGGCCCGCCAGGTGGCCTCAAGGACTATTCCGGCCTTTGAGACTTCCATTTTCCAACTGGTAAGGATTCTGCGATCAACGACCGGTATCAGAAACTTAACTGCATCCTGGCTACAGGGATTCCAGCGCGCCTGTCCCCATCAGTTCTACTAAGAATTAAGAATCACGCTGGAATCCCGAGACTGCCAGCCTGGGGGGGGGGGGGGGGGACAGGAATGAAAACCCACTCCTCCCCGCGCAGCCGGAGGACAGCACAAGCTGAGTTTCTGCAAGCTTTTGGCAGCAGCAGCGACGCCGCGAGCGGGGGGACGGCGGGAGCCGGGGAGCCGGGTCCGCGTTTCTTCCGAGTGACGGGAGAGGGAGCGCGCGCCGAGGAAATCCCCGGCTGCGCCACTCCCCGCCCCCGCTGACGCCAAGCGGCCCGCGGGACACCCGCCGGAAGTGCACGGGGAGGACCCGCCACGTCCGAGCGCCGGCTGACGTCAGCGCGCCGACGTCACGCGCCGACCTTCCGGCGATGGGTGGTCCCGGACCGAGGCGGGGAGGCGGGGCGGGGGCGGGGCTCGCGGCCGGTTGAGGCTGTGCTGGGTAGGTGGGCGCAGACGGCGCGACTACGGGTCGGGGCTGGGCTCAGCGCGCTGCGAACAAAGGAGTCTGCGGCGGTTCCCGGCTCCGCGGAGGACCCAAGCTTCGCGGGACTCGGAGGCTCGGCGGCTCCGCCTCGGCTTCGCCTCGGCTCCACCGCGGGCGCCGCGGCACCTGCCGCCGAGTGCTGCCCAGGGAGCCCGTCCCGCCCGGGGCTCATGATGGGGCTGATCTTCGCTAAATTGTGGAGCCTTTTCTGTAACCAAGGTGAGGCCGGCGGGTTGGCGGACGCGGCGCCGGGAAGTCCAGATTGAGATCTGGGCACGGCTCAGGGTAGAACTCGGATCTGGGGACCGGGAGCCCGGGCCGGGGAGGCACCAGGTGGCCGGGAATCCCATGCGTGTGCGGATTTTAGCTTAGCAAGGTGGAAACAGATTCCTGCATTCTGTTTGCGGGCCTTTTCCGCCTCAGTGAACCAGCCTTAGGTCTGGTTAGCCGCAGGAAAGTGTCTCCACAGGAGCCCAAAACTTTCCTTTTCTTTAACACGAAACACTAGTTTTGCACTGTTTACCTTCCTCTTGTGTAAGCCAGTGCACCTCCACGTTGTCTGACTTGGCTCTGACGTCTGACTCAGGAGTGAGTATTCAGGTGTACAGGTTTCTGAAAATTTCACACACAGGCACAGCTCCCTCCACCCCCATAGGCGTTGGAAAAAAAAAAACAAAACCTAAATGCTTTTGGTTATGTGTAAGATGTTACGTGGCCGTAATTATTCTAGAACAGGTCAGGAAATACCTAGAAGTTGTAAAACCTGTTCTGAGTCAGAATGATGTCTTGAGAAGAATTAGTACCAGACAGAAACGGGGCCCAGAGATAAAGTCTTGGGCATTCTTGTAACAGAATGGTTTCGGAGAATTAAGACCTGTTTTGTTTTGCTTTTTTTTTTCCCATTTGTTTCATTTTGTAGGGCGTGATTTATGAACTAGTTTTGTTTTTATGAGTACCGATTTCTTATCATTAAGGTGCTTACCTGTTTTGTGGATTTAAACCATGAAATGAATGTAAATGACTTTAGTTCACCTGTTCTGTGGGTTGATTTTTAAAAAGCCCTTTTCAAGTTTATGAGTATGAATACATGCAAGCACACTAACATGTGTGTATGTATGCAAATGCCACCAATAAATACCCTTTTTAAGAGACTTCAAAGTGTCCAGAGTTCAGCTCCCAGCGGTGTTACCCATAAATGTAAGACTTGTTTTTATTTTGGCAACTTAACATTTTCTAATGCTTGTAAATGTACCATGTCAAGGAGTATTTCAATATATAATCTTATTATATATTGATTACACAATTAAATTTGTGTAAATACAAATAAATTACACAATGATATCACCACCCCCTAGCCTAAGCAATAAAAATGATCAAAGCATTGATTCTTCCTTTATAGTCTGGTTATTGCTGGGATTTATCTCTGATCATTAGAGGAGTCCATAAGCAGACTAGAAAGGGGGGAGAAGTAAAAGGGCAATCATCGAAGATGATGAAAGCCTTCATGTGGTCCACATCCATCTTTACAAAATTGTTTGAGCTTCCATAGCCCCCTTACTACTTGCAATGTCTTTATCCTTCCTGCTGGAAATTGGAACTAGTGGATACGTCACTTTATGCTCATTCATGATCAATTTCTCTTAGTTGGTAAACCAGTCCTTCAAAGTCGACACAGCAACTACAGAGATTAAGAACAAACAAGATGCCTACCCTGTGCTCGCAGGACACGCAAGAATTAGTGGAGGAAATTGCTTATAGACATTTCTAAGTGTGGCATGATGGTGCCAGGGAAGCACGTGATCATTATCAGGTGGTTCTTCGAAGACTTTCAGGGTGGGATGTACCTGGACTTGATGATGAGTGGGAGTCTGAGACAAATGCAAGGTAGACTGAGTAGGACTGGGCATATTGCTGAAGGCACATGGACTCATGTATGAGAAGAGACTGAGCACAGTTTAATTAGGCTGTACAGTTGTTCACTTGATGAGATTGAAGCAATAGCCAGGAGACTATATCACTGAGGTTCTTACATGCTGACCAAGATGGTATACTGAATAAGAAAGCAGTGGGAACCCGTGAAGACTGTGGTCCTTAGGTGTTTTCCCTGAGGTGGAATAATGGGATCAGATTCATTTAGTAGTCTGGAATTTTTGTTTTCTGTATAAACAATGTTACCAGTGTTGGCATTTTCCTTTTTTTCCCATTGTACAATTCTTATGTAGTGGTGCCCAGTTAGAGGTGACTATTGGAAAAATATGTCCAAGTCTTCACTCTACCGGTTAAGTTAGAATTAGGGTGGGGTGGACATCAGTGGCAATGGTGGTAAGGCGAGGCCAGTGTGAAAGAGCTGACAGTAGCCTACAGACTTCTTTCCTATCTTTCCTTCAGTAAGTCCTCACTCTTACCTTGTTTTTATGGTTTCTAAAGAGCTCCAAGCATCCTTTCATGTGAGATATCTTCCTGGGGATAAGTTTACCAAACCATGCATTGTCTGATGGAACTTTGTATTGTTTTATTTATAATAGAAGGCTGATAAATTATCATTGGAAGAAATAGCCTGTGGCTGTTCATGTGTGTTCTTATAAAATGAATGCTTGTGTGTGTGTGTGTGTGTGTGTGTGTGTGTGTGTGTGTGTGTTATGCTTAAGCTCTCAAAGTTTTGAAGGTTTTTTTGGTTTGTTTTTTAACTGACATTTTAAAATTTTTCTAAGGTCCATAGGCCTGGTCTTTTTTGACTGTACATACCTGTCATCAGATTTTTGTTTAGCCAAAAAGACAAATAAGGCTTTAATCATAGTTCATTTTCTTTCTTTTTTTTTTTAAAGGACACCTGTCTTTTTTTTTTTTTTTTTAAAAAGATTTATTTATTATTGTATACAGTATATATGACTGCAGGCCAGAAGAGGGCGTCAGATCTCATTACAGATGGTTGTGAGCCACCATGTGGTTGCTGGGAATTGAACTCAGGACCTCTGGAAGAGCAGTCAGTGCTCTTAACCTCTGAGCCATCTTTCCAGCCCATAGTTCATTTTCATAACCAAAAAGCAATAACTTATTTTGTCATCTAATTCATTTTGTTCTCATGAGCCAGTTTCGTGTTGTCCACGTGGGCGCCATCAGCTGTTGCTTTTCCTTCTGGCTGGTGTCCTAACCTTTTCCTTTGGGCTAATTCTGTTATTAATTCTAGATTTTCACTGGTTTCCTACACATCAAACAAAATCTATTCCCAGTCTCGTAGAGTGTATTTGTATCCTACTTTTGAAAAGTCCAGTTTTTAATTTCATTCAGATTTCTCATCAATACTCACTAGTTATTAATCCCAGCACTCAGGAGGCAGGGGCAGGTGAGTTTGAGGCTAGCCTGGTCTGCATATTGTATTCCTGGACAGCCAGGACTGTTACATAGAGAAACCCTGTCTCAAAAATGAAAAAAAAAAAAAAAAAAAAAAAAAAAAGAGAGAGACTCACTAGTTAGAGTCATGACAGATTTACCAGAAGCAACATACTTCTGGCATAGCATTAACTCTGTGTAATTACTGCTTTCGGGGTAATGTTTATCACTGTTTGTAATTGTATTATAAATTTCTCTGTTGTTTTGTTCACTCAGTAGAAAAAAATCTCCCTAAGGCATGAACTTTTTCTTATTCACTGTTTTATTCACAGTACCTGGCAAAATATACTTACTTTGGGTGTTAGTTTTTGCCTTTTTGTTTGTTTTGTTTTATTTCATTCAGCATAAAATTTTGTATAGTAGTAACATATAGGTTATACTTTAAACTAAAATAATGCTAAAATCTTAATGCATGAATCCGTCTTTCAACTCTCAACATTTCTCTCCAGTGCTGTATTCATTTTGAGTAGTATGTCTAGATAGGAATTTTAGCCATGATCATTTCTCCTCCTTTGGTAAAAAGGCACTGCCTGTTTCCCTTCCTCCATCCCAGTGTTACAGACCTTTGGTTTGTTCTACACCTCCAGTTGTCATTATTGTGAGGATAAAATTCGGTTATCCTGAGCGACAGTTTGCTCTAATTGTCTTACTGTTTTTCCTTCAGTTTGTTACTAGAGTGAAAATCCCAGGTCATCTTAGTTTTCCTTTCATTGGCTGAGAGATTCTGCAGTGTCCAAAGCTTGGCTCTCACGTTTTGCCCGCCTCGCACCCAGCAGATGCTTTGGTTTCCTTTTGGCATCTCCAGTACATAGCTGTGCTGGGCTTGTCTTTGCTGCCATGTTAGTGATTTTCTGTACTTACACTACGTCTTCCTTTTAAAAGTATACAAATTTAGCCGAGCATGGTGGTGCACGCCTTTAATCCCAGCACTTGGGGAGCAGAGTCAGCCAGATCTGTGTGAGTTCAAGGCTAGCCTGGTCTACATAGTGAGTTCCAGGACAGCCAAGGCTATGTAGAGAGACCCTGTCTCAAACAAACAAACAAAAGAACTATACAATTATTTAAAAGATGTCACATAGTTATCTATAGAGCTGTGCATGATGGCACACATAACCCCTGCATTTGGGAGGCAGAGACAGGCAAATCTGTTTCAGTTCAAGTTCAAGGCCAGCCTGGTCTACATACTGAGTTCAGGGCTAGCCAAGGTTATGGAAAGAGAGGAACTCTGTTTGCACCCCACCAAAAAGGGTATCTATAAATTGTAATTGTTTTCAATATCAGATGCCTGGAGACATATCACTTATCTTTACTTTTGACTTATAACTGGTTTAGCTATGAATTGGAAAACATTTCTTTTAGAATTTTGAAGACATTGCCTTGACCTCCACCTTCCACTATTGCTAAGTAAAACTGTAGCATTTTGATTTATTTTTCTCTATCTCGTAGGGGTTTTTTTTGTTCTTTGTTTTTGTTTTTGTTTTTTTAGAATTGTCTCTTTATCTCTGGTAATTTTAAGTTTCAAAAAGATGTAATTCCATGTACATTTGTTTTTTTCATTCATTTTTGTGGGTTCTCAGGAATTTTTCAGTTTAAAGATGTACCTTTTTTGGTCCTAGGGAATTTATTTATTTATTTTTAGGGTTTATTCCTTTGTTTTCCTGTACATTCTATTGTCAGTGTATGCCAAGGTGACTGTCAAAGATGCACATGAACATTTTCTTATTGGAGACTAGGTTCTAGTCTTAGATTATTTCAGTCTTCCACTCTTCCTGTTGAATATTTTGGTTCAGGAAATATGTTCTTAGCATTCTGGTGGCATATTTTTGTAAAGGCTCTTGTCACTCTTTTCTTGGTTACTGCCTTATTTTATGTTTCAACGTAGTTTTGAACAGCTTTTCGCATTGAAAGTGTTCGCCATGACTGTCTCGTGACTCTTCCCTTATATCCTGATGGGTTGAAACACTATGAGTAGTCAAAAGACAGTCAGCCCTATGGTCCAGGGCATAGAACTCAGGGCCTAATAAGGGCTAAGTAATGCTCCACTCTGAGCCACTCCTCTCTCTACCCGGTGAGAATTTTTTTTTTTTTTTTTTTTTGGTTTTTCGAGACAGGGTTTCTCTGTGTAGCTTTGCGCCTTTCCTGGAACTCACTTGGTAGCCCAGGCTGGCCTCGAACTCACAGAGATCCACCTGGCTCTGCCTCCCGAGTGCTGGGATTAAAGGCGTGCGCCACCACCGCCCGGCCCGGTGAGAACTTTTATAGACATTTCCGCTTCTCTTAAATGTAAAATAGCTGTTTCTAAGTCAAAGAACAGGTAAACTGCTCTTATTTTCTTGAGTTGCTACATTCTCTTCATACTCTTGGCAGCAGTGTTCCATGGCCTTACCAGCAACTGATGGCGTCAGCCTTCAATTTTAGTCATTCTGGTGAGAGTTGGCCACGCCATTTTTCATGTCCTTACTTGCTATTTGTAGACAGTTCAGATTCCTTACCCATTTAAAAAACTTTTAAACTTTTTGCCATCAAACCAGCTCTCAAGGTATTTGTAATGGCTCTTTGCTTTTGGTAACTTCAAGATACCTGTTCCTTTCCTCCAGAAATGTTGCCTGTTCTGTTAATGTCTGTGATAGACTTCAATTTATTTTGTGTTGTGATGTGAATAGGGGTGGAATTTCCGTATTTTCACATAGACATCTACTTCTTCCACATGATTTCCTGAAGACATTTTCCCTCAAGTGGATTCCTTTGGAGCCCTTGTAGAAACTCAGATTGTGATCAAAAGAAAAAAGAAAAAAAAGTGAGCCTTATCTCTGTGTTTTGTTCTATTGCATTGATCTTTAGGCTATTTCCATAATCTCAGTTATGACCTTATAACCATGGTGAGTTTTGAAGTTCAGTAGAGTCCTTGAACTTTGCTTAATCTTTTTTTTTTTTTTTTTTTTTTTTGTTTTTTTTTGTTTTTCAAGACAGGGTTTCTCTGTGTAGCTTTGCGCCTTTCCTGGAGCTCACTTGGTAGCCCAGGCTGGCCTCGAACTCACAGAGATCAGCCTGCCTCTGCCTCCCGAGTGCTGGGATTAAAGGCGTGCGCCACCAACGCCCGGCCAAACTTTGCTTAATCTTTTAATGGGAATAAAGAAAGGAAAAGTTTTCTAACTTAAACTACTGCTAATTATTTCCTTTCTCTCTACTTTGGGTTTGTCTTTTATTACTAGATCCTGAAGGACATGTCAAATATAAGCATTTCAGAGTTGAAAATGTCCCTTTTGTTATTTTGTAGTCACTTGTTTTAAAGTGTTATATTTCATTTATTCAATTTGAAGTATTTTACATTTTTGTGTGATTTCTTTTTTTGACTGAATATTGATGTTTGTTGCCTAGTTTGCACATAATTTTAGTTTTGATTTTTGAGTCTGTTTGTTTTTGATAGCATAATCTTGTTTCCTAGTGTGGTAAAAACCTCGAGGTTTCTATTTTGTTTCAGATTTATTGAGAGTAATGATGCTTCTGTTATCTCTTTCGGTCCATGTACCTTTGGAGAGGAAACTTGTATTCCATACTTGTATAATGCTTTGTGAATGTTCCTGAGGTTAAGGTTGCCTCAATCTTGTTCAGACCTTTTGTGTTTTCATGTGTATCTCTTACATAAGAGCACACTGCTGTGTTTTTTGAGCCCACTGTGAAACTTGCCCTGTTAAATTGACTGGGATGCTTGGTGGAACTTGCTGATGTGGTAGCGTTCGTTTATGTATGTGGTAAGGTCTGCCACTTCACCGTTGACTGTGTTTCCTTTGCTTGGCTTCTGGTGGGAGTTGCACTGTTCTTTTCCACTTTTAGAGTTAAGTGACTTTTTTGTAAAAGAATTCCTTTCTTTATTGACTTCCTATCTTCCTTTTTGCATTATTTTTATGACACCCTCCTAGAGAATGGAACATAGATTCTTTGTGTTGTCAGCTAAGACAGCAAATGCCACATTTCCTATAGAATGCACACACTGGCAGCTCAGTTGCATCCACCACTTGTCTTTATGCTGCCAGATTGTGACTCCTGTTATATCTGCATATTTAATAAACCTCCAAGAATATGGTAGCATAGTGTTTGCTGTGCAACTCAACTCCTATATGCAGTAAAGTTAAGAGAGGGATAAACTTATCTCATATTTGTTCATCTTATTGGTATTGATGACGGTCTCTTACCTTAAATGTCTTTATGTTGCTTATATTTGTAAAATACACGGGTTTGCTGATTACAGCATCTTTGGCCAGTTTTTTTTTTTTTTTTTTTTTTTCTTGGTGTGTGGACTACAGCTGCTGATTTTTTTTTCTTCCTGGTAAGACATCAGTTGATATTCCTGTCTTCTTTCTCTTTGTGTGTCCTGACTTTTTCTTTCTTTTTCTTGTTGCTTTCATCGTTTTCCTTCATTTTTTGCTTTACAACAAATTAGCTTTTTTGAGTCTACTTTTTCTTTGACATTTTTCTTTTGAAACTTACTAAGCTTCTCAAATTTGGGTTATTCACATTTTTGTACTCACCCAGTTTACATTTTCAGTTTATAGTTCCATATTTTCTCAACTACATGAATCGTTATGGATGCATATTAGTGAAGACCAGTAATTAGTTTAAAAAGAAATGAATTTTCTAAAATACAAACACTCAGAATCCATCTCAGGTATTAATGGTAATGTTCTGGGTCCAGGAGTAAATTATTTTTCAACTGTAGTACTGCTTAACAAGCTTAAAAGACATGAGTTAGATGCTTGTGCCCTTGAACATCAGCCTTCGAGCCTTGTGGTGGGCAGCTTGTAAACTTCAAGTCTGAAGTCTTACCATTACGTTTGTTCAGTGAGTTGAAGAAACACATCTCCATTATCTCTGCAGATACTTCAGTCTTAGCAGTTTGTTACTGTGGAGAACCTACTCAGTCTTTGATGTTGCTTTGTCTGTATTTAGTTCTTTGGAGGACCTACTCAAGTCTTTGATGCTGCTCTGCCTGTATTTAGTTCTTTGGAGGACCTACTCAGTCTTTGATGTTGCTCTGCTTGTATTTAGTTCTTTGGAGGACCTACTCAAGTCTTTGATGCTGCTCTGCCTGTATTTAGTTCTTTGGAGGACCTACTCAGTTTTTGATGCTGCTCTGCCTGTATTTAGTTCTTTGGAGGACCTACTCAGATCTTTGATGTTGCTCTGCCTGTATTTAGTTCTTTGGAGGACCTTCTCAGTCTTTGATGTTGCTTTGCCAGTATTTAGTTCTTTGAAGGACCTTCTCAGATCTTTGATGTTGCTCTGCCTGTATTTAGTTCTTTGGAGGACCTACTCAGTCTTTGATGTTGCTCTGCCTGTATTTAGTTCTTTGGAGGACCTTCTCAGTCTTTGATGTTGCTCTGCCTGTATTTAGTTCTTTGAAGAACCTACTCAGTCTTTGATGTTGTTCTGCCTGTATATTTAGTTCTTTGGAGGACCTTCTCAGTCTTTGATGCTGCTCTGCCTGTATTTAGTTCTCTATCAGAAGCTTTTTTTCCTCTACCTCATGAACTATTTTTTACAGTTAAGTATGGTTAAGACTCATATCTTGGCTGAAGTGGGGAATCATCATACTAGGAAAGCATCATACTCAGACTTGTAGTTTATTACTGATAAAGTATGTTTTTATACTACTAAGTCAAGGAGAAGTTAAGATGCATAGCATGATTATCTTTTTTTTTTTTTTTTTTTTTTTTTTTTTTTTTTTTTTTTTTTTTTTTTTTTTTTTTGGTTTTTCGAGACAGGGTTTCTCTGCGTAGTTTTGCGCCTTTCCTGGAGCTCACTTGGTAGCCCAGGCTGGCCTCGAACTCACAGCGATCCGCCTGTCTCTGCCTCCCGAGTGCTGGGATTAAAGGCGTGCGCCACCACCGCCCGGCTGCATGATTATCTTTTTCCTTAGACAAACTGTGTGTTTTTAATGTCCGTAGAGATTTTGTACTCATTTTAAGCATTTAATGTATGAAGGGATTTTAAAAAAAAGGTGTAAACTTTGTCTCCATACTGCTACTTGATATATAGAGTTCAAAGCTAACCAACAAGACAGTACATTATCTAGAGCCCTGGCCCTGGATTCAAATGCCAGCTAAGACCATCTTTCCTTCCCAGTAGTGTGATGTTGGGCAGGCTATATAGCCTGAGGCCTAGTGTCTTAGGGTTTATATTACTGTGACGAAACACCATGACCAAAAAGCAAGTTGGGGAATAAAGGATTTATTTGGCTTACACTTCCACATTGCTGTTCATAACCAAAGGGAGTCAGAACAAGAGCTCAAATAGGGCAGGATCCTCGATGGGGAGCTGATGCAGAGGCCATGGAGGGATGCTGCTTACTGGCTAGGTTCAGATGGCTTGCTCAGCCTGCTTTCTTACAGAATCTGGGACTACCAGCCCAGGTATGGCACCACCCATCATGGGCTGCTCCCCCCTACCCCCCACTACCCATTGATTACTAATTGAGAAAATGCCTTATAGCTGGATCTCATGGAATCCTTTCCTCAACTGAGGCTCCCTCCTCTCTGATGACTCTAGCTTGTGTCAAGTTGACACTCAAAACCAGCCAGTACACCTAGTTCCCTCATCAGTAAAATGAGGAGTGATGACATTTTGTCACAGGATAATTATGAATATTAATTTATAAAATATGCATTAAACATTAGGAGGGCATTAGTGCACACAACTTTAATCTCAGCACTCAGAGGCAGAGAGAGCCAGGCAGATCTCTGAGTTTGAGGCCAGCCTAGTCTGTCTACATAGTTTAAGGCTAGCAAGGGCTATAGGAGACTTTGTGTTCAAAAATAAAAATAAAAAAGATAAACCACTTAAGAGTTTACTTTTTTATTACTGACCTTGCTTTTCTTAGCTGAAAGTTGGGGTTCAGTTCTTGCTTTTCAAGAGATACATAGCTCACTCTTTTGTTACTTTGTCCTAATGGTGTTCTGTACTGATGGGATTTTGCAAGTGTTTACCTTCAGGACTCTTGAGGTAAGTGTTGAATCATCAGATCGACATGATACATTGACTCTGTCGAGTCATCAGATGAACTCAATACATTGGATGATGCATTGGACAGATACATTGAGTGGGGTTGGGAGAGGCTGGAGAACTAGGCAGGGAAGCAATAGAGCCTCTAGCCTTTGCAGTAATTCAGGTATATTCTGTGGTATGACTATTCGACATGTGTTGTATCACCACATCTGATATTAGCTTGGTTATATGGTGGTTTACGTATTTAATTCATGTAAAACTTCCTGTAATGATGGTGTTGATACAGCCATTTATACCTAGAAGGTAGCAGTCTATGTGTCATGAAATTTCCTGTATACATTAAAAAGAAATTTACAATTATAATGTTTTAACAATATGGAATTTTAATGTGATTACTTAAATTTGCATATTATTTATTTCACAATTTTAAAAATCATGTCACTACATACTGCTTTTCTGATCTTTTCCCCCCAGTAGTATTATTCTGTTCAGTAACATGTGGTATTTTGGACCAACACTATAAACAGTTTTGTTCATGTTAGTGAAAGTTAAAAAAAGTACAGGAGAAAACTTTAATTTTTCTTGATTTTTTTTTTTGAAATTTCTCCTTTCATTATATTTCTTGTTCACCATTTTTTGCCTGTGCTTATCTACAAGCATGACCTTAAACCTCAAAACGTGACTGTCAGAGTTTGTTTTTCTTTTAGTTTTCCTTGTCCTCATTTGCTGCAGTCTTACTGTGTAGTCGCCCAGATGAGCCTCAGTCCTTCTCAGCCCTGCCCCCCTCCCAGCTTTCCACAAAAGATGCAAACTCTGGTGTGTGGCCTCCATCCCGAGTACTCCTGCCTGTGCTCAGTGACAGCAAGTTGATTTAATAATGGCTAAAGGGTTCATTTGGTATTTCAAAACCTGCTCTAAGTAACAAATTTAGACTGAGACAGTGAGTTGACAGTGTAGTTTCCTGAGAGAGGCTTGAGGACTTAGAAGTACAAACGCCGGCTTTCCTCTTCATACCTCGAGAATCAGATGGGGTTTTTAGATGTCTCAGCACAACTTGAGATATCTAAAGTCTAGTGAAATAGAGATCTCTACTCCCTACACTGAGGTCAAAATGACATTACATTACATTAATTTACATTAAATGACGTTAAGGCTCCATCAGGTTGGCAGCAATTTTGACTTTGGGAATAGAGTCCTTCTCATTTTCTTTTTCTTTTTTTCTTTTTAACCTCCTTGGTCAACAGATACTAACAGTTACTGCTTTAGTAATAGCTACATATTTATAAATACCTTTCAACATTTGCTGTAGTTTACTATGGCACAAATGAGGAAAATTATTGATAGTTAAACAACATCACAGAAAGTGTCTCTGACAAAGAGTTCAGTTGATTTTGTTTGTTTCCTACACATGAGTTGTATGTGTGTGGCCTACTGATTATGCCCAACCAAAAGACAGCAGTGTAGAACAAGTGCTGTCATATTTTCAAGCCTGGGGTCCCTCTTAGACATGACATAGTACATAGACATAGACATAGACATAGACATAGACATAGACATAGACATAGACATAGACATAGACATAGACATAGACATAGACATGCTCCACACAGAAGTAGCTCAGTCAGTGGATTGACTGGAAGCAGACCACTCCGTCAAGGACACCTTTTAAGAAACTTCTCGACTTACTAATTGAAGTGTCGCACAGGGACAATGTATTCAGGGTTGGTTTGTTTTGTTGTTTTTGGTTTTCCTTAGAAGAAGTAGATTCTATATACACACACTCACATCACTTTCTCCATTTTCTTCATGGCTCTTTGAGTGGTAAAAACTTCACTAGTTAGTATATGTGATTTGAATTGTTTAGCCATTGACAAACTGAGAATCTCTTAAGCATAGCAGGCAGTTGGAGGGAGAGGTGCAGTTATGTAACAGGGCAAATGGCCTTTCTGAACGTGGCCTTTAGTAGCTGGCCTTTGAGCCTGCTTTCATTCTTGTTGTCTAGATGGTATTGATATTTCTTCAGAGCTAAGATCTTAACTAAACTGTATCACTTCATACTTTTACAGAGGACAGTCCTTTCTGTTGGTCATATGTGTGGATTTAGGTTGTTGGTAACAGTTTTCATGAATAATTAGGCCACTTTATCTGAAGGATATCATGCATACCTTCATCCTAGGAAAGACTGAAATTATGTGTTTTGTTTTAATTGCTAGAGTTCCCTATAAAGTGAAGAGAAGGGGATCTCTCCCCAGAAATCCCACCTATCCTCTTCTACCTAGCTATTGGCCATTCAGCTCTGTATTAAAGCAGTCAGAAGGCGCCTTGGCAAAGACACATCTTCACAGGGTACAAATATAATACAAAATGGTTAAAAAATAGTTTCAGTTACCCCCAAGTTGCTTCAACAGTGAACCATCTGGTGGTACTGTCCATCCTCTTCCCTGAACAGGAGTTCTGTTCAGCCAGGTTCTGCCGTTCCAGTGGCTGTTTTCTCACTGCTGCAGTCACCCGAGGTCTCTAGAGCTCGGCTGTTCAAAAGATCAAGAATGCTTGGTGCCAAGCAGTCTGTTTGTGCCTCTGTTGATAAAGAGTGCTCTTGTTCTTATTTTTTAAGGAACAACAAACCAATGGAGTACATCAAGGTTGGTTCCATTAGAAGCTAGGGAATTCAAACCAGGAGTCACTGAAGGGAAATTAAATCAGTTATAATCATTCTGTTGTTGTTCTACGAAGCAGCTTTTGCCAACCTGAAAATAGCCTTTCCACTGTCTACTTGTCCTGTGATATACTACAGATAGTTCTTTCAGATAAATACATCATTGGAAGACAGAGAAGTTTGTCATCACAACTTGCCTACAAATTGTGCTTCGTCTTTTTGTTGGTTGATGCACTGTTAAGGCTTTAAAAAATGTATTAGCAGTAATTTGATGCTCATTAGAGCTTATCATTGGAAGCAGAGCTCTAAAGTGAAATGTTCCCAGTATTGAGCATCATATAGGCAGTCTCATTTCTCTTTTCTTTGGTTTACTTTAAGGCACCATTTTATTTATGTAGCTCAGACTAGTCTTGAACTTAGGGAACCTCCTGAGTGCTAAGCTTACAGGTTGGTGCTACGCTGGTTCTTTTTGCTTAAGTAATGAGCATATCACCATAGTGCTAGATATTATTGCATCTTTCTCTTCTTGTGGAGACCCACAGAAGTTTTGGAGGCCCACAGATGTTTCCTAGTGAAATCTGAGCTTGCTTTACCCAGCAGGACTGCATTAGAGGATTGCTTGGCCATGTGCGAAGTTAACAGGTGATTGGAAGGGTCTGCACTTGGCTTTGTGAGGGGGAGGTCTTTTGTTCCACCCCTTGGCATTCCTATAGAAATCCCTTTTGAAGAAACAGAAGGGGCTGGTGGATATTGATCCAGGCCCTCCTGAGGCTATGTGTTTCTGTTTCTCTCCCCTCTATCTATCTAAATATTTCTCCCTCCTCCGTCCACAAGAGGACCCTGGGGAAAAAGTGGGAGCAGGCTTCCCACAGAGAAATGGGTAGGCCTCCCACATCTTCTCAGGCTACAAACTGTTTTGTTATATTGCCTCTCTGTGTTAGAAGCAAGTTTGGGGGTCTTAAAAAAGAGACCACCATTCCAATTAAAGAGTCTCCACCAGTCCAAACTTCCCTCTTCGTCAAGAGGGTGCACTTCAGAAAGCAAGCACTCAGAGATGTGCACTTAGTTTTAATTCTGATAGGGGTGGGGACCCTGTTTTTTCCCTGTTGTCTGAGGGTCTGACTCATGGTCTTTTGAAATTAGCTAGCTTTAAAAGCCCTGGTGCAAAGGAAATGAAAGGGAAGGGTCTGCCACTCTAATCCAAGTGCAGGGCCTGTGTGTAAACAAAGGTTTTACTTTGGGGGCAAATCGGGAAGGGCGTTAAAACATCTGCATAAAAGTCTTACAAGGTCAAGGCTGGGAGATACAAAGATTTAAAATCCTTGTCATAAACAGGTTTTATAGTATTTGATAGCAAAGAATCATTTAATGTTTCTTATATCTGTAAGCTAAATGTGGTTGCCCACTAATGTCTGGATGTTTCCAAGATCTTGCTAGCAAAACTCTGCAGTCATTCTTGAGCATATTTGTCTTTGTGGAAACTTGAGAAAATTTGTCAGGGTGAAGATGTGGGTCAGAGAGGAAACACATTTTCCTCCTTTTTAATTAAACATATCTTATCACATTGTCTTTCAGACTGACTGTTACACATTTAATGGTATTTAAATAGTAGAGGAGCTACATTCTTGCCTCATACCTGACATCATCAACCTTTAAACTATTTTCTAATCTGGTGCGAGAGTAGAAATGTCCCTGGAGTCCTTCGTCAGAGGTCCCGCCCTGGGGGTCCCACAGCTACCCATCCCCACAGACCAGAGGCAGAGGCAAGGAAGTGGGGGTAAGGCAAGAGAAGAGGTCACTCTCAGTGGTGCACTGGGGAGAGAAGCAGCAGCTAGCGACAGAAGTGCCTCTCTCCCGTGTCCTGGGGAACTTCCCTCCCTGCCCTGCCAAAGCACTCTAGCAGCTCCTTAAGCATTTTGTGCTAGAGAGGGGGATTTCTGTGTGTAGCTTGTGCTTGGAAGATGTCATACAATCATACATACAATGTCTTTTGATCACATTCGCTTCCCACTCCTCCCCCAGCTCCTCCCCAGTCCTCCTCACATGTACCCCCAGATCCCTTCAACTCCCTCCCTTTCTCTTCCTTCCCTCTCATCTCCTTCTTCCCTTCCCCCTCCCTTCCCCCCACCCCTGTCTTTTTGTCTCTCTCCTCCCTCACCTACCAAGCCCTGTTTGTGCTGCTCACATATTCTTGCCTGTGGGGCCATTCACTGGAATACGGGTGGCTACCAGGAGCCACGCCCTAAGGAAAAGTGAATATCCCTCTCCCCAGGAGTCATCAACTATCAATAACTTCTCAGCTAGTGGTGGGGGCTTGTTGAACCCCCTATTTCCCAAGAGAGAGGAATTTTGAACATACTCTGAATAGATGTGGGGCAATTTTCTATCATACGTTCAAAACAGATTTCAAAATACGTACCATTTAACAGAATAATTAGGCCTAATAACTGCCGTTAACAGAATGGTTATTTAGTGCCTGTCATCAGAAGGGGAAAGGCTTTTGTTGGACAGTGTCAGCAGAAACATCTACTTAGAATGATTACATAAAACATGTTTCAATAAAAACCATTGAAGGCTAAGTAATTGCTTTTACTTCTGCCAATTAATGTAAAAATAAAATTCTGTCTGCTAATGGAAAGAGCATTGCAGCTTTCAGCAGTAAACGTCATTTTTAAATGAAAGGCAAAAATGTTGGTACATGTGGGTGGGAAAATTTGCTTATATTAAAACAACTTAAAGCCAATTTGAATACCAGACACTGAGCAGGTGTGTAGAGCGAAGATTTTACACTTACGGTTTAAGTCATGATATCAGATTTGTATTTGAGTGACCCTGCCTCCACTCGTAAGTGACCATAGCCTCTTTTTCTAGCTAACCAGTCTAAATACCTTTATGAGAAACTCCATAGAGAACACTGTAGTGGATTGTTTCACTCACGGCAGGTCCTTACTTGCATAAAGTTCCGTCCTATAATCCTTCAGTAGTGGGTGCTTAATAGATGAGTCTCAGTTATGATCATCTCTGTGGGAAGCCTGTACTGTAGAGTGTGTGCATGTAATAGTATAAATGTTCATAACTTGTTTTCTTTTTTTAGAGCACAAAGTAATCATTGTGGGACTGGATAATGCAGGGAAAACCACCATTCTTTATCAGTTGTAAGTATTGGTGCCTACTTAATAGTTGTTGAAAAACTTTTTTTTTATAAGTAATGAGATACCAATCTTCCCAGTTTTAATAATACAACAGTTAGGCTTAGACGTGTAACCTTTTCTATTTTACCAAATAAAAAAGTAAAATAAAATGTCTTAGGCTCACTAAAGCCTCCACCAAGTACTCTCCTTGTGACTTCCTAAGGAAGATGGACTTTAATATTAAACTAAACTAAAGTGCAGATTATCCTGGGGTGAGGTGATAAGATGACTCTCACTTAATGCTTCCCGAAGGAGCCCTGTGTAAATAGAGCTCTGTCTCTGGGACGCTGCTCTCCTCTAAGAGCTTTGGGATTGTTTAACAGAGCCAGACTTGTCTGAAGTGATGGCCGTCAAAATACTACTTTAGTAGCTTTCAAAAGGGAAAGGCTTGAAATTCTCAGAAATACATTAAGGCTCATCATCAGTAAATGTTAACACCTCATGAATCCACTGTCTGAGGATTTCCCATTCTTTCAGGGCCAAAGACATTTAAGCTGTGGAAATGGATTTACATACCCAGAGCATTTTAACAAATAGCCACTCAGTACTTGGCACTGTTATATTGATCTCACCTTTCCCTTCCTCGTCTTGCATTTAAAGCCCGTTGGTTTCTGGCTGGCTTATAGCTCAGCAGAGCAAGACACTGGGCTAAATTGTTAGCACTCCAAAGAAGAGGGTGGGAAAAAAGCAGTATTGTTAGCCTTCAGTTTGCCAAAGATGCTCACTTGCCCAATGCCTAACTGACACATTTGCTAACAGGAGGCTCCTTATATGTTATTGTTTCAGAGTTGTCATTATTTTTCTTTAGTATGTCTTCATTCATTGGCCAAAATGTATTTTAATATCATTTAGCCTTTAATATGAAGCTCAGATATCTCTGAAACTTCTCATCTTTGGTAACAGTCTTGTACATAGTGTCAAACACATAACATATAAAACTCAAGAGAAAATTATAAGTGTATCATGGAATGTTATCAGCAAATATATGCATTTTGAATAAAGTAAGCAATTGCTAAGATAATACAAGTGATATGAGAATCAATATCCTAGATATAGTTCAATTTAAGAAAAATTTCTTTTTGTCTGTGACCTTAAGGATATAGGTTGGTAAGCCTAAACTAGTTTTTAGGACTGAACTAACTCACTTTGCTTACATAGACATTAAGCAAAATGAATGCATAGAATATTACTGAGTTATTGCTACTTTGTAAGTATTGGTATATCAGTTACCCAAAAATTGCACTTTCAGGATGGAACATTGGTTCTGATGCAGTAACTGGTCATATTGGCATTTTGCCCACAGACATTCAAACACACACCACTGTGTTCCCATCTCTGTGTTAGGCCTGCAATTCATTTCATTAAAAAGCAGAAAACATTCTTCAGGAGTTAACTTCTTCCTTTGTACAAGAAGTCTCAAGCTTTTCTTTCTTGTGTTAATGATTATTATGATTGGTATAAATAGGAAAGGTTGACTTCTCTTAAAAACATAAAGATAAAACGTGCTTGGGGTTCTCAAGATTTACAAAAGAGTTTTCAATGGTGTCTTTCAACAGCTTAATGAATGAAGTAGTTCATACTTCTCCAACCATAGGAAGCAATGTTGAAGAAATAGTTGTGAAGAACACTCATTTTCTTATGTGGGATATTGGTGGTCAAGAGTCCCTGCGGTCATCCTGGAACACCTATTATTCAAACACAGAGGTATGCCAAAATTACCCTTGAATTTTAATTTAAAAAATTTTTCTAAGAATCAGCATAGACGATGGCTAGGCTGTAAAGAAGCATATTAGCAGTTGCTTTTAATAAGGAATTCAAATTTCATCGTGGAAGAAAAAGGCAGGTAAAAGGAGTGCTAAAGACTGTGTTCTGTTCACAGCAGTGTCTCACTGCAGAGACTTGTACAGAGGGGAGTTTAGGAGTAAGATCCAAGCGGGTGCTTGCGTTTTTCCCCTTAAGGGGATGGAATAGTCAGTGAAAACATTAAAGTCAATGGGTCATATACATGTAAAATGTACCTGGCTGACAGAAGCTGCTGTGCAGCTCAGGCTGGCCTGGAGCTAGCTTACACCAATCCTCTTGATTCTCTGCCTCCGGAGGACTGGGACTGTAGGTATGCAACACCATGCATGGCCAGGATCCTTCTCAGCTGAGCGCTTCCTCTGCCTGGCTCAGTCCATCCTCACAGTGGTGCCCTCAGTGCTCCATGGACTGGAGAAATGTGACACTGGCTGAATAACAAATCTTCCCACAGTCTGAGAGCCTTACACAAGTATCTGATGAGGGATGGCATAAAATATTTTAAGCATAATTTTTCAAATAACATCCCAGATTTTCAGATGTAATTAATATGAAAAATAGACTTGCAGGTCATCCCCAGCCATCGCTATCATTTTAGAGGTTATTTTTATACTTTTTCCTTTGGGACAGAAAAAGGCAGAGAACATTGAATTTTTTATTATATATTTCTTGAGTATTTTGAAACATGGAAAGAAATTGCTTGTGTTAAAAGTAAAGTAAATAGAGGAGTTATTAAGAGAAGCCACCTAAGAATATTTACTTCTGCAAACTTCCATTGCATTAGAGAATGGGTTCCCAGTGTTCTGTTGCTGACATGATTATAGAAGTCATGTAGGCACACACATGAGTGACTAAGAGCCATGGAAGCATCATCTGTAGAGATGAATGTGTTGGTCTCTAGTGGGCCCCAAGACAGCAGTGCATGGGAAATTCTGCAACAAGTGTGTCTGCAGAGCATCACAGCAAAGCAATTTCTAAGCAGGGAGCCTTCCAGGGTGTTGTTTTCTTTTTCTAATAAATACTTATTGGTTCAGTATTAGCTTGGGGAATATATCCATATTATCTTCACTTGTATGTCTGTCTAGAGGCAGATTTATTTTTAATGCCTATACAGGGTTTTTTAGTTTTTATCACTTTGAATAATGGTGTGCAGTTATTCATGTAAGCTTTCTTTGTAAGGAGTTACAGCTAAGAAATCATATTTTCTAAAGTGATATAAAATTGGAGCTGAAAGAGTATAAAGCAAAGAATTTTTGGTGCACAAGTTGCCTTTTAAAGTAAAATAAAATACAAGAACACTTTTTGGATCTGTATTTACTAATACAGTTTTCGGTGTGTGCTAGTCCAGTGTAGTGCATGAGCCAAAATGGCATGTTGCCAGTATGCAACACTTGTAATGACACTGAACTATTTTCTTCATGGGGGTTGGGCAGCACAGAAGTGGCTGGAAAGCAAATATAGTGGGGTTTTTTGTTTGTTTGTTTGTTTGTTTGTTTTTTGAGACAGGGTTTCTCTGTGTAGCTTTTGGAGCCTGTCCTGGAACTCACTCTGTAGCCCAGGCTGGCCTCGAACTCACAGAGATCTGCCTGCCCCTGGCTCCTGAGTGCTGGGATTAAAGGCGTGCGCCACCACTGCCCGCAAATATGGTTTTAAGGCAGCTGAATATATGTGTATAGTAAAATACTACTGGAGAATAACAGCGTTTTAATATACTCAGGTAACAGGTCCTTGGAGAATAACAGCGTTTTAATATACTTAGGTAACAAACAGGTCCTTTTAAAGTTCATTGTTAAAGCCTACAGTTGACTTCAGCTGTGAAGAAAGGCAGTTCTTATACACAAATAGGCTAAAGATGACTCAAGCTGAGTGCACTTAAAGCACTTCAAGGGGGTAGTTTTTAAAATTGCTGATCATCAAGGCTTAACCTGGGTCCAAACAGAAACATCTCATTACTGATGCTATTAGCAATAAATGTTCTTTTTGTGAACCATGGCTACGAGTATATTTCAGTTACCACAAAGAATTTATTGCAACACACCAGCATTGTCTGTTACATTGTTCACTCATCACTTTGTTCACCCATATAGTCTTGCACTGAGATGGCCTCCCAAAGTGAATATCTCCATTGTAATGTAAGGAGTTCCAGGCCTTAATTCCTGACAGCTTCCTCTCATTAACTCAGTTACTTGCCAGTCATCTGCCATTCTATGCCATGTTCTCTTCCTTTTGTCCTTTCTAAGCCCTTCTCGTTTGTATTGAGATTACTGTAGGTGGCTATCCTGGAAGTTGCTGTCAGCCCCTCTCTTGTAACGTGGCTTTTATCACTCTCTTGTTCTATAAGAGAGATGACACTGTTTCCCCTGAGTTTTTAACACTCTCTCTTGCACATTATTTGGTTTAGTAGCTCTTTTTCACTATTTTCATGTTTGTAATTCACAAAGTTGCTTTTATTTAGGTTTTTATTTGCTTGTATTTTTAATGTTTAATACCTACTTTAGACACACACACACACATACACACACACACACACACACACACACACACACCTATCCCTGTCTCCCACCCAGACACAAAAATGCATACACAGAGATTCCCCAGTTTCCTGCCTTTTTCTAATGTCACCTACATCTTAGCATATTAACGTCAGTGCGTGTAACTTAGCACAGTTCAGCACACTTTCTTCTTGAGCTTTTATTGCTTAAATTCCTTCTGTAAAAAATGTCTTATTTGTTATTTTTGAAAAACATGCTTTTTCTGTCAAATTAACTCTTTAATAGGCAAAAGACTTTATACATAAAGAAGTAATTGATTATTAATTGTCTGAAATTCAGTGGTTCTCAACCTTCCTAATGCTGCAGCCTTTCAATCCAGTTCTTCATGTTATGGTGACCCCCAACCAAATTATTTCATTGCTACTTCAAAACTGCAATTTTGCTTCTGTTATGAATTGTAATGTAAATATCTGATATGCACCCCCTGTGAAAGGGTCATTCACCCCTCCCCCCCCATTGGTGTAAATGGTTGGTAGAATGAAGACTTTGAAGTTTAATGAAAGTATTAAATTGCAGTTTTGCTGTAAATATTACTTTTTATTACCCACAATCAAGAGCTTTAAAAAGTTAGGTTGGTCTTGCTTTTTAGTTGCTGAAGCTGCAGGTTGCTTTCTTGCTAGCATCTGGATTTCCTGCTTGCTGTGCTTCTGTGTGAGGCTCCCTCTGATGGAGACGCACTAGTGAGGATGCCAAGTGAGACCTAATGTCACTGCAGTGATTTTGCAGAAAACTGAACGTGCCACTAATTCCTCCTTTATCTTAATCTTGCCTTCTAGTTCATCATTCTTGTTGTCGATAGCATTGACAGGGAACGACTGGCTATCACAAAAGAAGAATTATACAGAATGTTGGCTCATGAGGTAAATTTTGAAAGCAAGTCTTTAAAACATGAAATAAGTTATCTATCTATGTACTGGTTTTGTTTTATGCAAACATTAATGTGAAACAGTGTTGGTCATTTCATCATAAGCAAAGCTCTATATATTAAGTTGAATCAAAATAGCATTATATTTTCAAGCCTGTTGATTTGTTTGCTACAACTATTAAAAACTTTTATTATTTTTTTTAGAATTAAAACTACTGATTTGTGCTTTAAAAAAATTGATAAATTGAGATTAGGAGTGTGGAGGGGCAACAAAACTTAAATGTCTTTCAGCCAAGAATCTAACATAACTTTAAGGAATAAATTGAGGTAGCTTGATTATAAATATTTGAGATATAAAATATTGACAATAAAACATATTCTTGCACATGCTATTTAACATAAGGTGTGGAATGCATTGTGAGATCTTTCCAGTCTGATTTTCTTTCCTTCTCAGGTGATCTCAGATCTTAGTGTAATGATTATTATTCCTGTACGTAGATGCAAAACACCAGATTCCATGTTATCTTTCTGTGACTTGTACTTTTTTCACATTTGAGTTTTAAATTGATTTTGTAAGTTGGCATACAAAGTAGTATTAATGATATTTTCATACAGTGTATCATTTTACTTTGTTCTTAAGCCCTTCTACTTGCCTTCATCAGCCGTTGACACACATACCCCCTTTTTTTATTTTTATTTTTCAAAATAGGGTTTCCCTGTGTAGCCTTGGCATGGCAGTCCAGGCTGGTCATGAACCCACAGAGATCTGTCTGCCTTTACGTCATGAGTACTGGTGGCACAGGCCTGTGTTTTCTTCTCTCTTATGTTACATCCTGACTGTAGTCCCCCCCCCCCCCCAAGTCTCTCTCCTCACTTCCCCCTTCCCCCAGATCTACCCGTTTCTCTTCAAAAAAGAGCAGGCTTCCCAGGAACATCAACCAAACACAGCATGACATGCTACAATAAGATTAGACACATACCATCACATCAAGGCTGGACGAGACAACCCAGTAGGAAAAAAGGATCCCACGAGTAGGCAAGAGTCGAAGACAGCCCCTGCTCCCACTATTGTGAATCCCACAAGAACACCAAGCTACTCAGCCTAACAAATGCAGAGGACCTATGTCAGACCTCTCCAGGCTCCCTGATCTCTGTGAGCCCCGTGAGTCCCAGTGAGTTGATTCTGTGCCCTTGCATTCCCTTGCTGGTCCCCTTAGTCCTCTTCACATTGTCCTCCTGTCTGCTTTCAGGCCACATGAATTCCCTCCCTTTCTTCTCCCCTAAGATCTCTTCCTTCATACCCTCCTGTGTATACACACACACACACACACAAGAACTAGAACACATATATGAGAGAAAATACGCTTGTCTTTCTTAGTCTGGTTTATTTCTCTTATAATCTTCAGTTTCATCCATGTCCTTTAAAAAGTCGGATTTCATATTTCTTCATTGCTGAAAATTTTCATTGTGTATGTACCACATTTTCTGTATTCAGTTACTGATGGACACCTAGACCACTTCCATTTTGTGCTTTTAATGATTAGTGCAGCAATAAAAATGGATGTGCTTGTATCTATGTGGCCTATTGGCTTAAGAGTTCTTGAGGTATACACCCAGTAGTGGTATAACTGGGTCATATGGTATTACATTTCTAGTATTTTGTGGGAACTCGACACTGTCTACCATAGTGGCTGTACTGGTATTCACCCCCACCAACACTGTAAACATGAGATTTCGCTATGTTAATATGTGCATAGCTAAAGAATATGCCCATAGCTGAAGTTCATTGCTTTCAGAAGTGATACTATTCCACTGTATAAGTCTGTCACAGTTGATCTGTTTTGTTAGGTTATGTCATATTGTTTTGTTTAAAAAAACAAAAAAAAACCCCAAAGCCACAGTGAACACTATTCCATGAGTTTAAGTTCTCTAAAGGCTAATAAGTTTACCTTGTTCTCACCTGCATAGAGTATCACACAGTGCTAAGTTAGTGTTTAACCTGAGGTTTATTTTCTTTTCAACTTGCCCATTTTCGTCCAAAAATAGAAAAATAACTTATCTGACTTACATATAAACTTTATTAGGATGAATCATTAAAATGTGATTATTTTACAATTAAATGTTACTATAAGATTTTTTGCAAATAGAGGTGTTTTAATATAGTTAGCAGGGTATGTCTTATACTCTCACTTCATGGTTTAATTTGTTTCATGATAGTTCACATAGTAATTTGATTCATGATTGTTCTCAAGTTTGGCATTTCAACATTTTGTGTCAATTGCAGGATTTAAGGAAAGCTGCAGTTCTCATCTTTGCAAATAAACAGGATATGAAAGGGTGCATGACGGCAGCTGAAATCTCCAAATACCTCACCCTTAGTTCAATTAAGGACCACCCATGGCACATCCAGTCATGCTGTGCACTAACAGGAGAAGGGTAGGTGCTCTTGGGGCTGCTTAGAAGGTCATGTCACAGTTCTAGGACAACTCCTTAACTTCCTGGTCCTCGTTCCTTTTATTGTTTCTCTTAAAAATGGTTTGTATATTGTTTCTCAGGCTTAGCAGTTGGAAATACTTCTAGTGAACAATTTACCAACAAAAGTTCTTCATATTTTTAAAAATAAATGCAGTCTTTTCAACATCATAAGCAGCTTTGGGATTAAATGTTTAGAATTCAGGTACTTTGCTCATCTGTTGTTTTCATCATTTATTTACTAAGCAAAAACTGCAGTGTCGCCTGAATTAAGAGAAAGCTCTAAAGGAATTACACATTTTCCGAAAGGACTTAACTGAGCCAGTCTTCTCCAAGAATGTATCTCCTGTATTATCAAGAGTCCTTCAGGAGACATACTTCTAGACAGTAAACATTCGACAAATGCCATCATAGTGTATTCTTGCTTTCCTAGGAACGTTGAGTGTAGATATTATGCCAAGGAGAAGCCAGTGTGCCTTGTATTATTACCTAGTTTATGCCTAGAACCCTCATATCAACCTGATTACTTAGTTTTTCTTAACTCAAAATTCTTGGCAATGTAATAGCTAGGTGTAGACTATAAGCTTTCATTCTTTAGAAATTGGGTGAATAAGTATTTTTCTTAGTGATTTCAGCTCATTTTAAAGGGGTGGATGTGGTATTTACAACTTTGATGGAAAAACTGGACAAACTTGAGATGAGACCAAAGCAGTTTGCCACTTTGTTTAAATGGTTAAGATCATTTTAAGTGGCACTTCTATTAAAATTTCACTTAGAATGTTATTTGAAAGCTGTTTTTGACAAAGGCTGGAGATCTGACTCAGTTGGTAGACTGCTTGCCCAGCATGCACAAAGCCCTGGGTTTCGTCTGCATTACTGTATATACTGAGTATGGCGTCATATGTCTGTAATCTCAATGCTTGGAGGTGGGGTTGAGGCAGCAGGATCAGAAGCTTAATTAAGTTCATCCTTTCTGCATAGAGAATTTGAGGCTAGCCTGGGATGCATGAGACCCTGTTCCTTGGAGGATACAAAAAGGTTGTCACCAATATCTATAAATAGCATTTGACTGTAATGAGAACCTTTAGGTAAGACTTAATAAGTTTGGCTTCAATCTTTCAGCAGAAAGTTTCTAATTATAAAATACTTCTGTCTTTTGTTTAGGTTGTGCCAAGGTCTAGAGTGGATGACCTCCAGGATTGGTGTGAGATAATTTTTTGCTTGAAAAAGACTTCTCTATTTATTCCGTGACACGAACATTTTTCCTAATACCTTTGGCTGCTGAGGCAGCTGCATGTTTAATTTATAACAACACAAACCTCTGAGCAACACTTGAATCAAGTGCCGCTGTACTGGAACATAAAGATGTTTTCTTCCCTTTGTTTCAGATGCACTAATCTTCAGTTGGATGAGCATAATGTGTAACTAACTATGTTTGCAGCAAAAGAACTCTTCTGACTGCTTATTCTAATTGTTCAGTGACTGCCTTGTACACACTGTCTGTCATATTTCATGTCATCTGAAGTATTGTTATGTCCTTTACATCCCGTTTCTTTCACTTCTTGGCCACTGCTCCCCTTCCCCCCAGGTTCTTGGTTTAACAGAGCAGTAGTAGGAATTGTCATGTACTACTTCTTCAGCGCTAAACATTTGTTCTCTTCAAACCCTTTTTATCTTTGGACAGATTAATTACAATGATGAAAATTACCTAGAAGCTGTGTGTGTGTGTGTGCGTGTGTGTGTGTGTGTGTGTGTGTGTGTGCAAGAGTAAACATCATGAATACTTGCCTTTAAATTTCCTCACTTCATTGCATATCATAGTTTAATTTTAAGTTGCTCTTTGCATGGGAATTAAGTATTCCATCTATTTATGTAAGGAACTAAGTTCACTTTTCTGCCAACAATATTTGGTTAAAAACACTTGGTGAAGCATGAATTTGAAAGCCAGCTTCAATGGGAAATATTATTGGCTCCATTGATAGCTTAAGATTTCACTGTGTATATAACTGTCAGAATTTAGTAAAACACACCATGAAATTAAGCTAGGACATTTGTAATATGTTTTTCTATCAGTTTGCTACCCGTTTTATTGTCAGCAAAAACTTCAGCTATTTTGTCAGAGATACCTTACCTGCTTTGGGCAGCAGCCAAAGTGTGAACAAGCCTTTTTATTTCTTGGGTTTGTAGTAGTATCTGTAGAGCATCTTTATCACCAGCAGTGTGTTACTGAAAGGCAAAATAACATGGCTTTTCTTTAAATCTGGCTGAGGGTGATGTGAAAGAGGCTTTAGACAGTTGCTGTCTCACATGCTCTCTCTCTCTCTCTCTCTCTGTAGGTAGACTTTGTGTCCTAAAATCTTCTAGGGTACTGCTGAATCTAACCCTAGCTTTTAGAATATTCCTATAAGACTCAATGCTCATATTCTTTCTTGTTTGGTTTTTTTTTTTTGGAGACATGGTTTCTTTAAGTAATCCTTGGCCTGGAACTCAGTAGGTCGACCAGGCTGTCATATACTTAGCAACACAAATGCTTTTATTGAGTACAAAAATGGAGGAAAAGAGCCTAATGCATCAGGCTTACTGGGTGGTATTAACGGTTCCCAAGGCAGTTGTCTAAGGTGGAAGCAAGAGTAAACCTTAGGAAAAAAGGGGACAAGTGTTGTCATTACCCGTCTCTTTCACGGGTGTCATTGCTGTATGAAAGGGATATAATGTGTACTTAGGGACAGTTCCTCATTTGCAGTATTTTTTATTTGGATCAAAATAAGCTTCAGTATTCATAAATACCTGCTCAAAATTGGTATTTTAATTTCAGGTTTTTTGTATGTAAGTTGCCTTAAACTTTGCTCTCTTTTCAGGTGTACTCATTTGTTTTATTTAGTTAATTTAGTTGAACTTGATGATGTTTTTATTTAGTGTTTGTACCCTTGATCTGAGAAAGTGGCCAGAGGAAAAGTGTTCTGGGCTGTGGGAAATTGTTTAAACTTTGAATCTTTTTCTTAGTGATTCTATGCCAAGTAGAGGGTAAGTTTAATTTTCTTGTGTGTTTTAAATATAATTCATAATCAAAGGTGAGAGAGAAAAGCAGATATAAATCAGTGTGGATGGTGTTTGTTTCGTGGGGGGTGGGAACTAAGAAAATACTAATTACCTAAAGCACACTTTGCCTGAACTTTACTTCGTTATATTGTTTACCATAAATATAAAAAAAATTCTCATAAATCTGTCTTGAGATAAAACATATTTAATGCCCCAGTATTTCTTCTTATGAAATAATTATTTGCCTCCTTGTATCTAATAAGATTGGCTGGTTCAATTTTCTTCTATCAGATAATATGGTTATTTTTATATTACCACATCAGCATTATATTGAAAATGTTTTTAATAGTTGATTATATTTTGTCAAACAGCTACTAGTATAGATGCAGATTTGCTATTGAATTGTTACAAGTACAGTTTATTTTACTTCTACATCCTTTTTTAAAAGCATATGATTAGTTTGGATTAGAAGCAACGTCTGTTAGGCATCTCAATATGAAATCAGTATTCAAGTAGACATTGTGCCATTGATGAGGATAGGGTTCATTAAAAAGTTAGAGGCTTTTGTCAGTCTTTTGGGTTACAGCAGCACGAAACTAGTTATCCTTTACTCCAAGAGAATGTTTGGACCCAAACAAGTATGCGATGCTAAAGCATTTGACTTGAATGGTCACTGTAAAATCAAATGGCCAGAAAATATTATTTGCTGAAAAAATGTAAAATTGTGATGGTGCCTTTGTTGTTTTGAGATGAGTTCTCAGTTTTTTTACATTGTTCGTTAGAGGTCACGTTAACAGCTGATGAGATGGAGGGGAGTGATTTGTATCTCACATTCTCCTTTGTCTCCACATGTTATTTGGTAGTTTGTATTATACAGAAACCTCCCACACCTGCTTTATACCTTCAGAAATTAATCTTGTATTTTAATTCAAAAATGAAGAAATTAAGCTTATATGAAATCTATTCAATATGTTTCAGCTAAAAATACAAAAAGAAAAAAAAAGAAAAGAAAAAGAAAAAAAGAAAAAAAACCTACCCTTGCGAATCAAGTGTGCCATTTTCTGCCCTGAGCACATGTGAGAATCACTGTAGAAGTAGCTCTCGTGTCTATAAGGGAATGCACTAAGTGTTTTTATTGTTAATGTGATTTAATTTCTTAAAACCGGAAATATTAATATATATATATATAATCTATTGAAAACTGAGGATTGAATATATAACATATGCTTTTAGGTTCTTGTGTTAACATTATTTAAGGGATAGTACTTTTATTACATATTCACTAGAGAAACAGTATATACATTTCATTCTTTTAAAAACAGATTTAAATAACTCCCATAGTAAAAGCTCCTGCCTCTGCATCCTCAGTGCCAGGATTGCTATAGGTATTTTAATTAAATGTAATTTAACTTTCATTGTAGCATAGAGAGAAACCAGTTATTTTCCTGTGGGAACAATGAAGGGTACAGACAGTGCTAAAAACAATAGTCTTTGATGCTGGCAAGTCTGGCCATGAAGAAATTTTTGAAGAAGACAAAACTTTTTAAGTCTTTGATGTTGTATCTCAGAACAAATTCTAAGCAGAATTATTTCCAAGGGCATTCATTTAATCCTTCACTGTGTAAAGCATACATTAGTAAGCAAACAGGGGTTGTGCCTCTCCATGATGGAGTTTTATTGGCACTTATCTCTAGAGGCCAACTTTATGGGTTAACATTTTATCTGTGGCCCTGGAACAAGATCCTCACACACCTAAACTTTAGTTTTAAAGGTCCTTTAATCTTCTGTCAGTGGGTCACCTCAAGATATATCTTCTTCCTGTGTCTAGCCAAACATTGCACTGGCTGTCTAAAGAAGTAGATTCTGATCCCAATCTGCCCATTTATCATGTGTCTAGTTGACCTAAGCCACTCTTGTTCATGGCCTTCTTTTTATTCTTCCCAAACTGAGGAGCCTTTAAGGAAACTAAGTCTCAGCTATGTCTTCTGTTTTTAATATTCTAAAGCCTTACATACTATTACTATTTTTTTAAATCTAAAGTAATGGGGAAATGCTTGTAGTATCACATTTAAGTCATTTTATTTATTGTTTGATTCCCCTTCCCAGTATCACTTCCTCTAGTATGTGTATACAATCAGGTAGGAACAAAGTATAACTTAATAACTCTCCTTCAGCTTAAACTAAACTAGCTAATAACAATGCAAAAGAGAAGCCATATTCACCAGAAAATGGCATTGGGTTACTTAGAAATAGTACCCGTGTGTGTTGGATACTCTCTTCTAGAGAACATACCTTATTTTTCTGCCTTTGCTGACTCAGTGGAAGTGGTTAGCGTGTTCTGTTTGTTGCCTTAAGGCATCCCAAACACTTTCCAGTACTGAAAGAATAGCATGGACCAGGGCATCAGTATGTTACAGACTTAAGTCTTCTTAAGTGTGAAAATGGTTGATGTTTAAGGTCAGCAGTTCTCACTGTCATCTCATCTCTATTCATTTAATATTAGTGTGAAGACTGAAACCCAAGAGCCAGGTTTCAAAAGAAATGTATATTTTAAGAATAGAGTCCAATAGAAAGGGGGGAGGAGTTCTATTATTTCATTTTAAAGTAATAAAAAAAAGTGTTCAGTTGGACCTAAAATCACATTTATATTTGGTGAAATGCTTAAATGTTTATTTGGAGGCTTAGAGGTATTCCTGGAAACAAATTCAAAATTAGATGAACTTAGTATAGTAAAATCACCTAAAATTAGGTAAGAAAATATGGATGCAAGAGTATGCTTCCCCCCCCTTTTTGCATTTAATTCTGGCAATATGGGAGAAGTAGATACTCTACATTGCATTTACCATGGCTGGAAAGCCTGAGAGTGCTAGCATTCTGGCTTAGAATCTGGAACTTTAATCACACAGAGGCATCTTGATTTTTTTTTTTTAAAACTAATTCTCTGCATTTTCTCCTGGAGTGGAGAAATATGTGCTGTGTGTAGACTGAATATAGCAAATGAAACTTCTAGAAGAATGAAAAATATTTTCTTGCACAACTTACCAAATTTTAATTTTAATGATTACCTCATTTTTTAGTTCTCAAGGTGCTTTAAGTGTCCGGGATGTTGTGCAGTGCCATAAATCCCCCTTCACCCAAATGGCTTGGAACACACAGGACTCCCAGCTGAAGCAAGTGCTAGGTGGGGCTATTGTTTATTCTTTGTTTCTCAGCAGCAGGGTGAACAGGTATTCTTTCAGTCAATGCACTTGAGCAAGCACTCAGACAATATTTAATTAGTTAAGGAAAGTCCTGTAATTTGATCAGTGATGATAGACTATGACTATCAGTGTGCTAGGACAGCAAATGACCATCATTTGATCCCAGTAGTTCATGATTTATTGGCATGTTTTAGCTGTAGCAATGGGAAACTAATCATTTTCACATAAATTTTCCCTCAGGAAATTCAGGGACTCTGAGGCCCCTGTGGATTCTCTTGGAGTAAACTTTCAGTCTAGTCATGAACATTTGTCATCTTGGTTTTGAAAAAAGTTTAGCTGCTGTTTCATTGAAATTGTGAAATAAAATGATGGCTATGACCTTCCAATTATGAGATAGTTTTCTATTTCCCCATTCTCGACTGTTCCACAGAATGTAGTTTAAAATAAGGAAAGCAAATTCCTGGCAGTTATAGCCTGGCTGTCCCGTTTATTCTAAAGGGAGTGTAATGATTGTAATTACACATTGTCATCTTCACACATAACTTGGTGCTTTATAATATTAAAGAGAAAGTAAGCCCTGTACTCATTATACTTCTAGCTCAGATTGTAAAACTCTTTAAATGTACATGTATGTTCATTTCATAAGATTTAAATATAAATTGCTATTGGTTACATCTCAGGCTTTGTGCAAGTGTTCTGACAATATCTTTACCAAGCAGTCCGGTCCAATAGAAGATATTATTAATAAGATCATGGTAGGATCCCATCTCTTTGTGGACAGCCTGGTGTTTATACAAGAGGAAACAATGTTGTCCACACTACACACTGCTTCTGAATCCTCAACAAGCAACTGAAATCTGTGCCATTGCTCTCATACTTAAGTGATAACCAAGAAAATGTAAAAGCAAATGCCAAATGCATTTCACACTGTCACGCCCCACAAATGGTTCCAAGCTTGTTTATTTGTGAGGTTGTTGAAAAGACATGGGTTTTAGATTTTAATACTTTTCACTATCATGAAATACTTCTTTTATATGTAGGTCATGCTCATAATTTTTTATTCCTGCAATTATGTTCTAATGAATTGTGTGCATGCCGACTTACCCAAGTAAAAAGATGCAGTTTGCTCTGGAATGTTAATCTTTAGACAGGTTTTTGGCTCATTTGCAATCATGGTGCAATATAGCATAATATCCATTTGTTTTCAGTCCACAGTTTTATTTTTGTCATAATAAATACTTTTCCAATATCAAGTGTAGCCTGTGTTTTCTTTTGAAGATAGGGTGTAGTTTAACAGCTTTTTTGGTTGTAAATGCTAGGAATCCAGGTAAGCTAACAGGAATTTTATTATGATGGTGAAATGGTAGAGGCTCATAGAACCCAAGGTAAGAAACAACTCAGTTCCACAACTCTCAGGCCAAATACTGGAAGATTATGAACAACCTGGACTTACCTTCCTTCTGCCCCTCTTTTTAAATCTTCCATTGAACTTGACTCTTGTTTTCTTGTCCACATGGCAGCTCTGGTTCCAAAGTCTAATAGTTCTTACATTTCTTTGTACAAGGGAAAAGTCAGATCATTGTTGGATTCTTAGAAACAAACAATTTCTTGTTCCCTAGAGAAATTCACTAGCCTGAAGGTAGCCAGTTTTCCTCTTTGATCCAAACAGCTTGCTAAGTAGAAGGTCCATTTAAACTAGGGGAGCCTGGGGAGCAGGAAAGCTTGGAAGAGGATGCCTGTATTTTGTGCCTACGTTGCCATAAAGCAATTGATGCAGTTTAATGAATAGACTGAAAATACTATGTTCATTATTTAGATCCCTTTTACTAGTGGTTTTTAATGCCACCCTTCCCCAGACTCTTTGAGAATATTAGGAAAGACCCCTAAATACATAGGGTGGTAAGAACTTTGTATCAACGGTTACTGTATTAGTTACTTTTGTGTAGTGTGGCCTAATACCTGAGAAACAACTAACAGGAATTTCTTCTGCATAGTTTTAAGATTCAGTCTGTCATGGCAGACAGGGAGAGAAGCAAAGCAGCCCAATTCTCATGGGGAGCCAGTGAAGCAGAGAAATTGACCTCACAGACTTGTGGGTTACTTCACATAAAGTCTACTTTTCTTAATATCTTAAAAATACTGGTTTTTGGTCACTACTGTAAACTTATGAGGAATTCCTATGCTTTGTAGGAAAATTTGGGGTTTGTTCGGTTGGTTGATTGCTTGCTTGGTTGCCTTTGTTTTCTCAAGAAGAGACTCCTGGTGTCAGTTTAATTTTTATGAGTTAAAAATTTAACTCTCATTGGGCTTGGTAACATAAGCCTATAATCCTATCACATGGATGGGGGTTGGGGGTAAAAGGATTAGGAATTCAAAGTGAACTTGGGCTGCATGAGACTGTCTCAAAAACAACAACAAATAACAATAAAACATTATTATTGTATGTATCCAGTGAACGCTTGTCAAAAATTTATTTAGCCATAAATTGTCCCACACTAGATAGCAACAGTACTCAGGAGTCTGAAGCAGGAGGATGTTGATTGGAGGCCAGCCTGGGCTGCATAAGACTGAAAAAATAAACCCAGTAACTAACAAACAGGTGATGAAGCTGATGCAAAGCTGTGTGTGTGTCTGTGTATCTGTGTGTATGTAACTTTATAGACTCTAGGGCCTAACTGATAGTAATAATTAAAAGAAAATTATGTGCATATTGAGAGACAGTCTTAAAGTGAACTTGATAGTGTCTTAATATGACCTTGAAAAAAATATCATTGTCTTTTAGGCATATTTTTAAGTTTTGGATAGTCAAGAAAAATTTTACTTTGCTAAAATACTAGTTAATCAAAATAGGAAATACAAAATGGGCTGCAGCTAGGGAATAAACTGTCTTTAGACAGTTGTACTCTAACTCAGGCTGACATTGATCTGGTGATCTTGCTTCAGCCTTGTTGGGCTTGCAGGGTGCTCCACACATTCAGCTCCAGTGGTACCGTGAAGTCCAGTGTGAATGCTAGCTCTGTGAACAGGTTCTGCTGGCATTTTAAAGCCCAGAGTTGATAATGCAGGGACTTCCCTATAGGCGTCACCCACTGAGCAGACAGGCTAGAGATGTCCAAGTGGTTTGTTGGAGGGCCTCCCTTTGCTGCAACTGCCACTGATTGCAGGGATTGCTTTGGTTCAGGAAGCATACCTCTTTAACCTGTGGCATGCTCACTGACTCCTCACAGCACGTGGATACATCCCTATGTGTAATAAAAGGAGCTCAACAGACTGAGTGTTTATTCTTTTCTCACCAATGTTAAAATTTCTTCACTTGTAAATTCTTCACTACCTAATACACAGGAGAGTGTTGGGGGTCAATAAAAGGAAGGAATTATGTACCCACTCCCCACTCTGGCCTTCCCTAGAAATAGTTTCCTATGCTTATGACACATTCATCGAGATCACTTAAGAATCTATTCCACATCCTAGAGCTCCCAGGGTGGAGTCAGGTGGTTATTGATTAACTCCAAACCACTGAATCTCCCAGGATATACATAAGAAATCTGATGGGGGTGTGGCTTTCCTGTTCATAGCTTATTTCTTAAAGTCTGTGATATTACAAGTAAGAAAAGTTTTCCACTTATTTTGTGATGGTGGGGATTGAACCCATGTGGTCTATCCCTGAGCAAATGTCCACAGTCTAATTATTTATTTTAACTTGGCTCTCACTAAATGAACCCAGGATTGCCTTGACCTTGGCCTGCCTAGGAGGCTGGACTTGAACTTGGACCTCTTTCTACTCCTGTCTGGGATTATAGCCCTGTAGTATCAGTCTTGGCTAAAAGAAACCTATTTGCTCAAGCCCTGGACACATAATAATAAAAAAAAGTTACAATGGGCCATTTCCTCACAGAGCTGTGACTTGAAGTTCTGGGGCGGGGCATGCCTGTGTTCACAGTTCTACAAAGTTGACTAACTATGATTAGAACTTAAATGATTATAGAGCATGTAACAGGTCCAGAGGCAAATTATCCTTTGTCCATTTTCAGCCTTCTCAATAGCCATTCATTGCTCACCTCTAGACTGTCAGGTCAGACCTTTTTTGGGAATGTACAAACTTTTAGCTTCTCCCATCCAAAAAGCTAAAAATGTCATTTGATAACATCTGAGGCTTACAGCAGAATGCCCCTGTTTTCTTGTGCCTGCCAACAAGAAGCTTTAAAAGTAACTCATGACTTTCTTTGTTTCGCTACTACAATAAGTTAATGAAACTGTTACCATATTGGAAGATGGAGTTTGGTGTTACCATAGTAGAATGTGGTGTTTGGCATCCTGCTTTTGTGTTGCTGAGCCATGATCACTCACGTTTTGGTAAGAATATATGCTTACTCCCTTTGAGGTGACGGCTGTGAATTTGCATCATCAGAGCATACAACCCAGTTGTGGAGATAAATATGAATGTAAGTCGCAGTTACTGGTGCCAAATACCTGTGCTATAATAAATGCAGGTCGAAGTGACAGCCTGAGGACTTCCTGTTTTCCAAAGTTAGGATGCCCAATCATCTGCAGCACCTGTGAGTTTTGACACCTGAAGTGTTTGTAATCATAGTTTTAAGTTAATAAGATTTTTAGGAAGGAGCAGCAGGGGAGAATGCAACTACTTAATGAAGTTGGACTGATTTTTAAATACACTTTGATCATATCCTGCCAATTATACTCTTGTGTCTCTCCTCCCATCAAGCCCATTCTTCCCAACAAGTCCTCCTACTTCCATATCTTTTTCTCTTTGTAGTGCTGCATTTAGTTATTGTTGCTTGTGTGAGCGTGGCTGGGAGTTATTTACTAGAAAATGGACACCTTACCAGTGGCTACACCACTGAGGATTGTGACTCCTCCCCCAGCAACAATTAGCTTTCTTTGGCTCCTCAAGGAAGGGTGCGGTCTTAGGAAGCCCTCATTCCCCAATGGAACGTTGATGGGCCTGGTTTTGTTGCAGATAGCCGCTGTGAGTTAAGGGATGTGGCAACTATGTCAAGTCCAGTAAACAGCATTTCAAAAAACTTCTATCTGGTCAAATTCTTTCTGTCCCTTCTTTGGTGATGTTCCCTGAGCCTTAGGGGATGGAATGGGTGATAGGTAGATGCCCCATGTCCCATTTACAGCGGAACATTACTTGACTGATTTTAATAGGCAGGTCTGTCTGTATGTAAGGTGAAAACAAAAACCCATCTGAGGAGCATCCAGTAGCGCTGTATAATGGTGTTCTATGAGAAGAATGTCAGGGACGGCTTTATAGCTGTGACACTGCTACGGGATATGTCTCCCCTAAAATTTATACATTCAGCTCTCAGTATGACCTTATTTGAAAGTAGGGTCTTTATCAGGGTAATGAAATTAAAATGGTCATTAAACCTGAGACTAGATAGGCCATGGACCTAAGGGAAAACCAAATAATAACGTTCTTCAAAAGGAACTTAGCAAAATGAAGCCTAATGACCTTCTGCTATACCCATAGATCAGTGTCTCCCCCAGCTCAGCCATCATCAGAGAAGCTTCCTCCTGCAGTAGATGGGAACTAGTATAGACACCCACAACTGGACAATGTGCAGAGATTGAGACTTTTGGATCACTCAGTCCTAAAGGGAATGATTTAATCAAATCCCCTCAGGGCTCAAGGAGCTGTGCAGAAGAAGAGACAGATTGTAAGAACCAGTGTGGCTGGAAGACAGTGAGTAAAAGTGCTTACAGACACCACAGGACTGACACACAGTATGAACTCACAGAAACTGGCAGCACGCATAGGTTCAAGCCAGATGGATCTCAGTGCTGAGAGGGTAACTGGACAGGAGTCCCATCCCTGACCCAGAAGCTATCTCTAATTGACAGCCTCTCAAAAGGAAAAAAAAATCACTTTTCTCCAATGGAGTCTCACTGGGTATACAAACCACACTAAAGGGCAGGCTCCATGCCCAACTAACATAAAACAAACTCAGTTGTATTTTGGGGGAATGTTTTGTCTCGTAATGCTTTGGGCATTTTCTACCTTATGGGTCTTTTGCTTAAATATTACGTTTCCCAAATACATGTTTTTGTGATTTTTGTCTTGTTTTCTCCCTCCCTCTTCAAACCCCTCCCCCTTCTGTGTTTCTCATGCTTTTTCTTTTTTTCTGATTTTTTTTTTTGTTTTATTTTTTGGTGTTTCCATTTTCTAAAGAGAGAAAGAAGGCATGGTATTAGATTGGTGGAAAAGATCTGGGAGGAGATGAGGGAGGGGAAGCCATGATCAGAATATATTGTATGGAAAAAAACTAATTTCAATTTAAAAAAATGAGGCTATTGGGATAGGTTGAAATCTAATGTGACTGGTGCCCTGGAAGAGGAAATTTGGGCACAGAAATATTCATGGAGGAGAGTTAAGACACAGGAATGTAACAATACCAGACAGACCATGGAAGGAAGCCTTAATCTTTGACAAACAGCAGAAAGAAATCAACTCTCCTGGAGACCCTGGACTCATAGCCTCTAGTACTGTGAGACAAAGTATTGATGTAACTAACCGTCTTAATAAGAAACACAGAAACAATGTAAAAGAGAAAGCCGAGAGGTCAGAGCTCAGAGCTAAAATCTCACCCTTCCTCCTGCTGTCCCAGCTTCGCGAAAAAGACCTACTTCCTGTCTGTTCTTTTTTTTTATAGTATGTTGTTCTGCCTTCTCATTGGTTGTAAACCCAAACACATGACTGCCTCGTCACTGTCTGAATGTACAGCCCCCTAGGTCTTAAAGGCATATGTCTCCAATGCTGGCTATATCCCTGAACACACAGAGATCTATGGGATTAAAGGTGTGTGCCACCACCGCCACACTCTTGCTATGGCTCTAATAGCTCTGACCCCCGGACAACTTTATTTATTAACATACAATCAAAATAATATTTCAGTACAATTAGATTACCACCACAACAAAGTATTTCTGTTGCAGAGTACTATGGCTCTCATTATTTTCAACTTTTTTCTTGCACTTCAATTTTCATTTCTTTAGTTACCTTTGAGGGTAAATCTCTGATCAAAGCAGTCCACTTCACTTTTCTTTAAATGCTATGGGATAGAATGTAATGACTTTTCCTCATCATTCTAGAGAAATCTGTTTCCATGCAAGTGTTCATATTGTTCATTGCAAATGACAGCAGTTCCAACACTCATAATCAGTAGCTGACATTCCCCCTTCCTACAGCAGAGACCCCATTGCCAGCAGCTCTAGGTTCACAATCTAAAAGCTTTATGGTCACAGAACAGAGTTGCTTTCCTGCTAGCATCCTGGCGAAGCACTATGATTGGCTCACTGAGGTAGGGGGCCACTTTATAGCTAAGTATCAGAAGTGAGTAGTGAACTTGAACACAAGTGTAGGCACGTGCATTATTTGGGAGCTGGGGTGGGTCATTAGAAGCTGAAACCAAATAGAGAAGGAAGCTGTCTTTGGGTTTCTATTGCTGAGGTGAAACACTATGACCAAAAAGCAAGTTGGGAAGGAAAGGATTTACTTGGTTTCCTCTTCCACAGCACTGTTCATCATCAAAGGAAGTCAGGACAACAACTCAAATGGGGCAGGGACCTGGAGGCAAGAGCTGATGCAGAGGACATGGAGGGGGCTGCTTACTGGCTTGCTCAGCCTGCTTCCTTATAGAACCAAAGACCACCATCCACAATGGGGTGGACCCTCCCTCCCTTTTCCTCCCCCATCAATCACTAAGGAAAAGCCCTACAGGCCTGCCTATAACCTGATCTCATGGAGGCATTTTCTCAGTTGAGGCTACCTCTTCTCTGATGACTCTAGCTTGTGTCAAGTTGACATAAAAGTAGCCAGTACAGAAGCCAAGAGTAATGTAAACACAACTACTGGTGTGCATTATGTATCACCCTAGATTCTGATCCTGGTACCTATCTTGTACTCACTATGATGAAAAAATAGATGCTACGTGATGGTTGTGTAGCTCTACTACCTTCTCCATACTCCATATCATAAAGTTATTTAGCATAGTATTTCAGAGGTAAATTCAAGGGCAGGTTTAGAAAAAGCATAATTCTATACTAAACCTATTCATAGTCTTTTGTGCCAGTTGCTTCTAAGGTCAATATAAAGCCCTCTAACTGTAAAATTGAAAGGAATATAAAATGCATTTGTAAGTTCATTAGTTATTAGCATGGAGTGGGACCCAGTAAAGTTACAAAGTTGTCAATTCATTACTGAATAAGTTATGTCCACTGATCTAGACAACGCAGAGCATCTTCAAATACCAGGTTAGGTACATCTCAGCCATGGCTCTTCTACTTTGTAAATCTTTGGGCAGGTTATACTTTTGTGTCCTAGTTTCTCCAAAACCCTCATGTGGACTGCTGAAAATATTAATGAGTTAAGATAGGAAGAGTGCTTAAGAGAATGTCCAGAGTACAGAAGTTCATGGACTGAAATAAATGATAATTATTACTATAATGAAGTGTTATTATCTGTACAACAAAGTTCCCATATATTAGCAACAGACCTAATACTGCAGAATGGCTAAGCTAGAATCTCTATACTTACAGCAGTCTGATGGCAAATGAACTGGTCTTTGCTGTGCCTTTATGAACTGTTCAGGAAATGACCAGCATTAGAGTCACCTAAAATCACTGGTCAAAGTGCTTGTTGCAAGGCCTTTCCTTTCTCTTCCTGGATCTCTAAAGATAAATATTTCAAGGGACTATCACTCTGAAATTTCATGCCAATATCTCTGTTTTAGCCTTAGAAAATAAAATTAAAAATACAGCTGGGATGACACCCCCTGAAGCCCAAATACCCTGAAGGTAGAGTCAAGAGGACTGAAATTTTTAGGCTAACCTGGGCAACATAGTGAATCCAATTACAATAAATAAATAAGTACAACCTGTATTTTTTTCTTATTTCAGTAGTTTCATAATTACCTTTGGTCAAAACCATTAATATTCTGACCTAAGCCGGGCGGTGGTGGCGCACGCCTTTAATCCCAGCACTCGGGAGGCAGAGCCAGGCGGATCTCTGTGAGTTCGAGGCCAGCCTGGGCTACCAAGTGAGCCCCAGGAAAGGCGCAAAGCTACACAGAGAAACCCTGTCTCGAAAAAAAAAAAATATTCTGACCTAAAACTGAACCAAACACAACATTTAGGTTTACCTCTTATCCTGTCAACTTGGTACAAAAGACTGGAAGCAGGTCCTTTGAAGTAAGATTGCATTGTTTAAAGTTCTTGGAAGGACTTTCAGTTCTTGTCTAGGAAAGAACTTAGAAATTATCCTTAGCAAAAATGGGCAAAGATACTGAAAAATAATCACCCATCTTATATTCCTCAGAGAACAGAGGCCACAGTAAAACTGGTTTTCTTTGGTTTATTTTTCTATAACTGGAGACAAAGACAAGTAGAGTGAAGAAATCACTATTTACCAGGTGATCACAGCAAAACATAGTTAAGAAGGAATCAGAAGGAGGAAGGTGGTGGTGGTGGTGGAGGAGGAGGAGGAGGAGGAGGAGGAGGAGGAGGAGGAGGAGGAGGAGGAGGAGGAGGAGGAGAAAACAATGTCAAAGGCCAAATCAAGGACATTCAGAGATTTGGCTTGTAACATCAAAGCTGCATCAGTGAGCACGGCCTACCTCTTAGCCAGATGAACACAGAATTTCACACCGAAGGTGCATCTACCAGTATAGAATCTCTGGCTTTTAACAACGCATTACAAAGCATGATGGACATTGAAGAACAAAAAGCAGCTGGAGAGCACTAAGACCAATCTGATAGCCAAAGTGGGTGCCAGGAGAGGTGCAGGTATGACACAGAGTTCACAAGCATCCCAATGAGTTTTAGGCAGCTGTGTGGCTTACATGCATATGTGCAATATACATTGTGATACAAATATTCTGTTAATATAGTTAAATTGTTTATAATGCTATTTTGAAATTAGCCAAGGAAAGTTATATAATCTTAACTGGTGCATAAAGTTTATAATGTAAGGAATTGCAAAAAACAGAGTTTAAGATGAAGTAATAACAAAGGTCATTAGGGTCCTTGAGAAGGCTCAGCAGGTAAAAGAGCTTGCTGCTGAGTCTGATGCTCTTGATTTGATCCCTGGGACTCACATGGTGGAAGGAGGAAATGGACTCCCTTATTTTATCCTCTAACCTCCACATATGCTCCTCAGTGTGGGCATCCACTTTCCCCATCCCAAACAAGGAAGTGTAGAGTATGAAAATGTTGAGTAGCTCATCAGCAATCAGAGGAGCCAGAGGTTTCAACCTGTCTCTCATTTTCTTCTTCCTCAATCTTTTGTTTCCTCTTCTTCCTCCTTCTCTTCCTCCCTTCTACCTCTTTCTCCTCTTCCTCCTGTCTTTCCCTCCTCTTTCTCCTCTTCCTCCTCTTCTTCCTCTCTTCCCCTCCTCTTCCTTTCCAATTTAAGCAGGAAAAAGGTGAGATGCAGTTAAACCATCACAGAATATATTGAGGGATATAATTTTTCTTGTTGGCCTTATTCTTGCTCTTCTTCTCATTTTCTTGTTCCCTGACATCTAACAGAGAACTTGTGAGGAGTTGAAATGTCATATAATATTCAAAGAAGAACACAGGCAGCTGCTGAAGGACATACATTCTCAAAGTAAGGTAGATGAAAGGAATCTGGAACGACTCATTTGGTGGACAGAACCAATGAGACCATATCTTGGAGCATTCTTTGTATATGTCTTTGTGTATGTGTGTGTGTGTGTGTGTGTGTGTGTGTGTGTGTATGTGTGTGTGCGCGTGTGCACATGCAGACATACAAAGAAGGCCAGGAACCAATGTTAGATGTCTTCTTCAGTCACTTTCCACATTCTGAGTCAGGGTGTGTAACTGAAGCTGGAGTTCTCCAGGCTGGCTGGGTACTGGCCCTGAACTCAAGTCCTCAAGTTTCAGGCAAGCACTTAATCAACTGAACTATCATCATCCCAGCCCCCATCTACCACAATATTTGGAAGGCTGATTCATACCAATGAGGTAAAAATGAAGTGTCCATAATAATTATGGTTATCACATGGCAAGCACAACACAGATCAGGTCTGGCCAGTATAAAGCATTGAAACTGTGGATAAACCCTTGCATCTGCAGGTCACCAAAGCTGTCCAGAACAGGCGTAGGTGCAGATCTGACAAGGGTAAAAACTCAGTTTTACATGTATAATCCACATTTGCTTTGTTTTTGCTTTTTGTTTTGCATTTTTGAGACAAATTCTCTCTGTACCTTAGGTTAGCCTGGATTTTGCTATATATCCCAGTCTTGACCTTCAGTTATGATCCTCTTGTCTCAGTTTCCATAGTACTGGCTTTATAGATAACCCATAGATTTTTTTTAAAAAATGCTTTTTTTAAAAAAATCATAATTCTCTGTAATGAAATTTGATACAGTAACAGAGATCATCCTCACAAAGTGTGTGTGTGTGTGTGTGTGTGTGTGTGTGTGTGTGTGTGTGTGTGTGTGTATACACCGAAGCACATTTGTGGCAGTCACAGGACAGCTGAGGGGAGTTGGTTCTCTGCTTCCACCACATGGGACTTGGGGATCAAACTCAGGTCACTAGGCTTGGTAGCCTTTATCTGTTGAGCCAACTCTTTGCCTCCCATTTTTCTTTTGTAAAACAAGATCTCTTGGATCTCTTGTTAAGTTTCAGGGGCTAAGAGGCCCTGAATTAGAATCACTTTCTAATCGTGAGTGTGTGTCCTCTAGATGGCAGAATAGGACTTCATTTTGTACTGTTGGCTCCTTTTGGCTAGTTCACACAAGATTTCCTATTTTTTTTACAGGTTTTAGTTCTTTGGTAACTAACATGCTTTAAATCTTTTCTTTTGTAAAGATAAAACCTTTCCATTCACATATCCTCAAAAGGAGACTAAGTAGATTCCCAAGAGATGGAAATAATGGATTATTTTAATTAACCCAAATTTGATGTTATGTTTGATGATGAGTTTTTATACAAGTTCAGTATTCTGTTTTTGAAATGCTTTCAGCAGGAATGTTTGGATCGTAGAGTCTGGATTTGGAAATGGGGTGTGTGTGTGTGTGTGTGTGTGTGTGTGTGTGTGTGTGTGTATCTGTGCATGTCTGTGTGGAAGAGAGAGAGACACACACAGAGACAGACCTGGAACAGCAGTTTGTTCTTCAGTGATGGGGTCCTGATGAGAAGGTGCCTAGGGATGAGAAAGATAGAGATGATAAATGCTGAGCCCAGCAGGTCTTCCATAAGCTACATTTTATGCCAAAAAATTTATTAAGAAACACAGCATCTTGTATACTATTTGCTGGGGGAAAATGGCCAAAGTCAGCCGAGAGCTACATCACACAGTGTTGGCAAAGAGAACACAAGATCCTTCAGACACAGCTGTCTTAGGATTGATAACCACAGCCCAGGGCAAAGAGTCAGGTCCCCGGAAACCATAGCCTTGACGCTTTCAAGGCACTGGCTCCAGCCTCAGGCCAGCCTTGCCAAGCTCGCTCCTGGACAAGAATACAGAATTTAAGTTCCCTTTGTACTTTTGTCAGAGCCTCTGAGAAAGTCTTGGGTCAATCTGGCTCCATACATGTATGTATGTAGATCATGAGCTATGTAGGGAATGGAACTCACCACTAATCAGAAAATTCACTCATAGTTCATGTACATGTGGCTTTGAATTTTATACTATATTTTTAGCATCCTTTAATTTTGATATATGGAGTCACATATAGAATTTTCCATTTCTTGCACCATGTCAGCACTCATAAACTTGGATTTGGGGTTAGGCATGCTTAACATGTATTATTTTGTATCAGTTACTAATGATTTATCTTGGCAAAGACAAAGATGTTATTGGACTGGCTCTTACAGTTAGGTGATACTGTTAGCTGACAGTTATCAGTAATATATTGTTGCTACTAAATGAAACCTGCTGGTGTCCTCAAAGATATTCATTCTCTCTCTCTCTCTCTCTCTCTCTCTCTCTCTCTCTCTCTCTCTCTCTCTCTCTCTCTCTCTCTCTCTCCCTCCCTCCCTCCCTCCCTCCCTCCCTCCCTCCCTCCCTCCCTCCCTCCCTCTCTCCCTTCCTCCCTGTATTTTATTGTTTTTGTTTTGTTTTATTTTTCAAGACAGAGTTTCTCTGTGTAACATCCTTGGCTGGTTTGGAACTCTCTTTGTAGACCAGGCTGGCCTGGAACTCACAGAGATCCACCTGCCTCTGCCTCTTGAGTGTTGGGATTAAAGGCATTCGCCACCATGCCTGGCTAAATATTATCTTTTATATGCAGATGAATTATGCTATAATCTTTGCTTCTGTGATGTTTTGAATGAGAATGCCCCTGTCCCAAGCTCATATTTTTTTTTTAATACTTGGTCCCCAGTTGGTGGAACTGCTTGGGAAGAGTTAGGAAGTGTGGCCTTGTTGGAGGAAATAAGTCACTGGGAACAGGCCCTGAGGTTCCAAAAGACTCATGTAATTCCCAGTGTTCCCTCTCAGTCTCCTACATACAGATCAAGATACGAGCTCTCCACCATTTCTGCTATCATACCTTTGTGCTTTCTTTTGTAAGCTGCCTTGGTCATGGTGTTTTGTCACAGCCACAGAACAGTAACTAAGATGGCTTCTTTGTCACAAACTTGTTTACTAATACATTTTCCCTAATGATCCCTTCAAAATAAGCTTTAGATTAGAGCCTATTTCATTATTAGGAATTTTAAATTAGTCACATCTGAAAGATGGAGTTCATATCATGCTCCTTAAGTAATCACTAATTATTTATGAGTGTATGGTACCATAGGGGTCTTCTAATAATACAGTTACTATTAGGCATCTATTATCTTTCTTCCATCTCTCAATAGCCTATTCCAACTTGGGAATACTTTTCCCCATATAGCAGTGACTGTAAATTCTTATGAATTTGAGTTTACATTTGATCTCAAATTTCTAAGGAAATATACCCAAGAGTTGAAGTGTAATCTTCTTTTTGAGAGGGATCCTCCTTTTCTACCACACAAAGTTTGGACCTAATATATTCCAAAATGAAGATCAGTATCTACTAGAAAGGGATGAAGTGATGAAGACTCATTTCTAGTAATAAAAACTAGCTGGGTTTTGTAGCCTGTGCCTGTAATTTCAGCACTTGGGAGGTAAAGACATGAGGGTCACGAGTTGAGGCTTATCCTGAGATACACGGTGAGTCTGAGGTCAGCCTCAGCCATATGAAAACTTGCCTCAAAACAAAACAACAACCACAAAAACCAGAGAGAAACAAAACAAAACAAAACAAAACCTAATTTCTGCATTTTAGATTTGCCATATTGAAGTTTAAATTCAGTAATATCTGTGCTAGGCAACAGAGAAAAACATGATTTGTGCTTTCTCAGTCTGTAGCAGTTTTGTTTTTGATAAATGTAGAGGCAATAATGATAAATGGATTTCTAGAGTACTTGTGGCAATGACTTCTAGGAGACCCTTAAAGAAGATTCTGGTGCCGAGGGAAAGGATGCTATGATTGACAGCATTTTCTGGGCTGATGGAAGGACAGGAAGCCAGCAGATATGCCTTGGGACTTTGCCTTCTTTATTCTCTGGCTGTGATATCACAGGGATTTCAAATTCATTTCTTCAGAGGAATTCAGCACGTGGCTCTTAGATTGCAGGATTAGACTAGTCTCTCTAAGAAGTCTTTTTGCTCCACTTACTCATAGGTTAGCCCAGAGATGAAAAATTTCAAATTGTCCTTTATGCCTTTCATAGATTTTTAGAAGACTTGTCTGCAAATTCATAGGTTGTTTTTTGCAGTCTGTAAGAGTTCTCTTCTCTCTCTCTCTCTCTCTCTCTCTCTCTCTCTCTCTCTCTCTCTCTCTCTCTCTCTTATATAGAAGGTATTGGCTGGAGAAATCCAAAGCAGTGACTCTTTTAAATTTTGGCATTTATTCATGAATTTCAACAGCAGATACTTATTTAAAAGGCTATTATGCAACCAGGCTCTTTGTCAAGTCTGGAGGTTTATAGTGCTGGAGGGGAAAGTCTTGCCCTTCTGGAATTTCCTTTTGGATTCAAGTTCTTCTAAAATTACTTTGCTGAGTGGGTATCTTAGTTTCGTGTCCTGTCACTCTGATAAAATACCATGGCTAAAGTAACAACAGAGACCGTTTTATCCAGACTCATAGTTCAAGGGTCCAGCCCACCCTCGTGGGAAAGTCACAGTGGCAGGGGTTTGAGATGACTATTTACATTACAACCACAGTCAAGAAGTAATGATGAATGCATGAGTTCAGTTCCATTTCTCCTTAAACAATCCAGGTTTCCAGCCCAAGGAATTTCCACCCAAACTGCTTGGACCAAGTCCCTAGGTGTGGAAATGGCTGAAAATCTGGGCAAAAATTCAACACCCCCACAGTGTTTATGCAGTCTGACAGATAAGACCTGGTGTTTCGTGTGTGTGTGTGTGTGTGTGTGTGTGTGTGTGTGTGTGTGTTCTGTCTGTTGGTGATTGAATGGAGGGCCTTGGGCATTCTTACAAGCACTCTATCATTCAGTGACATCCTCCATCATCATCATCATCATCATCATCATCATCATCATCATCATCTCAGTGCCCCATCTCCCAGGTAATTCTAGATTTTGGAGTTAACAATTGATACTAGCCACAACAGTGGGTATTTGAGTCAGTTTGATTCTTACAGTGTGGCACCTGATAATCTAGGTGCTGGCATACAGCAGTGATGAGAACAAAGCTCATGCTGTTAGCTAGCTGCCACTGTAACAGGAAGTATAGATGACTAAATAGTATAAGGACAGTGATACATACTCTAAGGAAAGGTATAAAGCAGGAAGTAAGTGGTGAAAGTCTGCTAAGGGAGGGAAAGTTTAAAATTTAAGAGATAAAATATCCCTTAAAGTCTAGGCACAGTAGCTGTCTTAGTTTGGATTTCTAATGATGTGAAAAGACACCATGACCATGGCAACTCTTATAAAGGAAAAACATTTAACTGGGCCTGGCTTACAGTTTCAGAGGTTCAGTCTCATGGTGGCATGCAGGCAGACGTGGTGCTGGAGGTGAGAGTGCTACACATCTTGCAGGCAACAGGAAGTTACCTGAACACTGGGCAGTATCCTGGGAACAGGAAACCTCAAAACCTGCTCCCACAGAGACACACTTCCTCCAACAAGGTCATACCCACTCCAACAACTCCACACCTCCTAATAGAGCCATTCCCTATGAGATTATGGGGGTGAATTACGTTCAAACCACCACACTGGCATACACCTATAGTTCTAGTACTGGGGAGGCAGAGACAGGAGGAATCTTGGGATGTGCCAGCCAGCCAGCCTAGCCTAAATGGTGAACTTTAGATCACAGTGAGTTGTCTCATCTCACAAAATAATGAACAGCTCCTAGGAATGACAACTGGCATTGGCCTCTGGCCTACACACACATACACACACACACACACACACACACACACACACACACACACACACACACACAAATATGCACCCCACCCCAAACATATGAACATGCACACACACCTGCACTAAATAATAATTTTTAAAAATAATGTGAATGAAATGAAGGAATGTCCATGCAGAGAATGCAAAGGACCCACAAAGTAATGAGACGTGTAAAGGCAAAGGTTATGAGGTTGTGCTTTAAGAGGGCCTGATTCACGGTTGGTAAGAAGTCAGATAGCTGGAAATAGAGACAGATACTAGGTATTGTATGGACCTTAGGTTTCATTCAAAGTGTCTTGGGAGATACTGAAGAAAACAGAGAAAATGATAAACAAGAAAATGGTGCAGTCTGAATTTTTTTTTCTGGAATGGTTTTAAAATATTCAATTAAGCTACGAAGAGAATTAGAATAAAATTAAGTCTCAAAAGTACAACTGTATTGTAAAAAAAAGTTACAGACATTATTGGCGTAGTTTGAATGAGAACAGCCTCAGATGCTTGAATGTTTGATACACAGTTGGTGGAACTTCTTGGGAAGGATAAGGGGGTGTGGCCTTATTGAAGGAGGTGTTTCCCCGGGGATAGGGATTTGAAGTTTCAAAAGACCCAGTGTTCTCCCTGACTTCTGCTTATGGATCAAGATGTGAACTTTTGGATGAGCTATGCTCTGTCCTCATGGGCTCTGTCCCTCTGGAAATGGAAGTCCAATTAAACCTTTTATTTCACAATTTACTTTGGTCATTGTGTTTTGCCACAGCAGTAGAAAAGTAGCTAAGAAAGCTATAATAAAGATTTTAAATATTTTTTTTTTTTTTTTTTTGGTTTTTCGAGACAGGGTTTCTCTGTGTAGCTTTGCGCCTTTCCTGGAGCTCTCTTGGTAGCCCAGGCTGGCCTCGAACTCACAGAGATCCACCTGGCTCTGCCTCCCGAGTGCTGGGATTAAAGGTGTGCGCCACCACCGCCCGGCTTTTAAATATTTTTATACTTTATATAAAACTGTGTATTGTTGCCAAAATCTCAGAGACTAAAACTTCATATACCCATTAAGACATTTAAATCTAGTTAGCTTCAGTGTTTTACATTGTCTTATATGGCTCCAGTATCTGTATTTCATATGCTATGTTAGAATTCAGGGAACAGAAAGAGTCACTGACAATGGCATACATATATAAAAATGTAATGAATCCTATCATTTGTATGCTAACTTTTAAACAATAAAATAAATGTAAACAAACAAGTTAATGCCTTTTTTTTTTTAAAAAAAGAGAGACATGATATCCCTATGTTACCTAGGTTGACCTTGAACTTATTATGTAGTTCAAGCTGGTATCAAACTCTGGATCCTCCTGCTTCAGCTTTCTGGCACTGAGATGATAAAGGCAGCCCACCATCACTCCTAGCAGCTGCTGATGTCTTGATTTAAATATTAGGAGACATAAAAGAAGCCTGAGGGTGTAGCTCAATACTGCAGTGCTTGCAAGAATGCCTGAGGCCCTCCAATCAATCACCGATAGAACACACACACACACACACACACACACACACACACACACACACACACACACCATAAAAGAAACACTGGGTCCTATCTCTCAGACTGCACAGACTGCAGGGGTGCTGAGTTTGTGTCCAGATTCAGCTGTTACCACACCTAGGCACTTGATCCAAGCATTTTGGGTGGAAATTCTAGGAATCTATGGGTTATGGAATAAAGAACAGTGGTTGTTGTTATTATAAAACAATTTGACTGCATTAATAGTGCTGTTTAACCTTCAAGTTGTAAACAAAGATGACATATTTTCTCCTAGTGACATTTGATGTCAAGGCAGGGTTTTTTATCAGTGTTGTTTGCTAACATCTGGCGCTTTCCCTACTTTGGACAGATGAGTCAATTGTACTTCTAGTCCAGCTGTTGGAAACCTACTGAATAGCTTTGATCAATGACTTAAGAATATGAAGGATGCATGTGACTTCTGGGCCAAGTTTCTAATTGCTGTGATAAGACCTTCTGGAACATTCTCCTTTAGCATCGTGACAACATTTGGGATAATGCTCTCAGTTAACCGGAGTTTCTCCTTGCCACCACTAATCAATGCTTCATGGTGATAAGCCCTCAGTACTTCATTCCATCTCCATCCACTGTATCTGTCAAGAGAGAACACATCCAAACATGAATATACTCAAATTTGTTTTTTTTTTTTTTTTTTTTTTTTTTTTTGATTTTTCGAGACAGGGTTTCTCTGTGTAGCTTTGCGCCTTTCCTGGGACTCACTTGGTAGCCCAGGCTGGCCTCGAACTCACAGAGATCCGCCTGGCTCTGCCTCCCGAGTGCTGGGATTAAAGGCGTGCGCCACCACCGCCCGGCAGTATACTCAAGTTTGTTAACAGACCATTTCACTTACCTCTTGAACTATTTTAATTGACAGCACAATAATGAGACAAACAAAAAACAGAGGAATGGATAGATCAAGATATATCCTATATCATATCTATATAATGAAACTGTTAAAAATAAATTAAAAATTAATTTTAAAAACTCAGAGCGGAGCCTTCGATAACTCAGTTGGTAGAGCGGAGGACTGTACTGGAGTAACCATGGCAATCCTTAGGTAGCTGGTTCGATTCCGGCTCGAAGGGCTTCATGCGCTATTTTGCCTGGCATTGGTGGCACACGCCTTTAATCCCAGCACTTGGGAGGCAGAGCCAGGCGGATCTCTGTGAGTTCGAGCCCAGCCTGGGCTACCAAGTGAGCTCCAGGAAAGGCGCAAAGCTACACAGAGAAACCCTGTCTTGAAAAACCAAAAAAAAAAAAAAAAAACCCTCAGATAACCTCAAACCCCAGCAAGTCCTGTAAGAGATCAACTAGGAGAATATATATAATATAATGGTAGCTGTTCAAAGAAAGGTGACACTCTTAATTTTTAAATGACCACAGAACAAGGACCTAGTTTTGGCTTCACTTTTTGATTATTTACTACTATTCCATCACATATAATGTTCCATAACATGATCTGAGAAGAATTATGATGCAATGCTGACCTCCACTTCAAAAAATAAAAAAAATAAAAAAAAGCAACAAAACACAAGAGATGAAAAAAAGCAAGCAAGATGGCATAGAAAAATTGTGGAAAGCAGCCTCTGAATGGTCCCTGATGAATCATGACTTGTAAAATGTCCATCCCTTGGGTGGGCTGATCTCACAGTTCATGTCTAATGAGTGTAAGTGAGAACTATGGCTGCCATTTTTGATGTTAATAAAAAACTATGGCTTCCTTCCTTGGCTTCTCTGTCTTGTCATGGTGTGCACCTGCGCTGAGGAAAACCATCTACCATGGTATGGACTGCCCGATGAAGAGGTGCTTATGGAAGGAACTTGCAAGTACTGTGAGCCAGATGTGGTGGCACACCTTTAATCCCAGCCCTTGGGAAGCAGAGGCAGGTGGATCTCTTGAGTTCTAGGCCAGCCTGGGCTACATAGTGAGTTCAAGATCAGCCAGAGCTACCAAGTGAGACTCTATCACAAAACAAAAACAATTTCTTTTAATGTTTATTAGTCTAGTTTTATGTCAATTTGATACAAGCTAAAGTCATCTGAGGGGAGGGAACCTTAATTAAGAAAATGCCTCTATAAGACTGGGTTGTAGGCAGGCCCATAAGACATTTTCTTAATTAGTGATTGTTGGGAGAGGGCCCAGCTCATTGCGGTTGGTGCCACCACTGGCTGGTGGTCTTGGGTTCTATAATAAAGCAGACTGAACAAGAATTTCCCAACGTAGCCTTCCACTCAGGGACCACAGAAACTGAGTAGTGATAAATATTTGCTGCTTGAAACTGTGAAGTCTTCTGGTAATTTATATAGAAATAGATTACATACAGCAGTATGTTAAGTATGTTTTAAATATAATGCCAAAAATACTGATGCAATTCCTGGGAATGCACTTTAAAAGCTTCTGGGCTAAATCCAATTATTGAAAAGGAAACAGTTCCTTTAGGTAAATATATAAGACCTCATGTCAAAGAGCAGAATTTCTTGATAATACCAAAATATACTGGCCAGTACCAAAATACATGAGTAGCTATCAAAATAGACTGTAAGGACTGTTAGTACTTCTCAGTATATATGTACCTTCTTGATGAGTTTTGTCCAGTGGACTGTGAGTGGAAGGATTTTACTTCCTGGTCAATTTCTGCCTAAATATGCTGGCTATACCCTAATTCAGAAAATAATGAGCTCCTAAAATGAAAGATGTAATAAGAGATAACCTTGTGCTCCAATAAGCACTCCAACTTCACATGCTATTTGTTACCATAGTACACCATGCCTATCATGTCACACACAACCAGTGAGGGTCACAATGTAAAGGGCAATGGAACAGTAGTGGTGCGGCTTTGCACTAGTTACTTTTCTTGTTGTTGAGACAAAATACTGAACACAAAGCACTATAAGGCAGGAGGGGTTTGCTGTGGCTTATAGTTTAAGGGAACCATCTATTGTGGTAGGAAAGGCATGACAGAGTCCGTCGTGGGAATATGCAGTAGGGAACCCTCATACCTCCACAGACCAGGAAACAGCAAGGAGCATGCCAACTCGGAGCTGGCTTTACCTTTTTTCCCCTATTTTTATTCAGTCTTGGACTCTAGCCCATAGCATGTACTGCCCTCATTTAGGGTGGATCTTTGCTCTTCAGTTAATTCTTTCCAAAAACACCCTCTAAGACATGCCCAGTGGTGGGTCTCCTGGGTGATTACAAATTCAATCAAGTTGACAATGAAGATTAGTCATCCTGGGATTCGACAGTGTAGTCTGAAGTTTTCCTGTGTCCTGCCAGGCCCCAGCAGTTCCGTAGCCTGCTTATAAAATAATCACTCAGAAGCTTATATTAATTATAACTGCTTGGCCATTAGCTCAGGCTTATTACTGACTAGCTCTTATGCTTAAATTAACCCATAATTCTTATCAATGTTTAGCCACATGGCTTGATACCTTTTCTCAGTTCTGCCTTGACATCTTGCTTCCTCTGTGTCTGGCTGGTGACTCCTGACTCAGCCTTCCTCTTCCCAGAATTCTCCTTATCTGCTTGCTTACCCTGCCTATACTTCCTGACTGGTTACTGGCCAATCAGCGTTTTATTTATCAACCAATCAGAGCAACACACATTCATAGCATACAGAATGGCATTCCACAGCACCACAGACTTTCTATATATGGACACAATACTACTGGCCCAGTTTTTAGGATGTTTTATGTCCCACTTTGCTCCCCACCATCACCAATAACACAAGTACTCATCACTTCTACCACGATCTAGCTAAACAGCTGGGAAGGGTTGAGATGCAATCTATGCCCACGGGAATGGATGCTGCTTATATATTCTCATCATTGTCCAACTCATCTTGGCAATCAGTTTACTTATATTGAGATTTCTACATTTTAGTGTCTTACGTGCTTGTTTATTTTACTTTTCTATTGTGGAAAAATCTTTTTGTATACCGTAAAGAAGCGTCACTCTGATTGGTTTAACAAAAAGCTGAACAGCCAATAGCTAGGCAGGATTTCCAGACACAGAGGATGCTGGGAAGAATAAGGGGAGACCAGAGGAGATTCAGAGCAAGCAGCATGGCATTACAAAGTAAAGGTAACCAAGCCACATAAAAGAATGTAGATTAGAAGATATAGGCTAATTTAAGTTGTAAGAGCTAGCCTAAGCTACTGGCCAAGCTTTCATAATTAATAATGAGTCTCCATGTTGTGATTTGGGAGCTGGCTGGTGGGACACAGTAAGACTCACTATACTTTTTTTTCTTTTTTCATCAAAATAGGGTCTTGAGGATCCCATGGCTATGTAGCTGAAGGTGACCTTTAACCCTCTTCTTCCTGCCGCCACCTTGGGACTTACAGGGTAGCATTGCCAGGCTGAGTTTACATAGTGTTGGGGACTAGATAGAGGGTTTCCTGCGTGTTAGGGAAGTAGTCTATAAACTGAGCTATAGCCTTAGCCCTGATTGTTTTTCATATAGTAGGCACATGTACTTATTTTTCTTATAGTCTATGAACCTGTGGTTTTCCACAGTCCTTTAGAAAATGACAAATAGCAAGAGCAGACTTAGATGTACATACATAACCACACTCTTCACTAAATAACAGCTTTCTTTTTAGTATTGTAGATTAGTTTGAAAATAGACCAAGATGTAGTATGGGCCTTATTTATTTATTTATTTGTTTATCTATCATCTATCTATCTATCTATCTATCTATCTATCTATCTATCTATCTATTTATTTTTGAGACAGGGTTTCTCTATGTAGCCTTGTCTGTCCTGGAACTCTCTCTGTAGACCAGGCTGGCCTCAAACTCAAGGAGATCCTCCTGCCTCTGCCTCCTGAGTGCTGGGATTAAAGGCATACACCACCACAGCCTGGCTCTGGGCCTTCTGTTTTATTCTTAAGATTTTCATTTGTTTGTTTTGTTTTTGTGGCAGGGTCTCACTAGCTCACCTAGGCCTTAAACCCTGGATCCTCCTCTTTCAGCCTCCCAGGGTTGGGATTACAACCTACCTGGTTATTTTAACTTTTGTCTTTTATGCCACACCTACAACCAGGTTCCTAGACACACCTCTTTGATGAAGGAGGTGGGGGAAATGCCGCTGATGTCACTTTTGTAAATGCAGCAACCTCTTTCTGTCAACTTATGCTCACCCTGTGAAAGTACATCAAAGCACCTGTATTTATTTCTTCAAAAATAATAACCCATTCAGCAAGCATTTATTCAGTGCCTAAAATCTGCCAAGCCCCATAGTAATTGTTAGATACACAATGATCAAGAAGACGTGGCATTGGTCTTCATGGACAAGAGTGGCCTGAAAAAAACCATTGGTGGGGCCAGTGAGGGGTGTGTGTGTGTGGCTACAGAGGAATGTGGGACAGTAATGCTGTGTCAGGGATGAGGGAAGAAAGCAAGTGAACGACTCTGCAAACATGATTCCTGTGGGTACTTATTTTGGTGTTAGAGGGCATAGGGCAGGTTCAAGGCTGAGAGTAGTATGGCTCTGAGATGTGGACGAGCTGAATGCATTGAAGGCACCAAATTAACCAGTTTGGGAAGAGGCAGGAGGAGGATCTTCCAGAGCCTAACCTTGACTCCAACATCTTCTGGTCTGTGGGAAAGAGACTTTCTGAGAAGTGACTTACACATTCATCCAGAAAAATAAGATGTTTTCCTTCCTGGTTTTTACTTTGTCCATATTCTGTAAAATGGATGTGATCAAAGGTATTATTTTCACTTCCCCTCAACCTTCACTGATGGCTGAGCTTATTATATTTGGCTCGCACACCCCATTCTTGGCCTTTCTATTTACTTAAAATCATCTGCAACACATTAACATGTCAGTGAACTTGAGAGGTTAATCACTCAAGCTCAAGCTTGAGGCAGTTATAGAATATATTCTGTAGTATGGATATGTTTAATTTTTTGGAGAACATTTTAATCAAAGAATTTACTCAAACTCTTTGCAAAAATTATTATTAGAAGGCCATGAGTGTGTATCCTCTTTTTGACCCTGGTTGCATTTGGTCTCAAACTGTAGCCAAAACACAGTCTTTCATTTTGCCTAATTTTCATCCTAGAACTCGTGAAGCCACCAAAATGTCCTCTGTTCTATACAACTCTGCCCGTGGCTTGGAAATGAACCAACTGGACTATTTTTGAATGAGTCTCTTTGCTAAAGCAAACCATAGAGTAACACTAGACTATGTTCTTGGATGACAGTCCATCACTGGCAAAGCAAAGTGGCCTGAAACAAGGAGGCTGCAGGTGCCACCAACCACATCCTAGGTGCCAAGAGTGATTTGTGGGAAGAGGCTGCTTTCTCTGTGCTCATCTGTGTGTTGTGGCGGGACACCCTGTACAGCAGCTCATTTATCAGGAAGTAGCACCATTCGCATCTACAATGTTTGCAATTAGGGCCTATTAGGGCTGATTGAAAGTGAAGCATCAGAGGTGTTATGCAATTTGAAAGAAGAGAAACAACATCTGGAGGTCTGTCATCTTGGTGGGAGCCAGTATTGAAAGCCTAGGGCCCAGTCAATGCCAGCTTTTGTAAACAAGAAGCAAGTTGTGGGGCCATTTCTGTAGAGATGGGATTCTGCAAAACTTTATACATCACAACACCAGTTGTATTGATGGGGTGCCACAGGGATCAAGGCAAATGTCTATGTGTGAAAACTTGCCACACCCTGTGAAATGGTATTACTGTCATTCTGGGTTTACAGTTGAGGGTTCCTCTGTCTGAAGGGAAGGAGTGCATAAACAACCAGAACAGTGAGCAGGGATGGGGAAACTGAGGCTCGAGTGACTGGTAAGAGATGACAGTGGAGTGAGTCTAGTGGTGTCTGCCTGGAACCTCAGCACGCAGGAGGCTGAGACCAGCTCAGGCTACAAAAAACCAAAAATGGGCTTAAGCCTTGGGCCTTCTGCTTCATTCCCCACCCATCTCCATTGTGTTAGCACGTTTACAGTTTGCAAACAGCCAGGGACTAAGGACTGGGAAGTTCTGTGAAAAAGTAAGGGGCAGGGCTGGATTAATGTAAGAGGATTAGATGCTTGCATTTATAGGATTTATTATAAAAATGAGATGCTTGGATATCCTCAGATATTTTCTGTTATTGCTGTCTACTGCCTGAAATGCTAAAAATCTTAAGCCTTTGGCCTTAATCTGATCAAAATAGATATAGACTTTTTTCTTTCTGTTAAAATGCAAGAAGTTTATATCTTAAAGGCCTAAATTTGGTTCTTATATTTGTAATTTGTATGAAAGGCAAGAGATCTGGGTACTAGGAAATGGGAGCACCTTGAGGCCACTTGATAGAAGAGACTATAAATAAGAAAGAGAATGACTGAATGGGAATGTTTACTTAGACTACAATATGAATGGTGCCCCTGGGAACAGTCTAACCACTAGGAGCAAAGTGTGTGTGTGTGCACATGCGCGCACTCAAATTTATGAGTTTGCTCTACTTTTACACTGGCTAATTTTAAGGAGCTTTGGAAACTTGAGCTGATCTACACATTTCCCCTAAGTCAAGTGGACTTAATAGTCTGTCTGTGTTATGACCACAGAGAATGTATATGACATCAATACTTGGTGTTATTCCATGTTGCTTAAAAATTGAAAACTGAACCATCAACCTCAGTAGCTCGTAAATATTTTCTTGAGCTTTGATTGGAATGTGAAAAATGGAAATATTTGCCTAGCATCAAAGTTATAAGAATTAGTCTTTAAAAAATCATTACTACAGGCAACCTGCTTTGAATTATTACTAAGCAGAAGAATGAAGGGCTGCTTCAGGGCCGGGTGACAGACAATGAAAGCTCTGTGTGCCTTTCTAGCCAGCATTTCTCATAGGGGGGTGGCAGGCATGCTTTTTTTTTGGTTTTTGCTTTTAGGTTTTTGTTTTTGTTTTTTTGAGACAGGGTTTCCTTGAGTAGCCCTGGCTGTTCTGGAACTAACCCTGTAGACCAGGCTGGCCTCAGACTCACAAAGATCCACCTGCCTTTGCCTCCTCCTGAGTGCTGGGATTAAAGGTGTGCACTACCACTACCCAGCTTTTGATTTTTGATTAATTTATTGAATTTCCTCTGTAGTTGCTCTGATGCATGGCTTAGTTACTGAGCATTCTATTTTCAGGGGCTTTCTATATTAGGATTCACAGAAAGCTGTCTAAAAATGTCAAGATATATGGATGCTTTATAATATTTTTAAGTGTTGACCATTTTGGATGAGAATTAAAAGCGATTCTAAAAGTGTGTGTGTGTGTGTGTGTGTGTGTGTGTGTGTGTGTGTGTGTGCGCGCACGCGCGCGCACATATGTGTAGCTTAGAGGTCAACACTAGATTTTATTCCCCAGGATCCATTTGCATTTTTTAAAGTTGAGACAGTCTCTTACAGAGACCTTGGACTTGTCAATAAGAGTAGGCTACCTGGCTCGTAAGCCTTGGGGACCACATTTAATCCCCCAGCACTGTGATTACAAGCATCCACCACCATCCCTAGCTTTTTACATGGGTGCTAAAGATCGAACTTGTACTTGAGTGGTAAGTACTTTCCAACTAAGATATCTCCCTAGCTGGTTGAGGACTGTAATGTTTAAGATGGTTCACCCACTTCCCCTAGTGCTGATATCTAATGTTCCCGGATGGAATGTGTATCTCATTTGCCCATGCTTCTTGAGGGTTCCATGTCCTGTGTGAAATGCCCCTTTATCAAAACATGTTTTACAGCCAGATGTCAGAGTTAGACTTCCTAGGACTGGAAATCTGGCTCTGTGATTTCCTAGGTTCTCTACCCTGGGAGACTTACTTAATTTTTGTATCTCAGGTTTGCTCTATTATTACCAAATGTGAATGGAACCAATGTCTACCTTGTTGAATTGTAAAAATTAAATGAGATAATGGCACTAGAGTTAAGTCGGTAAATGAGAGTTCCAGGAAAGAAGCTCTCTGCAAAGGCTAGCTGACTATTGAAAACTTCAACAACTGTGGAGAGTTTGGAATGTTGTGATCCAATTGTACCTAGTGACAATTTCGTTGGCTCTCTTTAGCCCCTACCCTAGAGAGCCATTCCTTGCTTGTTTAATTCTGATAAACACATAAAAACACCTGAAATGTATTAACTTAATAAAATGCCATTCTTCACCAATGGAAAGGCTACTTAATGTTTCCACCAATGTATTTTTTTTAATGCACTGTTTTATAACTTTCTTTGTTCTGTTACTATAAAAATTCATGAAACTGCTTCCATGTTGGAACATGGAATCTGAAGTAACCTATCTTCATGTTTCCTCAGCCATTGTTACTCACTCAAATTTGGCTCTAGAATTACCTATCTTGTACTCCTTTTGAAGTGAGAGCTGTGCTTTCTGTGTGGACAGAGCAGAAGCTCCAGCTCCGGGAAGCTGCAGCTCAGCTATCCTCTCCCAAAGAGCCAACTGAGAGGCAAATGGTTCTCAGCATGTATAAGTACTGCCAATTGATGATGATGATGATGATGATGATGATGATGATGATGAAGAAGATAGATAGATAGATAGATAGATAGATAGATAGATAGATAGATAGATAGATAGATAGATATAGACAGACAGACAGACAATCGGACAGAGACAAAAGGTGATGAAGACAAAAACGGGACCACATTGGAAGAGGAGAAATCTAACTATCTGAAATGAAACGAGTCCTTAGGTCTGAAGTGATGGCTCAGTGGTTAAGCACACTTGCTGCTCTTGCAGAGCACCCACAGGGTGGGTCATAATCACCTGTAACTCCAGTTCCAGGGCTTCTGATGCCCTCTTCTGGTTTCCATGAGAACCAGGCATATACATGGTGTGCAGATATACATGTAGGTATAAAACACTCATACATACAAAATTAAAAAAAAAAGTCACCAGTGTTCTTATCTGTGTGTTCTATAGCTAACCAAAACAAAGGCCAGATTGGTGCTGTCCACCACAATAGTTCAGGTTGTCTGAGTCTGGCCATGACCTCCAGCTATTCTTTCAGGATCCACCCAGTACAGGGCAACTTTGCAACCATGAATATCTCCTGTTTAGGGAATAGTTTTGTTTTTAGTCTTAAAATGCACATAATTCAGACCTGTGGTTCCTGATTTCTAAAGTGTACAAGGGACCAGAGAGAGAAAAAGAAGGAAATGAAGCAAGGTGGCATCTTAGTCACTAATTGAATCCTGCTTCCTGTTCCCATAGCCCATCCATATCCCATTTCTATGGGAATTAGGTGGAAGGTAGAGCTCTTTGACAATAATGCATGTAAAGGGTGTACGTAGCATTGCGAGGCGTGCAGATCTTAACAAATATTTTTAATTCTATTGTTCTTTCCAGCTTGTTTTTCCTAACTTTCTATGTCTTTTCCCTACCCGACATTTCTTTATGGCATTTTCTATCAGAGATTATAACATTTCCTATCAGAGCTTCAAGGTTCTTTTCACTTCGAGCTTATGGGTTGTAGAACATATTTATATCTCAGGCACTGCAGTCATCTTCATTATTTCTCTATTTCTATGATAAAACACCACGGCCAAGTTAACTTATAAATGAGTTTAATTTCCTTCTGATTCTAGAGGGTGGTTGGAGCAACAGCTGAGAGCTCACATCTCAATCCACAAGCAGGAGGCAGAGAGCACTAACTCAAAATGGAGTCCTTTGAAACCTCAAAGCTCACCCCCAAAGACATACTTCCTCCAAAAAGGCTACCTTCCTAATCCTCCACTAACAGTCACCAACTGTTACGTCAAATGCCCCAGATTTATGGGGTCAAATCTCATTCAAACCACCACAGCAATAGACATTCTGGCACCAACCATCCAAGGTGAGTAATATGTGGTGTCTTCTTTCACGTTATGGTCCTGAAACAAGGAAGAGGACATTCTTAGATAACTGTGCATTCGAACAAATACAGTAACCATGGTACACATGGGTAATACAGAGAGGGACTGGTCAAATTCTAACTGGTGAAATACAGTCTGGGAAGTGTTTCAGCCAGCTTAGGGTTTTCAATAGACCTTGTACAAGGACATTTTAAGTTGTGTAAGGGCACAGAGGCAAGAAGGTAAAATAGGAATTAGAAGTGAAGTAATCTAATGAGGTTGGAACTTAGGAAGTCATGTCTGGAAATGCAGCTCAGCAATCAGTGGCAAGAAAGCTAGGATATTATCTTGAGGATTTTGCAATTCACTTCCTGGAAATGAGAAAAACATAAAGGTGCAAACATCAGTCCCACCCACCCCCACTTCCCATCCTCTTCTCTTTCTCCTGTTCCTTCTTTCTCTGCACTACTAATAAAGGAGCTTCAGTAGAAGGCCTTATCAGCCCTACTAACCTTTCTCTCTGCCTTATCATTGGACTTCTGCAGCGCCAGCAAGCACTGCGAGTCCTCACATAATGTTATGTGGGCCCTACCCTCTGAGGTTATTTACTACCCAATGCACTCCTCACTACATTGATGTATTCAAAATGATAAATGCAAAGAAGCCTTTCTTTAGAATAAAGAGTCTAATGACTTCAGCGTCTTCCATGATTAGTTTTGAATAAACACCTGGTACATCAAGTTTGCCTTTAGTCACATGTTGGTAATACAAACTCATTAGTGGATGATTGCTTTTATTAACATAAAATGGGAATTCTTTTGCAGTAGCATTCTGTTGGAATGCAAGCTAAGCACAAGTTTAAAGTAAAGATAGATGGGGAAAATGCATTTAGAATTCATAAAAACTAAGTGTGTTTCTGTTGAGATTTCTGTGTTTCCATGTGTAATTTAGGTATTAACCAGTACTATATTATAGTATACAAAATATAAAATGTCAAGACATTGATTAGGAGAACTCTGTTTAAGGTCATTAAATACAGCTGTATTTTGTTTGTTTTGTTATTTTATTATTTTGTTGTTTGTTGCGACACATTCACAACTCGCTAACCCAAGCTGACCTTGAACTTCCTTGTGATCTTACTGCTTCAAGTTTCCCGGGTGCTGTGATTAGGGATGTGCTGTGGAATAATCTTTTTGTGCACTGTGAAGATGTGTTGCTCTCATTGGTTTTAAAGAGCTGACTGATAAATAGCTAGGCAGAAAGAGTTAGGCAGAAAAGGTAGACTGAGAGAACTTGAGGAAGAAGAAGGGCAGAGTCACTAGCTAGATGCAGAGGAATCAGGACCTGTAGAGAATGAGGTAACAAGCCATGAGTCACATGGCAGCACGTAAATTAATAAATGTGGGTTAATTTAAGTTGTAAGAGCTAGTTAGTAACAAGCCTAAGCTGTCTGCTGAGTATTTATAATTAATAAGTCTCTGTGTTGTTTATTGGGGAGCTAGCAGTCCCAATGAGAAGCCCCATCTACAGGGATGTGTGCCAATATATCAAGTCTGGTACATTCTTTTGTGTGTTTGTGTGCATGGTGGGTAAGCATGCACATATGTACACAGCTGTTATTCCTTAGCTACCTTCCTCCTCTTCTTTCTTCTTTCTGATAGAGGATCTCTCAGTGGATCTGTCTTAGTAGGCTCACCAAGTAGACTAGTTTTATATGCATAATATTGGTGAATTGTCATGACCTATTTGTTTTGTTACTTTGGCTTGCTACATGTTTAATATACAGACTCATCTAAAACCAAAAGTCTGGCTACTGTAGATCATTCTTGGACCATTCAGAACAACTAGGCTGTCTGGCCAGTGATCCCTGAGGACCCATTAATTTTGGCCTCATCAGGAGGAATTACAAGTATACACCCCATGTCTGGTCTTTCTTCCTTTTCTTTCTTTCTTTCTTTCTTTCTTTCTTTCTTTCTTTCTTTCTTTCTTTCTTTCTTTCTTTCTTTCTTTCTTTCTTTCTTTCTTTCCTTCTTCCTCCTCTCCCTCCCTCTTTCTCTCCCCTCTCCCTCCCTGTCTGCCTTCTTTCTTCTTCTTCTTCTTCTTCTTCTTCTTCTTCTTCTTCTTCTTCTTCTTCTTCTTCTTCTTCTTCTTCTTCTTTTTCCTCTTCCATGGGTTCTGGGGATTGAACTCAGGCCCTCATACTTGCAAGGCAAATACTTTACCAACTGAGTCATCTCCCCAGCCTTCAGCTATATTCTTAAGGAAAAAAATGTTTAAGGAGAGCCCTATCTTTTCGTTTTCCAAAAAGTGAGAGGCAGCCTTTAGCTGTCTCTGTGCTTTGTGCCTTCTCAGCTGCTTGCTTCACCTCCTTGTCTGCTTCCTTTTCTGCAAAGTAGTAATTATAAGAGTCACTGCTCTACAGCCAGGCTGTAATTATTAAGCATAATTATGCCCACAAAGCTTTTTGAATATGACACAGAGCAGACTGTGTTCAGCTAATTGTGTGACTTTTCAAAAAAAGATTAAGCTGCTTTCTCTTCTCTGTACATATTCTTTACTCATTACTTGGGAATTTTATACACACACACACACACACACACACACACTTTGTTTGGGGGGAGTAGCACTAAGTTCGTGGCAAAGCTGAGCAGATGGTCCAGAGAATCTTCCAGTGCACAGACAGCCTCTTCTGCTGTCATGAGCTCATCAGTCTGATTAGGATGGGTGCACATACACAAATACATCACCACCCAAGGTCCATAGTCTATACTGAGTCGCTCTTGGTTATACATTCTATGAGTTTAGACAATTATGGTATACTGTTTATCTACTAATAAATTATCATACAGAATAGATTTGCTACCCTAAAAATGGTCTGTGACAGGCCTATTCATCTTTGTAGTTCCTCCAAATCCCAGGGAACCACTGACCTCATTATCTCCAAAGTCTTCTCTTTTCCAGAATCTCATATATTTTGAATTCAGACCTTTCTAATTGATTCCTTTCACACCACCATGTGCATTTTAGCTCCTTTCATATTTTGAGGTTTGATTACTGTTTAGGCACACAATCTACTACTATGGTATGCATAAGCTACATTCACTTTATTTATTTACCAAGGATATCTTTGATTCAAAGTTTTGACAATTAAGAATAAAACTATAATAAATACTCAGATATATGTTTTTTTGTGGAAATATAAGGTTTCAGCCCATTGAGACAAATTCAAGGAACATGGAGGTCAGATTACATTGTAAAGTTATGTTTAGTTGAGAGAAACTATCCAAGTGTCTTCCAAAGACTACAAAGATTAGAGAGAGTTGCTGGAGCTCCATATCCTCACCAGCATTTGTTGGTGTTGTCAGCATTCTGGGTTTAAGCCATTTGTATGTGTGTAGTATTGCTAATCAATTCAACTTTCTTCAACGACGTGGGGCACTGAGCATCTTTCTAGATGCTATTTGCCATCTTCTTGGGAAGGTAATGGCAGGTTAACACTTTTTTTTTTTTTTTTTTTTTTTGGTTTTTCGAGACAGGGTTTCTCTGCGTAGCTTTGCGCCTTTCCTGGAGCTCACTTGGTAGCCCAGGCTGGCCTCGAACTCACAGCGATCCGCCTGGCTCTGCCTCCCGAGTGCTGGGATTAAAGGCGTGCGCCGCCACCACCGCCCGGCAGGTTAACACTTTTAAGACATATTTTTAATTGTCTTTATATGTATGTATCTGTACATATGTGCGTGTGTAGCAGGAATCTTAAAAGTTCTTATTAATAAAAGCAAACCCGAGGCCAGTTATTGGGGTGAACACTGGAAGGTCAGAGAGACAGAACAAGCCACAACTATCTCACCTTGCCGGATCCTCAGCTGGTCTTGTCATCTCAGACTGGAGGCCTCTGAGTCCTCATCTGGAATGGGTCTCAGCTGAATTACTGCTCAAAAGCCTGAATGCTTAACCAGCCAAATGCTTAACCAGCCAAATGCTTAACCAGCCAAATGCTTCTAGTTTCTGGTCCTCACGCCTTATATACCTTTCTGCTTTCTACCATCACTCCCTAGGATTAAAGGCTCACTTTCTGGAATTAAGGACGTGAGTCACCATCCTGGCTGTTTCCAATGTGGCCTTGAACTCACAGAGATCCCAGATGGATTTCTGCCTCTGGAACGCTAGGATTAAAGGCGTGTGCTACCACTGCCTAACTAGAGGCTTTTCTGTTCTCTGACTCCAGATAAGTTTATTAAGGTACACAATATTTTGGGGAACACAATACCACCACATGTGTGTATCGGTGCTGGTGCTCACAGAGACCAGGAAAGGGCTTCAGATTATCCCTGGAGCTGGAGTTATAAGGTGATTGTGAGCTGTCTGACATGGATGCTGGGAGCCAAAGTCAGCTCTGCTGCAAGAGCAGCTCATTCTCTTAAACCCTAAAGCATCTGCCCTTTAAAAAACATTCTAACTTATTTTCTTATTATTAATGATTTAAGAGTTCTTTGTATGTCTGGAATCAGGCCTTTATTAGGTATGTATTTTATTAAATTCCTCTCAGATTGTGACTTACCTTCTCATTTTCTTGTTTCAAGTGAATCTTTTAAATTAAAAATATTGTATTAAAAATTTCCACAGGACTGAAGGATAGCATATGAACATCCAAAGGAGGTTGAATTTTAGAATATCTTAATTTATTTGAGAATTTCATAGATGCATACTATCCACTCTCCACCTCAACCAACCAAGGGCTCTTCGCCAATATATCTCCTCTCAACTGATGTCTTTTTTTTTTTTAAGAACTATAAAATATTGAGGTAACAGTTTTTAGTCCTTTACATTTTTAGTTTATTTTAAAGTAATTTTAAATATTTGAAAGAATTTTCCTTTTACCCTTCCCACAGTTTCTCTGAATGTCAGTGTTTTACATAATCATGACACAGTGATTAAACTAAGAAGTAAACATTGAAATTCATTTATTAAACTATAGAATTTTTTTGTGTGTATGATTTCACCTACCTTTCCACATATCTTCTTTTCTGTTCCAGGGATGACTGTGGGATTTCAAGGTGTATTTAGACAGTAAGCCTCCTTAGTCTTCAACCTTCTACCTGTTATAGGGTCTCACCTTTTGTTGTTCTTGACTTTGATGCCTTGGAGAAGTACCATTTAGGACTTTTGTGGACCGCCTCAAAGTTTGTGTTTGTTTCATGCTTCTTGACCATATAGATTTCAGGCAGTATGCTGTATTATTTCTTTCAGAAAGTTTCTATTTAATGTTTTTAGAGTGCATTTGAGCATGGGTAAGTGAAGTTGTGAAATTCTTTCTCTCTCTTTCATCTATCTCTACCTCTGCCCCCAGATCTTTTTATTCTCTCTCTCTCTCTCTCTCTCTCTCTCTCTCTCTCATCCACTTGTTATCTATTATCTATCCATCTACCATTTATCTATCTATCTATCTATCTATCTATCTATCTATCTATCTATCTGTCTTCTATCATGTATCATCTTGGTCATGTATTCATACAGGTAATCCTTATTCCAATTCAACTCTTGAGAAATGGACTTCTTTATGGACTTCTTGCTCTTTATATTTTCACAGTCCTTATCAGTGAGAAAATTGATTTCATTCATCTCTGTTGTATTGATTTGCATACTAGACAACCCCCATGCCAGTCTGCTAACCACACTGCTGTTGCCTCAGTCACCATTTCTACACCTCCCCCATCCTCTCTCCTCTTCCTTTGGGTGGCCTCATTGCTGTTCCCTCTCTACAAGACAGAGAAAGGAGAAGAGGAGCAAATTAGTATTTGCTTTTTTTATGTTTTGAAGCAAAGTTGGAGTTTTATTTAGAAGTGGTTTTAATACTCATTTAAGCATGGCTATTAATAGAGGGAAAGAGAAACATACACATGCAAGAAAAAAGAAGTTTTATACATTCAACGGATCAATGGGTGTGGACTTCTCATAGGACAGTCACTGCAAGCTGTTATTTGCAAGAAGCCTTGTTAGCATTTTGATGGGTAGGAATCAAGAGCTTGTGTGTGTGTGTGTGTGTGTGTGTGTGTGTGTGTGTGTGTGTGTGAGAGAGAGAGAGAGAGAGAGAGAGAGAGAGAGAGAGAGAGAGAGAGAGACTTGGGATTTAGTAATGGGGTTTAAAACCACTAATAATGTATTTTTTTCCCTCCAGCCTTCTGAGGTAAATATTGGTTATGTTAGAACTCTGAGTCTCTGTTTCCCTGCCAACCTGCCTTTAATACCTGTCCACTTGTTAAAAGAGGTGAAGTGGTGCTTTGGAAGTGTGGGAACAATTACTTCAGCCCAAACACCATTGGTACATGAATCACTCACTCATCCTGGGCAGAGGAAAGCATCTTATCCTGAGCTGACTCCTCACTGGCACAGACATGCCACCTGCATGCTGCTTTTGTGGAAGAAGCAATAGTTTCCTTGTTAGGAGGAGACATGTTTGCTTGACATGAAAGCAGTCATGTCTGGGCTAGTCATAGCCAGGGCTAGCTTTTCTTGGTCATCAAACCTACCTCAACCATGGCTTTGAGGCTTCTAACAGCTTATGCCACAGATATGCATTAAAGTTCAGAAATAAATACAGAAGTCCCTTTAGCTGCTGAAGCTGAGCTCAAAACCACTGTCTGCAAGAGACAGCAAATTAGCAGGATTGTCTGAGTCATCTTCATCTGAGCTACTTAAACCTTTCTCTGCTAACCATCCTTTGCTGAGCTTTCTAAGAGTCACAGAAACACACACCTTCATACATTGCTTAATAGATCAACATATAACTACAAAGTTGGTTTGATCAGCAAATAACTGTTTTTCCACAGAGCTGGTAAAATACAGGTGTAGTAGAATATTTTTAGGTGTGTTACTTTTGTTCATGTTGCATTTGTTTAACTCTGTGAAGCTGTGTTACTGTGCCTGTGTGAAACACCTGATAGTCTAATTAAAAAAAAACAACACACAACTGGCCAATAGCAAGGCAGAAGAAAGGATAGGCAGGGCTGGCAGGCAGAGAGAATATATAGAGGGAGAATCTGAGAGAGGGGATCTGAGATCTCGAGCAGCCAGAGGAGGAAGACTTCAGGGGCCAGCCACCCAGCTACACAGCAAGCCACGGAGTAAGAGTAAGATTTACAGGTAAGAGAATGGGAAAAGCCCAGAGGCAAAAGGGAGATGAGACAATTTAAGTTAAGAAAGCTGGCAAGGAAATAAGCCAAGCTAAGGCCAGGCTTTCATAATTAAGATTAAGCCTCCGTGAGTGATTTATTTGAAAGCTGGGTGGCAGACCCTATAAAAGAACAAAATACCAATAACAACTAATGGGCAAAAGACAATTGTTCATCGTCTTTAAGAAACACGTCATCACCAAGTAGAGCAGCTTGAAGGATGAGAATGAGATACTCAAAAGCTATATTTTAGAACCTGATGAAAAGTGTACTAATGTAAAACTGGAGAGCAAGCCCATTTGTTACGAAGAATAAGAAACTAACCATCCTGGTCTTTCTATGTGGTGTTAGGTAGGTTCAGGCAAAGCCAGTCTGCTGTGTTTTGAGTTTTCCTATATGTCATTGCAGAGAGAAAATGAATTTAAAAAACCCAAGTTTGTCAAACCTAATGATAAAAGCAGGTAGCAAGTTAGCTTTGAAAAGTTAGAGTGTAGGGCTAGAGAGATGACTCAGCTGTTAGAGGTTAGGCTCACAACCAAAAAAAAAAAAGCTACAGTATAGAATTTGTGTCTTGTTGGTAGGCAGGTCAACGGTTGATAGTTCAGAGGAATTTGTGGTAAAGGACAAGTAATAGCATGAAACCCCTGAAGTTACAAAAATAACAACTTTCTAAAGGATGGAGAAGAAAAGTCTTGTGGCCTGTGTTGGATGGTTGATTCATGCCAAACCAGTTCATATTCAGAGGTAACTGGTACCTTCTGCGTGCCGGAACTACAGTGAAGGGGGTGGAGGAGCACTGCGAATTCCCATCCACTGACAAGAGAGAGCTATATTTGTAGGATCTGTGCCGTGCATGACATTGCCTCATCATCCTGTCTCTAGAACTTTCAATTATGCCTGAAATTCTCACATCAGCACAGCATTCATCATTTTGCATCATTCTGAGTTCCCAATGTCTTACTATGCACCTGTAATCTCGCCATTGTCCTAGGAAATGGGAGACAGCGACAAGACAATTGCCTGGAAGCTCAAGGGCCAGCTAACCTGGTGATCACAATAGCAAAGGCAAGAGAGACCCTGTCACATAAACAGGAAGTAAAGGTGGAGATTGCCTCCCAAAATTTGTCCTCTGAACTCTATACTCTTGTTGCTTGCCTATACTTACACATAATTTTCAAGGATATATATCATATGCACATATATACACATCAACATACACACGCACAGGGTCTCAACTTTCCCGCAGGTAATCAACATTGAACTATATTTCCTGGCCTTTTAAACATTTCAGATTTCAGATGGCATCTCACTAAGTTGACTGAGCTAACCTTGAACTCCCACTAGAGTCCACATAGGCTTTGAACTTGGGATCTTCCTGCCTCTATCTCCCAAGAACCTGGGATTACAGGCCTGTGTCACTGAGTGCAGATATGTTTTAACTCTATGTTTGATAATGAATATTGAAAGTTGTACAGAATTATTAGAGAAAAGGGGGTCATAGTTTGATGTGAAATGCCCTCTGTAGGTTCATGTATTCAAACTTTGGCTGTCACCTGGGATGAGCATCGAGGTGGGACTGACTTCATTGTAAGAAGTGGCCAAGACTCAAGGTTTGTTAGCCTGTCCTTATTTCCTGTCCTTCTCTGCTTTCTGACTGCAGATGCAATGTGAGCAGTCACCTCATGCTTCAACTGCCAAGATTCGGGAACTTGGTTGGTATAATGGGGCTGTGGTCCTCTAAACTGTGAGCTAGGAGAAACCCTTCCTCCCTTAAGTTGTGTCTTGTCAGGTATTTGGCCAAAGCATTCAGAAAAGTCACTAATGGCGAGCGTCTGATCTATAGAGAAGTGGGGGAGAACTTAGCAATGTCAGCTTCTTCAGATTCTTATTGTGCCCTGTGTGAGATATGGATGCTCATTTCCTCTGGGCATTGAGAAGGAACCTCTCATCCGAAGGTCTTAGGACCTACATCTGAACAGCATCAGGACATCATTCCTAGATTTTATGTCTTGCTTCAGAGAGTCATAGAACTTCAAAGTGACCTTTCTTTTCTGCCATTTTCTTCAAATATATCAAATGTCATTTCTGGAGCAGCCATGTCCTGAACCCCATTACCTTGATCAACTAAATGGAAACTGGTTTAATGTGTAAACTAATAAGAGTTGTACTTAGAGACCAGGAAGACAGTAGTACTGTTTAATTAAGCATATCATCTTTTCAGATCAATCAACCAACAAATTACAAGAGGGTCAAGGAAGAGGTTGAGCTGTAGTTGGAGGGTAGCCATGTCTGTAGGTTAGCCAAGGAACTTCCTGTTCTCACTGCTAAGGCCCAGAGACGTGAGTGAACATGGACAGGGTGCCTCTGGATGATCCCTTGATACTCTTGAGATGGGCCAGTAAAACCAGGTGATGCAAGGCAAATAGTGGGGAAGCCGATTTTTATATTTAACCAGCAGTGAGTGGCGAACAGGGACAAGTGTCCATCAAAGAAGAGTGTGGGAATGCTTCAATCCAGCAGTCCACAGAGCAGTGGAGATGGAGTCTCTGTGTAGAGGCTTCCTAGGAAAGGAAAATACACTCACAAAAAGGGGGCGGTTGTAAAGTTGCATGTAGAAGGAGAAAGGGGCCATCTTGAGCCTTGTCTTGAATGATAATTAAGGGAGAGAGGTGGAACAATTGTCAGGGACTGGTTCCAGGGAGATGAAAGTCCAGTCATTTAATGGGACAGTCAAAAGGTAAATGATTTCCCTCCATTGTGTAGACATGGCATCAAAATGTTGTCAGTTAACTCTCTGGCAACTAGATCCATTTCAAAAGCCATCATCCTGTGAGCCAGGGCCCCATGAGCGAACTGAAAAAACACCAATTTTTAGGAACCTCTGAGCCCCACAGACCTTTAGATTATCTCTCGTGTGTGCTTCATCTGTGGAGGTTAGTCTTTACTTTCTCTTGGATTCCTAGAAGAGACTTGTATTTTTATTTACTTATTTTTTATGTGGCATCAGAATTGAACCCTGAGCTTTGTTTATGCCAGGCAAGTGCTCTACCACTGAGCTACATCGGAGTCATCCCCAGCCTTGTGGCCTCCTGCTCCCCTGCTGAAAGGTTTAATCAAATACACTCTTTGAAAAGAAAACTTCTTCCACTTTTCTCTCAGATAGTGGCCATCTAGGGGAAGCCAAGTGCGTGGAAGGGACACAATCCGTATTAAAATCTTCTGTGTGTCTCAGTACATTTGTAATGGGAGCATGGTGGAGAATGGTTCTTTTCCATAGAAAGCAAGCGTGGTCATCACTGACAGTGAAGTCAGCTCTCAGCAGAGCATGAATAAGTCTGTATAGACCAGTTGATGGCCAAATGACTTATTGTCTTCAAGAATGCTGCAGACAGGACTGTGTTTTGTACCTGTGTGTGCTATAAATTTGCGTTTGATGGATGCTGTGCCCACAAAGAATTTAAAGGTAAGCTACAGCAAATGTCATCTTCATGTGTAGATGCTGCTATTAGAAGTGGAAGTTCTGAAAATGTTTTATCTCCCCATGTTGTTCCATGCCTCTAGGACAGGAAAAGCCTTTTCATTCTTCCCCCTTTTCAAAATAAAGCAGTGGATTCAGCCTCTGCAGTAAGGGCAAAAAGACCATTAATCTGTATTTTATGATGTGGGTAGAGGCTGGTTTGAACATTAGGTCAGAGGGTATAATTTCACTTATTGTTGCAATTTAGAATGATTGAACAAATATCTCTGAAATTTTACTTTGTGAGTAGTCACAAACATTTGTTGGCTATTTATCATAGAAGATCATGAGCCGGTGGTGGTGGCTCACGCTTTTAATCCTAGCACTCAGGAGGCAGAGGCAGGCGGATTTGAGTTTGAGGCCAGCCTGGACTACAAAGTGAGTTCCAGGAAAGGCTCAAAGCTACACAGAGAAACTCTGTCCCCAAAAAAAACAAAAGAAAACAAAACAAAAAACTAACAAAAAAAAAAAAAAAAAAGAAGATCATGTGTGGGGATGAAGATGTGCTTCAGTAGTAAAGAAAGGTTGCTCCACATCTGAGTGAGTACATACCATATTTGTCTTTCTGAGTCTGGGTTACCTCACTCAGGATGATTTTTTCTAGATCCATCCATTTGCCTGCAAACTTCATGATGTCATTGTTTTTCTCTGCTGAGTAGTATTCCATTATGTATATGTGCCACAATTTATTTAGCCATTCTTCAGTTGAAGGGCATCTAGGTTGTTTCCAGGTTTTGGCTATTACAAACAATGCTGATATAAACATAGCTGAGCAAGTGCTCTTGTGGTATGATTGAGCATTTCTTGGGTATATGCCCAGAAGTGGTATAGCTGGATCTTGGGGGAGATTGATTCCCAATTTTCTAAGAAAGTGCCATATTGATTTTCAAAGTGGTTGTACAAGCTTGCATTCCCACCAGCAGTGGAGGAGAGTTCCCCTAGTTCCACATCCTCTCCAGCATAAGCTGTCCTCAGTGTTTTTGATCTTAGCCATTCTGACAGGCATAAGGTGGTATCTCAGAGTTGTTTTGATTTGCATTTCCCTGATGACTAGGGATGTTGAGCAATTCCTTAAATGTCTTTCAGCCATTTGAGTTTCCTCTGTTGAGAATTCTCTGTTTAGTTCTATAGCCCATTTCTTAATTGGACTGTTGGTCATTTTGATGTCTAATTTCTTGAGTTCCTTATATATTCTGGATATCAGTCCTCTGTCAGATGTGGGGTTGGTGAAGATCTTTTCCCATTCTGTAGGCTGTCGCTTTGCCTTGTTGACTGTATCCTTTGAGAGGAGGGTTTATATGAGTGAGAATTGTTGAAACCAAGGTTGGATGAAGCACAGGGACAAATAGCGAAACAAATGGAAACACATAAACTATGAACCAAAGGCTGAGGGGCCGCCAACTGGATCAGGCCCTCTGAACAGGTGAGACAGTTGATTGGCTTGATCTGTTTGGGAGGCATCTAGGCAGTGGTACCAGGTCCTGGGCTCGCTGCATGAGATAGCTGTTTGAAACCTGGGACTTATACAGGGATGCTTGGCTCATTCTGGGAGGAGGGGACTGGACCTGCCTGGACTGAGTCTATCAGGTCGATCTCAGTCCTCGGGGGTGGCCTTGATCTGGAGGTGGTGAGAATGGGGGGTGCACTGGGGGGAAGGGGAGGGGTCAGGAAGGGGGAGAACAAGGGAATCTGTGGCTGTTATGTAGAACTGAATAGTATTGTAAAATAAAATAATAAATAAATAAATAAATAAATAAATAAATAAATAAATATTTCCCTTAAAAAAAAAGAAAGAAAGAAAGGTTGCTGCCCTTCTAGAGGATCTAAGTTTGTGTCCCAGCACCCAAATCAGGCATCTCACAACTGTAACTCCAGCTCCAGAGGATCTGGCACCCTCTTCTGTTTTCCATGGCCGGCCACTCACCCACATGTGGCACATACATATATATACATAAATGTAAATAAAAATATTTTTTAAAGTTAGTTGTTTTATTGTCTTAGAGCTATGGACTCAAATTTTTTGACTTATTGTATTGAATCAATCAAGTATTCTAGGCCACACGTGAGAAGCATAAGGATGCTTTTGTGGCTCCTAAAAAAAATCACTTAGTGTCATTGGTATTTATGGATGATATATTGACTTTGAAAGTCATGTGGGGATAATAGCATGGTAATGTTGATGATAGTGCTTCCTGCACAAGCCAGAAGGTCTGAGTCCAAAACCTAGAACTCATGGTAAGAAGAGAACTAACTCCCTGAAATTGTCCTCTGACTTTCACATGTGAGCTGTGACATGTACATATCATACCCTGACACACACACACAAAAACACACATGCACACACATACGCACCCACACACAAATAATAAAAATAATTTATAGAAATAAGTAGTTTGCAAGAGTCATCTCGGGAGCTGGGTGTGATGCTGTAGACCCATAATCCCTACTACTTGCAGGATTGAGCCAAGAACATGAAGAGTTCAAGACCTGCCTAGGCTTCCTTCTGGAGGTTTTCTGGACTACTGGGTAAGTCATATTTCAAAAATATAGCTTGATGCTTTCACTTACTTGCCCTGGAAAGATTAAAATGAAAAGAAGGCACACCCAAGTCAATAGCAGATAAGAAAACACAGTTTTTCTTTTTGGACAGCTGTATAACCTTAGGGTCAGCTTGGTGCTTAGAGAATTTTTCATTCTGAAATTTGTGAGCGTTTAAACGATATATAGATACCTAAGAATTTATAACAAGCAAATTGACCCACTTAAAATGGAAAAAAAGGAGTCAGTTACATTCATCTGAGTCAGCCGCTAAAAACTTCATACAGCACTGTTGTCTTTTAATTTCTCCTGTTCAGCATCACGGGTAATACTGCTCAGTGCAGAGGGCAAAGATGTACCAACTGGAATATCTACCCCTTCAAATGAACACAGCACATTCTCTGCAGAGACAAGTCAGGGCTGTTGGCTCCACACCATTATCTAAGGAAGGACTTACAGTTGGAAGCCACTGCCTTTCAAACCCCTGTGCAGGCAGCAGGTCGGGGGTCTGGTCCTAACATCATCAGGTCTGCCCTGCTGTCCTCCATTCTCTATCTGAAACTGGCCATCTCTGCTCACCAGATTAATAGAGCTACAGCTAGGCTTTTCTCTGCTCTGCAGACTCAGTTGCCATTTGGCCTCTGATGATTTGCAGACATTAAGAATTTGCCACCTGCTTAGTCTCAGGTGATGTGGTTGCCATGTCCTGCTCTGTATCACTTTAGTTACTTACTCTTTGTAGAACCCTTGAGATCATTGCAGAAGGGGCAAGACTTTGGAAATGTCTTTGCAAGGCTGCATTATCTGACTTCTGAGGACCTCACTTTCCTACTTCCTTGTCTTCTCTGAAAACTTTCCCAGTAATTACTGGACTCAATGAGGTTCACCCCCGGCCCCACCCTCCACATACTCTGCATGCTCTTCTCTGGGTATAACATAGCCATTTTGAAAGTAATGCTCTCGGAGGAGCATCAGTGATGACACTGATGATGAAATAGGGACTATTTTTTCCTCATTGAAGGAGGGGCGAGGAGGTCATTAGACCCTCCCTCCTTGACCTCCTCCCCCATCTTTATGTAAGTCTCCTCCAGCTGCACATGACCTCGGGAAGTGCTGGCTAGAATGTATAGGTGGTTGAAGGCCAGCTGGAAGGGTACTCCATCCCAGCTTTGGGAGGTCATCACCTGTGCTGCAGAGAGACTTATTCTATGATGTAGCATTTTGGGAACCGTGAATGTTTCTTATAGGTAGGTCCAGTAAACTCAGTGATTCACCAAGGTTGATTGTATTGTTCCTTTGGTCTGTCCTTGATGCCCTATTTGGGGTAACAAATTTTTTATTAAGCATCCCCAAGAAAAGTTAACATAACTGAACGTATGAAACTAGCATACAGAATTTTACACAATTAAATATTGTTGCAATTCATTGTATAAAATTAGAACATTTTATTTTTATGAAGCCTGTGCCAATTTGCATGTTACAAATTTGATAATCTGATGAAATTATGATGTAAGGTCTGAAGACTAGATATAAGGAATTTGTTATACCACAAATTGTATTCTAAAATCATTCTCAGGTGACTAGATTAATACATAGTATTGTTTGGGAGCTGCTGGCCTTCATTTTGACAAAATGCCTGACATAAACAACCTAAGAGATGAAGGGATTAACTCAGCCCACACTTCCAGAGGTTTCAGTCCTCAGTCATTGGTAGCAGAGATGCTAGTTTGTGGTGAGGCCGAACACTGTGGTGTCAGGAACATGAGGCAAAGGTCATTCAGTTCATTTTGGACAGAAAGCAGAGAAAAAGAGACCAGGAAGCAGATATAAACTTTAATACCACACTCCCAGGAACCCGCTTTTGCAGCTAGGACCCACTTTCATAATGTGCTATCAGCTGAAGACCAAGCCCTCAATGCAAGAGACAGGGGGCACACACATTTCACATAATACATCCATGAACAGAAGCAGGAACTGTGTGTCTGTTGACTTGTTCTCTGTGATAATCTGCTAGATGCAGAGCGGCACATTCAACAATGAGGATTTCAAGGGTGATTCAAAAGCCTTTTACAAATATTAAAACTCTATGTAAAATATATACTTAAAGTATCTGAGATCTAGAACTCTAGTAAGTACAGTTGTCTCAGTTTTATAGTGGTAACAACTTTGTCTTAGGGTTTCCATGGATGTAGTAAAGCACTATGACCAAAAATAAGTTGGGGAGGAAAGGGTCTATTTCTGCTTAGAGTTCCACATCACAGACCATCACCAAAGGAAGTTAGGACAGGAACTGAAGGAGGGCAGGATTTGAAGCAGAAGCCATGGAGGAATTCTTACTGCCTAGTCCCTCCTGCGTTGCTCAGCTTGCCTTCTTAGAGGCACCACCAATGGGTGACAACTCCCACAGTGAGCTGGACCCTCCCACATCAATCATCAATCAAGAAAATGCACCACAGGCTTCCTCACAAGGCAGTGTGGTGGGGGCATTTTTCTCACCACATTTCCCTCTTCTAGAAGGATTCCAGTTTGTGTCAAGTCAACAGAAAACTAGAAGAACAATCGTGTTCATGTTTGGCAGTTAAGGATTTCATATTTCTGGTCATTTGTGTTTGAGCTTTGGTTTGTATCACAGGCAAAGTTGGTTTAATCTGTGAAACAACCTCTTAGTGGTTTAATTTATACCTGAAAAATAAAAATACCCAAGTGTACCTTTATCTGTGTTTCTCTTGCTCATTGCTTACCTCAAGTTTAATTGTGCTTGGGTGTATGTGTGGTATGTGTGCATGTGCATGTATGTGGGTGAATGTGTAACATGAATCTTAAATGGTCTTATTAATAAAAAAAAAACCCTCAGTGCCAGCTATTGGGGTAAATTCTGAAAGATCAGAGAAGCAGAACAAGCTACAGTAACCTTACCTCACCAACTTCTCAGTCGATCCTGTTTCCATGAATCTTCAGACTGAAAGCTTCTGAATCCTCACCTGAATTGGTCTCAGCTGAACTGCTGCTAAAAGGCTAAAAGCTTAAAAGCCTCTAGTTCCTGGTCTTCATGCCTTATATACTTTTCTGCTTCCTGCCATCACTTCTGGGGATTAAAGGCATGTGTCTTTCCCAAGCAAGACATGAGATCTCAAATCATGGGATGAAAGGCGTGAGTCACCATGCCTGGCTGTTTCCAGTGTGGCCTTGAAGTCACAGAGATCTAGATGGATCTCTGCCTTCCCGAGTGATAGGATTAAAGGTGTGTGTGTGGCCTTTTCTGGCCTTTAAGTCTACCTAGTGGCTGTTCTGTTCTCTGATCCTAGATAAGTTTATTAGGGTGCACAATATATTGGGGGACACAATGTCACCACATGAATGTTCATAACTGTACCTGTGTAGAGGTCAGAGGTGGTCATTGAACATTGTTCTTTATAGCTCTCCACCTTACTAACTTTAGACAGGATTTTTTTTATAAACTTAAAGCTTGCCATTTTGGCTAGGATGGCATTGCCACTTTGGCTAGGCTGGCTTGCCATTTTTGCTAGGCTGGCTAGCTATAAGCTTCCAGGATCTGCCTGTTTTTGTCCCTCAACACTGAAGTTATAGCAGCCATGCCTGGCTTTAATATGGGCTTTGGGGATGCGAACCCAGATCCTCATGCTTCACAGCTACTGTCTGAGCCATCTTCCTGGGTCTCTGGATTTTGTTTCAGGATACATTTTTCCTTTGTAGTCCAGGCCGACCTTAAAGTAGCTATCCTTTTTCCTCAGGTTCCTTCCCAGGGTCACAGGTGTGTACCACCATGCTTTCCCCTGAAATCCAAAATTTTAGGAATGATGTTTGGAATCAAATAGAAAACATTCTAATACTCTCAAAATTCAGTTGTTCATTGACTTGGACTTTTTGGTAAATCAGGTAAGACAGTGGTTGTGTGGACCACCTGACCTCCAGAGGGCTTTTACAGGACATAATGTACCCTCAAGAACCAGAGTGGAGTGATCTGACTGGTAATCACCCATTATTTTAATCTTGAAGAGCTTTAAATAGAAAAGGGTGGCCTGTCTCTCAATATTGTTGAGCATAAGTGACTGAGTGCTGAGTTTTAAATGGGACGTCCACATCCAACTCTGCCCAAGACTCAGAGAACACTACAGAAGACAGGAAGAACTGGAGGATGGAGAAGAGTGCTGTGAAATACGGTCTTCTGGACATGGAATGGCTGTTGTACCCATGAGCTCAAAGAAACCTTGGTTGCCTGTGCAAGACCTGCACAAGAGGATGGAATCAACATTCTATTGTGCATGGATCGGGGAAAGGCTCATGAGGCCCCTCCTTCAGCTGAGAAGCTATTGGCAGTTAATGGCTGTGGGAAGACAGAGCAATTTTTCTTTGGGGGTGCAGTTGCTCGTAGGTAATTATACTCTTGTGGATGCATCTATGTGCATATGGGAAGTGCCATAGGATTTAGTGGATAGAAGAATGAGGAGGAGGCAGCAACATGAGGCTTGGAGGAGGAGTAGCAGTGGATATCATCAAAACACATTATATACATGTACGAAATTCTCAAAAATAAATGAAAATATTATTTGAAAAAGTAAATGGAGAGTGATGCAGACACTTGATACTGACCTTTGACCTGCACATATGATAGGCATACACATGCAAACACATAGATAGGGAATTGGAGAGATGGCTCAGGGGTTAAGAACACTGGCTGCTCTTCCAGAGGTCCTGAGATCAATTCCCAGCACCTACATGGTGCCTCACAACTGTCTATAACTGGAGTCCTATGTGATCTGATGCCCTCTTACTGTGTTCAGACATATGCACATACAAAATACCCATATACATAATATATAATCAAATAAATTAAAAAGCAAAGAAAAACAAGCATGTGCATACCCACAAAATAAAATATAGAAATAAATGAAGAAAATAATCTGGCACAATGATTGATCATTAAACATCTATAAGTTTGTACTTTATAAACATAGAAGCATGCCTAATAAAACTGTTTTTAATCATAAAACTGGTACTTTTTAAAACAAAGATAGTGTCATGTATTATTGTCATAATGACATTCTATTTTTTTCTTCAAAGCCCAAAGGAAGCTAATCAGGAAAGGGACACTCCATTGTGCAGTGACGTATTTCATGTATGATATGGCAGCAGCTATGCTGAAAGCAGTGGTGAAAAATGAATGGCTTTGTCTTTGACAATTGCAGATATGATTCCCTTATCCTTAGTGAGTTGAAAGATAACAGCTCTTTATCAGAGGAGCATCTCTCCCGGGGCCATTTTCCCCTTTCCTAGACTCCGGGGAGTTTAATGGAGATGAATGTAAAATTGTAAATCTGCTTATTCATACATTCCTTCAGTTTTTTTTTTCTGACTGCACACTTTTATGAATGTTTTGGAATAGCTAATCTCATCTGTAAAATAAACTGCAAAAGCATTTGCATATCGATGTGTTGTGACTCTTTCCTCCCACCAACCTGTTAAGGGTAGAGTACATCCACAGGAATAAAGAGCTAATGGACTCCTATCTTTGTTTAGTTATTAGTTTGGACCCTAGAATGTTACCCATCCCCATTGTTTCTCCTCAGTGATGTCTGGAATGAGTTGAGATCACAAATTATGCTTCAGCAATGAGTAAATAATTTCAATCAACGTGTGTTTTTTGTAATGGTTATTTTCTGGTTATCAAAATCTTATGGCGGACTCTTGGTAAGCACTGGAGTTTAAAATGAAATGAGGGGCTGGAGAGAAGGCTCTTAAGAGCACTGATTGCTTTTTCAGAAGACCTGGGTTCAATTCTCAACCCCTACATGGCAGCTCACAATTGTACCAAATAACAGGTCTAGGGAATCCAATGACCTCTTCTGTCCTCCATGGGCACTGCACACATAAGTGTTCAAAAGCAAGCAATACACACTTAGTCATAAAAAATAATAAAATTAGAGAAGTTAATGCATTCTTCCGAGCATTGCTGAAAATATTTATTAACTCCTAATAACCTCATTTATTAACTCTTATAAAAATACTAACCAATATCTAAGCAAGCAGATCTGTTAAGGGTGCTGAGAACATCTTCATGATACAGTTCTTCGGGGGGGCTTGTCTCTGGCTGTGTGAAAAGAAGGTGTGGTTCCTTGAAATTTGTTTAAGAATCACTTTGGTGAAGATGGTGAACATTAGCATCAACAACCTTTAACAAAGGACACATACCCTCAAGGTATCATCAGAGCTTTTAAGATCCAGGCTTTCATGCTTCTGCAGTGGATTAGTCTGCTCTGGCTGCCATGGCAAATGCCCACAGAATAGGTGCCTCAAATAATCTCTTCTCATGTTTCTGAGGCTTAAAAGTCTGAGATCATGGCGTCCTTGTGTTGGTTTCTCCCAAGGTCTCACTCCGTGTCTGAGAAATGGCCATCCCCTGGTACATGCATCTTCATACTGTCTTTCCCAAGTCCTGTGGGCCTTTATCCATCTTACAAGAACAGGTTGGACTGAATTAAGACTCACTCTAAGGACCACATTTCAAATGAATTATCTTTTTAGAGCCTCTAGGTCCTGTTGTAATAATAAACAGATTTTGACAAGTTTGGCTTTTCTTAGAGGTCCACAGATTGCTCCGTCTCTCAACTGAAGATTTAGCAAAGGTGCTTTGCTGGGTGTGACAGAACACACAGGCAAAACATCCATATATGCAAAAATAATTATACGATGAAGAAATGAGGTATAGAGTCACGTGAGCTACTCTAGAGAAGAGACTGATGAGGGAAAGACCCTGATGATGATGATGATGATGATGATGATGATGATAATAATAATAATAATAATAATAATAATAATAATAATAATCTGCCCTTTACTCTCAGTGTATGGGAGTTGACTTTCTTTGGAGTGGTTAAGACAGAGGGGTCTTCCTTTTGATGCCTAGTCAGTTTGACTAGGCCTATTCGGATTAGTGACTGTGACTCTTTCTCTCTCTTAAGTTAAAGATTTACTTATTTTTATTTTAGTGTATGTGTGTTTTACCTGCCTGTAATGTGAGCATACTACATGTGTGACTGGTGCCTGAGGGGACCAGAAGAGGTTCTGGATTCTGGGGATCTGGAACTAATGGGTGGTTGTGTTGTGCCCAGGTTGCAAGACCCCCAAGGAAGACCACCACAGAGCCAATATCGGATGCAAGCACACAGAGGTTTTTTTTAATAACAAAACAATCAAGTCAGGGGCTTGGTCTGAGAGTCCAATATCTGATACCCTGGGTAGAGGAGGACAGCCCTGAGCACTCACTTTAAGAAGTTTATATAGGAAAGGTTTACATGCAGCTTGGGTCTGGACAAGGGGGCTAAGGGTGAGGTAGTTCTTTGAAGTTCCTGGCTGAACTATAAGCATGCAGCTACTGATGGCTAACAGGATTCAGGGTATCCACAGAGACATAATTTTTTTACTCCCTATGTCCTGCTTTTGCTGAACTCAGGATATATACATTCAGATTTATTGTTTCAGTCCTATTTTCCCATAAGTTCAATTTCTGGTCAGTTGAGTCCATTACTTCCCATATCCTGTTTTACCAAGTCCAGGATATATAGATTTATTGTTTCAGTCTTATCTTCTCATGAGTTCAACTTCTGGTCAGTTCTAAAACTGCTGGTCAGCAAATACCTTTTGGGAGAGGGGACAGTGTCTCTCAAGATGGCTACTGATTTTTTCCTTTCAGTTGTAAGTCACAATGTAAGTGCTGGGAATTGAACTCAGGTCCTCTGGAAGAGCATCCAGTGCTATTAACTGCTGAGCCATCTCTACACCCACATATTTGCTTTTTAAAACTGATTTATTTGAGGAGCGTTTTTCAAAGTTTTAACTTGATTGGATGGCCCATAGCATGTGAGTCCATTTTGGTTTGTTTTGTTGGGCCAGGAGCTAAGTATAATATAATATAATGGCAGTTTATACATTTAATATTGCAAATACAGTCACATTTTGGGGTTGGTTTATGACTTCAGTATGTGAAATAGGGAAGGGATTAAGGTTTGTCCTGTTACCCACCTAGCAATTACTTTCATTTTTGCTTTGATGAAACATATGACACAAACAACTTAGGAGAAGATTTATTTTGGTTCAGTTTTAAGGAGTTTCAGTCTGTTATGTGGGGAATACATTACAAAATTTATGATGGCTGGCATTTGTGAACAAGACTCCTCACAGCTCTGTAGAAAGGAAGCCGAGCACCCAAGTTGGAACCAGAAGCAAGTATAGCCTTCATGACATCCCCTGTGACCCATCTGTATCAGCCAGGCCCCATGTCCCAACATTTCTACAACCTCCCAGAACAGTACTGCCAGCTGAGAATTGCCTGTGGGAGACATTTCATATTCAAACCACACATACCCATATCTTTAAAAAGTGTTATCTAGAAGGAGGTCAGTCCAGGGCATGGTGTTCACTCCTGTTAGTCAGGTAGGAAATGTTTAATCATTAATGTCAACATTTACCAATGTCAACATTTTGTTCGCGTCCAGATAGATAAGCACCATGATCTTGTTTTTATATCAAGACATCACAGCTACATAGTGTACTCACTTGATCTTGATGTTCTGAATGACTGTTTATGTATGGCAAGAGGACATTAAGTCCTGTTAGCAAGTTCCAACCCAGACCTTACCTAGATAACAAGGGGTTGCTTTACTTTGTCTCCCAGCATCATTAAAAAGTGGAGGGAAAGAGCTGAAATACAACACTGGTTCTACTTTACCAGTGTGAAACTATGTACTTTCTTTATTAGTGTGAAACTATGTACTTTTGGCCAATCAAATGTGGAAAGCTTTTCTAATAAGCTGCCATGTAGTAATGATAAATAAGTGTATTACCTCCCAAGGAGGGTAAATGGATAAGCTAGAAGGTGAAACAGAAATTTGCGCTAAACTGCATCACAAGATTCAGGTGTTGACTCATTAGCAAAGCTCTATTACCTGTGGTTACTCAACATCATGGGAATGTTTGAGCATGTGTCACTCAAGTGAAGCACAAACACATGATGCCATGGCAAAGGTAATGGGGTGGATTTCAAGGGCACAGGGGAGCTTGGCCTTTGATGGCAGAGTTGAGTCTGAACTTTGACCTTTTCTGAATGTCTGTCTCATCATCTATGAAGTCATAGAATTACTATGTATGGGAGAAACTAAAGAAAATAATTAGATTTAGGAGGTGGGAGGTGGTGGTGCATGCCTTTAATCCCAGCACTTGCAGGGTGGAGGCAGATTTCTTTGAATTTAGGGCCAGCCTAGTCTACATAGTGAGTTCTGGGGCAGCCAAGGCTACATAATGAGACCACATCTCAAAAAGAATTGGATTTAGTATTTCTATCTGGCAAACAATAGAAAGTAATCTCAGCCAGAAGGAGGAAGAGGAAGACAAGGAGGAAGAGAAAGAGGAAGACAAGGAGGGAGAGGAGGAGGAAGAGGAAGACAAGGAGGAAGAGGAAGACAAGGAGGGAGAGGAGGAAGAGGAAGATAAGGAGTAAGAGGATGAGGAAGAGGAAGACAAGGAGGAAGAAGAGTTCTCTTGACATCTTTCTTTTCCTGTCTGTGGTGAAATCTACAATCTTTCAGCACATATTATACTCTGTACTGAATCAGGCCCCTTCACCATCTCTTCCACTTCCACCCTATGCAGTTCACCATCATCTCTCAGTGTGAACTGCTACAAATTCTTCTTGCAGAAATTGGCTCATCATTTGAGACTCTGTTCAATCAAACAGAAAATGAAAATCTGACTCTTGCTGACCTTTCTCCTCTGCTCTCACACAGCAGTCTGTTTTCGATCTACAGAGGTACTAGAATTAAGGTACCCATCTATGTGCCCCCACCAAGGGAGCAAAACTTAAACTCCTTATGATGGCTTTCTAGTCTGGGTTCACTTGACATTTTCTGCCGCTTGAGCTTATGCCAGCCTCCCTAGAGTCCTTCCGTCCTCACATTCACTGAGCTCATTTCCGGGCCAGGGATTCTGCTGCTGGACATACTATTTCTTCTAAGATGAAACCAGATGTCCCATCGCCTGACTTTATAGAAGTCTGATTAGATATCAGGAGCTTTGAATGACCCAGATGGACATCTTGTCTAATGTACCATTCTCTTCCAATTTCTCTCAGTTCCTTTTGTCGGCTGGAACCTTTTACAGAGCCCTTGTCACTGGTTACAGTTATTATTTACACTATATACTTGTTTGCTGTTCATCTGGTCTACAATACTATAAACTCAAGCAGGTATCCACACAGGCCTGACACTGTAATTGTCTGGCAAATCAGCTGAATAAATTATCATTGCATCACTGCTCATGCAATGTTAGTTTTCTATCTTTCAGGTTTTCCTTTCTCATTCAGCCTAATTGTGACCTCTTGTTGCCTGTATCCTGAAGACATTTCTTGTAAGTTGAATATAAAATGTTCTTGATGGCTCATATGGGGGAGATTTGGCCCCTAGCTTGTGAAATACCGAGTGATGGTTAGATCATGAGGGTGGTCATTTCATCCACTGATGAGCCACAGTGAATGGGATGCTAGGAGGTGGGATCTACACTGAGAAAGCAGGTCACTGAGAAAGTAAGCCCTTGAAGGTGTGTCTTGTCCTGGATATTTTCCTTTCTTGCTCTGTTTGCTTCTCACCACGGTGTCTATTTCATCATCTGCTAAAAGCAAAGCTATATACCCATTGACTGTAACCTCTGAAACCATCAGCCAAGTGAGAAGTTTCTCGCTTTCAATCAGTTTTTCTCAGATGGAAAGCTGGTCAGCACAGCCTGGATTTGCCAGTAGCTGTGGTTCATTCTAATTGAACAGTAGGATTTCTAGGTGCCTAGTCAGAATGTAGGAGGTGTTAAGTTCTGTGTGGTCGGAAAGTCAACATTTTAATTATTATTAATACAAAAGAAAAGACTTAAATTGGGTCTAGAAAGATGGCCCAGCTGTTAGGAGCACTCGCTGCTCTTGCAGAGGACCTGGGTTCAATTCTAAGCACCCACATAGCAGCTCACAATAATCTGTAACTCCAGTTCCAAGGGATCTGGTGCCCTCTACTGGCATCTATGGGCACCAGACATGCAAGTGGTTAACACATGCAGGCAAAACACCTGGACACATAAATTTAAATTAGAATTTTAAAAGGAAAACATTTAAATTAATAAAGGGTAAAGAAAGACCAAACAGAAGAGAAAGGAAAAAAGTGGAAGTACCAACATGACTATTTAAACAATGAAGTTTACCAGGAGTGATGTACACCTCACTTCTTCCTGCTGAAGCAGCAGGATTATGTGTGGGAAACATAATGAAGCAGCATTTACAAAAGACGTTTACCATAGCAAAGAATAAAATTAATTGGAGTAAACCCAATTTCTACAAAGAGGCCATGGAGAAGAATTTTTCCTTAAGTTCCTTTCCAACTTAATTTAAAAAGGATGATTCTTTTGCCTTGGGTCCTGACACAAGGGATTTCCCAGTCAGGGCCCATTGAAATCTCTGCCTTCTAAGTTGTTAAATTTTATCAAAATTGGGTAATCAGGAAGGACATTTTCGGAATCTCCTCCTGTTGGGTGGCCTGCAGACAGGCCTTTTGGTTTAAACACCCTTTGGTAGTGCAGTATCATATCTTGTATTTAAACTAGTCCCTTTCTCTTCTTCCTTTTTTTTTTAAAATTGAACTTTTTTGCATTTATTTATGAATATAAGTGTTTTGCTATGTATATGTCTGTGTACATGTGCATGGCTGTGGAGGTCAGAAGGTGGAGTTGCATCCCCTGGAACTGAAGTACAGACAGTTATAAGCCACCATGTGGGTGTTGGGAATTGACCCTGGGTCCTCTGCAAGAGCAATACTTGTTCTTAACTGCAGAGCCATTTCTCCAGCCCCTTCTTTCCTTTTTTATAGTTAGGAAGAGTTTAATAACTTCTCTTCACTAAAATTTCCCAGGATGCTATCATACGGTCTCCCCAGTTGAACTCTCTAGAAGCCACTGAACAATTTTCAGTCATCAGAAGACTTTTTTCAAGGTGGCTCTCCTTTTCATTTTAAGACATAACTGTCATTTCTTCCATTGATAATGAGAACTATGTTTACAGTTTCATATGTTGCATGAAAGCATATCTATCCCTCCATGTTAAATTTGTCATCTGTTTTCTGACTTTCTCTTCCTCATTGCTAATAGTATCATCTAGTCCTGAACTGCTTTCCTTCACTCACTTGCTTGTTTGAATCTTCTCTGAAGTCACTGAACATTGTTCCAAGAAGTTTTTAGTCTTTTTATAACGTTTCAGTGTTTTTGGATTTATTATTAAGGAGTTATAGGGTGTGTGTGTGAGTGTGTGTGTGTGTGTGTGTGTGTGTGTGTGTGTGTGTGTGTGTGTTTCTAGGCTGTTGTGCATGTGTTGACAGGATGCATGTATCTTTTAGTTTTTATTTTCTCTTTTCCTCACTCTACTTTTTGGTTTATTTTATGTTGGTCTTGTTGGCAAGCTATGGTCTCTGCTACTATAATGGGGAAGAAGCAAACACTAGTATCAGAAATAATAGGGTGGTCTGAGGCGTGGGGAAAATCATCAGAGAGAAGGAGGAGTGAAGAAGTTCAGTCTCTGCACAAATAATCAGACCCAAGCATTGTCTGCAGGAGTGCATGTTCACAAAGTGGCCGGATTGGCTTTAAGCACAGCATCTTTCGGTCTCCTGTTCCTAGGTCTCACATGCCCAACACTTGTGCAGGTCTAAGTGAAGCATCTATGCCTTCCACTAGTTTGAGGCACTGTCAGGTTCAAAGACATATTAGTTACTGTTTCATTGCTGTGATAAAACACCATGGCCAAGGCAACTTATATAAAGAGGGGTTTAGTTAGACTCCGGGTTCCTGAGAGCTCAGAGTTCATCACCAGCAAGACAGGTAAGTATGGCAGAAGACAGGCATAGTGGCAGGAGCAGCAAGCTGGGAAAGCAAATCTGGGTTTTGTTTGTTTGTTTGAGATTTATGTTGTCTTCTTCTTTTATGTGTATATGTCTTTTACTTGCATGCATGTCTATGTACCATGTGTGTGCAGTACCTGTGGAGGCCAGAAGAGGGCATCAGATCCCCTTGGAACTGGAGTTACAGGTAGTTGTCCGTCACCATATGAGTTCTGAGGAAGGAGCCAGGGTCCTCTGGAAAGAGCAGTCAGTACTATTAATTGCTGATCCATATCTTCAGCCCACGAGAGCTCACAATTTAAAGCACAAGCAGGAAGCAGAAAGTCATCTGGGAGTGGTGTGTGGCTTTCAAAACCTCAAATCCTACCCCAGTGACATACTTTCTCCAACAAGGTCACACCTCCTTACTTTACCCAGAGAGCATCACCAACTGGAGGGCAAGCCTTCAACCATCTGAATCTCAGGGGAGTATGCAGATGTAACCAACCGTCTTCTTAAATAAGAACCACAGAACCAATGCAAAGAAGAAAGCCAAGAGGTCAGAGCTAAGAGCTAAAATCTCACCCTTCCTCCTGCGGTGGTCCTACCTCTCCGAACCAGAGCTACTTCCTGTGCCTGTCTTTTTATAGTGTTTCTGTTCTGCCTTCTCATTGGTTGTAAACCCAACCACATGACCGCTTCGTCACGGCCTGTCTGTATAGACCTCCAGGTTTTCAATTGATTGGTATTGAGATTAAAGGCGTGTGTATCTAATACTGGCTGTATCCCTGAACACACAGAGACTTACCTAGCTCTGCTGTAGCATGAATCTTAAAAGTTCTTATTAATAAAATCAAACCCGAGGCCAGTTATCGGGGTCCATGCTGGTAGATCAGAGAGACAGAACAAACCACAGCTATCTCACCTCGCCGGATCCTCAGCTGGTCTTGTTTCCTCAGACTGGAAGCTTCTGTGTCCTCATCCAGAATGAATCTCAGCTGAACTGCTGCTCCAAAGCCTGAAGCTTAACCAGCCACATGCTTAACCAGCCAAAAGCCTCTAGTTTCTGGTCCTCATGCCTTATATATCTTTTTGCTTTCTACCACCACTCCCTGGGATTAAAGGCTGGCTTTCTGGGATTAAAGGTGTGTGTCACCTTGCTTGGCTATTTCCAATGTGGCCTTGAACTCACAGAGATCCAGGGGGATTTCTGTCTCTGGAATGCTAGGATTAAAGGCGTGTGCTATCACTGCCTAACTAGTGGCTTGTCTGTTCTCTGACCCCAGGTAAGTTTATTAAGGTACACAATATTTTGGTGACACAATACCACCACACTCTGCCTACCAAGTGTTGGGATTACAAGCGTATGCCACCACTGCCCTGTTTTCCTATGGCTTGCTAATAGCTCTGACCCCCGGGCAACTTTATTTATTAACATACAAATAACATTTGAATACAAATAAAATATCACCATAGGAGCATTCTCATTGAAACCATCCCACTAAACGACAACTCAGGTAACAATTACTAGCCAGTAGGGTGGGGATCTTTTGCTCTAGTTGAGTCAGAAAAGCATAGGGAATAGTTTAGCAACCAGGGACTCCACTCAGATTGGGCTATGTGTGCCCTCCTCTTCTAATAATGCATTTGGAAGCTTGAAATCCTTAACTGCACGTGCATACCCTTCTCTGAACATTGTACCTTGCAACCTGTTAGCAACCTAGGAATCCCATGTACATCAGGCTGCAATGTACTTGGTTTAAAGAACAGAAATAAATCATTCCCTTTAGCATCCTATTCATAACAACTAGTATCTATCCAAAGGTGTCCTAGAACACATTCTGAAACCAAGAGAGATGGGCTGATCTGGCCTAAGCTGGTTTTGGATACATTCACAGTAAGGCAGACTATATACTTTGAGTAAAGTTTATAGAGTGAATCCTGTATTTACAATCTCATGCCTATTCATAGTTGTGAATGCAAAAGATTAGAATCAGATGTATCATGGGAAGGGATAAATACAATGAGCAAAAGTTTACCCAATCCAAACCTGTCAATCAAAATAGAGAACCGGCGTCGCTATATTCTCTAGCAATCAAACGTCTCCCTTTCTTGAACCTTATAAATGGAAGCCACCCCAAGCAATGACCAGAGCCCTTGAGTTCTTCCACTCACGTGTCCATTGTCACCCTTGACAGCATGTCCTGATATGTCCCTTTGCTTTGCTCTGAGTCCATTTCCCTGGTACTTTGCATACCTGTGGGTGATTATCTTTATTCCTTGACTAAGATGCCAACAATCTGAGGCCATCTGGTAACCTAACCACTGGTAACGCCCAGAGAGAAGGCAAAGATAGCTCTTGTAGTGCTGAGATTTGGCTGCTTAGTTCCCCGTGGTGTTTGGCAGCGGTGAGGGGAGACCCTAGGCTTCTGGGAGTGAGGGTGGAGCTGTGCCTCCATCCTTATCACCACTGACCCAAGTGAATATCACCAAGTGAAGCCACTTTGTGTTGATATCTGCCTATAACACCAGCACTTAAAAGGCAAAGGGGTATACAGAGTTTGAGGCCAGCCTAAGCTACGTAATAATGGTGGATCTTGAGAAAAAACAAAAAACCAAAACCCAAAAAAACATAAGTAGTGTTATAGGGTTTTTGCAGAGTTTCCCTTGGTTGTAGGTTATTTGTACTCCATGTAAAATGTAAAATGTTAAAACAAGAAACAAAAAAACACCCTTAACCACATATCTACCAGTACCTGAGTAATCGGTGCATTCAGTGGGTAAACAGCATCATTATTAAATAATCAAACATGGTCTGCATATGAAGCACACTAATTGTTAGATGTTTTCCTTTTGCCGTTTATTAGGGGAGATGGACAGGTCTCTTTCTCTGGGACAACAGACCTAAGAGTGGCTTTTATCTGGCCTTGCCAGGAACAAACTGTTATACATCATGCAGAGCTGGTTCTGATTTTGCCTCTAACTGGAATTTCAAAATTGCCAAAGCAGGAAGACTGAATTTCAATTAAGCAATGAAGGAGAATTTCATCCATGGCCAGTGATTGGAGACGTGTCAGACAAACAAGCAAACCTACTTCTCAACTCTTTGAGGTCAGGAGAGTATAGATATAGGGTCAAAGAATCTAGGGAGAGTGGTGGGCTTACAAATGGGAGGGATATTCACGTCTTTGATGGGAACTAGAGATTTCCCAGGAAACTGGCTACCACCTCTCCTCATTCCTTTAATGGTTCTTTCCACTCAGGCATGGCAATTGTCAGGTGTTATGGTGCTGGAGGGTGACATTAGCATGCAAATTGGATTATAATGAAGTTAGAGGTTGTGCTAACAACCATCTTGACTCCAGCTAGTCAGTCTAAAGAGCAACTTCTGGCCCACAGACACCCTGTCCTCAAAGATAAACAAGCTAAACCTGGGCACAGTCCCATGCACCTGTCACCCCCATGTTGTGGGGAGGAGATGGGAGCGTGTCTGGGGCTTTCTGGCTGCCAGTCTAGCTCTGGGTTCAGTGACGGAACATGTCTCAAAGAATAAAACAGAGAGTAACAGAACAGGGCATTTGATGTCCTCCTCTGGCTTACACGTGTATACATCTCCAAGTACATCACACAACACATGTACACGTACATGCATGCACACACATAAGATAAGCATGATTGGGATGAGATAGAAATCAAGCTAGTCATCTAGGTAGTTCTCAGATTAACACAGCCGTCTGTGATTATTCCCTTATGAGTTGTGGGTATGTGTCAATGCAAACCTGCATTTAGTATATGGCTCTTTTTTTGTTATTATTTTATTTTATTTTACAATACTATTCAGTTCTACATAACAGCCACAGATTCCTTTGTTCTCCCCACTCCTGCCCACCTCCCCTTCCTCCCAGCCCACCCCCCATTCCCACCTCCTCCAGAGCAAGGCCTCCCCCGAAGACTGAGATCGACCTGATAGACTCAGTCCAGGCAGGTCCAGTCCCCTCCTCCCAGATTGAGCCAAGCGTCCCTGCATAAGTCCCAGGTTTCAAACAGCTAACTCATGCAATGAGCCCAGGATCTGGTACCACTGCCTAGATGCCTCCCAAACAGATCAAGCCAATCAACTGTCTCACCTATTCAGAGGGCCTGATCCAGTTGGGGGCCCCTCAGCCTTTGGTTCATAGTTCATGTGTTTCCATTCGTTTGGCTATTTGTCCCTGTGCTTTATCCAACCTTGGTTTCAACAATTTTCACTCATATAAACTCTTTCTTGCTAATTAGTTGTATATGGCTCTTAAATCATGTTCACCATCTGCTTTAGTAAAGGACTTTTAGGAAGCCAAAGGTAGTATTATTGACATCATTGCATGAACTGTATAGGAGTAGATACCATGACATTGTCTTTGCAAAAAGGAAAACCACCACAGCATTCTGAGCCTAACTACCAAGGAGGTCAGGAATGACAGCTCCGATCTGCCTCTGGATCAGTGGGAAGCAGCAGGATTTACAGAAAGAAAGCAGAGTGCTCTTGGTTGGGAAAAAGGAAGCACATGTTCTTAGTTCTGTTCTGTTTGGGGAATGGTTCTAGTCTCCTTCTGTTGTTGTGATAAAACACGCTGACCAGAAACAACTTGGGGATAAAGGGTTTATTTCATCTTACACTTTCAGGTCACAGTCCATCACTGAGGGAAGTCACAGCAGAAACTCAAACCAGAAATCATGGAGGAATTCTGCCTACTGGCTTGCTAACTGGTTCATGCTCAGCTAACTTTCTTATATAGCCTAAGTCCACCGGCCTATGGATGGTGCCACCCACAGTGGGCTGGCCTCCCACATCCATCACCAGTCAAAACGGCCTCTCATAGATACAGTCACTGAGCAATCTGATCAAGGCACGGACACGGACAGGATTGACAGATTGATAGCTCTTTCTCGATTCCGTCATTTGAGGTTCCTCCATTTGAGGTTCTCTATTCCCAAATGACCTTAGGTTGTTTCAAGTTGACAATAAAAATTTAAACAGGTCAGTGGGTGAAAGTGAGGTTATTGAAATCCAAGCTTAATCTAACATTGAGAACTGACATAGCACTTTGTTTTATTTTTAATTTATCTTTGATGGATGCCATAAAAAGCCAAAGGCTTGAACATTTTTGGCTTTTTTCATAGTAGTTTTTGTTTCCTTATGTATGCAGTAAACCAATGAGACAGAAGGTGGATTTACAGCTAAATCCTCTTGGTTATAGTACAGGTGCTCTCCATTCTATACTTAACCCAACATCTACCAAAGAATCAGAGGAGTCTCACATCCCAAGATTCTTTCCTTTCTCTTCCAGAACCCTGTGTCTGTGAGCAAGGCCTGTTCTACTAACTCGAACTTTGGTGGCACCAGATGACAAACTGTTCTCTGCAGTAACACACACCACATACATATTTGTAACCAGATCTGCACTTGAATGCTTTTTAGCCCCATGCTGAACAGTTGTGACACCAGCTCTGCCCTACAGTTGAACTCATCCTGACACTATCTTTCTGGAAGGAGGAATTTTAGGTAGTGACCTGTGCTCCTGAATGACCAAAAACAAGCCAGGGAGTCCTGCCCTTTGCCCTGGGGTTCTAAGGACACCTTACAGAACTCCAGAAGAACGGTCTCCTTGCTAGATGGCTAGGTTATCACAAAACGTAGAACCCAAAAGGAGTAAAACACAGAACATACAGACAGTGGGAGACCAGGGACAGGGCACAAGCCATGGTGCCCTTGACCAGTGACCTGCAAGACCAGAGGATTCCCGGGTTTAAATGATCGGGGTGTAAAATGTCATTTTCCTTTCTTTGCAACCTCAAAAACTAGTATTTCATATTTTGATATGGCACCAAGTAGTCATTTAGCTCCAAATCACAAGGAATGAAGATACACGTTGACTTGGTGGAGGGTGAATGAGTGAAACCTAATCACTTGTGGGAAGAGGACAAGTGTATGAAGATCACTCACAGGCTTTGGAGAACCTTGGAAAAATGGGATAAGGTGGCTTCCATGGAGATAGGTTGTAAGGCAGAGATGGGCTGGGTTGTTTGCATTTGTTGAAAGAATACATTGACTCCAAAACTGGTGAAGTCCCTGTGTTAATTTACTAGGCTATCACGACTAAATACTACACAGACTAGAACACACACACACACACACACACACACACACACACACACACACACATCACTGTTTACATAGATTTTCTTTTACTGGTACTAAGGATGGAGCGTATGGCCTCACTCAGGCTGGACATGCATTCTATCATTGGGCTACACTCCCAGCCCCACAGATCCTTCTCTTCCCCATGGGTTTTGAAGCCTAGAAGGCCACATTCAAAATGTTAACAGGTTTACTCCTCTAGAGGCCTCTCTCCTTGTCTTGTGGGTGGCTACCTTCACCTAGTCCCCTCTTAGCCTTCTCTCCATGCATGTGAAATCCCGCTGGATGAGCGTCTGGCCTTATGGCATGTGCTGGTTAGTTTTACGTCAACTTAGCACAAGTTAGAGTCATGGGAGAGGAGAAAAATCTCAATTGAGATGATGCCTCCATAAGATCTAGCTGTAGGCGAGCCTGGAGGGCATTTTCTTAATTAGTGATTCATGTGGGAGGGCCTAGCCCAGTGTGGGTGGGGCCACCCATGGGGCGGTCCTGGGTTCTGTAAGAAGGTAGGCTGAGCAAGCCAGTATGCAGCATCCCTCCATGATCTCTGCAGCAGCTCCTGTCCCCAGGTTTGTGCCATGCTTGAGTTCCTGTCCTGACCTCCTCCAATGATGAACAGTGCTACAGAAGTGTAAATCAAATAAACCCTTTCCTCCCCAAATTTGCCTTTGATCCTGGTGTTTCATCAGAGCAATAATACCTTTAACTAAGATTAGCATCATTTAGTTTTATCTCCTTAATGACCCTGTGTCTAGGAAAGTCTCATTGGGGAGTACAGCTTGGGCAGATTACTTCAAGGCACAAATTATTGCACAATTTTTTTTTGCCCCTTTCTAGATCATGTCAGGGAGGTGACACTTATGTCTATGAGAGGTGGAAATAGATGGGGGAAGGGATGTACAGCAGACTCATTTGAAAGGAGTCCTGAAACCAGGTCTTCTTTCTAGCATTAGTCAGGCTGGTCCCTCCTTATCTGGATCTGTTATAAATCACTATACCATGGTGCACCTTTTTGGTTTGTAAAAATGGGGGGCAGGTATATCAAATAATTCAAATACAGATCCTCTTCTAATGAGGAATTATTACTGCAATTAATGAGGCAATTACATGTAATTTATCTGGTGATCAAGAGAGGTTTATTTTGTAGCCGGGTGGTGGTGGCACACGCCTTTAATCCCAGCACTCGGGAGGCAGAGGCAGGCGGATATCTGTGAGTTCGAGGCCAGTCTGGGCTACCAAGTGAGTTCCAGGAAAGGCGCAAAGCTACACAGAGAAATCCTGTCTTGAAAAACCAAAAAAAAAAAAAAGAGAGAGAGAGGTTTATTTCTGGGATAACTTACATATATCCAATAGGGGTTGGTTACAGGATCAGGGAGAGATGAGGTACCATCCAGGGGAGCACTCTGGCTTGGTGTCCCATCCAGCTTCCAGGACCATGAGGTATCCAGAAGGGGGCCAGACACATATGCACCTTGAGTTTTAAGGGGCTCCCTCTCAACTATGCCCCAGGAGCAGGTCATAGGCAGGTGTGGCAGTTACCTGCTGTCACTCTAGGGGCAGTGTTTCAAGGTCAAGGCTGGAATAGCTACCCACTACAAAGAATCAGCTATGGAGAAATAAAACTATGATGAAGTAGACATTGTTTAGTCCCTTGTTGTGCTTCATCTTGTCTGCTATGGAGTGGATGGTTTCTGCAATCATTTGCCCAACCTACAGTGATGCCAGAGAGCTTATTTGCTAGGTTCTGTGACCTTTCTGAAGGCAGGGGCATGTCTAATTCAGTGGCATTTCCCAAGCATGTACTGTAACAAATTCTAAAACACAAATTCTGATGGTTGTGAGTGGCTTCTGGGGGACATGCATTAATTACTACAATACTTATTTGGGAACTAGGTTGTGATATTTCAAGAGCCATCTGGATTTAGAGATTACCGCACCCCTTTTAACAGTGCACAAATATGTGAAATTATATATGTATGTGATATATATATATATTATGTGTGTGTATGTTTTATTATATATATATATATATATATATTTACCTCTGAATTCACATGTGTGCATATTAGATGGTGGCAAATAAATCACTCTGACACAAACTATAAATTGAACAGAATGTGTTTTATGTGTAAAATGACAAGATTTCCTGAATTAGCTATGAGAATACAGAAGATGAATTCTGTGAAGCTCTCTGGCTTATGACTTTTATTTTTGGTACTGATTTTGAAGTTATGGAGGGCTACTGGACCAGGTCTTGGGATTGTGAGAAGGGATGAGAGGCCATCTGTAAGGGTACAGCCTCTGTTTCGGTAGAAGCCCAAGGATCGAGGGGACTATGGAGAGAAGTTGATTGGCCCAGTGTATCTGGGTCAGAGTCCGTAAGAAGATGCCATTGATATAAGTGCAGCCCAGTTTAAATAGAAATTCCAGCCCATTCTAGATGCCTGCACCATGGATGAGATCCAAGGACAGCAGCCGTTATGAAGTAGAGATGGCCTGAGCCTGCATGACAAACTGTGTATGGTCGCCAATGGCAGAACTGTGGAAATGGTGCCCACTGGTGCTCGGAAGACCGAATCCCCAACTTCGGACACTGTTTGATTTTCTATTGTTTTGATTTGACTGTAACTGTGCCATTGGTCTTCTTTTATGATTTAAAGGGGATTTAATAAAAAGAAAGAAAGGAAGAAAGGAAGGAAAGAAGGAAAGAAAGAAGGAAGGAAGGAAAGAAAGAAAGAAAGGAAGGAAGGAAGGAAGGAAGGAAGGAAGGAAGGAAGGAAGGAAGGAAGGAAGAAAGAAAGAAAGGAAGAAAGAAAACACAGGAGCTTGTAGAACTTCATGGTCAGCAGGGCACATACCCACATTTTCTGCTTCTTGTTTTCTGTGTGAGAGGGGACATCTACATGTGTGGGGGTGGACTTGCCTGTAGGGGCACATGTGGAGGCCAGAGGAGGAGTTGTGTTAGGATAGCGTTGTCAATCACTTTTTACCTCTAGATTTTGAGACAGAACCTCTCACAGATTCACAAGTCACTGATTCAGCTGGACTGGCTGGCTGTCTTGTAAGCTCCAGGGCTTTGCCTGTATCTGCCGCCACAGTTCCCGGGTTACAGAGTCACGCTGCCTGGCCAGGCTTTTGTGTAGGTGCTGGGCATCTGAATTCCGGTCCTCATCTTTATGCAGCAAGCACTTCCCCCGCCATGTCACCTTCCAAGCCCCTGATTCTTGTTCTTTTTTAAACACCCTTCATCTTAGTATAAGTTCAATGTAAATCTTGTAATATATTTTGCACTAATTCTTAAATGCTTGAAAATGGTTTTTAAGCCTGAAGAGCATGTTATTGCCTAACACAAATAAGATTTTGTTTCAAATGCAAGACTGCTAAGTTTGACTGGATGCTAAGAGGCAAGTAAAATGTGTTTAAAGGAGCCACCCTCAAGTTTAGCGGGAAGAGGTATGTGTTAGAACAATAGTTGCCAAGGTCTGAGATGTGGCTTCCTTGTGGAAAAATTATAATTGCTGTGCAGAAATCTCTCGAAATGTTCTACTCTAGGGTATGAGAGGCCAAGATGAAGCAATACAGAATAAGCTTCTGGGGGGCGAAGAAACCTGAGCTGAAAACCAATGAGGCAGAAATAGTGCCGGAGTTCAGTCACATTTTTAGTTCACATGCCCAGCTGGATTCAGATCTGAGCAGCCACGAGGTAAAAACGACTTTATCCATTCATACTACTGCATACACTCCTCCACCACAAGCTCTCTCGGAGCTAGAAATGCTAAGATCCTATCTCCCGGGTCTTTTCTAAGTGTGCTTTTCTGATTAGTGTGAGAGCCTGAGACTGTGCCTGGTACGAGAGATGACTAGATAATTGTATGGACTGATTAACTGCCACGTGTACTACATTAGTTTATAAGCCATTCTATATTCCCACAAGTGATAAAAAATGACTGAATGCGTTTATAGTTCTTTTAAGTGGTTTAGCAGTTACCTGTCCATCTAACAAGTCTCCCTGGACAGCATCAACAGCTCCTTCCTCAGCTGGAGGAACCAGTTTATAAAGATCAGTTGACTTGTTCAGCTAGGAAGTTGTGTTTTGAGGGTTGGGGGTATAGCTCAGGGAGTATTCACATTCATGGGGCACTGAGCTCAATCTCCAGCACCAATAAATACCTAAGTAAGTCAACGAAAATAAAGCAATTGAAAATTTCTTTTTACTGGTACCAAAGTAAACCTTAGGGAAAAGAAGTAAACTGCTAAAGAGCATGCAGCTAGGACATGGTATTACTGAGTGGGGACTTCAAATTACAGACTTCAAAAACTGTCATTAACCCTGTGGTTTGAGTTACCACCTCAAGACAGAATAGAATCTTTTCAGTCAATAAAAAGATAGTGTTTTATCCAATAAAAGAGCCAGCCTTTTGATTCTGTTTTCTAATGCCATTTTGAGAAAAAAATGGAATTAAAAATGAATTGCAGCTGGGCAGTGGTGGCGCGTGCCTTTAATCCCAACACACTTGGGAGGCAGAGCCAGGCAGATCACTGTGAGTTCGAGGCCAGCCTGATCTACAGAGCAAGATGCAGGACAGGCACCAAAACAACACAAAGAATCCCTGTCTCAAAAAACAAAAACAAAAAAAACCCAAACAACAACAACAACAAAAAAAAGAATTGCAAAACTATTTTTCCCCATCGGTACTGGGAATTGACCTTATGGTTTTAAGAATGCAAAGCAAAACTCTACCATTGAACAATATGCCCAGCCTTTAAAAAAAAATCAACTTAAATTTTGATGTGTGATTTTACGAAGTCACTCATACTAGCTTTGAAGCGACTTTATAGCCTAGACAGGTGTAGACTTGTAATCCTCCTGCCTTAGCCTCTCAGGTAGCTAAAGCTAAAACTATAGACCTATGCTACCAAGTCCAGCTTCACAAAATCTTTTGATGACATGTGAAAATCCAGTTTTAGTTCTCAGCCTGGGGCTGGCAAGATGGCTCAGCAGGTAGACACTTGCTGCCAAGCCTGATGATCTTCATTCAAACCCAGAGACTCAAATGGTGGACTGGGAGAACTGGCCCCAGGTTGTCCTCTGACCTCTACAATCATGCCTTGTCACATGTGGACCCACAAGCACACATAGACAGAAAGACACACATACGGACAAATATCCACCCACAATGAAAATGTGATAAATAAAAAATATCAAGTTAAGCCGGGCGTGGTGGCGTACGCCTTTAATCCCAGCACTCGGGAGGCAGAGGCAGGCGGATCTTTGTGAGTTCGAGGCCAGCCTGGGCTACCAAGTGAGCTCCAGGAAAGGCGCAAAGCTACACAGAGAAACCCTGTCTCGAAAAAACCAAAAAAAAAAAAAAAAATATCAAGTTAAAAAAACCTGGTAATGTCTACTTCTTATTTACCCCATTTTTTCTTTACTTTCTTTTGTATGTGTGGTGCTTGTGTATGGTGTATACATGCATTCCTCTGTGTGTGTATGTGTGTGTATACACATGTGCACGCACATGTACCAATTTATGAAAGTGGAGGGGTTCCAGTGCCCTCATCTATCATCACTCTTTGTCTTATTACCTTAAGCCAGGGACTCTCACTGAACCTGGAACAAGGCTGGTTGCTGGCAAGTCCAGCAACCTTCTAGTTTTCACATCCCACCAGGCTGGGTTTATAGCCACGTGTACAGGATTCCAGGCTGTTTATGGCATGCCAGGCTTTTTACATTGGTTGCTGGGAGTTTGAACTCAGGGCGCCATGACTGTCTAACAAATACTCTCACCTACTAGACCATCTCCCCAGGCCTCCTTCCATCCTCCATATCATATACTTAGGATTGTCTCTAAGGCCTCCTACGTACTAGGCAAGTGCTCTACCACTGAGCTATGCTTCCAGCCTTGATCTAGTGCATTCTAAAAGAAAGTTAAACATGGCAGAAAACTTCCCTCATTTTATCTGTGGAAAAACCCTAGGTTGATTTGATTAGTTTGTAAAAGTTGTCTACTAGAGTGTTAGCCTAAATCATCAACTTGTGCCATTATAACGTGAGCATTCCACCTGCAGAAATAGGATTGATGATCTGTAACCCACTTTTAAACTGCTTATATGCAATTATTTCCAGCTATATTACGGAAGTTAAAATATGAAACTCTAAGTCATTAAGGAGTGACTCTGAATGCTCCTGTGACTTTTAAAATTTGAACTTCTTTTCGTGGTGAGGAAAAGTTCAAGATGGCTTTGGGAGACATTATTGGAGAGCTGTTTGCTGTGTGTATAGTCCAAATAAACATTCAGTTGGCTGTCTGCTTCCTGCTGAATACTAAGCAGCACTGAGCACTGCCGTGTAAATACCTATTGCTCCTGGCCATTTTGAGGCTCTGGGAGTCTGATATGGATGAACTAGCTTTCTGCAGCTCAGTGGCCTCTCCTGCAGGGTAGCTGCTGTATAAAGTTTTTCACCTGTCTGAGGTAAGATGCGAGCCCATGCAGTTTTATAAGAACCATAATTTATCTTCTTTGCTCTAATTGATGTCAGGGCTGTCAGAGTTGACGTACTCATCTATGTAGGATCCTCTGAGTGACTGAAGCCTGGAGCTAAGTACTGGTGTCTTTCTTATATATCTGTCCGTCTGTCTGTCTATCTATCTATCTATCTATCTATCTATCTATCTATCTATCTATCCATCTATCTATCGTGTGTGTGTGCATGCATGCACGCACATTTGAAAGTGTGCATGCACATATGTGTGGAGGAGGGAAGATAGCCTTGGGCAATATTCTGATGATTCCGCCCACTCTTTTCTTCATACAGTCTCTCAGGTGGCCTAGAACTCACCAATTAGCTAAACTGGCTGTCAAGTCAGCCCCAGGGATCTGCCAGTCTCTGCCTCCCCAGTGCTGTGATTATAAGCCTATGGCCATGTTCAGCTTTGTAAGTACAGGTTCTGAGTATTGAAGTGAGCATGTGTTTTCCTGACAGCTGTTATTCCAGATCTATGTATTTATTTTTGATTGGCCAGTCCGGATAGGCCTAGAACACATCACCCAACTTTGTCAGTCTAGAATGCTGGGACTACACACAAGTGCCTCCTGGCTTGCTACATACCATTAGATGTGTTTTCCCATCTTCTTATTAGTTATTTGGAATGGAACATAGGGTCACGCCAGGCAAAAAGCCTGCCACTGAGTCATTTCCTGACTCCCAGTGTATCAGTAATTCTGCCCTTATGGATATGCAGGGCATCCATTCATATCCCAGTTGCTGATGTTTTATGAACATAGTGCCTCTGTGCAGGTGTGTGATGTAGCTGCTGAGATGCTCAATTTCAGCCTCTTTCAAAAGTTCACAGTCTTTATCTTTTTTTTTTTTTTTTTTTTTTTTTGCCTTACCAACCTCTATGGAATAAAGCATACATTAAAAAAATAGGCACGCCTTTAATCCCAGCACTCGGGAGGCAGAGGCAGGCGGATCTTTGTGAGTTCGAGGCCAGCCTGGGCTACCAAGTGAGCTCCAGGAAAGGCGCAAAGCTACACAGAGAAACCCTGTCTCGAAAAAACCAAAAAAAAAAAAAAAAATAGGTTAAATTTTTTGGCTGGACGGTGGTGGTGCACGCCTTTAATCCCAGCACTCAGGAGGCAGAGCCAGGTGGATCTCTGTGAGTTCAAGGCCAGTCCTGGTCCGCAGAGCGAGATCCAGGACAGGCACAAAAACTACACAGAGAAACCCTGTCTCAACCCCCTCCCCCCCAAAAAAAGAATTTTTTGTATGTATGTGTGCATGTTCATATATGTGACTGGGCACCTGTGCATTAGTGCAGAAGCCAGAGGAGGAGACGGGGTGTCCTGCTCTATCACTTTCTACCTCATTCCTTTGAGACAGTGCATTTCTCTGAATCTGGATGTGGACTGGTGGCCAGAAAGCTGCAGAGATCTTCCAGTCCCCACCAACTCCAGAGTGCTGGGGTTACAGGTGCCTGTGACCATGCCCAGCTTTTTACATGGCTTCTGGAGATTTGAACTCAGTTTCTCATGCTTGTGCAGCAAGTGCCCTTACGTGCTCAGCTGTCTCCCAAGCCCCAGTCTGTATTTTTTTTCACATGCACCATCACTTTGCTATGGAAATTCTTTCCAGCATATAAAACTGATCCTCTGCCCTTAGTTTGTTTCCCTATACCTCCCCAATACCCCTCTCTCTTTTGTGTGTGTGTGTGTGTGTGTGTGTGTGTGTGTGTGCACATGTGCATGCATGCGCTCCTCATACATGTGAGGAGACCACAGGCTAATGTCAGGCGTCTTCCTCCATTCTTGTCCACCTTCTATCTAAGGCAGGGTCACGTAAATCTAAGACAGGATCACTATTCCTGAGCCTGGAACTTGCGATTTTTGGGTAGACTGGCTGGCCAGCGGTCTCCAGGGGTCCTCCTGCCTCTGGGATGGGGGTTATGGTTGTGTGGCACAATGTCTGGCACTTATGTGGATGCTGAGACTCCAAACTCGGGTTCTGCTTGCAGAGCAAGCACTTTACACACTGAGTAGCCGGGATCCCTGGGCCGTTTTGACGATCTTTGATGCTTTCAGTCATTCTTGCTTCAGCTTTGTTTCATCTCTTGATCTGTCCTCCCTGTTGTATAATACCCCCCTAGGATCCTGCAAACAGATTAGACACAATTTTTGTTAGCATTTTTTACAGCAAGAACATTAAATGGTTAAAAATTAAGAAGCTGACATGAATAACAACAAACCATACTTTTTTTTTTTTTTTTTAAAGGATTTTAGGTGTATGCCTGAGCTGTTTGGAAGTCTCGAGTGACTCACTAACAATAGTGTCATTAAAATGGCCACTGGCCTATTTTTCTAAGAATGCATTGGAACTTTCACCTAGTGTTGGGGAATGGATCTGCATTGTAAGAGCGCAGCAGTCAATTATGCCTTCCTCGGGCTTCTAAAGAACTATTGTGCTCAGTATTGACTTTGCTTTTGGAATCTAGGACACAGTTGAAATTGCTTCGTACCAATGACTGACTGTCTCATTGGGACTAATCTGTCTTGCAATCTTTTTTTTTTTTTTTCCCAACAGACACCAGTTCTGTCCTTTTCTCACCATTTCTTGCCAAAAACATTGTTCATTGTTTCAATGAACGAACTATTATTCACTGAAATGAGACAATAAAGAAAAACTAGTGAACTTTACTCTCTAAAACGACAGTGTAGTTTAGTGTGATACGAAACAGGCTTGTGCCTATACCAAACTGGACAGCCTTTCATATACACCCATACATTGTCATTTAGCATTGAAAAATGATCGTTTTGTGTATTCTTTCCCCAGCAAAGGGTCATTTGGATTGTTTCCAGCTTGGTGGTGATTTTGCCCAACCGAGACCAAATCTTACTCTTTAGACATCATAGTATACGACCTTGTCTTCCCTATTCAACCTCTCGAATGTTTGAAAAATATTTTGTCTTACAGTTAGGCTACCTTTAAATCCTTAATCAGTGCCGATCAACAGGCAGCCACGTATCATCATGCCTAGCTGACGGTGGTTTTTATGAGAACCAAAAGTCTTATTTTATGTGTAGAAATAACCAGAAGCAGAATTGTTGAGTTATTTGAAGGAGTGTTTGAGGGATACATGTAACTAAAGAAAGCAAAAGCAAACTCCCTGAGTTTGATGACTTCCTGTTCCCAGAAGACATTGCAAGGAGAAACAGGGAAGACTGGGAGGTGGGTATCTAAGCAGGACAAGCAGTGGTAAGGGGAGGGCCCTTTAAAGTACCCAAGCCAGCCTCCGGGTACTTTAAAGATTCCCAGCTCCCTTGCACCCTGAAGAGACAAAGCTATACTTTCCTTCTCTCAGTCTCCAATGTGCAATTGTTTGAGCTCAGTGAACCCTTAGCCTACCACAGCACCCCTGTTACAGTAAGTACAAATGTTTGAGTTGCAAGAAACTGCCAATTAGTGTCAAATGAAGACAGTGCAAAGGTCTGCATTCCCTCAGGAAAGGAGAAAGGCGCCAGTTGTACAAACTGTTGAGTGTTCAGTCTTGCCTATTTGAAAAATCATGACCATTGTAGGAGATGTAGCTTGACATCTCACTGTGGTTTACATCTTCATTTCCCTGATGACTAGTGATGTGGAGAATCTTTCTGTGTGCCTGCTCCCACCATGCATCTTCTTGCATGATTTTGTTTTTGAAATCTAGGACACAATTGAAATTTCTTAGTGCCAATGACTGCTTGTCTCATTTGGAATAATCTTTCTCACAAGCTTTTTTTTTTTAGCCTAATAGAGATGATAAGATCTCACATTCATTCAGCAGATACATTTGATTAGCTAAATACTTAAATATATTGACTAATCAACTAATTAAAATACATTTGATTAATTAAATAACTTAAAATATATTGTCATAAGAGCTCTTTATAAGCTCTTACTAGATATATTATTAAAAATGCTTTATACTACTTTGTAGCTTGTTTTTTAATCTCTTAATACTGCCCCTCAAAGAGTTCTACAAGTTAGTTTTGAAGTCAAAGGCATCAATTATTTTTCCTTATGAAAAGGACTTTTGGTATCATATATAACAGACTGTAACTCAAAAATAGAAGGAAGTAAATTACTGATACACATAACTGTTGTATGTGGTTGAAACACTAAGTTAAGTGAGTCACTAAATTAAGTGAGAGAAACCAGACACAAGAGGTTAGACAGTGTTTGATTTCACTCGTATGACACATTGGAAGAAACAGAGCCACAGTTATCAGGTTTCAGGAATGGGAGTGCATAGAGGAATTAATTCCCCAGAGGAAAAGGATTTTTTAAAAAAAATTTCTCTATCTTGTACAGATCACATAGCCATACATCCTTGTCAAAACTCATGGAGCTGTAAACTAAAAATGTTGGCTTTATTTTATGCTATTCATTTTCAAAATTACTTTGTCTAGGACATGCTATCAGATAGTTTCTCCAATCTGTGAAAGTTTTATTGAGTAAAATATAGTTCAGATAATGTAAAATTTACTTTTCAACAACAAACAATCCATCAGTTGTAGTTTGCATGATTCAGGAGTTTAAGAATGTTTGCAAAGTTGTGCCAGTATGGCCATTATCTTCTTCCAGACCTTCTTCATTACTCCAAAGAAACCCTTGTTCCAATAGTAGCTCTTCCTGGTCCCCCACTCCTCCAGGCCCTGGCTATCACTAATGTTTACTTTCTTTTTCTGGATTTTCATATTCTGGACCTTTCTATAAATGAATCATGTGATTTGTGGTCTTTTGTGACAAGACTCTTCCATCTTGCTCCCCCACAGCTTCATACATGTATATAATGTATTTTAATTACATTTACCTCTCATTATCATCTCTTATCCACCTACTTCTCCTATGGGTCCCCTCTCTCTTAACTAGCCCTCCATTGTAATTATGCCTGGATATGTGAATAAGGAGTTGTATATATCACTGATAGATAACATAAACATGACTTGTTGCTGGGGGTGGGTGAAACTGCCATTTAATTAGTTGCTTTTACAACAAATTCCATTTGATTGTTTTCTGACAATATAATCCTTACTGTGTGTCACTTGAACAGCCCTCTCAACTCTTCTTGAAGCAATGTATAGTTATTATTTAGACTCATCTACAATTCATTAATATTTATTTATTGCTACTATGTATCAGGTAGTATGCTCAAGAGTAAAGCATAGTATTTGTAAGGTATCTGACATTTGCACCCCAGTCAGCTCAATTGCTCCATCATTGAAACCTTTTATTTTGTTCCCGTCTGGCTGGTTTTCTGCACCTCACTGGGTTTCCTTTCCAAACTATCTTCCTGTGTATTTTCTTAACCTCAGAAACCTTCTGGAAACAGAAACACTCCTGGGCATGTTGTTGCTCCGCTTTCCATCTACACCAGCACATTTGAAGATCTCAAACTGTCTTATGACTTGAAGGTTAGGCTGACAGCTCTGAAATTATTTCTCCAGCCCAGAACTTGCCTCTAGACAATAGCCTGTGCACCCAACTGCCTACATGGCATTTATCTTTGGATCTCAGTGTTTCCCTGTCTTCTGGCTTCTGTTTGTTCCCCAAACCCGGATCATCTCGGAATCTTTCTCCAGCTCAGTTGAAGGAAGCTTCATCTTCGACTTTCCAGTTGTTTATGCCAATAATCTTTCTGTCATCGTTGGCTTCTCATCTTAGTTATTTAACAGGATATCACTGGTCTGAAACTCATGGTTTCCCTGCCTTGATCTCCATATAATGTGCCTTTGAGTCCTCTTCTAATTCCACATCCAGATGGAATATACCAGCAAGTCATACTGATTTAATTTAAAGATATTATCAGAATCTGAGTGCTTCTACCAACTGTAATCACTCAGATCAGATCCAGCATTCTATGAGACTTGATCATTGCAGCGGCCGCCTATGTCGGTCATATCTCTAACTGCTCTACCAAGTATCAAATCCCAGAGTTTTTTTTTTTAGCACAATAAATGTTAAGGGTTGGCAATGAGTGGGTGAAGGGACTCTGATCTACATGCCTATTCAGAGGCTCATAGCTCATTAATGCAAACTGTTCACTTGCTCTGAGTTGAGGAATTGATGTTCTGCATCTGACAGAAAATGAGTGTGGATTTCCTCTGGCCAGGAATGAGAAGTAATGTGTTTCATTTTGGCTCTTTGCATTTGTCCAAAAGTCAGTTGCAAGATCTTGTCTCTCTAGGGAAACTGAAAAATATGACCTTGCTGTGTACTAGGGGAAGAAACAAAATGAGTTGATTGGCAGACTGCAGCAATGGTTAAAGGAAGCATCATGATGCTTTATTGCTTCTAACTGTCTCATAGCATCGATTCTCAGAACCGAAATTAATGTGGCCATGGACGGTGATGCCTACCTATTCTGGAACAAGTGTCTCTCTGACTTTATTCCATATTCTTCCTTTTCACACTGGCTTCACTGATGATCCTTGAACATTCCAGGACTGACTTTGTTGAAGTTTGCTTATAAGGTACTCCATGGCACACAAATCTGACTACCACACAAAGAAAATCATTTGTGCCACAACACCTATCTCTAGATGACTTATCCATTTGAAAGTGTATCCTCATAATCATTTGAGTCTTTCAGCTATAAACCTTGCAATGGGATTGTTCTCTGTCAGGAAACCATTCGTGCATGTATTAACCTTCTAAATTGGAATGGAGTCATTTCCAAAAGGTGATTTTGTTGTTGTTGTTGTTATTGTCTCTGAGTGATTTTTGCATTTTTAAAATTATCAGTTCAATGGTGTTGATATGCTTGTGGTGTGTGTGTGTGTGTGTGTGTGTGTGTGTGTGTGTGTGTGCGCCTGTGTGCTCAGATCTTGACAAGGTTTCACGGTTGTGAATAATAAAGTTTCAATCAAGTTACCATTGAAAAACCAAGATAATCTAGAAGTTTCTCACTGACATAATCTAGACAGCACAGCCTCTAGGAGCATCCTTATTTTTTTCTTTTATGATAGGAGCCAGTTCTTATTAATAACATATGTGTATATTAATAGTGAAAGTAATGAAAGAGAGGTGAACATTTAAATTTCTCAGGAACTGTATGTTTGAAAAATCCTCTGTCAAGAGACACTGTGACTAGCAGATTTTTCTCAGCATTGGGGAAATCAATGATCTACAGCCATTGGGCTGGGTTGTAATCCTTCTCTGCTCTCATTTCATACTCAGTCATAGAACTGGCACAAATACACCTGACTGAATTCTGGGTTCTGCTGCTGTTTCATTTTTGTGGGTGTTCTCAGCTTCACTGGCCTTGGAAATAGGCTTGTTACAGGAGTGTAAATAGCAGTCCTCCCGGAGCTTCCTCCTCCTCCTCTGCTTCCCTCCAGGCACAGGGTAGGCACCCTGAAGTAAGAGATCCTTTTGGCACCTTAGCAGTCTGCATCACCACCTTGCAAACTGCTGTGGGTGTTTCTGCTTTGGATCTGTTCATTGATTCACTCATTTGGGTTATATTGGGGATTGAACCTACAGCTTTCTACAGGCTAGGCAAGCAGTGGGTCACAGAGCTACACTCCCAGCCCTTTATTTATTTCTGTACAGTCAACTGTAACATATTGGATACTTGCTTAAGATATAGTCAGGAGAAAAATTGATATAGTTTTGAAAAGTTACATAGAGTTCCCTCCTCATTGTCCTGGGAATTCTGAGGAAATTGGACAGTGTAGGAGGCATGCTTGCATCATTTTAGAGTCTGAACAAATAGCAGTTTTCTCTAGAAGAAAATGGGTTCATTCAGTAGTGGTTATTTTAGGAGAACATGCTGTGGTTTTATCCTTTTCTTGGTGTGTATATGTATGTGTGTGATGGTCACACTCATGTGTGTATGTGTGTGTGGTGGTCATGCACATGTGTGTATGTGTGGAAGCAAAGATCAAGGTCAGATGTCTTCCTTGACTATTCTCAATCTCATATTTTGAGACAGGGTTTTCACTGAACCTGGAGCTCACCTCCCTGGCTAGACTGGACAGTGAATCCTAGGTTCCATTTTCCTAGTGTTGGGTTTACAGGCATGTGTTGCCCTGCCTAGCCCTTTATTCAGGTGCTGGGGATCTGAACTCAAGTCCCCATGCTTGTGTGTGTTGTGCAATATTATTTTAAGATGTGTTACATTTGTTTATGCTATGGAACATTTGTTTAATGATGCAAAGATGTGTTGCATTCTTTTATGTTGCATTTGTTTAACTTTGTGAAGCCGTGTTACTCTGCCTGTCTAAAACACCTGCTTAGTCTAATAAAGAGCTGAGTGGCCAATAGCAAGGCAGGAGAAGGGATAGGTGGGGCTGACAAGCAGAGAGAATAAATAGGAGAAATCTGGGGGAGATATCTAGGAGCAAGAAAAGGAGGAGGACGCTAGGGGCCAGCCGTCCAACCACACAGCCAGCAATGGAGTAAGAAGTAAAGAAAGGTATACAGAAATAGAGAAAAATAAAAGCCAAGGGGCAAAAGGTAGACAGGATAATTTAAGAAGAGCTGGCTAGAAACAAGCCAAGCTAAGGCTGGGCATTTATAAATAATAATAAGTCTCCATGTGTGATTATTTGGGAGCTGGATGGCCAGCCCTCAAAGAGAAAAGAATCAAAAAGTAAAAACAGTATCAGCAACAACAGTAACAACATGTGTGGGAGCACTTCCTGAACCATCTCCTAGCCCTCATTTGTAGTTTTCTTGAGTGGACTTGGATACATCCAATGAAAGGAACACAACCTGAACTCACAAGAGTCAGGTTCTGCTTAGTGAAGATGGCCAACACACTTGCAAGAGACTTCTTACAAAGTCGAGGATCCTGTAGACCCTGCTCCTAGATAGGGTTTTAGTATCTAGCATTTCTTCATTTCTCATCTTATGAGTAATTTCATTATATTTGTGGGAACTCAACTGGTAAATTTTAGGATTACCTGATTTTATGTCTGAAATTAGGAGAGTGTGGGAGTGTGTGTGTGTGTGTGTGTGTGTGTGTGTGTGTGTGTGAAAAGACTGGTATTTCTACAAAGAAACGACACCATGAACATCCACTAAGAAGTATGCATTAATGATTTCTGTAGATGCTGAATATGGTGCTGCATACCTGTAATTCCTGTCCTAAGGAGGCTGAAGCAGCAGAAATCCAGACTAGTCTGGCTACAGGGTGGGTTTAGGGTCAACTATAGCTATATAGGGATGTAGTCTCAAAAACAATATGTACATAGCAACATGAGTTATTTATTGACTCATGGTTGATGGCTACTTTTCTTCTGTAGAATGCAGTCTCAATAATAGCTGCCTTGCTACCTTTGTATTTATAAGCTATATATATATCCTCTGTGGTGGATGATTGCCTGACATATTTGGAGTAGATGCTCAGCAAATATTACTTTCAGTGGATGTTTGGAAACAATGTGAATGTTCTTTAGCACATTGGTGTGGGAGTGCTTTGTTTTTCTTACGTAAAATCTAAAACATGTTGGTAGTGACATAGTTGCTACCCATGAAATGTCACCTGAGTGTCCTGCCTGTCTTTCTGCTGAGATCAAGCAAGAGGAACAGAAGGGTCGCTGTAAACCCTTTTTTTCTGGAAGCATCTTCTCCTGCTTGGAATTCTCTTGGACAACTACCCTCCGCTCCTACCACAAAGCATGAATTCCTCAGCATGTGGATTCATGTGTGTCCTGCTCCAGTATCATGAGGTCATGGACTGGGTGAGGGAGTAGTCTCCAGTTCCTTCATTCCAAGAGCAGGGTCACTTCAACTCCATCTAATTATTTCTTTAAGGATCTCAACTTCATAGAATCTTTCACTTGTCACTTTATGTGGGAGTCCTAAGGACAGGTGTGTTTGAAACTGCTCAAAACTTAGGATTTATTGGAAGCATTTCCTCCCTGGGGATTTTGTTCAAATTTGACTTTGGAGGCCACATTTTTAATTAATTTTATTGGCTAGTTAGTTGCTTTGTCACAATCCCTTGCAGCTAAAATAAAATGTCAATTGGAGGGAAAGATTTACTGGTACAAATTCAAGGGTTTTTTTTTTCTTCATTATTTTTTTTTTGGTGACTTTCTAGGTCCTTCATTTGTTTTTATGTATTGAAAACAGGGGCTAACAGACTGACTATTCTGTCTGGTTTTTATGTCACTTGACACAGCTAAAGTATTCTGAGAGGAAGGAGCCTCAATTAAGAGAATGCCTCCATAAGATCAGACTGTAGGCAAGCCTGTAGTGCATTTTCTTAATAAGTGATTACATGGGAGGGTCCAGCCCATTGTGGGTGATGCTATCCCTAGGTTGGAGGTCCTGGTTCTATAAGAAAGCAGGCTGAGCAAGCCAGGAGAAGCAAGACAGTAAGCAGAGACCCTCTATGTCTGTCCTCTGTATCAGCTCCTGATTCATGATTCCAGCCTTGACTTCCTTCCATGATGAACAGTGATGTGGAAGTGTAAGCCAAATTATTCCTTTCCTCCAAAGTTGTTTCTGGTCATGGTATTTAATGACAGCAATATTAAACTCTATCTAAGATGTTGACAGATAGACTTTTCTGATACAAACAGGGCACAGTTAGACATAAAAATCACAGTATGGTTGATTCTACTCGATATTTGTAACCATTTCTGAAGTTTTCTTACAGCTTACAGCTTATGTGTCTTTACATTAGTGATTTTAATGTTCTTGATATTTTTTCTCTTAGAAAGATTTATTTGTTTTTATTTTTGTGTGTGTACATGTGTAAATGTCTCATGTGTATAGGTACTAGAAGACAGCATCAGATCCCCTGGATGCTGGAAACCAAACTCATTCTTTGGATGAGCGACAAGCATTCTTAACCACTGGGTCATCTCTCCAGTCCCTGAAATTCAAGGTTTTATAGGAGTTTTGTGAGCCCTATCTCTTTAAGTTACAGTTTGACACAAGTTAAATTAAATCTGCCACTTCAGTGAATACTGAGGATGTAGAAGTTATAGATCATTTTCAGGATTTGATAAAGATATGTTCTCCATCAATGAATATCATGATTAAAACATTAAATCAGCAGATTGAAATAGTAATTGCTTTTAGCAAAATATTGTGAAAGTTAACACGGAAAAGCCACAATTCTTCTCCTGGTTATAACTCTTCACAAAAAAAACCCACCAAAGTTAGAAAATTAATAAGCACTAATGATATGTGAGATTTCATTCACTAAAATTATTATATGCTTAGCAGGCAAAAACTTGTTCAATTTTCTGTGATACATCCTACATATAGTGAGTTAGAAAAATAAAAAAAAATATTTTTATGCAGGACTTTTTTAGACAAGAATATCAGGAGTAGTTGCAAAAGAAAATGTAGAAGACAGAACATATCACCACAGAACTGGTAAGGATGGTTCAAAAAGGAGTCTATTATTGTGGGTGCCAGTGAGATGGCTCAGCAGGTAAAGGCACTGGCTGATGAGTTGGATCCTGGAACTCACATGGTGGAAGGAGAGAACCAACTCCTGTAAGTTGTCCTATGATCTCCATATGCACATTGTGGTACACACATGTGCACACACACGTGCACACATACACACACACACAAATAAATGTAACAAAAGAATTCTACTCTTTAAAATTTAAACATAGGCATACAATTAAAACAAAATAATGATGTTTATTACAAAAATTCTGACCACTGACACACATCCTTACAGATCTTTTTTAAATCCATAAATGTATACAAAAATCACAAAATCTCAAGGCATATATATCTTATGCTTACGCTTTTATTTTAAAATAATGTATTTTTTTATGTCTTGCTGCAATCTTTTCAATAACTTTGTGTGTCCATGATGTGTGTGTATGTGTGTGTATGTGCCAGTGAGGCTGCACATGTACCACAGTGCATGTGTGCAGGTGAGAGGATGAGCTTGGGTGTCAGTCCTTGGCTTCCACCTTGCTTGATACAGGGTTTATTTTTGTTGTTCAACATGACCTATGCTAGTCTAGCTGCCCCGAGGACGCTTTTGTCTCTGCTGCCCATCTCACCATAGGAATACGGAGATTGGAGATATGTTCTACCATGGGTTTGGGAGATTCAAACTCGGGTCCATATGCTTGTGCAGCAAGTACTTGACTCATTGAACCATCTCCCTAGCATGAGAATGTGACTCTTAGTGATACATTAGTATTGCAACCAGTGGAAAACTGTACTATCTTGCTGTCTCTGTCTTTCTTTCTTTCTGTCTCTGTCTCTCTCTGCAACTGAGTGACATCGGAGTCCTTACTTTCTCTTGTAATGCTGCCTCCCATCAGTCTGTCAATCAGTTAGTACTTTCTGGGCTGGCATGGACAGTATCTGGTTTATAATGAATGATGTGAAGCATGGTTGGGGTAGTAATGGAAAAGATTCCTTACTTCAAAATTTCCATGAAAAGTTATTATTTATCATTCTACATTGGTCTGAATCACATTCTTCTAGTCAAAACATAAGAAATGCACTGCGATCTGAGAAGGCATGAGGAGAGTGCTCAAGGCCAGAGTTAATCCCAGACATGGATTTGGTGCTACAGAGAAGGGCTCCTGTGTGAGAGTGGCCATTCTTTTGGGCATAGGGAACACCTCATTTGCATTGTGAAATCTATTAGATGTAGTGTGTAAATTGCACAATTTGTGGTTTGCTTCTATAGATTTGGAGAGAATCTGTGAACAGGAACAGCGACAAGTCGATAATTTTTGTCTTTGTGCTGAAGATGCTATGGATTTGCAATAAGTGCCTGATACACAATAGTAGAAATTTGCTTCAACTCATGAAGGCGTGGTAACAGTTGCTCAAGTCCATAAACCCATGCCTGTCAATGTTTTGTCTTTACATCAGGGGGAAATAGCAGTGACTGGCGTTGTTTTTGCACACTGATCTCTTTTCATCAGATTATTCCACAGTGCAAATGAGCAAGACATCACTGGAATAAGGGATTATCTGGACCGAAAGATCATCTGCAAGAGCAATTAAAATGCCCCTTTCCTACTAACTTATAATAAAGCTGATTCTTCTCACATACGTCCAGATGTGGCCACTTAGGGCTCAAATAATAATAATCAACTTTATGAACTTAATTGGAATAATGAAGTAAATTTTACATTATATGTACAAGTATAGTTATAATTAGTATATGTATCCATGTGGCAATATTTTAAAAAATATGTTGGGTGCACTTAAGGCACAGTGCTATCTTTACCCTCTTGAGCTTACAATCTTGGAAGAATGAAACACTTGCTAAACAAATCAACAAACGCATATACAAAATTTCAATTTTTAAAGTACAATGGATTATCTGTGAGCTACATTCAAAACACTGCACCAGGATGGTTAGAGGTGGCTTTTATAGGTCTTGGATCTTTGCATCAAGACTTAAAAATGGCAGTTGGATAGAAGAAGCCTACAGCAAGAGAGAAGAACCTCCAGATATAAGAAGACTGAGTGCCAAGGTGTTAAGTAGTGTTCTGGATACCCAAGGGAAACTCATGAAATGCTGTGACTGGAGTGGATTCAGTGGGATTGGGAATGGGTTAGGGTGAGACATGCTACACAGGAGGGCTGGTAGCTGGTGATACCTTTGGACCACTATAGACATGTATGAATTTTACTTAGGGTGAGATAAGAATCCTCTATGGGGTATTAGTCAAAGGAGATACATATTTGTTTCAAATGGATGACCCTCTAGTGTGGGAAGTAGAGTTGAATAGATAGTAGGTGGAAAAACAAGAGGGGACATAGCAGTCTCTATACATAAGAGATGGAGATGCAGCTCTAATATGGTGGATGTGGTCAGATCCAGGATAGATTTAAAAAAATGAACTGACAGCTCTTCTGTGACATTGAATGTAGAATGTGACATTCAGTGAGAAAGCAAGGAATCTGATGGACCTGGCCTAAGTGATTGATCAAAGGAGATTGCTTTCTGCTGAGACACAAAAGACCATAGAAGAAACTGCTTGGCAAGTGTGTCTAAAACCAAGAATTTACTTTCAGATATGTTAGTTCAAAGTGTCTATTGAACACTCAAGTGGGGATGTTCCATAGGCAAATTAAGACATATTTCAAGGACTCCAACGGACTCTCAAAGCAGATCCTACATACCATTCCAATCTGTCCAAGTGTGCTTCTTCTGTTCCTAGGTGACTTATTGAATGTACATATATTAAAATTTCTTGCTTGTTTATCTGATCTCCAACAGCAAGATATAGGTAAGAAGTAGCTTTTCAGCTTGCTCAATTTAGAAGCTCAATAAAGTCTGATTAATTGAAATAAGTTTCTATCTCTGTGAATTTGATTACAGTGGGTATGTGAGGTAATTTGGATCATGAAGCATTTGTCTTGTGACAAGCTTGTTTCACTTTGCATGACCTCAAGGGTCATACTGATTTATTTCAGCATTATTTTCTTCATCTGAAAAATGGTGACCATAAAATAATTCTCATGGCATTATTGGAAGGATTCAGTTAAGTTAAATAATAAGGTGGTGTGCCTAATGTCTATAGGTGCATACATAAAAGGCAAACAGAAAATGGTGTTAGGGCTCCACGGTAGCTCAGTGGTAGAGCACCTGCCTAGCATGCACAAAGCCTTGGGTTCAGTCCCCATTATTTTCTGGGTTGGGAAAATGGTTCAGTGGACAAAAGCACTTGCTGGGTTCAAATTCAATGAAAAGTCATTTGTGATAGTGTGTGTACATAATCCTCATGCTCTACAGAGAGAAAGGAGGCAGAAGCAGCAAAGTCCTGGAAGCTCATTGGCCAGCTACATTCCACCTGCTATGGTGGATAACACCAGACCAGGTCTCCAAGAAGGTGAAGGGTGAGGACTGACATTAAAAGACACTCTGTTCTCCTCATGTATACCTTAGAATGAGTACATCTCCTCTCACACACATGAACATGCTTGCATACATAATCTCATACTTACACAGTATGCTGGTTGATTTTCTCTTGTAAACTCAAAACAAGCTAGAGACATTTGAGAAGAGATGATCTCAACTGAGAAAATTCCTCAATAAGATTGGCCTGTAAGCAAGTCTGTCAGACTGTTTTTCTTGATTAGTGATTGATGTGGAAGCACCCAGGCCTTGAAGGGAGGTGCTACCCTTGGGAAGGTGGTCCTGAGGTGTGTAAGAAAGCAGACTGAGCAAAGCTTGGGGAGAAAATCACTAAACAGAACTCCTCCATGGCTTCTGCTTCAGTTCCTGCATCCAGGTTCCTGCCCTGACTTCCCTCAGTGATGGAGTATGACCTGGGTGAGAACTGTAGTTGCTTTTGGTCATGGTGTTTTACCACAGCAATAGAAATCTTCACTAAGATACACCACAAGAAAAAAAAAAAAGAAAATGGTAAATGGAACTGATTGATATAAAATTAATTAGGCTACAAGGGGATCAAACTTATGAGCTAGTCTTCCAAAACTTATTCTTCTGCACTTCAGGAGTGTTTAAAGGGAATGCACAGTTCTGTCATTCATCAGTTTTATGACTCTCTCTCCTCGTCCATATTCCACAAGCTCTACCACTAATAAATTCATTTTTGGATATTAAAGTCATCTTTCTGATTATGTTCTGTTCTCTCAGCATTTCCCCAAGGCAATGTTTTTCAAAGTGTTCTGTGAAACAATAACACAGATGGAAACCCTGCCAATTAAATAACATGTGGTCAAAGAAGGTTGAATAACAGTGCACATAATCTCTCTCTTTTACCAAGCTGTAAAGCCTTACAATATTCCTCTCTTGCTCAGTCACAAAACAAAGTTCTACGGTAAAGACATCATTTTTTCTTTGTTTATTCCTATGTTTCTTAGACTTGAAAAAAGAGTCTTTTAAGCATCTTACTTTATGTGCTATAATTAACTGTGGTAAAATTCACATAACATCAAATTTACCATCTTAACCTTTTTAAATGTACAGCTCAGTCACATTAAGTGTATCTATACTGTTGTGGAATCATCATCAACAACATGTGTCTTTAGGAATTTTTCCATCTTGCAAAGCTGAAACTCTCTACCCTTTAAATTCCAGTTCTCCAGTCTCCTCTGCCTCACCCCTGGAAGTCACTATCCTATTCTCAATCTTTATGAATTTGATTGTTCTAAGTATTCAATATAAATAGAGCCATCCATTATTTGTCTTTAATGTAACTGACCTGTTTCACTTAAAATAATGCCCTCAAGGTTAATCCATTGTAGCATGTATATATAAGAATGTCTTGCCTTTTTATGTTTCAGTTTATATTTCATTGGGTGTATAGGCAATATTTTGTTTAGTTGCAAACAACAGTGGATACCTGGGTTGCCTCCATCTCCCAGGTATCAATGAATAATGCTACTCCAAATATGGTTATAGATGTATTTTTTCGAGAACTTCAATAGCAAGCATGTCAGTAGATAATAGGTGGGATATTGTGCTTTTAATTTGTACTTATTTAATAATTAGTGATTACTGAACAGTGTTAAATTAGATGAATATCTTTTTATGTATTTTCTGGTCATTTGCATAAATTCTTTTTGTAAAATAAGTGCTTTGCTATTTTTAGATCATTTTGTTGTTTTGATCAAGCTGTAGGAGTCCCTTGTATAATCTAGGTGTTTGCCCTTTTAGAGATATATGATTTGTAAATATTTTGGCCCATTCTGTGGGGTTTCTTTTCTTTTTGTTAATTCTGTATTTTGATGTGTCAGAGTTTTAAATTTTGACATAGTCTAACTTACCTACTTTTTTTCCTTCTTGCCTGTGCCTCTGCTGTCCCATTTGGGAAATCATTGTCAAGTGTCCATTAGGAAATTTTGTTTTCTTCTAAGAACTTTCTCATTTTTCATTTTGTATTTAGGTCTTTGATACACCTTGAGCAAACTTTTGTTTAGGGAGTAAGAGGAGGGTCTGGTTTCATTCTTTGGCATGTGAATATACCGCTTTTCCAGCACCATTTGTTGAAAGAAGTGCCCTTTTCTATTTAACAGGGCTTGGCTCCTGTCTTAATTAGGGTTTTTATTGCTGTGAAGAGACACTATGGCCATAGAAACTCTTTTTTTTATATATATATATTTTATTTTGCAATATCATTCAGTTCTACATATCAGCCATGGGTTCCCCTATTCTCCCCCCTCCCACGCCCTCCCCTTACCCCCAGCCTACCCCCCATTCCCACCTCCTCCAGGGCAAGTCCTCCCCCGAGGACTGTGATCAACTTGGTAGATTCAGTCCAGGGAGGTCCAGTCCCTTCCTCCCAGACTAAGCCAAGTGTCCCTGCATAAGTTCCAGGTTTCAGACAGCCAACTCATGCAATGAGCACAGGACTTGGTCCCACTGCCTAGATGCCTCCCAAACTGATCAAGCCAATCAACTGTCTCACCTATTCAGAGGGCCTGATCCAGCTGGGAGCCCCTCAGCCTTTGGTTCATAGTTCATGTGTTTCCATTCATTTGGCTATTTTTTTTTCAATAATTGAGTAAAACTGAAATTTATTATATGCCACAGTCGTCCTAGGGACCTCCATGCTATATATATAGCCTCTATGGTTCTATGGGTTGTGGTCTGATTGTTCTTTATTTTATATCTAGAATCCACCAATGAGTGAGTACATATAACTGTCTTTCTGGGTTTGGGTTACCTCACTCAGGATGATTTTTTCTAGTTCCATCCATTTGCCTGCAAATTTCATGCTTTCATTGTTTTTCTCTGCTGAGTAGTACTCCATTGTGTATATGTACCACATTTTTTTCATCCATTCTTCCATTGATGGGCATCTGGGTTGTTTCCAGGTTCTGGCTATTACAAATAGTGCTGCTATGAACATAGCTGAGCATGTATCTTTATGGTATAAATCAGCATTCCTTGGGTAGATGCCCAAGAGTGGGATGGCTGGGTCTTGAGGTAGTTCGATTCCTAATTTTCTGAGAAACCGCCATACTGATTTCCACAGTGGTTGTACAAGTTTACATTCCCACCAACAGTGGAGGAGTGTTCCCTTTGCTCCACATCCTCTCCAACATTGGTTGTCATTGGTGTTTTTGATCGTAGCCATTCTAACAGGTGTAAGGTGGTATCTCAGAGTCGTTTTGATTTGCATTTCTCTGATGATTAAGGATGTTGAGCATTTCTTTAAATGTCTTTCAGCCATTTGTAGTTCTTGTTTTGTGAATTCTCTGTTTAGCTCTTTAGCCCATTTTTTAATTGGACTGTTCAGTGCTTTGATGTCTAGTTTCTTGAGTTCTTTATATATTGTGGAGATCAATCCTCTGTCAGATGTGGGGTTGGTGAAGATCTTTTCCCAATCTGTTGGCTGTCTTTTTGTCTTATTGACTGTGTCTTTTGCCCTGCAAAAGCTTCTCAGTTTCGAGAGGTCCCATTTATTAATGGTTGTGCTCAGGGTCTGTGCTGTCAGTGTTTTATTTAGGAAATGGTCTCCGGTGCCAATGCGTTCAAGAGTGCTTCCTATTTTCTTTTCTATTAAGTTTAGTGTAACTGGATTTATGTTTAGGTCTTTGATCCACTTGGACTTGAGTTTTGTGCATGGTGACAGATATGGATCTATTTGTAATCTTTTACGTATTGACATCCAGTTATGCCAGCACCATTTGTTGAAGATACTTTCTTTGTTCCATTGTATAGTTTTGGCTCCTTTGTCAAAAACCAGGTGTTCATATGTGCATGGATTAATGTCAAGGTCTTCAATTTGATTCCATTGGTCCGTATGTCGGTTTTTATACCAGTACCAAGCTGTTTTTATTACTATAGCTCTATAGTAGAGTTTGAGGTCCGGGATGGTGATGCCTCCAAGGGTTGCTTTATCGTATAGGATTCTTTTAGCTATCCTGGGTCTTTTGTTTTTCCATATAAAGTTGAGTATTTTTCTTTCCAAGTCTGTGAAGAATTGTGTTGGGATTTTGATGGGGATTGCATTGAATCTGTAGATTGCTTTTGGTAAGATTGCCATTTTTACTATGTTAATCCTACCTATCCATGAGCATGGGAGATCCTTCCATTTTCTGATATCTTCTTCAAATTCTTTCTTTAGAGATTTAAAGTTCTTATCAAAAAGGTCTTTCACTTGTTTAGTTAGTGTTATCCCAAGGTATTTTATATTATTTGTGGCTATTGTAAAGGGTGATGTTTCTCTGACTTCTTTCTCAGCCCTTTTATCATTTGTGTATAGGAGGGCTACTGATTTTTTTGAGTTGATCTTGTATCCTGCCACTTTACTGAAGGAGTTTATCAGCTGTAGAAGTTCCCTGGTAGAGTTTTTGGGGTCACTTATGTATACTATCATATCATCTGCAAATAGTGAAAGTTTGACTTCTTCCTTGCCAATTTGTATCCCTTTGATTTCCTTTTGTTGTCTTATTGCTCTAGCTAGAACTTCTAGTACTATATTGAATAAATATGGGGAGAGTGGACAGCCTTGTCTTGTTCCTGAATTTAGTGGTATCGCTTTGAGTTTCTCTCCATTTAATTTGATGTTTGCTGTTGGGTTGCTATAAATTGCTTTTATTATGTTTAGAAATGTTCCTTGTATTCCTAATCTTTCTAAGACCTTTATCATGAAGGGGTGTTGAATTTTGTCAAAGGCTTTTTCAGCATCTAAGGAGATGATCATGTGGTTTTTTTCTTTCAGTTTGTTTATATGGTGTATTACATTGACTGATTTCCATATGTTGAACCATCCTTGCATCCCTGGGATGAATCCTACTTGGTCGTGATGGATGATTGTTTTGATGTATTCTTGGATTCGGTTTGCCAATATTTTGTTGAGTATTTTTGCATCTATGTTCATGAGGGAGATTGGTCTGTAGTTCTCTTTCTTTGTTGCATCTTTGTGTGGTTTGGGTATCAGGGTAATTGTAGCCTCATAAAAAGAGTTTGGTAGTGTTCCTTCTGTTTCTATTGTGTGGAACACTTTGAAGAGGATTGGTATTAGTTCTTCTTTGAAAGTCTGGTAGAATTCTGCACTGAAACCATCTGGTCCTGGGCTTTTTTTGGTTGGGAGACTTTTGATGACTGTTTCTATTTCTTTAGGGGTTATTGGTCTATTTAAATGGTTTATCTGGTCTTGATTTAATTTTGGTATGTGGTATTTATCCAGAAAATTGTCCATTTCTTCCTGGTTTTCCATTTTTGTGGAGTACAGGTTTTTGAAGTATGATCTGATGATTCTCTGGATTTCCTCATTGTCAGTTGTTATGCCTCCCTTTTCATTTCTGATTTTGTGAATTTGGGTGCTCTCTCTTTGCCTTTTGGTTAATTTGGCTAGTGGTTTGTCTATCTTGTTGATTTTTTCAAAGAACCAACTCTTTGTTTCATTGATTTTTTGTATTGTTCTCTTGTTTTCTATTTCGTTCATTTCAGCCCTCAATTTGATTATTTCCTGGCGTCTATTTCTCCTGGGTGAGTTTGTTTCTTTTTGTTCTAGAGCTTTCAGTTGTGCTGTTAATTCATTGGTATGGGATTGCTCCATCTTCTTTATGTGTGCATTTAGAGCTATGAATTTTCCTCTTAGCACTGCTTTCATAGTGTCCCATAAGTTTGGGTATGTTTTACTTTCATTTTCATTGAATTCTAGGAACTCTTTAATTTCTGTTTTTATTTTTTCCTTGACCCATTGATGTTTCAGGTGGGCATTATTCAGTTTCCATGAGTTTGTGGGTTTTCTATAATTTTTGTTGTTATTGAGTTCTAACTTTAAGGCATGGTGGTCTGATAAGATACAGGAGGTTATTCCAATTTTTTTGTATCTGTTGAGATTTGTTTTGTGTCCAAGCATGTGGTCAATTTTTGAGAAGGTTCCATGGGGTGCTGAGAAGAAGGTATATTCTTTTGTGTTAGGATGGAATATTCTGTAGATATCTATTAGGTCCATTTGAGTCATAACATCTGTTAGGTCCTTTATTTCTTTGTTAAGTTTCAGTCTGGTAGATCTATCTTTTGGTGAGAGTGGTGTGTTAAAATCTCCCACTACTAATGTGTGGGGTTTGATGTGCGTTTTAAACTTTAGTAGTGTTTCTTTTATGAATGTGGGTGCTTTTGTATTTGGAGCATAGATGTTTAGAATCGAGACTTCATCTTGGTGGATTTTTCCCGTGATGAATATGTAATGTCCATCCTGGTCTCTTTTGATTGATTTTAGTTTGAAGTCTATTTTATTAGATATTAGGATAGCTACACCAGCTTGTTTCTTAGGTCCATTTGCTTGGAAAACCTTTTCCCAGCCCTTTACTCGGAGGTAGTGTCTGTCTTTGGAGTTAAGGTGTGTTTCTTGTATGCAGCATATGGATGGGTCCTGTTTTCTTATCCATTCTGTTAGCCTGTGTCTTTTTATAGGTGAGTTGAGACCATTGATATTGATGGATATTAATGACCAGTGATTGTTAATTCCTGTTATTTTTTTTGGTTGTGTTGTGTTGTCCTTCTGTGGTGTATGTTGGTGTAGGATTATCTATTGCTTGATTTTTCATGGATGTGTTTAACTTCTTTGGGTTGAATTTTCCCTTCTAGTGCTTTCTGTAGGGCTGGGTTTGTGGACAGGTATTGATTAAATCTGGTTTTATCCTGGAATATTTTGTTTACTCCGCCTATGGTGATTGAGAGTTTTGCTGGGTATAATAGTCTGGGTTGGCATCCGTGGTCTCTTAGTGTCTGCATGAGGTTTGTCCATGATCTTCTAGCTTTCATAGTCTCTATTGAGTAGTCTGGTGTTATTCTGATGGGTTTGCCTTTATATGTTACTTGGTCCTTTTCCTTTGCAGCTCTTAATATTTTTTCTTTATTCTGTGTGTTTAGTGTTTTGATTATTATGTGGCGAGGGGACTTTTTTTTTGGATCCAGCCTATTCGGTGTTCTGTAAGCTTCTTGTATCTTCATAGGTATTTCTTTCTTTAGGTTAGGAAAGTTTTCTTCTATGATTTTGTTGAATATATTTTCTGTGCCTTTGAGTTGGTATTCTTCTCCTTCTTCTATCCCTATTATTCTTAGGTTTGGTCTTTTTATGGTGTCCCAAATTTCCTGGACGTTTTGTGTTACAACTTTTTTGTCTTTATTGTTTTCTTTGACTGACGAATCTATTTTCTCTCTCATGTCTTCAGCGTCAGAGATTCTCTGTTCCATCTCTTGCAATCGGTTGGTTATGCTTGTTTCTGTAGTTCCTGTTCGTTTAGTCAGGATTTCTATTTCCAGCATTCCCTCAGCATGTGTTTTCTTTATTGTCTCAAATTCATTTTTCAGATCTTGGAATGTTTCTTTCATCTGTTTAACTGCTTTTTCTTGGCTTGATTTGATTTCTTCCCATTTTTTGTTCATTTTTTTCTTCCATTTCTTTAAGGGAGTTTTTTATTTCCTCTTTAATGGAGTTTTTCATTTCCTCTTTAAGGGAAGTTTTTATTTCCTCTTTAAGGGAGTTTTTTATTTCCTCTTTAAGGAAAGTTTTTATTTCCTCTTTAAGGTAGTTTTTCATTTCCTCTTTAAGGAAAGTTTTTATTTCCTCATTGAGGGAATGTTTTATTTCTTCTTTAAGGGCCTCTATCATCTTCTTAAAGTCATTTTTAGGGTTGATTTCTTCTGTTTCTTCTGTCATGGTATGTTTAGGTCTTGCAGGTGTAGAATCACTAGGTTCTGATGTTGCCATATAGGTCTTTATGTTGTTGCCTGTATTTTTGCACTGGCGTCTACTCATCTCTTCCTCTGTGCGGTGCAGGTGGTGTCTGTGTCTGAGAGTGCCTCTCTTGTTCTAATTTTTAGTCTTGGTTTAGTAGTGGTTCTTGGTTAAATTGGTGCTATTGGGCTATTTCTTCAGGGGCAGCTGATTTCGATTGGTGAATTATATACTTATGATTCTGGTGATCTGGTTTGGTGTCTGGGTAGCGCCTTCTTCTGTGTTCCCAGGTCACGTTTTGTTCATTTGTCAACTCCTCAGCTGATCTTGTTTCTTCAGACTTTAAACTGTAGGCATCTGAATCCTCTCCCAGATGGGTTTCAGCTGAGCAGGGTAGTCTCACCAACACCTCCAAGTTGTTGGGTTTCACAGGATCAGCAGCTGGGCCCTGGGTTGTCCTCAGAAGGAGTGTTCAGATTCGTTCTGGTTCTGACCCACGGAGATAGCTTCTTCCCCAGATGTTGGGGTTAGGGGCGTCCCTGTTCCAAGCTGCGTCTGCTTGTCTCCGTCCCTGGGCCTGTCTACCTCTGCGGTCCACCGCCGGGCCTGTATGTCCCTGTCAGCTGCCGCTGGGTCTGTCTGCCTCTGGGGGCCGCCACCGGGCCTGAATGTCTCTGCCGGCTGCCGCCGGGACTGAATGTCCCTGTTGGCCGCTGCCGCCGGGCCGTTTACCTCAGCGGGCCGCCGCTGTGCCCGTCTACCTCTGTGGGCTGCCGCTGGGCCTGAATGTCTCTGCCGGCTGCTGCTGGGTCTGAATATCCCTGTCGGCTGCCGCCGCTGGGCCCATCTACCTCCACAGGCCGCCGCCACAGGCCTACCTGCATCTGCTTGTCTCTACCGCCGGGCCTGTCTACCTCTGTGGACCGCCGCTGGGCCTGAATGTCTCTGCCGGCTGCTGCCGGGCCTGAATAGCCCTGTCGGCTGCCGCCACTGGGCACATCTACCTCAGCGGGCTGCTGCTGGGCCCGTCTACCTCTGCGGGCTGCCGCCACAGGCCTACCTGCGTCTGCTTGTCTCCGCGGCCGGGCCTGTCTACCTCTGTGGGCTGCCGCTGGGCCTGAATGACTCTGCCGGCTTCCGCCGGGACTGAATGTCCCTGTCGGCCGCTGCCGCTGGGCCCGTTTACCTCAGCAGGCCGCCGCTGGGCCCGTCTACCTCTGTGGGCCGCCGCTGGGCCTGAATGTCTCTGCCGGCTGCTGCCGGGCCTGAATAGCCCTGTCGGCTGCCGCCGCTGGGCACGTCTACCTCAGCGGGCTGCTGCTGGGCCCGTCTACCTCCACGGGCCGCCGCCACAGGCCTACCTTTGTCTGCTTGTCTCCGCCAGAAACTCTTATAAAGGAAAACATTTATTTGAGACTGGTTTACAGGTTCAGAGGTTTGGTCAATTATCATCATGGTGAGACGTGGTGATGTACATGCAGACATGGTACTGGAGAAGTAGCTGAGAGTCCTACATCTTTATCCCAAGGCAACAAGAAGTGAACTGAGACACTAGGCAGCATCTTGAGCATAGGAGATCTCAAAGCCTACCTCCACAGTGACACACTTCCTCCAAAAAGGCCACATCTACTCCCACAAAGCCACATCTCCCAATAGTCCCACTCACAATGAACTTATGGGGGCCTAATTAGATTCAAACTACCATAACTCCCTTGTCAAAATCATGTCATAGAGTTTCTATTGCTGTAGGAAAACACCTTGATCAACAACAACTTATAGAAGAAGGGATTTATTTCATTTTGTGGCTTGTAATTCAGGAAGTCAGAGTAGGAACTCAAGGCAGGAACCTAGAGGCAGGAGTTGATGGAGAGATCATGAAGGGGTGCTGCTCATTGGCTTGTTCCCTGTGGCTTGATCAGCCTGCTTTCTTACACATTCTAGGACCACCTGCCCAGGGGTGGCACCAGCTATAATTGGCTGAGACCTCGCATGTCAATCACTAATTAAGAAAATGCACTACATACTTGTTGATAGGAAAATCTTGTGGAGACATTTTCTCAAATGAGAATCCCTCTTCCCAAATGACTCTAGCCTGTGTAAAGTTGAAATAAACCTACCCAGTACACTCTTTGTGTGAAGGTTACTCTGTGCTTTTTATTCTGTTACATTTGTGTGTTTATGTTTTATGTTGGTATCAGGCATTTTGGCTTTCTTGTAGCATTGCAGTAACCATCAAAACCAGGAAATAAATTTCCCTCTTTAAAATTTATCATTTTAATTACTCAAGTTCTTTTGGGATTTTTTTTTAATACGAACTTTTGGATAGATTTCTCCGATTTATGATCAAAACATTATTGAGGTTTTGACAATGATGGTACTAAATATTTGAGTAACTTTGGGTACTACAAATCTTAAAATTTGACTCATACTGTCTATGAACAGGGATGCTTTCCCTCTTACTGACAGCTTACTTCCTTTCTTTCAGCAATGCCATGTAGCTTTCTCTGTGTGAGTTCCGGTCTCTGAGTTTACTGTTGCCTTATTGGTTTTTTTGTATGAGCAGCCACATGGTTTCTGGGGACTGAACTTGGATCTTCTGGAAGAGCAGCAATGCTTCTTAACTAGTGTGTGTGTGTGTGTGTGTGTGTGTGTGTGTGTGTGTGAATATGTGTATGGACATGCATGTGCCATGACATATGTGTAGATTCCAGGACAACTTATGAGTAGGATCTCTCTTTTTCACCCCATGAATCCTGGAGACTAAACTCAGGTCAGGCTTGGTGGCAAGCATCCATACTCCCTGAGGCACCCCACAGGCCCTTGTTGAACTTTATTTTTAAAAATTGACATGGTGTCCTTTAACATACTCAAATACCAGTATTGTGAAGAAGGCAGTTTGTAAATAAAGGGGGTCTATTCATCGTCACAGTATTATTTGCATTCCCACATCATTCGGTCAGCTTTGCTTGTGTCATTGAAGCTTTTACAGTGAATCATGTTTGTATTTATTTTGAGAGGTCATGTCCCTAGAACATTCAAAGAGTATCACAGTTAAAGACAAATTTATTTGTCTTGAATCTCACTAATTTAAAAGGTAGAACTAAGTCCTATATGTGTAATATATAGCTTTGTGCCTCCTGATGTGTGATTCAGAATATGAGGTTTCTAATCTGTTAGAAATAAGGATAACACCAAATTTGTTGTCCTTATAATAAGGCTATTTTTAGTTCCTTTTAGAGAATGTTTTAGATTAAATATAAAAAAATGTGCATTGTATTTGTACTTTGACTCATTCTTTAAAGTGTCAAACTTAAAGCACATCATTTTTCCATTGTTGGAAAAGGAGAGAAACATGCAAGTGATAAGATCCAATACAATCATTACTTCATTTTATTATTTGTTGCTGTGGAATAATCCTTCTGTACACTGTGTGAATATATGTCACTATGATTGGTTTAATAAACAAGCCGACTGCCCAATAGCTGAACAGGATGAAGTTGGATGAGAAAGCCAAACTGAGAATGATGGGATGAGGAAGCGTAGAGTCAGAAGAGTCTCCAGCCAGAGGGAGAACGAGTTTGACACACAAAATGGGATAGAGGTAAAAGCCACGAGCCTCGGGGCAGCACAGATATTAATAGAAATGGGTTAAGTTGTAAAACCTAGGTAGTAATAAGTCTGAGCTATTGGGCAGAGCATTTATAATTTATATTAAGCTTCGAGTGATTATTTGTGAGCAGGAAGTCAGGACAGGAAAACTCTGCCTGCATTTGGTTTCTCACTCACTAATTTCTTTAATATGATGTGATAGCTGTCATTGGAAAGGGTGATGATGGTAAGTACTTCCTAGGTATGAGTGTTGAGTAAGACATTTCTCAATAGGATGTCCAGGAATGACTGAAGAAAATAATAAGTGCACTTTTGGTCCCAATCTTCACCTCTCATTACAAAATACAGCTGCTTCCCCTACCTGTGTATTGTGTAAGAATTAACTCAGTGATGTTATTCCTGCATTCAAATCACCACGGTTACTAAACTGTTGAGACACAATTTAGGATCATCCCCTTTTTTCTTATTCAAGGTTGTGAAACAGATGTCCGCCCAAAGATTGTAAGTATTCTTCTGTTTAATCTCAGCCCTTATAGAGAAGTTTAAACTAAGTCCTTATCGCATGCTGAGAGGTGGCATTGTGGCAGTTCTGTGACAACATGCTTTCTGTGCAGCAGAATCCAGCTGCAATCATTTCCCAAAGGCCTCAGCACCTAAGCAGCAATGAACTTTTTAGGGGGAAATTCTCCAAATGGGGGAATCTCAGCAGTGAATGGTTGCTATCTTCTTTACCAATGGTTAGGTGCAGAAAGAACAGGAAAGATATAGTTTTTCCAAAAGTCTTACTGTTCCAAGAGGGGCCCTCAGTATTGAGCAAATCCTAGGGCTAGCCCTGTTTCTCTGCATATACATATCCTGGGTCTATGGGCAGCTTTGCTCCTGGCCAGTGTTTGAGTTTCTTTTCTTGGTATTGTGACAGAATATTTGATGGAATAACTTAAACAAAGATTTATTTGGGTCACAGTTTTAGACAGCTTCTGTGCTGGTTAGTTTTTCTGTCAACTTGATACAGGCAAGAGTCATTTGGAAAGTGAGAACCTCAATTGAGAAAGCGCCTTCATCAGATTGGCCTCTGGGCAAGTCTGTGGAGCATAATTCTTGACTAATGATTGATGTAAGAGGGCTCACCCACTGTGGATGGACTCATCCCTGGGCAGGTGGTCCTGAGCTGTATAAAAGGGAAGCTGAACATGTCCAGGGGAGCAAGCCAGTAAGCAGCCTTCCACATGGCCTCTGCTTCAGTTTCTGTCTCCAGGATCCTTCCTGGATCTCATACTCACCTTCATGATGGACTGCAAACTCTAAGTGGAAATAAACTCTTTCCTTCTCAAGCTGGGTTTTGTCAAGTTGTATTTTTATCACAGTAATAGAAAGCAAACCCGGAAATAAAATGGTACCAGGATTATGAGTTATTCCTGTGACAGACCTGGCCATGTTGCTTTTTGGGAGGATTGTGGAAGTGTTTGGAACTTTGGTCTGAATAAGCCATCTAGTGCTTAAAGCTTAATGGCTGTTCTGTTGGAGCTTGGACAATAGGAATGTTGAGAGAAATGCAAATAATGGAAATCTCACACGTAAAGTTTCAGAGGGAAGTTTGAGAGTCCCTCAAGACTTTATCGGGGTAGTTTATGTGACATATTTTGAATTAAGAACCTGTAGTTTCTAGTCAGTTTGGCTGAAGAATCAGCTGTGATTAAAAAGCTATGATATCACTATTATTGAGATGAAACCTTTGGGAAATATTTCCTTAGGATGAGCATGTGGAGCTGTGGTCCAGAGGAGGCCAAGGCTGCATCTCAAGCTGGCAGCTAAACTTGGTCACTATATATAAGAATATTTCAGGTAGTAGCATTTTTGGCAGCATAAGAGCTGAAAGCTTGAAGGAGTCATGGAAACAAGCTAAGGCTTGGCATTATGCGAGGTGGTTGGTAAGGATGCAGTGTTACTTGTGGCAGAAGCCCTGGGATTTAAGGGCTCACGGCAAAAAAGTTGAGGCTTGGCACCATCTTTCAGGTTGGAGTCCCCTCAGAGAGCTTAGGAGGGGCTGTTGGTGAAAGTGCAACCTCAGTTACAGTGGAAATCCCAGGATGTTGGAGGTGCCAGGACTGTGCAGCCAAGGACAGTGGCAGGTCTGGAATGTTGCTGCAGACTTAAGCTGTGATACAGGTGGTCTGTTCTGTGGATGGCAGAGCTGGGGAAGCAGGGCTTCTCAAGCCCTTTGGAGTCCAGGAAGTTGTGAGTAGGACACTGAGCTGTTTGCATTGATGGGAGTTGGCTTTTCTTTGATCATTCTATAATTGTACCCTGGTTCTTTACGCTTGGAATAAGAAAGTATGCAATTTATTCTTGGAGCCCACAGTTGAAGACATTTAGATATTTTAAAGAGAAAAAACTTTTAAAGTGTTGTAATTTTTAAAGGCCACGGGACTTCTATTATTATACTATGTTTTATATTGTAATACTAATACAATCCTGGGGATAAACAAGAAGGGAAAGGTTACAGGTGAATAGTGATATATTTATGTGTTGAGCCAACAAGGGATCAATTGTACTTATTAGTTTTTGGTTTTTTGTAAACCTGACACAAACTAGGTCAGTTGGGAAGAGAGAACCTCTACTTAGAAAATGCCCCCATCAGATTCTCCTCTAGGCAAGTCTGTAGGACATTTTCTTGATTAATGATTGATGTGTGAGGCCCAGACTACACTGATATGGGAGAACCCAGGTTACTGGGGACAGTGCTACCTCCAGGCTGAGCAACCCATAGGGAGCAAGCCAGTAATCAGAATTCCTCCACAATATTTGCTTCGGTTCTTGCCTTGACTTCTCTTCATCGTGGATAGTAATCTGTAGAGTGAGATAAACCTGTTCCTCCCATCATAGCAATAGAAAGCCAACTAAGACAGAGATTATAGCTCAGTAACACTTTAAGAATTAGTGTTTGTGCATGTGCTCTTATATGTGCATGTGTATGCACATGTGTGTGTTCATGTAGAAGCCAAATGTTGACATTAGATGTCTTCTTTAATTGCCCTCTATTTGAGTTTTGAGGTCTCACACTGAACCTGGGGCTCAATGGCTGGTTTGCCTCTGCTTGTTTCTGCTTCTATGGTACTAAGATGAGTAAACATATGCAACAGTGCCTGTCTCTTTACATGGATGCTGGAGATCCAAATTCAGATCCTTATCCCAGTGAAAGCACTCTGTTCACTGGGCCATATTCCTAACCTGGCTAAGCAACATTTATTTTACAATAATAACTAAAATAATTCTATGTCTAAAATATTGCATATCCTCACATTTGTGAAAGCTTGAACAAGTTTATCCCATGATTGAGAGAATAGAATAATGGTTATCAGTGCCTAGGAAGGAAAAAGCTGGGGATGGAGAGAGGATGGTTGGTCAGGGGAGGGCTGCAGTTGGACAGGAGGAAGAACTTCTGACATTCTGACATTCCACAGCACAGTAGGACATTAGTTAACCATAAGAATTGGGTATTTCCAAGTAGCTAGCATAAAGGATTTTGAATGTTCCCAACACAAAGAACTAAAAGAGCATTTTAGGTGATTATTCTCTGTAAATACATACAATGGTTACATATCAGTTAAAGGTTTAAAACAAGGACTGGGGCTGTAATTCAGTGATATAGTGCTTGCCTAGCATGCCCAAGCCTGTTGGTTTAGTCTTGAGTACTGAATAAAGAATAAAAATATGAGCAATTATATGACTACAGACTATATTAACCCTCTCTAATAAGACCTTTCAGATGTACAATAACCTTGGCTGTACCTGCTGTTTAATTTTCTGCCGCAGGATGCACTCTCCAGCAAACTAGGGCTTTCCTAGGAAGTTGCTGAGGTGGGAAAGGCAGTGGGGGAGGGGGGGCTTGCTGAGGCAGTGAAGCCTGAAGTCTTAGTCCCAGGGGCTACAGATTAAGAACACCTGCAGTCCGCTGGGCCATTACCTGAAGTGTTGAAGCAGAACTTTCCCCTGCTGTTTTGTGGGGGCTCTGACAGAATCCCAAGGAGTCACCTTTACAGTAGCAAATTGGCCAGTCCATTTAAACACACTACTAGAATTGGCAAGAGAAACCCAGACAGCTTACAGGACTTAACTAAAATAGTTACTGTGTGCTACTGTTGATGGGATCAGTGTGACAGCACTAGGTTCTATGTTCCTTCCCAGCAGGACTTCAAGACATCTGCCTGAACTCACTGTAGCTGCTTTTGCATCATACCTTCTTCTCTATCCAAACACAAACCTGAGATAATCCACACGCAGATCTTGTGCTCTGCTTCACGAGGCTTCCCAGCAGAGAGCCACTGCTGTGTTCTTAGCTACAGGACAAGACTTGAAAGAAAGATGGTGATATGATGATATCTGTCTTCCCTGGGGTCATCTGTATTCACATCTGTCTATATAGGGTTTGTCCTGCGCACAATGTAGCTCTAATAAAAGATGAGAAAACACAGCCCTGACCTTCAAGTAAACAAGATATTTGGAGAGAATGCCAAAAACTAGGCACGATGGAGTTTGTTTACATGAGCCACAAATACTGAAATTCAGGTCAATACATTACAAAAGATCCAGATAATCTCTTCAAAGGTGGAATCCCCCCTTCTTCTCCCCTTACCCCTCTTTCCTTCCATCCCTCTCCTCTTCCCCCAACCAGTGGGGTTGTGTGGATGAAAACAGTGTGAGTTTCTGGTAATGCAAGTTGTTTTTGTGAATGTGTGCGGACTTCTGTTGCAAATACAATGATGCCTGTCTGCTGGGGTTCATTGAAGAACGAGTAGGTGTTGGGTAATAAGAGAGGTTGGTGGGAGGATATTCCAAAAAAAGGAAAAAATTAGCAGAGTCTTGGGGACAGCATGAATATGACGCTCAGCAAAGAAAGGAGCAGCCTGACTGGATTCACCCAGTGGCACACAGGGAAAGAGCATCGGAAATTCACATGCTCTCCTTTCCCTGTGGTTGTCATCACAAGCTCAGGTTGAATTTTTGTTGCGGGTATGATGGTGTTGGGAGGTGGGGCCTTTAACACGCATTACTTTCTTTGTCCTGAGACTGGGTTAGTTCTAGCAAAAGTGGACTAGTTCTTCTGGAGTGGGTTGTTACAAAGCAGGTCATCTCCATCCCCCATACTTCCTTCTACAGGCATCTGCTTGCCCTTCTGCCTTCTCCTCTGCTGCAGTTTAACACAGCATGGGGTTCTTGCCAGCTAGAGTTTCCAACCTTGAACTTCGCAGCCTTCCGAAGTGAGACAGAAGCCACCTTTCTTTATAGACTGATTACCCAGTATCGTCTATTCTGTGATAGCAATACAAAACAGACCAAGGTATGTTATATCTCATTTGTGGGAGACAACAGAGGTAAAATTGTGCCCCCTACCAGGAGAAAATTGGAAATTGTTATTTGACTAGAAAACTTGAATGGATGAATTTGCTCATTAGTTTTCCTAGAAATGAGGAGTGTTTTATTTTACTTTATGTACATGAATGTTTTGCCTGCATACATTGTGTATACAGTGCCTATGGAGGCTGGAAGAGGGTGTCAGATCCCAGGGAACTAGAGTTCCAGATGGTTATGGGCAACCATGTGGGGGCTGAGAACTGAACCTGGGTCCTGAGCTAGAACAGCTGGTACTCTTAGCCACTGAGCCTTTTCTCCAGCCCCATGAGAAGTGTTTTAGATGACAGAGAGTGTAGATAGGGAGGCTGCTTTCATAGTCTTGGGGAAATAAATATACTTAGGTTAAGGCGATTTCTCTTTGTGGCAGTGAGAAATCATGACACTTGTGGTATAGCACCTTTCCTGTCTTTTACTAAAATATCACTAATTTACTCATTGTACAAACTCTTTGGTTCGAGCTCTGGTAATCACCCCCACTGTACTGATACTAAGACTTGTTGTTTTGTAACATACTCATGGTGTGTTGTTATTAATGAGTACAGACTGGATCCCACTAGAGAGACTGCAGAGATTGTGCTTCAACTGCTAAATCCCACTATCTCTGGCATGATAAAAGGATTTCTGTGAAGAAATAGAGAGTATATGGAAAAATCTAGACTGCATACTAAGAGAGATACCAGTGTTATTATGTTCTGGATGGCTTTGAAATGTCTGTTTCATATAACTTATAATGTTTGAGTTAGGGTTAGATAACAGAATTTTTAAATAGACTGGTGGAAGATACATTTCAAAATTTTAAAAAGCATGCCTTTAAAGGAGCAGTGATACATATGCCTATTAAGTTGCCTCTAAAATGATAAGAATTAATATTTTACAGATATATTTTGTGTTTTGAATTGTTTGTGTATGAAAAATGCCATTTGGAATTAGAAGTGTCAATGATTGATTTGTTCTGTGTGGACTACTCACATGAAGCCTGTCGTGTGTACATCAGGTCCATAGACTACAGCTTTTGTTCTGAATCTCATAATTTTCATTTTGGAAGTACACAATTTGCCAAAAGGCTTTTGAGTAGCTTTCTAATATTACAATGAGTAGCCTGTTATCAGCTGCACTGTAGTGAGAACACTTGGGCCCCATAGGAACCCAGAAAAGACAAGAGAGCAGCATGTCCATCACCTTTCCAGTCCTTACTTTTCTTAAAGTGGAGAATCATGTTTCTAGAGAGGACAATCTTATCCTAGACATCTGTTAATAAAAAGTCTTTTTCATCTTTCTTTGGGGAAAACTTTAAATTGTTTACTAAAATTATAATAGTTTTATATCAATAGCCAATCAACACTGGTAGAATATTTGAATATTTGGATTAATACAATATTTGACTAGGATTGTGGTTATATATGCATAATAAAATAAGAAAACAAAATACTAAAGAACTGGAAATGAATGTAGGGAACTGTTCGATTGGTTTTATCATACTTATAATTTGCTTTAACTTTGTTTTTAAAACACTTTTATTAATTATTTAAGAATTTCATAATATCCTCTTTTGCTCTAGATCCAACACCCCAGACTCATCCCCAGCTCTGCAGCAGAATATCCATGGCAGCTTTCTCTGTCCCTTGCTCCCATCTTCTGTGGGTCCCACAGATCTTCCCCTTCTAACCATCCTTCCCAACTCATTGCTTTGTCCTAGATCCCAACCTAGTAGTTAGTAGGTACCCCTGCTAACCCAAGAGTCCATCCTGCCAGGGCAACACCCACCTCTCCCATTGCGCCTGAGATCCCACCCCCCATTTTCATGCCTAGCACTGTAGCAGGAACTCTGTTGTGGTCTCCCTTCTTTCTGTGACCTCATCCCCAACAGATCACAAAGACCTTCTCCCCCAGCTTTCCTTTCCCAAATTCATCCCAGTATTTCAGTCTCCAACACCAGCAGGCATTCCCTATGAATATACCAACTGAGCAGGCCAGTTGCATATATAGTTGCATAGCCACTACACTTTGAAAATCTAGAGAGTAAATAGAAACCAAGGAACAAAACACTGACCCAACAAAGACAAATCTAGAAATCAGCACACACACACACACAAGAGGCCTAACCACCAGTGAAAAAATAAGCAATAACAGCCAGAGCAATATGTCTCCTCTAGAGCCCAGCTTTTCTACCACAGTAGGCCCTGAATATTCCAACATAGCTGGAGCACAGGAAAAAAAAAAAACACTTTAAAATCAACTGTAGGGAGATGATAGCAATTTTTAAAAAGGATGAACAAATCCCTTAAAGGAATCCAAGGAAACACAAACAGCTGAAGGAAATGAATAAAACTGTTCAAAACCTGAAAAATAAAAAAAACCCAAACTTTGGCAATTCTGGAAACGAAAAACTTAGGAATCTGATCAGGAACTACAGAGGTAAGTTTTACCAACAGAATATAAGAGATGAAAGAAAGAATCTCAAGCATTGAGGATATCACAAAAAAAATGGATACTCTGGTCAAAGAAAATGTTAAATCCAAAAATCTCCTGATATAAAACATCCAGGAAATGTGGGACATTATGAAAAGATAAAACTTAAGAATAATAGGATTAGAAGAAGGAGAAGAATCCCAGCTCAAAGGCCCAGAAACTTTGATATGATAATTTTTGCTTCATATTTTATTTTGTCGTATTTGGTTGTTATCTCTTAGAAGCCTGTTCTTTTCTAATGAGAGGCAGAAAGGGCTTGGATGTGGCAGGGAGGGGAAGTGAGGAAGAACTTGAATGAGTAGAGGGGGAAGAAACTATAATCAGGATGTATTGTATGAGAAAAGAATTTATTTTTAATAAAAGGAAAAATGAAAAAAAAAGAAAAAGTATTTCACAACATATTTTTGTCATATCCACCCCTCACTTTTCTTAGATCCACCCCCTGCTTCCCCACCCTGCCCAGCTTCACCTTCACCTTCTCCTCCTCCTCTCCTCCTGTGCTTCTTCTTCTTCTTCTTCTTCTTCTTCTTCTTCTTCTTCTTCTTCTTCTTCTTCTTCTTCTTCTCCTTCTTCTTCTTCTTCTTCCTGTTTTTGAGACAGGGTTTCTCTGTGTAGCTTTGCTCCTTTCCTGGATCTCACTCTGTAGCCCAGGCTGGCCTCGAACTCACAGAGATCCACCTGCCTCTGCCTCCCGAATGCTGGGATTAAAAGAGTGCACCACCACCGCCCAGCCTCCTCCTGTGTTTTTTAAATAATCCATCAAATCAAGTTGTGTTTTCTGTATACTACCTGGTATAGGACCTTCCACTGGAGCATGTCAGCCACACCCTTAAGGAAAATTGACTCTCCCTCCCCCAGAAGCCATGAATTGTCCGTAGCTCATCATTTCAGGGTAGACAGAGGCTCATGAGCTCCTTCTCCTGCCAAGCTAAGAACTTAACTTTGTTCTTAAGTTTAAAGCTCGTTTTATTTCAAGCAAAGGAGAATATGAGTTGATTATACATTTAAGGAACAGAAAATGGTCTTACATAATAAAACATGATAGCTTTTGTTTTTAAGCCAATGAAATCCTTCATTTGTTATATTGACCTCTTTCGGATGCATTGGCTATTCTTGTGCCAAGATTCAGTTCTTTTCTCCATGTTCAGTTATTTGCCAAAGCAGACATGGATATTAAAAACTCTTGACCTGTTGTTTTTTTTTTTTTTTTTTTTTTTTTTTTTTTTTTTTGTGTGTGTGTGTGTGTGTGTGTGTGTTTGTTTTTTTCAGGAAAGAGATTCCTCTTCCTAGGGCTTTTCAGGACTAGCTTAGGAGATTCTATGGGGGCATTTAGCTCTTGCTTGTGTTATCTGACTTCCATTATCTTATTTCCATGCAGGGATGTATATTGTAATCACCTCATTTGTGCATGGACAGAGTTCTCCAGTAAAAGACTTTACTGTCTTCCTGTAGGCAGGAAGGTATAGTGGGTTGAAGAACCCCGTGATTTCTGTGATTTTAATCACAATATTTTCTGAAATAGACTATACTTCTGTGTTGTATAAATAAGAACGGGTCAGCTGTGTGAAAACAGGATTATGGTCTGATGAGCTGTTGTATATGTTGCTGATTTTGTCATCAATGTAGATGTTTCTTTTGGTTATTTTGAGATAGGCTTTTGCTAAATAGTTCATGCTACCCTAGAAATCACGAGAATCCTTCTGTCTCAGCTTCTCATGTTTGAGATTAGAACTTTGTCATGATACATGACTCACCATAGATCTTACATAAGTTAGATTATCTGTGTACATAATAGTTAAGTAGTAACATGGAAATAAAGAAAAAAATGTTTAATGCTTTGCTGCCTGTTGAGGGCCCTTGTTCTAGAAGACAGCAGCTGCCATGTCATAAGAACAGCAGCCTGAGATGGGGTCCAAGTGGCAGGGATCTGAGTCTTCAGTAATCAACCCAGAGACCCAGCCATTCCTCAAGGCACCCATGCTGTCTTCCCTATGGTGAATAAAGGAGAGTTCCCAGGTCCTGCTCCCCAGAAACTGGTAAGGTGATGGATATTTTTTTTTTGAATTCGCTACATTTTGGTAATAAGCAGTTATATAATGGAATCTTCACTGATACTTCCATTGTTTATCTACTTTCTCAAAATCTTATGGTTTTAGTTATCACATGTTAGTCAACATTTTTGCTTATTAAGCATTTTCCCCCTCCTTCTGGTTGGTGATTTAGGTCCACGTGCCCTTCTATCAAAGTTCTAATTTTTCCCTAGGATTTGACTTGCTATACAAATGACTACTCTTTGAAATACAAAGCTTCTTTGATAAAGATTGAGAGCAGCCACAAATCTATGGAGATACACAACAGTACTTAGAAGGCTGACTATTGAGCTGAAGCACTTAGAAGATGACTATTTTAGCAAAGCAACATCTTTCTTGGGGCCATGACTTCCCTAGCCATGGATTTTCATCATACTTACAGAACAAAGCATGATTTCCCTCTGGCAGTTGTTATTGTAGCATGCAGGATCCAGTGCTGGGGAAGATCACTGCTGTCCTTTCTCCCTCCCCCAGCAGCCGCCTGCATAACACATTTTAGCATTATGAAAGTCAGCCAGCAGAGGGAGTTTCCTGGTCACTTCAAAATTGATTTCTCTATGTCTTACAACTAGAGCATGTGATACCTTCAACAATAGAGACTTACCGTCTAGTTACAATGGATAACCAGGAGCAACAGCAATAGCCTATATGCAGGGTGTCTCTGGTGCCGCCCTGACCATAACTTGTAGGGAGGTAACCTGTGCCTGGCATATTCTTAGCTTTTCTATTGCTATGATAAGACCATGGCAAAGGCAACTTATAGAAGGAAGAGTTGGTTTTGGCTTACAGCTCCAGAGGGATGAGAGTTCATCATGACAGTGATGGAAGGGATGACAGCAAGTGGAAGACAAGGTGGTCAGAGCAGGAAGTGAAGAGATCACATCTTCAGCTATAAACACAATGCAGAAGTTATGAACTGAAAGTGGAACAAGAAAATAAAGTCTCAAATCCCAACCCCAGTGCCATAGTTATGATATAGATAGGCTGTACCTCCTAAAGGCTTCATAACATCCCCCAAACAGCACCACCACTGGAGGTGCCAAGTATTCAAATATTTGACCCCATGGGGGACATTCTTATTCAAACCACCAATCTGACACTGAGATTTTCATTTTAAAAACCCATGTCTTCTGGGAGCAGCACTGTGCACTCATGCAGAAGATCTCTGTTCTAAGTCCTTTTTAAAACGTATGCTTTAATTAGCTTAAGAACTAGTTGGGTTTCATAAGACTTCTTCATATATCCTTAGTTTTGGCTAATTCCTCTTCCCACCTACCCCTTACTTCTCCTATCCTTCTATCTCCATTCCTACTTAAGGCTTTTTACCACATAACTATTCACACTGCTGAGAATAAATAACAGTTGTGAATGCTCATCTGTAAATGGAACATCTATATCAACCCCTCCCCATACCCCAAGGCTCTGCAAACTTGAAAAAGGGAGTTGAAAGAATGTAAGAGCCAGAAGATTGGAAGGAGTACTATAAGACTAGACACGACATGGCTGCTTTATGCCTCTAAATTTGGGGAATGTTATGATTTATAAATGTTAATACTCTCCACAAACTCACTTTTTCAGTGCTTGTCATTGGCAGGTGGCACTGTGTTAGAAGGTTGTGGAATCTTTAGGAGGCAGGGTCCTGCTGGTAGAAGTAGGCCCATCTCTAGTGGGCCTTACAAAGGTGCACCCATCCTTGCCTTACTCTTGAAGCCCACCACAGTGTAAACAGCCAGTACTTTCCTCTCCCACTGCCACAGATACCATGCCCTCTCCATGCCGTCCCTTCCTTCCATAATGCCGTCCCTTCCATATTGCACTGGAATCTCTTTAATACTGTGAGACCTTTATCTCTTAAGTTACATCTTTCTGATATTTTGGTTATGGCAATGACAGAGTAACTAATACAGATGGTTTGTTATGTGGCAAGAATCACTGGAAAAACAGCTATAAGTAAAGATATAATACATTGGTCAGATTTTTTTAAAATTTATTTTCATTTTAGTGCTCAGGGAATACAGGTTAAGAGGAGCCAGGTAACATTTTCAGAGTGCATTAATTAGGGTTCTCCAGAGCAATTCTGACTAATGAACCTTACACACATGCAAAAATGTGCACCATCCAAACACAATTACACATACACACAGACACAGACACACACACATGTGCACTGGTGATAACGGAAATTGACAGACCCATCTGACCCCTGCACACTGGTGAATAAGGAAAGTATCGGGTGTGGCTTGTCTGCTTCTAGAGGCCTCGTCACCAGAAGGTAGCAGTGGTTGGAAAGCTCAAGACGTCCAAGAGCAGAACTTTGAATGACAAAAATATAATGGAACCATTTCACAGCTAGTTATTTATTCACAAGTAGGTATTAAGGGACGCTAGGAGGTACCAGGCACGAGATTAGGTAGTTATCAAACAGTTGGCATGGGTTCTATATGCCTGGTGATTATAGGCCAGGGTAAGAGACAGCCCTTAATCAAATAGCCCATTACATACACAAAGCCTAACAACAGGGTATATCAAATGAAGGAAATTATTACATTGATCTGAGAGCAAGAAACACATTGACTGTGATCAAGAAAACTTATGAACCAGCAGTTGAGTTAAAAGCTGAAGGACAGGCAATTGCACTTAGCTGCATTTAGGTTTTCTTTTTACATATTATTTAGGTTTTTCATTCATTCACTTTCTTTGACTAAATCATATACTTCTCTCAGCCAGAAAATGTGCTTTCTATTTCACTTGAATCACTCCTCAGAGTCGTAGTTAGGCTGAACCTCCTGCAGATGACTTGCAGGCATATAATGGACTTAGGGTAATTTAACTCAGGTCTCCATTTTTGCAGTTGGTTTCCAATGCTGCTTTTATTTCGTTCACCTGCAGGGTTTAGGTGAGGGTGCTGTGTCATGTACACAAAGGTGTTACAATGAGTGTGATGCCTGTGGGCCTGGGCTCTCATCTATGGCTGAAGATTCAGCAGGCCGATGAAGCATTCACTTATTATAATATTAGTGACACAGTCTAGTAATAGTATAAGGGTAATTGCAGGAGTGCATTTGTTGTGTTTCATGCAACAAGATCTCACTGTGTATTCTAGTTTGTTTCTCTGTTATTGTGTCAAAACACTGACCCAAAGCAACTCGGGAGAAGACAGGGTTTGCTTTAGTTTCTCAGTCGCAGTCCATTATTGAGGGGAGTTAGAGCAGGAATAGGGCAGGAAGGTGAAGTCAAAATTGAGGCAGACTCTACTCCAGGGGACTTCAGCTCACTGGACTGCCATCTATGTCTTGCTCAGCTTGCTTTCTTATACACCCCAGAACCACCTGCCAAGGGATGGCACTGCCCACAGTGGACAGAATCCTCTCATGTCAATCATCCATCAAGGAAATACCCCACAAGCATGTCTACAGGTCAGTGTGTTAGATGCAGTTTCTCAGTTTGAGGTTCCTTCTTCCAAAGTGTCAAGTTGACAAAGACTAACCAGTCTGCTATGCAACCCAGACTAACCTGGAACTCTTGATCCTCTTGCCTCAGTCACCCAGGGATGAGATTACAGCGGTATGCCACCACACCCAGTTCTGAATTTATTTTGACTAATGATGGAAATAATGTGATAGAGAGGATCATTAAACAGTCCTAAGATTCTCTAAAATTTGTTTAAAAACTAACAGTCACATAAAAATGAGGTTTTAATGAATTTCTATTTAATGAATTTCTATTAACAGTGGAGGCTCTCCCAGGTCCAAAAGTGGAGGACCCTGTGAATCATAGAATGGATATGGAAGAAGATGGCCAGGGAAAAGAAGAAGAAGCAACGAGACAGAGCATATTGGTCTCTCCAGATTAGTTGACCACTGGTATTCCAGTAGGGCTTTCAAGAGCAGATGTTCTATGATGAGTATCCCTCTAAAACTACTTTTTGATATATGACTTTATTTCTTTTGGAAGACTTGACAGTTGTGATGCTGTGTCTCTTAGACACTTGCTGAAGCACATTCATTAATCTTTCTGTCAGACTCTTAGATACCTCAGGCTTGAGTAGTGGTTAAGATAGCCAGGATAGCAGCAGATATGATATATTGATATTGGGGACCAAGAGATGCTGTGAAAGGGTGTGTCTTCTGGAAGATGTACTGATTCATACCAGGGACAAGTGGATAGCTCAATTTCTCTGTAGTGCTGCAGGCTACATTAGAGCCATTTCTTTCCTCTGAAGTTAATCCATCATCCTGATCATTTTCTCGTCAGGGAAGAACAGTCATATCAGAGATTTGGGAAAGGATGCTTTAGATATGAAATGTGTCTGTGAGGCTTTAACCCATGGTGATGTGTTTTGAGAAATGGTGCAAACACTTACAAAGTAGTGTTTTTCTTTAGATGAACTTGAAGAAGAGTCTTATTGTTTTATGCTTGTGCCAACCCAGAAAATATTTTTATTTTGTGATTCTGGAGATTGAACCCAGTGCTTCATGTGTTTCCTATAAGTACTCTACCTTTAGGATACAGCTACAGATCTAAAATTAATTTTGAACCTGTCTAATTAATTGGTGACAGCTTTATCAACATGAGAAATAGATAACCACCAGATTCAGTCAAAGATGAACTAGGAGAAAATCTTGAATGAGAGCTTCACACTTGAAATTGAGACAATTGATGGTGGATGGACTTTGAAGTCTGATGATAACTCATTCACACATCTGTGACTAAGTTAATATGAGTTTATATCAGGCCCGGAGAAGGTAGCTCAGTAGTACAATGCTTGCCTGGTATGCAGAAGGGCTTGGTCGGCATGGCTCTCCCCTACTTAGCTTAGCCTTTAGTTTTAAATACCAAGTGCTGTTCTCTTCTTTTGGTAGTTTCAAAAGTTGAGTGAACAGAGAGTATCATAGAGGTAGAAAAAGGAGGTGAATTGCTCTTTTGTGTGGACCATCTTGGACCATTGCTAATGACTGTTGAAATGACCTAGACGTTGAAAAAAACATATAAAGTTTGTCAATATCTTGGAGCTACTTCTTCATAAGTCTGTTCCATCTCTTCATTTCTTGTGCTGACAGCTTTTTCTCTGGGCTGCTTTGAAGGGTTCTTATCGAGTGACAAGCCTTGAAATAGAGAGAGATGCCTTCTTCCAAAGCAGAAAGCAAGATTGTTTGGTGGACAAGAAAACTTCAGAATACAGTAGAAAAAAAAAACAGAGGCAATAGGGTCTTAAACTAGTGAAGTAACATGGGAGAAAGAGAGGAGGCAATCACCTAGCGATAGCCTTCATTTTTTCTGTATAAACATGGTTCTCTAAGGCATCACATCCAAAAGCTAATCAATTTAGATGACATCTAAGGGTTTTGTTCTGCTCTGGTTTCCTGTTAGGTTTAGATAATGAGGCACCTGGGTTGGACATCATAGGCATGACAGAATGAGGTCAGGATATGTATGATTTTGCTGTGACTTAAGGTCATAGCTCCCATTCATGGGAGCTTTCTGTAAGTAACTTCCTTCATCAGTCAGACATTCCTCATCATATCAACTCACTGAATATGAGCACGTAGAGGTAGTAATGAGTTCTGCCCATTCTCTTTTTAATGTTGATATATTTATTCACTTCTTTACCATTGTCCTAGTCCAAGTGTGCCATCTGTTTCTGGCCAGAACCTCATTTATACACTATTGAGATATATATGAAGGTTGAAGTGATTGTAATTGTCAAGGTAATGACAGGGGCGAAGGAGACAATGTAGCTACTGTCGAGTTAGGTGAATGAAGGCTGTTTGCAGAGCCTGTAAGGCTGGGAGAAGGCTTAGAAGGAATGGTAGCAAATATGAATGCCAGGATAGTGTCTGAGGTACAGACAGTCAAAATGCAAGATTGGTGTTCAGGAGAGAAATTAGGAACAGATGTGTAGATATATTTTTAGATGTAAGGAGAATACTAAAGACCCTCGTAATGATTAAAAATAACCAAGGGAGACTCTACAGTGACTTAACTAAGCTAAAGCTCATAGAGTCAAGACATGAAGAAGCAAGGTTGTTACTCAAAGGTTTGCAGTGCACTGAGTCTAAATGGAAGTAATTAAAATATTTACTATACTGCTCAAACACTGTAAAGCTGGTCAATACACAGTTTACCGTCTCAATTTTTCTTACAATTATTATTTCCATGCCTCCTCCATTTTTCTTCCACATGTTATTTTCATGCTACTACAAAGTTTTCAACCTTTGTAGCAGCACCTATATACACATCACAGGGCTTTCTTTCTGCCCATCTTTCTGTTCTTCATTCTGAAAAGGGGGGTACAAACAGAAGTGGTGAGAAACATCAGTCTTTCTAGATATGTTCTAAATGCAGGACCAACAGAAAATGCTGACAGACATAGCAGGGTATATATGGGAAAGAAGACTAAGACATTATCAGTGGATAAGAAATGCTGAGTGGAGGAAGGAATATAAATATTCCAGCCCTTCTGATTTTGATGAGCCTTGATAACTTTCTCTTGACCATGTATGTGTGTGTGTGTGTGTGTGTGTGTGTGTGTGTGTGTGTGTGTGTGTGTACATGCATGTGCATGCGTGTGCACAGTGGGCAGTCAGACAGGAACAGGATAGAAATTTGTAATGGATTCATTGAAAGAACAAAACTTCAAAGTATCCCTAGAAGGTCTTGATTCAGAGTTAATACTTTCAATACAATCAATAGGCTATGACAGTGACTTCTCTTAGTCATCAAAAAGCCCTTGTGTATTTCATTTATATATTTATGCTTTGTTATGGTATCAGGTATTTAGAGTTCAGTGTTTAAAGCAGCCAGCATATATTTATGTGTTTTTATTTCTGTTTTAAATGAGTGTTTGGTTGACATTCACCTGACCTGCCTTGTGTGTGTGGGGGCACTCTAGGTGATGCTAAGGAAGAGTGATAGCTCAGAACTCATTGGAGCTAGAATGCAGGAGGATAGCAGTGTAGACTGTACAATGGTAAAGTGTGGAGCCGAGAGAGTCCAGGCATGAAAGGATGGAATCATCTAAGTTAAGTGAGTGAGAAACACTCACTTCAAGACAGCACAGCTACCATTTATCATCTTTAAAGCATTCCAAATGCTATAGTTTTGTAGTAAATTCACCATGACTGTAGAAATTATATATTCCCTAAACCTTTGTTCACAGATGTGTTTGTTAAAAATTCAAATCATTTTTGTTCATATTAAACAGATTGCCCTGTATGACAGCCAGATAAACACTTTGTATATATTTTTCATTGTCTTTAACCATGTAGTGACTCTTTTATTTTAGGTTTTCTTTAACTCTGACAACACCAAAGGAACAAAGTTTAAGAAACAATCATTGAAGGACTGTAGAGATAGCTCATTTGGTAAAGTTCTTGCCTTTCAAGGGTAAAGATTTGAGTTTGATCTCCAAAAGTTACATTGAAAAAGCCAGGCATGGCAAGCTCAATTCCAGTCCTATATTTAAGCAGGTGGAGATAGGTGGATTTCTGGGGCTTGCTGGGCAGCTAGCCTAGCCTGTTTGGCAAACTCTGGGTCAATGAGAGAACTTGACTCAAAAAACCAGGGAGGTGGCTCCTGAGGAACAGTAACAGTACTTTAGGGCGACCTAGCCACTGTATGCACACACACACACACACACACACACACACACACACACACACACACACACACCTGTCCCCAATTTTTATCTCTCTGTTTGTGTACACATACATTCACACTAGTCAGTGTATATAATGCTAAGTATATATAATTACTCATAGCTTTGAATCTACTTGCTTTTCTGCCCTAATATACCCATTTCTACCCTCCAACATGGAGATATACATATGCATATGTACTAAGATGTGTGTCGTCTTCTGAATATGGTGTCCTTTTAGGACTCATCTTTGCTTGCTAATACTGATGCCTCTTGCTAGGAAGACTGCCTGAGACACTCACAAATCTTTGTCCTATGTATTCCACTTCAGAGAGGCGTGGAATGAATCTGTTTTCATCACAGAAAAGGAGTCGATGTTTCAAGGCATCAATTAGCATCTGAACATGTTCTATTAAAAAATGCAGAGATCAGAACTATTTTCTCACATATCAGGAAAGTCTAGAAATGGGGTGCTCTGCTTGTCTTTTTGAGCTCTTATTGAACACAAAGTCAGCTTGTGTAATGTCAAGGTTGGATCTATATTTGGATTATCTGGACTCAATTCCTTTACAGTCAGAATGAATCCACATCAGGAAATCTGGGCAGTATTGTCACAAAATGTCAGAAAGGAACTGTTCTCATGAAGGGGTAGGTTGCTGATTGTTACAGAGCCACCCTGGATTTTTATGTAGCATTATAGCCACAAGGGTCAAGGGACCCTTAAGATTAACAAGCATGCCTTTTCATGTTGCATGTTGGTTTGAGCAATGGCCTGTGTTTCACCCTTATCACCAAAGTGATGCCTAAACAAAGAATTGGGTAAAGAGACTGGTTTGAGCAGCAGGTGTATCCTCCAACCAAAACACAGCTCCACAAACAACAAATTTAAACCCAAATCAAATCCTAAAGTAAGCTAAACTGAACCTCTTCTTTAAAACAAAGCAAAACAAAATCAACAAACAACACCACACTATTTCCTGAGAATAGGGCAGCATATTCTTAGTATTTGAAAAGGCACAGTAGAGAATTAAGTGCTTGCTTTCAAAGCCCCCTAGGTTAAACCCTTCATTAAAAAAACCCAATAACAAATTTGATTTGAATAAGCACATCTGTCATAGAAGAAACTAGTTATGACTTTATCAGAAATCTAGAAGTCAGAGTTTGTAGACACATTTGCTGAATTAGCCATGCCAATTTGAGCATGACCTTGCTTTCAATGCATGTATTTTTTTCTATTGAAAAATTAATTAGGAGAATGGAAAAGCCTCCTGTGGGGATGGGTATTCAAGGCTTTCATAGAAGGGTGATTATATTTGGAAGTGGAAGTCCAGAGTGCCAACCATTAGAAAATCAGGATGTTTCCTAGAGCTCAAAGGTGTTGAGGGAATTTTAATTGTTCACTGGAGATGGCACAACAAATACAGTTAATTTCTGGTTGTATTGGTGGAATATATCTGAAATTGCTTTCTAGGAAGTTTTGGCTCTGCTCTTGAGAAACCCAACAGCCCTCTGTAAGACGATATTTCAGTTGAAGAACTTTAGTTTTCATAATACAGTGTCTGTATAGCTCTCTTTCCATTTGCATGCACAAAAGCTAGAATGCAAGTTTTTAAACTGTATTACTCAATGCAGATTCTCACATTCTGGGGCTTGGCCCTGGGTGGTTATAGGAGTTAGTCATTGTAATAGTCTTCAAAAGGAATGAGGCACACTTGGAGAACCTGATCTCTGAGACATTATTTCTTCCAACACTAGCCAACCATCTGCCAGTCACTCAACACCTTCTCCTACTTGGAGCTGACACAGTGGGAGCCGAGTCCGCCAGTGATTTTGGAAATGTCAGTTCTAGAAGGCTGTTCTCCCTGTGTCTCCATATTACTTGAGATTGCATGATTAGTGTGGAGATCTCTGGTCCCAACTCCATCATGGTTCTAAGCAAAAGTGGAGGAATTTAGGTTTTTCTATTCTTTTTTTTTTAAATAGCAAAAGTATGATTATTCACTGCTAGTAACTTAGAAATATAGCTCTATCATTTCTCAATGTCTTCTGGGTTATTATGTGATGCTGACTGTTCTATGGGAGAAATAAAGTCTTCCAGCTTATTTTTAAAAAGCTTTAAAAAGTATAATTTTATCTAGTTAGCTAGCTTATGCTGTGTGTGTGTGTGTGTGTGTGTGTGTGTGTGTGTGTGTGTGTGTGTGTAAGTGTTCCATAATGTCTAGAATTTGTGGAAGTCAGAGGACAATTTATTGAAGTAATTTCTCTTACCCAGTGAGCCATCTCACCTGCCTGAGAGATCTACCTACCTTTGCAATGTCTGTGTACCCTTCTTTCCTTTCGTGGAGGTTTTGGTATTAAAAATAGCCATCCACTGAATGGTATTCTTTATTCCTTACTGTTTTAAAGTTCATGGCCCATTGCCTTCTCAATGTTCCTTAAAGCACTTGGGACAAATTTCTTCTGACACAGATTTAAGAACATACTTCTTCCAATGAACTAATGGAATTCTTCTGAATCAAAGTCTTACTTGATAAGTCAAAATCTCCTTTGACTTACGCTGCTGGGAAGTCCAAGGCAGAGCTCTGAGTTCAGGTGTGGTAGCACTCATTGGTTATGCTAGGAAGGACGTAATTTCCATTTTCCAGTCTTTAAATATCGATACTTTCATTTTATTTAGTGGCAATGCATTTATGGTTTTATTGCCACTTGAGTCAATCCTGCACTGAGGTAGTGGCATGCACAGATGGAAGATGATTAGTGTCAGAGGTCATAGTTAAGTACTATCCCAAATCTCTGAGCAAAATAATGTTTTTCTTGTTGTTTGCATAGAAGGCACTGGTTTAGTGCATTAAAGTCTAGGTTACATAATATGATCATCAGATCATGATCGTGTCTCCCTCCCTGTTTTCCTCTTCCTCCCTTCTTCCCTCCCCTCCCTCTCCCTCCTTCCTTCCAAGACTGGAGTTTACAAGGTAGGCCAAGTTAACCTTGAGCTTAGGCATATGCCTCCATGGCTGGCTCTGTTTGCTCCTCTTTTAAAAAAAAATGACCTTGTCTTAGTTTACTTTCAATTGTTGTGATAAAGATAATTTCTGAGGTTTCTGTGACCATCATGGCCAGAAGAATGATGATCGCAGAAGGCAAGAAGGTAGTTTGGCTCAACACAACTAAATAGCTGGTGTTGGTTCTAACTTCAGGAGTCTGACACCGAATGGTTGATTTTAGGCATAGGTAAGCACAGCACAACTTTGTGAATTTTTTTCTGGTGATAATTATCTGAATTTGTGTGCACAATAAAGCATACCTAAATCTCCTCGAGGAACAAAGTACACTAAATGAGAATCAGACATGACTACATTGAAAGTCTTTGTAAAGTACATGTGACACAATTCATAAAGATGGGTCCTATAGCTTGACTGAGAAAAACTAGCTTAGAGTCTGGGAGAGTATTCAGTGTGGTCTCGACTGCACAGATAGCTTCATGGTCACCAGTCTATGAACCATTTCTGTTCCTAGCTTTCTGGGCAGATTCAAAAGGCTATGCATTCCTCCCTTTGAAGGAACAACCCTGTGTGTTTAACATTCCAGCTTTCCTGGTGTTTATCTGTGAGCATAAGGACTTCCATGCCTCCTGCAGACCATGACCAAAGACAACTTAGAGAAGGAAAGGATTTATGTCATGTTACAAGTCCCAGGTAACAGCCTGTCACTGAGGGAATTAAGGGCAGGAACTCAAGAGTTGGCAGCTGAAACAGATTATGGAGGACCTCTGCTTACTAGCTTTCTTAAACACCCCAGGACCACCTGCCTGAGGGTGGTGCCACCCACAATAGATTTGGCCCTCCCATATCAGTCATCAACCATCAGCCAGGAAAATGCCACCATAGATTTGCTTACATGAAATCTGATGGAGGCATTTTCTCAATTGAGTTTCCTCTTCCCTGATAACTCCAGGTTGTATAAATCTGACATAAAAATCAACCAGGACAGTGCTACTGGTTACCTTACTTCCTTCTCTAACCTTAGCCCATTTTTTGTTCCCCTCTCTCACCATCTACTTACTAGCTTATCTAAATACAAAGACTTTTGGAATAAAGAACAAGTGAGATAATTTAATTAAATGTAGTGCTTCCAAATCTTGTCAAGTCATTGGATTATCTGCAAGTGCTTGTTAAAGCCCACTGGTCCATGTCCCAAGATTGTGATATGGTAAATGGGTAGTATGGGAAGGCTGCATATTACCTTAGAATACCACTGAGTTATTAATACTAGGTTTTGGAAATGTCCAAGTCATGCTTTTGTCTCTGAAGACATATGAATGTTACATTTTCCCAATAGTTTTGTTAAGAAGAAGGTAGAGCTTTTACAAAGGATTTAGACCTGACAGCATCCACTGCCATGTGGAATACTGGCTTCATTTAAAAAAGAGTCCCATGCTAGGTAAGAAAGATCCAGCAACCAGAGTAAGAAATAGAGATAAAAAGCAAGGGGACCCAAGTGTGGTGGCACACACCTGTCATCCCCGCACTTGGGAGGCAGAGGCTCTGGGGTGACTGGTATATATCCCAGAGCCCAGCTTTTGCCATGGGTGCCAGATAGTCAAACTCAGGTCCTCATGCTTGTGTAGAAAACCTGTTACTGACTGAGACCTCTATCTCCATAGTGCCATTTATTTTGTTTTTAATTCACATGCAATAATTAGTTTCGTGGAATCAAAATGTGTTCGGAGGCAGGAATTAAGAAAACCTATTTTAAAAAATATTTAAAACAAAAATCTGAATTGAATCTGATTATCATCTAGGTTTGGGACTCATATAAATATCAAAGGACTCTGGAAGAAAGAATTTAGAAGACAATTAAATGTAGTCTTTGAAGAGCCAATAGACTTCCATGCGTCTTTTTTAAAAGAGCCAATAGACTTCAAGCTAACAATTATAAAGGAGTATGCGTTGTAATTTCTGGTCTGTATACCCTGGATTCTATGACATCACATAGTCTCCCTCCAACCCCCCTGCCCCTTTAGTCTTTTCTTTTTCTGCTTTTCTTCTTGGCTTTCTGCCTTTGCTTTTCTTACTTATGCCTGCAATCTGTAGTAAAGAACTTAGTTTTCCAAGTTGTATAATTTACTCCAGAAATACTGCTTACATATATACTAAGTGAGCCTCTAAGCTAGTCTTACCTAGGGAACTGATACACGGTATAATGAAACCCAAGTCTGGGTTCTGGGTTCGTACTCTCTTGACAGCTTTCTAGATAATTTTAATGTTTTTCAAAGTCAAGAAACAGTAACCTGTCCTGCTTGTCATTGATGGAGTTCAGTTTTAAACTAACTGAAATCCTTTCCCCCCACCATGTGGGGTCTTAGCATAAGCATGTTCTGCCACTGAACTGTATTCCGAGTGTCAACTTGAGGCCTTTTGCAGCCTACCATTGTTGTTGAGGCTATCGTGATGCACTAATCTATGTTTACAGCCTCTAAAGAGAAACAGATTGTTGCCCACTAAATAAGAACAAGGGCTGGTGAGATGGATCAGTGGGCAAAGGCTCTGCTGCCAACTTTGAAGACTTGAATTACACCCTGGGACTTACACGTTCATGCTCCAACCCCAACATACAAAACAAATAAATAAAATGTTAAGAACACCACCAAAACATACTCCAGTCTTTTGTGGCTTGTAAACTGAGTGCATATGACTAGGCTCCATCTCCCTTGGGGTAGACAGCTCCCAGGAATTCAAACCTTTGGGTTTTCTTGTGTTATTCTTTTTTTGTTTATATAGTTCCAAATGTTTTGTGATAAACTGTGCACTTTCCCATAAAGACATACAGGCTTTGCAGCTTTCAAACTATGGCACAACCCATACTGGGCAAAATCCTTTTATACTTGATTTGTTTTTCAAGTTAGATAAAATTAGATTGTGAATATTTTAACAAAAATCATTTTTAAACCCATAAATATTTTTGAATGGCTGTCTAATTGAAGGAAGAAGAAATGAGATGCTTGTTTCTTTCACAGGATATATAATTCATCATTCATTAAACACGTAGCTCTTTCCTGTGTCAGGTGTGATGTTGCTGATTGGGAAGCAGATAAATGCATAGCAGTTTTTCTGTGCTTGCAGAGTACAGAAAATTGATGAAAAAGGCATCAAGAAATAAAACAGAGATTCCTTATGTGCAATGTAGCTGAAAAAAAAAAACAACCCAACATGAATGACATGAATATTATGAAATGGTTATTAGAGCACAATTACAAAGTTATTAGAGAATGGTCAAGTATTACATAGTGATACTACTTAAAGGTAATACAGATTCAGAGAGCAGAGCATGCAATCCAGGTTGAAGTAGTTGAAACAGGCTTTATGTAGACTCTTTACTGTGTCCTGAGGAAAGGTCAGGAGTGGAGGGATGAAACTGAAAAGGAAGACATTCTGGACATAGGGAAGGCACCAGTGAGGTGTGAGGAACCCCTGCATAGGTACTGGATCAAGCATGTGCCAACTCTGAGCAGGAATAGGTACTTACATCTTGGGGGATGTGGTATGAGTTCATCCCATTATCAAGGACAATGTGCGCATGGTGATTTGAATGAGAAATATCCCCATAAGCATATTTGGTCCCCAGTTAGTGGTGCTGTTTGGGGATGTTATGGAATCTTAAGGATGTATGGCCCTGCTGGAGGAAGTCTTTCTCTGCAGCTGGCTTTGAGAGTTCATAGTCTTATCATACCTCCAGTTCGCTGTCTTTGCTTTTTAACTGTGGTTGAAGAGCCCTGATTGTCCTCCTCCAGCCATCTGCCACCAAACCTCTCTTACCATCAAGGACTTTCCCTCTGGAACCATATGCTCAAATATATGTCTTCTTCTGTGTTCTTCTGGTCAAGTTGTTATCACAGTAACAGAACAGTAACTCTTACAGTATACAGAGAGATGTTAAACCTTGCATCTAATTTTAGCATTTTACAAATTTCTTAAAAACTAATGGAGGAAATAAGCCATTTTTTTAAATCTGAAAATAGCTATAGATTCATGAGTAGGGGAGTGAACTTATTACATTGTATTCAGAGCTGTTTTCACAATGTAGGGAGAATTTCCTGCTGGTTCAGAGAATGAAGGGAGACAGTCTGTACTGGGCACACTGAAGACAGTGACAAGACAGGAAGGAAGGCATTGATTAATGAGCTGGAGATGAGTTTATAAATGAAGGGAGCATAGTGACTATTTTTGTGTGTGCACATTTTGATTTTTACACTTCATGTTCTGAATGTTTTAGGAAGTAGGCTATGACATCAGAGAATCTCCAGTAGGTGATCAAAATAGAGGAAGACTATTAATAGTTTTAGAAGTGAGAGGAAAATAGCACTCTCACCAGATAAATTTGTAAGGCATGATGGAAGAAAGGGAAATAAGATGGTCAATGTCATCCAATACATTGGGATTTGCTGGGGAGGAAGCTTTTGTAAAGCAGATGAATTCAGGAAGAAGGAGTTTGTAATATACTATATTTTTTCATGTTTTTATTTACTGTGACTAACTTTGCTAACTTGGTTCACTTATTTATTTATTTTTTTAAAAAGTTGTTTTTTTTTCATTTTACATACCAATCCCAGTTCCCCCTCCCTCCCCTTCTCCTGCCCCCCAACCTCCCCCAATCCCACTCCTCATCCAGTCCTCAGAGAGTATAAGGCCTCCCTTGGACATTTATTTATGTTTTAATACGAAAATGGAGAGCCAGTGTGAGGGCTCGGTAAGTAAAGGCGCCTGACCCTAAGCTGCATGACTTGAGTCCCGGGGACCTACGTGGTAGAGGGAGAGAAACATCTCCCTTAAATTACCATCTGACCTCCACACATACACCCTGGCACACTTGTATACACACACACACACACACACACACACACACACACACACACACATACATGCACGCACGCACGCACACTCGCATGCACACACACACACACACACACACACACACACACAGGCACGAACGCACATGCGCGCACACGCACACTCGCATGCATGCACACACCCACACACGCACCCACTCACCCATGCATAGATGAACAAACAAAAGAAAATGTACAGTAGAAAAATTTGTAGACAAAAAAAGCACACAGGTGAGAAAATGAGCTCGAGGAAGACAGCGACTAACCAGCAGGGGGAGTGTTTTCACTGGTGGAACACGCTTCACAACTCGAAGCAACTGAACCATGAAATCTTTACTACACAGAATGGGGAAAAAAAATCAAAGTTACAAGATTGTTGTCACCTTGGCAACTAGAATCAATTACATCATTTCAGGAGACCCTGACTTTTCCTTTCACAAAATTAAACAAGAGGCTGAAATTGGTGAACTGAAGAAAGTGTGGTAATAAATATTGTTTTATTCATATTTACCATGGGGAAGCACAGATATTTTCTTGTTCTCTGCCAGGTTGCTGGAAGGGATGTTTGATTTTCAAGAACTGAAGTGTGTGTGGTAGAGCAGATGTTCAATGTTATTGACAAAAATAATATTCTTGTACTTTTTTCCCCTAACGGGATGAATCTAAGTTTTGTGTAATACTCTCTCTCTCTCTCTTAAAGAGAATATAATAAAATATTATAAATAAATAAAAAAATATAATATTTTATTTACTGGCCCCAGAGATTCGTACAAGGACCTCAGGTAACTGACAGAAACTCCTGTAATATCTTAGTGGTCAAGACCTGGTGTGTTTGATAATCTCATGGCTACTCTGTTTCTAGCTTAAGGATCTCTATGAGATAATATAGTTTTGACAAAAATTTTATAAATTTTAGCGACAAAGGGAAGAAAACATTACCTTAGGAGTAAGTGAAGTTGAGATTTCAAATAGATGAAACTCAGTAAATCATATTTTAGTATGATTATTACTTTTGCCTTATTTTAGAAAGAAAATTCTGAACTTGATTTATAACATTACTACAAGATTTGTTTGCCTCAAATTGACTGGTTAAAAGAACAAAGTATAACTAATCTAATAGCAATAATATCATTAATTATAATATAATAATAACAATTTTTGAGACATAATCTTGTAATTCTCTGGCTGGCTTTAGACCCTTCCTATAACTGAGAATGACTTTGAACTTCTGATCCACCTGGCCCAATTTTCTGAGTGCTGTAACTATAGATATGAAATATCAACCAGGTTTTTGGGGTGCTGGGGACTGCAATAAATCCACGGGAGTCTGGTTAAGGCATATTAGGGAAATTTATTAGGGTAGATTGAGGAATTGCACTCACAAACACAGAATGAAGTCGTCCTCTGATCTGACCAGGAGCGAATCCACCTAGCAGTTTGATCACAGCAGGAAGCCGGCAGCAGGGAGCAGGGGCTGGAAGCTTGGCAAGAAGCACCACCTCCTTCAGGTCCTATAGCCCAAGGTCATATGGAGCAAACACCACTACATTCATTACATTCATTTATGCTAGGCAAATATTTTATTCATAGCATACATCACTCAGAAGAGAAAATAAGACAGTATAAACATTTTCTAGGGTATAAATAGGTGCTGTATTACTCAAATCTTTGTTACTATAACAAATAACAGATGATCTATTTATAAAGAAGAAAAGCATACTGTAGTTCACAATATCAGTGATTTTAACCCATGATCCATTGTTCTTGTTACTTTGGGCCTGTAGTGGTACATCATAGTAGCACCACGTGGCAGACCAAAGCTTACCTTCTGACTGGGGGAGAGAGACTGAGGAAGAGGTGGGGAGGGAGGGAGAGAAGGAGGGAGGGAGAGAGAGGGAGGAGACTATGCTGTCCTATTGTGTCCTTTAAGGGAATATTCCCAGTAACCTAAAAACATTCCACCATACCCTACTTCCTAATCTTTTCACCACTTCCATTAGCACATTCCTAGGAATTGAACCTTTACAATATGCATCTTTGGGGAACACTCAAAGAACTAGTGTATGCAGATGCAAGACAAATACATGAAAGCATTAATGGGTAGGAGGCAGAGAGGGGTAGACAGGGATAAACACAAAGAAAGCAAAGGAAGACAGGACTGGAATGAAAGGAGGGTGTGACAGCAATCTACAAAATCATACTGTCACTGAATTTGTGCAGAATGTTAACTCTCATTGATGCAATGAGAAAGAAAACAGGTTATATGATTTTGTTTTGTTGAGTAATTAATAGCTTTACTGGCAATCTATGTACCACATAGTCAGATATGCCACATGGTGAGATAGTCAAGTATTTAAAATATTAATGGTTTTGGTTAATCATGATTCTATGCAGCCAGCACCATGATCAAGCTTAGATCATTCCACCACTTCAGAAGAGCCTGAGATTTTATACGAATGATGTCATTTGGTAGCTGGCTTTCTTCACTGAACATATTTCTAAAGTCTGTATATTGTAGTGTTTTATCTGTTCTTTATGCCGTGTGTGTATGTGTGTGTATGTGTGTGTGTGTGTGTGTGTGTGTGTGTGTCTGTGAGCATGTTGTAGTGTGTGTGTATAGTGTGTGCACAAGTATAGGTGAACTGCTTGAGGAGGCCTAAGGTTATAGTACATATCTTTCTTTGATTGCTCCCCCTTTACTTTTTTTCTCTTTATTTATTCTTCTTTCATACAATACATCCTGAGCACAGCCTCCCTCCCCTTCTTTCCTCCCAGGTCCCTCTCCCCTCTCCCCCAGATCCACTGCTCCTCTGTTTCCCTTTGGAAAAGAGCAGGCCTTTCAGTTATATTACCTGAACACAGCTTAACAAGATGCAATAAGATTAGGCATAAACCGTCATACCAAGGCTGGATGAGGCGATTCAGTAGGAGAAAATGGGTCCCATGAGCAGGCAAAAGAGTCAGAGACACCGCACTCCCATTGTTAGGAATCCCACAAAACCTCCATTCTAAACACTCACAACATATATGTAGAGGACCTAATGCAGGCTCTGTGATTGCCACTTCAGTCTCTTTGAGCCCTTATGAGCCCTGCTTAGTTGATTCTGTGGAGACAGGATCCCTCTGTGACAATGAAGCTCTTGAGTTGGGCTAGTGTATTAGCCAGAGAGCTCCAGGGATCTATCTGCCTGTCTCTCCGTCCCCAGTGCTTGGTTCACAGGAGCATGGCATCACTCTAGCTTTCTCATAGGATATGGGGATCTTCAAATTCAGATCCTCCTATTGTGCATCAGGAGCTTTATTGAAGGAGCTGTCTCTCATGCTCTTTCATCCCTTCATTACGTCTGAATAATAATTTGTGACATAGATATATCATGTTTTATTTATCTATTTATCCATTGATAGGCATTTGAGTTGTTTCCAGGTTTTGGTGACTGCACGCAAATGTTTAAGGCAATGTTTGTTTTTCACATTAGTTTCTATGCAGCATGTATTTTAATTTCTCTTGGCCATGTACCTAAGAGTGGATTTGAAGGTTATAACATAATCATAAAACTACCAAACTACTTTGTCACACTCAAAATCAGCAAACTATAACAGAATCATTCTAATTTCTTCACATACTCCTCCACACTGCTCTGACTATTTTGTTTTCATCATGAGTAGTGCCTCACTGTGATTATGGTTTGCATTTCCCTGGTGGCTAGTGGTATCATTAGCCACCTTGTGACCTTAGTGATCATGAAAGAAAAAGTGTTTAGTGTAATGCTTGCATAGTTTTGCAATGTACATGGACCTGAGAGATCTTTATCTTAAGAGTCTTAATGAAAAGGTCCATGCAGCCAATGTGATAATGTAACCTACAGGGTATAGAACAATTAATAAATGGTTCCATATCAGAGTCTGGAGATAAGAATCTGCAGAGAGATTAGCCTTTAGAGATGCATGTTGTGATCAGCAGTACCTCACATTTCCTTCAATGATGCAGATAAAGGAGGCACAGCTGTTCAACAACTGAATCTACTTTGAAGCACATTCTCTGGACACCCGAGGTTCATATTAATCAGTCCTTATAGATATGTGAGTCTTATCAAATAAATCAATTCTATGTACTCTCTGTGTTCTGCTCTGAAGTCAAAGGAAATCAGGCTACTCTGAGGAGCTCATTTTAAATAACAGAATGCCATTTTTTTCTCTCCAAGAATTGTGTGCTGTCAGGCATCCATCACTGCAAAGACCAGGGATGCCACCTCCTGCTGGATCTCCTTCCCCTAAGAAGCTCTGACTCAATATGCTTTTATGTTCTTTGGACTCTTGATCGTCCTAGATCTCTGCAGTTGTGTTAGAAATAATAATAGACAAGAGCCATGGGAAACATTCCTCCCCTTCACTGCTGGGACACAAACAGCGAAGCAGCGGTATAGGCTGAAGTGATGATATTATGAAGAAAAAAAGAGGACTCTCTTCTTCCCTCAAATTAAACCCCGTGGTTCTGAATTAGCCCCCGGAGGTGTTTGAATAGGGGGAGTACATCTGCTCACAAATTAGATGCTTTATAGCTAATAAGACAGTGTTTGGTGCTGCATTATTCCCTTGTGAGAACTTTATAAATCACTTCATAATTTTGAAAGTGCTGTGGGAAGTTATAATAGAACTTTGCCATTCTCGTTAGCAGCCTTTTGTTACCTGCAGTCTCCTCTAGCTTTGGGGACTTAATCTTTTTGATGACTTATTTAATGTGCTCTAGACTCTCTGAGCTTGGCAATGGAAACTTCCATTAAAAAAAAAAAACTACTAACTGCCCTATTTCTGAAATTTATGTGTCTCAAACATTGCATGGCAAATTTTCACCAGCAGACACAAAAGTTAAGCAAGTATAGAAATATTTTAGAAGATAGAGAGAAGTAGACAGAAATCATTCCAAGTAAGGTGAGGTGGCAGGTGCCTGTAGCCTCAGCTTCTCAGAAGGCTGATGAGAGAATATTAATGGCGCCATGAGTTCAAGACCAGCATGGTCAGACAGTGAGACCGTAGTTCTGAAATAAAGTTCCCATTTCTTGATAAATATATAACAGATATAGGAACTTCTTTTTTTTCATCTTTTATTACCTTTCAGCAGTGTGGAAATTAAATCCAATGAAAATTAGACCAATGTCTGTGAGTCTCTGTGTTACTAGTGTGAGAAAGAGAAAGCATGGGATGAATAACATATAGAAATGGTAAGTAATTAGATTTACTCCCTAAAAACTATTTACAGTGATACAGTAATACAGCTGTTCAACAACTGAATCTACTTTGAAGCACATCCTCTGGGCACCCGAGGTTCATCTTAATCCGTCCTTATAGATATGTGAGTCTTACCAAATAAATCAATTCTATGTACTCTCTATGTTCTGCTCTGAAGTCAAAATGGGTAGTTAAAGGTGACACTAATAATAAAGAGGGAGAAGGAACCAATTCTAAACCTCCTAGAAAGTTCCCAGTGCCCCTGACTATTGTTCAGTCTTATTAGTTTCATTCTGGGCAGCAGAACAAGACAAAATATGGAAAGAGAGGTTGTGAAGTGCCAGCATGGCCATCCGCACTGGCTCTGCCAGGTCACACTGTCATCATTTATGCCTTTGGCTGGGACTGTCCTCTGATAGCAGGACATTTTACATGGTGTGTTGCTATTGTGGTTGCAGAACACTTGTGTTTAATGCTCTGCAGTTGCCATGTTGCTGTTCTTAATGCCTTTCTCCCCTTGAATCTGGCTTTATAAGTGAAGTCTGATGGGGCAATGGGATATGTTCTGTGCGCTCGGGGATTTGGCTCATGTGAGGTCCACTTTATGCGACCTATGTGATGCCTGAGGACGGATTCACAGACATCTGCTTCCCTGCCCCTCTTAGCCACTGCTTGTCACCTTCAGCCTCCAGCAAGGGTCTGGGCAAGAGAGCAGGTAGGGCTAGGGTTGGATTAGTGCAGCAAAGGACCAAGTTAAAGACGAAAGAAAGAAAATCCACTACGGCCTACCAAGAGACAAGGCTGGGAAAGAAAGGAGAAAGCTATTCGTCAATGTTGTGGAAAGGGGCCCTGCATTTTTGTTTTGCACTGGACCTTACAAATTATTTAGCTGCCGCTGCCTGATACACACTGATTCCGCCTGTCTCACTCTTGTGACTAAATGCTTTTCTTTGGATATATGTGAATAGAAGAAAAACAACACCACATTTTTCTTGTCCACCTATGCCTTGTGTGTCTGAGTGCTTCTACTGAGATTTCTAAGGCAAAAGAGCCCAATGGCACTTTCTTACAAAGCCCACTGTCCTAAATACCCTAGGATGAATGTCTCTAAAAAACCCCATTATACATTTTTTTTTCACTTCAAGTAGTCCAGGAGACCATTATATAAAAGATTTTTGAAATGATTGTAATTTCCCTGTAATTATTCTTTCTATTGACTGTATTGATTAGCAGCAGCATCTTAAAACCAAAAGCTGCAGAGGCAAAGCAGACAGGCTAGCCATCAGTTTTCTTGTAGTTTTATTGATTGACATCTTTTGAAGTGGATTCACCGAGCTCTATAATACCATGGAAAACTTTTCTCCTCTTTTGTCACATAAATACTTTCACTCTCTAAATACTTTTAGGGAATTACATAGGCCTATATGTTGATAGTCTATAGAGTATTTTTTTTAATGTAACCAATGGAACTGGGTCATTCTTATAATTTATCGAGAGATAATACTTCACATGTGCAATGACAGTAAGTGATGGCTTAAACATCTCTGGGTGACTGCAATGAGCACCATTCTTATGTAGATAGAGAGCATAATCCAGAGTATTTTCAATTATTTCCTGGACCAAGAAATCTTCCTCCTCTTCAGCTTCTAGGAGAATATGCTGATAATTCTCTAGCATCTTGTATTTTTTTTTTTTTGTAATTGCAATCATCATCTTGTCCTTATTTTTATTACATTTTTAGGGTCTAGATAAAAGAATTTCACATACTATTTTCTACACATTTTTGTTGTCCCATGAAGTGACACCTTCAGGAGAGGTTTCCATGGCCTGAGGGGCATACATGAGCTACAAAGGCGGTGCCGAGAGGAAGTTAGCCCAAGTTGTTTACGCTGAGAATGGATACAGAAATCAGGAGATGACACCAGTGCATAAACAGCTCATAAACAAAGAAATGAGTATAGGGTGACCTTTAAAACGATTGGTTGGTTCCTTCCATTCCCTGCTAGGGTTCTGAGGTTTTCTGCTATAAAAGAGGCTTGCTGCCTAATAATAAATGAGTTCTTGCTTGACTTGACTCCCTGCTGCATCTGATTGTCTCCTGGTAAAAGGACGGCTGGGAAACAGGCAAGCAGCGCACTTACCTTTCCTTGGTTCCTGGCCACCTCTTCAGAGGTGACCTAAGTTCCCAGTGGGGCAAGACCCCACAATGACCTTCTCCACTAACAGAGTTCTGGCAGTGACCAGGGCACTGAAAGCTTCAGCAGAACTGGAGCAGGCTGAGTGCTCAGTGTGGTTTAGCACTGAGTTTTCCAGTGCTTGATAATCTTTTGCTTGTTAATATTTGAGACTACTTTACATCAGAGCAATTCACGGAGAACCCTTTGGTAACTGCTTGTCTAGCTAGTTGCAACTGGTTTAGAGAAGGGAGATGGATCTCTGTCTCAAACTGTTTGATCTGGAGGATTGTGAAGATGAATAGAGATCCACTAATGTCAGAAGTTGTCAGAGAAGCTTGCAATCTGACTTGTCTCTTTCAGAATGAGGTGGCTGTAGTAGGGTGCTGGGGAGAAAGCCATTAATACGATTGAGTGTTATAATTTGAATCTGAAGTGTCCCCCACAAACTCACATTTTGAGCAATTAGCCCCAGATCCGGGTACTTATATGAAGGTTGGAAAGTCTTTAGAAGGTGGGACCTAGCTGGCAGAAATAGTTCACCAGGGGCAGGCCTTAGAAGGTTAACCAGCCTCTGGTTGTGGGCTATTGTCTTTATTCTCTGGGTAGCCACCACATGAACAGCTGCCATCTTATATTCCCAATGCACTGGACAGGCATTTTGCCAGCCTCCCCCAGTATGATGGTCTACCAGCCTCTGGCACTGTGAGCCATGATGGGCCTTTACTCCTTAAATTGTGTCATTAGATATTTCTGTGCCAGTGATGTGAAAGTAGCCCATATGATGAGATCATTCAGAGGGATCCTCTAAGGGTGTAAATATTTGAATGGGAGGGGGGGCAGAAACTATTTGTCATGTTTTGCTACAATGCTACCACCTCTTAGTATGGAATTTGGGCTTCTGTGGCAGCTGGAGAGGTTGAATTGAAGATAATTTTGAATGAATGTATAACGTGAATCTAATAAGCTTGTTGTCCCTAATCATATGGAGTACAAATCCTTGAAGCCTGAAATGGTATATTATGTGTAGGAGAGTGCTACTGTGGATCTGATTATATTAAGTGTCTTGATATGGAGAGATTACCCTGGTCTATTTGGGTGAAACTAATTCTGTATCCTTAGAAGGCAGAGGGAACTTACTCACAGAGAAGAAGTGAAGGTCAAGTGGCCAAGGACAGAGAACATGATGTAGCAACAAGCTGAGGAATACTGAAGTCAACAGAGCCGGAAGAGGCAAGGAAGATACTCTTCCCTAGAGCCTTTGGAAGAAGTGTGAACCTACTGATGCCTTGAGTTTGAAACATTAGTGCTGATTTTGGGCTTCTGACCTGTGAACCAGGACAATAAATTCCTATTAGGTTACCAAATTTATTTGCTATAGAAAACTGAAACAGCAAATAAAGAAAATAATGGTTATATATTTCAAGTTTTGCTTCACTCATCTAAGCTTTGGTTCACTTCTTGTATCTGTGAGCCTGAAAGGCCCAGAGATCTTCAGCAGGCCTTCAGATTCACTGATAGGATTCATATATATTTTTTGCCATAATAGCTGAGGTTTTCCCCAGGGAGCTATAGTCATAGGAAGAAGCATATGTGAGAAAGTAGACCTGGAAAGTCATTAGATGGACAAGTGGAATGGTGTTCCAGGTGGAAAGAAGAGAGCACAGTGATTATGAAGTTGACATAATAGCCTGATGGCCAAATATCTCAGTAATTTTTTTTTTCAAATTTAAGGTGATTATGAGCACATAGAGTGCAAACTGAGGTGGGAGGTGCTTGTTAAGGTGATATATATTTTATGCTTTGTGGTATTGGTTTGAACACAAGCAGAGTCAACTGAGATCAGGTAGACATAGAGTACATGTACGTACATCTCCATAGCTTCGTATGACCATCTGTTTATCTACCGTCATTGTCATCTATTGCTTATAGCTACCAAGGTTTTGTTTCTTTTGTGTGTGTGTGTGTGTGTGTGTGTGTGTGTGTGTGTGTGTGTGTATCAAACTCAAAACCCCACACAATTAAGCATGCACTCCAAAACTAAGCTATACCCATGGCCTTATTAATGTGTTTTTTCACGTATTATTTGTTAGACTAAACCTTGAACAAACCGCCAAATCCTGACAAAGGCCCTGTGTTGAAACTCCAGCCCCTTCTCTCTCGCTACTGTTGTTAAACTCAGTCACCCACTATCATGCACATCCTGATAGCCAGGACAAGGATATCTAAAGATAAAATGGCCTTGTCTGGACGAACAACACCCAGAAGGAGAAGCTGCAGGCTGTCATGTAGCTCCAGAAGTCGCATTTAACTTCCCATTCTACAAACCTCCTATACAAACCCAAGTGTCCCCTTCTCTCGGCAGACACACCTTTCCCCCTGGGTCTTCCCCTAGCTCTTTGCAATAAACACTCCCATCTGCTGAGGTCACATCCTGGTCTTTTTCTGCCTTCTTTCTCATTAAGCTGTCTCAGGAATCCAGCATTAGTTGTTATGATACTATCATTATGAACTTTCATATTACTTAGGGAAAAATAATCAGAAGTTCAGGGGTTGTGGAGCTTACAGTTGGTAAAGTACCCACCATGCAAGCATAAGGTCCCGAGTTCAGAAAGCAGCCAAGCTGGATTTGGTCACCTGTCTACAACCCCAGGTAGATCCCTTGAACTTGTTAGCCCTCCCGTCTATGCCACCTTGAGGGAACTCTAGGCTAAGCAAGAGATTTTGAAGAAGATACTCAAAGTTAACCTTTGGGCTTTACACACATGTACACTCCCCAGTGTGCATAGGTATACACACATAAATCCATGAATATATATGCATATCATACTCAAGCACACACACACACACACACACACACACACACACACACACACACACACACCACACACACACCACACACACACCACTCCAATAAGGCCCTTCACTGTGATAAAATAACAAGCATAACATTCTGCTATCGTTTGGTAGAATTTTCAAATTATACAACCAAATACACATATATTCAAATTTATGATGATCAAATATGAACATACTGAAATGCTATTTGGTTTAGGGGAAATGTTCCTACAATCATAGCCATATAATGATGTTTAAATTCTATTTATTTCTAAGTTCCATTCACACCACAAAGCTGCTGCCTTGGATGCTACAACCCTTAATAAGAGCAAATCTTTCATTTCAAAATTGGAGCGCTTTTGTGATGTTCAATGGAGGGAACTCATGTATGGAACCTACTCATTATGGGAGATGAATATTTGCTGATATGAAAGACTGCCCTGGCTGAAGTAGCAAAACATGCAACCAGTCCAGGAACAATGGCAAGGACTGTCTGATCTCCACCTGCCCAGGACAACCCTCATGAGCTAGCCAAGACAATTTTGCTGCATCACGAGTCTAGCAGCCGAGCAGACATCCTGGATTGTGCTGCATAGACAAAACTGGGACCAGTGGCCAGTGTTAGTTTAATGGGAAAAAGAACCTTCTATTGCATTGGCTCCCTGGGCAGTGTGGTAGCTCCTGTTGTTACCTCATCCCTCATCATCCTGTGTTACCTTAGTGTTGTCTTTTAGGCTATGATGGAGACATTCTGCATATTTGGGTTTCAGCCCGCCCATATTCTCTAAACCAATTCTTTGCTGACCTTAGCTTGTGTTAATCTCATTCCCTTTGCATTGCTATTTTGATGAAACTCACCACTGTTACAATTTTTTTTTCATTTTATTGTGGCATTGAGCTCCAAATCCTGCTAATTGGCAACTCAGCACAGAGAAGACAAAAAGGATCGTAATTTTTCTGTCTTTCTCATCAAATATTAAGTTCAATTATCTTTCCCCCATCACCAGCAATTACATAGGTTTGCATAAACTCACACTGCCCACAGCACTCCTGCTGCCGAAGTGCATTTCTGGCAAGTCTGAATGTCACTGTCAGAGACAACTTACAGTGCAATCAAAAAAGGCAGTGCTCCTCAACATGATCTCTTCCAGAACCTAAGATCTCTCAAAGGAAGACTTCGAGGAACATGGAAAGCCGCATGAAGGAGAAAACATAATAAGAAGAGCCAGGAAGCAAAGTGATTTCTATTTTCTGTTCTGCAGAGTGGAGTGAGGTATTGGTAGTGGTGATGGTAGTGATGGTGGTGGTGGTGGTGGTGGTGGTGGGATATGTGTCTTTGTGTCTGAGTCTGTGGTGAAAGAGGTAGGAAATGAGGAAGGTATGGAGGTCCCCATTTTCAAAAAAGATTTGGGTCAGCTCAATTAAAATATTCTTTCAACAAAGGAGGATGCCACATTGATTAATGATGCAACTTCATTTTGTACAAGACAATGTTTATCCACCAAAAAGGAAGACACATTCTTTCCTGGATGACACTAGCACTGTAACCTTTCCTTAGTGCTATTTTGGTGAATTCTCTGCCTTGTAGTTCATGAGACAGGCAACAGTTTCATTAATAGTCAAGAGCACTCTGTAACTTAGAAAACGATTCTGTAACCTTAACAAATTAAAGAAAAGCTGTCCTAATGAGTTTTGTTTTCACTTTTAGCAAAAAGTAAACAGTGATTGCCCCTCAAGATTTTGCATATTTAACTTTGAGAGATCACATGTTTGTATACACAGCCATTTTTCTCATGGCGGTGACTTGTTGACTGACAGGAGCAACGTGAGGGGGATCTAGTGTATTTTGGCTCACATGTCTAGTCCACCATGGGAGGGAAGGAGTAACAGAGTTCATGAAAGTAGCTTCTCTCATTGTAGAGGCAGGCAGGAAGTAGAGATCTTGGGTTGGAAGCACATATAGCCTACAACTCTACCTCAGCCAGGTTTCTCCTTCTATAACTTTCCAAAATAGCCTCACTGTGTGGTGACTGTCTTGGTTACTTTTCTATTGTTCTGAGGAACAACATGACTAAGGCGACTTATGAAAGAAAGCATTTGATTCGGGGCTGGCTTACAGTTTCAGAGGGTGAGTCCACCATTGTTATGGCAGGGAGCATGGCTGCAGGCATGGCGCTGGAGCAATAGCTGAGCGCTTACATCTAATCTGCAAGTTGGCGGCAGAGAGACAAGAGAGACCGGGCTTGGCGTGGGCTTTTGAAACTTCAAAACACATCCCCAGGGACACACCTCCTTCAACAATGTGACACCTTCTAACCCCGTGGTTCTCAACCATCCCAATGCTGCGACCCTTTAATTAATACAGTTCCTTAGGTTTGTGGTGACCCCCAACCATAAAATTACTTTTGTTTCTACTTCATAGCTGTAATTTTGCTACTGTTGTGAGTCTTTTGAAGAGATGCCTTTTAGCTGTACTTTTTTTACGACTCACAGGTTGAGAACTACTGTCCTAATCTTTCCCCAAACAGTTTCACCAGCTGAGAATCACTCAAATGTATGAACCTAGGGTGGCCATTCTTACTCAAACCACGACAGTGACCAGCAGTTTAGATCCACGAGCCTGCTGGGGCTATTTCACATCCAAATGTGGGACACAGGGTATGCTTGCCGTGTGTCGGGAGACAATGAAGAGATGCCTTTTAGCTGTACCGAACTTTCAAAAGCTTATTCCTCAGTAGAGTTAGTGCTTGTTTACCAAAAATGCTCCTGAAAGCTTCCATTTCTAACAGGTTTAGCAGGGTGAGTAGAATAATAGGCAAGGCAGAAACAATGGCCTTCCCTGCTCCACACCTTCCCTAGCGTTCTTGTGGGAACAATCACAAATTGTGTTTAAAAGCAGAGTTTTCTTCCTTTGAAAAAAGATTGGGTTTGAAATCCATAAGAGTGAAAATGCATTTCTTTCTTTTTTTTTTTTTTGCAAGGCAAATGACTTACTGTTTCCTGTTCTAATGTTGCCCGAAAAACACAGCTACAGTTCAAAGCAAATAACAGCTGCGCACTTTCAAATGGCTCTCGTGGGCAGGTGGCATTTACTCTCTAAGCTGAATTCAAATACAGTTTCACTTTTAGATCTATAGTTTTATAATGTCTCTGAACTCATATTTTTGTGGATATTATGCAGAGAAGAAAAATGTCAACATAGCTAATTAAATCCATTTTGAGGGAAAATATTAAGTGTTTCACTCAAGAGAGATTTTATTTGAATTAAATTGACTTGACAGGAAGACAAATCAATCATTTGTCTTCCTGTGCATTAAAAATAGAGTGTGCTTCCTATTTTAAAATGATTCCTTTTATTTTTGAGATTATAATATAATTGCATCATACCCCCCTTCCTTTTCCTCCTTCTAGACCTTCCCATAACCTCTCCTTGCTCTCTTTTGAAATTCCTGGCCTCTTTTTTCACTAATGTTGTTACTGGCAAGCACACACACACACACACACACACACACACACACACACACACACACACACTTTTTCTTAAATAAAGCTTCTCAGTCTGAATAATGTTACTTGTATGCATGTCTTTAGGGCTGACCATTTGGTATTCAGTAAACAACTGGTGTGCTCTTCCCCAGAAAAAGCTGTTTCTCCTGCTCTCATCGTTCCTTAGTTGCCTGTAGTTCTCTGTACAGGGTTGAGGCCTCCTGGTCTTTCCCCTGTCCACTTTAGCATGTTTACTGTTATCCTTGTGCAGCTCATGTTTCGGTAGTCATGTTGGTGTGACTTCATGTGTATAGCTTCTGACATTCCTAGGAAACACGGTTCCATAGCAGACTCCCTGATCTGAGGCTGTTACCATGGGGCCCACTCCCAATGGATACATCTGCAAAACAACCCCCACACTTAAGGCTCGGGGCATATTAAAGATTGTAAAAGTGTGCGTCCACTCTAGAAACCACCTCATCACAAATCAAAGAATTTTACATGTTATAAGGTATATGAACTATGCTAAAAACACTAGTGTGGCTCTTTAATGTATGTTTGCATGTGTGTATGAATGTATGCATGTTATGTATATATGTGTGCATATTATACATATTTAACTTTTCAGGTATGTTTTTTTTTTTTCCTACAGAGCACAAACTGGTATTGAACCAATGATCCTCCTGCCTCAGCCATCTAAGTGCTGAGATTGCTGGTGTGAACCACCACACCTAGCTTTGTATTTTTATTCTGTTTAGCCACATAGAATTGTTTGGTTGTTTTAGTTTTTAATCATACCTTCAAGGAAAATTTTGAGTTTCATTAAGAAGTGAGCTATGTCTGGGCCTGGTGGTATAGTACACACCTTTAATCCTAGCAGATGAAGGCAGAGGCAGATGGATTTCTATGAGTTTGATGTCTGCCTATTCTATACAGTGAGTTCCAGGTTGGCCAAAGCTACATAGTGAGACCCTGTCAAAAAAAAAAAAAAAAAAGGAAAAGAAAAGAAAGAAGTGAACATTGGGAATTAAATAAAAAAAAATGTAGATATTAGCTAGAGGTGTTGGCTGAAAAAAGAGACTGAAACTTCCTATTGCCGTTGTGAAGGAAAAATCACATTAGTAAGTTATGACTGACACAAAAATCTGTACGCTTTTCTGTGTATTATAGATTTAGAGATACATTTACTCTGATGAATCCATCACCACAATCAATGAACTTATCTATTGAAAGGACCATGCAGATGCCATAACAGGCTGCTCAGTCTTCTCTCAGAAATCGGGCCTTAATTTCAGTTTCCTGAGACTTAAGCAAGCAGTTTCTGGGAGGGCTATGACTTAGTCCTTGCAGTAGCTCCCTTTCTGCATGTACTCTGACTGTTCAAAGTTCAGCCAGTTTACTGTCTGGGACCCCTCACCAACTTAGTGCTCTGTGCATGGGTCAATGTGAATGTGCGAGGCCAGTCAGCCTCCATGGCAGCTCAAGGACAGAGCCTGGGCCACTGAGTCAGCCCCCACAGTCAGTATGTGCTAGGCCAGCCAGCCCCCATGGCAGCTCAAGGACAAAGCCTGGGACTTGTCCAGGCCTGCCCCCAAAATGATAACTGTAACTCCCAACCAGTAAATTCAAAGGTTACATACACTCACCCAATCATATGACGCCAAGGCTTGTACCACCTTGCTTGTGTTTTTTCTTTTTAAAAACCCTCACCCTGAGAGCTCAGGGCCGTCATCCTCCACCTGTTGCGTCGAGTGTTGGACATGGACCAAGCCTGGGCTTGCTTGTTATTAATAAACCCCTTTGTGTTTTGCAATGGATAGTGGCTCTGTGGTGGTCTTGCTTGGTGGTCTTGAGACACGGCCACAACACTATCACCTTCAAGTTTCCTTCCATCTTTCTCCATCTCTCTCCCTCTCCCCTCCAGTCTGCTTCCCTTCCCCTTCCCTCCTCTCTCCCTCCTCCTTTCTTCTCCTTTCCCCTCCTTTCTCTTGCCTCCCCTCTCCTCACTTCCTCTTTCTTCTGGAATACTTATGGTCAACATTTTTGAGCAAAATTGTAAGACTATGCTGCATTTTTGTTAACTTTAGACACCGGTGTTAGAGGCTCCTCAGAGGTGCACAATGAGACTTATAACTCTTGTTATAGAAAAAAATAAAATATAAAAATAAATGGAATCTGCCTCTAGATGGAGATTCCTTAAGAGTGACTCCAGGGACAGACCAGGGATTTGCCTAAGGCAGCACTCCTAGGAAGATGATGTATCTCCCTTCCTTGAATTTTTGCCCCTAGTGCAGTTTCTATAAGCTACTGTGAGAGGTATGATGACTCCTTCCTCCTCTCTCTGCTTTTTTGTCTTTCAGAGTTTGCTTTTCAAATCCCTAATTAAGGGTTTCGAATTCCTTAGTCTTTTTCTAAAGTTCCCCTCCCTGCCACGTGGCTCCCTACCATGTGGCCAACTTCATGCTGATCTTCTAAATGTTCCTACCAGCCTCTGGGACACTACAGCTTGAGTGCCCTTTATCTCCATCAGCACTGTTTTTTACTTTTATCTCTTTTCGCTATTAGCCACCATAACAGTGTGAGGTGCCACCTCACTGTAGATTTGACATGAATTCCTAGATGTGTGTTGTTGACTTCATGAACCTGCTGGACATTTGCATATCTACAGTTTTGAAATGTCTGCTCAGATCCCTTGCCCATTTTAAAATATAGATTGCTTGTTTCTTGCTGTTGGTTTGCCTGTCCATTCTGAGTGGTAACCCCTTTGCAGATGTACAGTTGGCAAGTATGTTTTCTTCCTTTCCTTTTTTCCTGACTGCTCTTTGCTCTCTGTTGCCTGCTTTCTCTGTGGCACGGCCCTTTTCAGTTTGGCGTGTTTGAGCTTGTTTGTTTTAAAAGCTGGTGGTGGGTGTGCTTTTGATAGAGCATTAACGAAATCACAGTCAAGTTCAATGTCAAGATGTTTCTTCTCTGTTTTCTTCTAGTAGTTTCATAGTTGCTGGCTTTTCATTTTAATTTTTCATTCTCTCTTGAGTGGATTCTGTGTTTGGGGTAGAGAAAGCACCGTTTCTCCCCCCCCCCCACTTCTCTGTTTTGCACGTGGTCATCCTATTTCCTCAGGGCCACCCATTCAAGAGACTGGCTCTCCCACTTTTGTCGTGATAGTGTGGTTTTCAAAATTTGTGGTGCTTTTTAAATATACAAGCATGCTATCTGCAAACAGAAGTAATTTTGCTTCTCCCTTTCTGGTTTAGATTTCACCTGTCTCTTGTTTAATTTCTTTCTATAGCTCTGACTAGACCTTGCAGGAATGTATTGAATAGAAGCTGTAAAGGTCCTTGTCTCATTACAGGCCTGTCATTCACAAGGTCTAGGTTTGATCCCTAGCACGAAAAAAAAAAAAAGTTAAAAAAAAGAGGATGACATCGCTGAAGAGATTAAGGCCGAGGCTTATCAAGGCCTAGATATTTAACATCTTTCTGGGTTCTCTGTGATGTGTTCCTTCCTTTCCCTAATAGGGCTGGGTCCTTTCTAGAATGTGGATCTTACAATGCCCCAATAAAACAAGTTTGGGCATTTATGGTCAACTCTTATATAGAAAATTGGAGTGATCTTTTTAGATTTGGGGTGGACAAGTTTTGGCTTTGGGGGAAAAGAATTATTTCTTCAAGGCGAGCCGGGTGGACACTGGAGAAAACTCCAGCTACAAAGGCACCTGTGTAAAGGGAATTCTTGGTTTGGCTTTGCCCCAGAGAATAATGAACTGTAAGAGACAAGCTACAAGGAAAGATCACAGAGGAACCTCCATTCCAAGTCTCTTTCAAGTTTTTTAGTCAGTATACAGAGAAATAGATTTCCTTTTTTACACTAATTAATTTAGTGTTTAGTGTGTGTACATTTTAGTGAATGTACATTTTCATAGCATATTTTCTTTAAAAGGGGTAAAAACATTCTTCCATTGATTTTTGTTTTGTTTTGTTTTGGTTTTGGTTTTTGGTTTTTTGAAACAGGGTTTCTCTGTGTAGCTTTGGAGCCTATCCTATAACTCACTCTGTAGCCCAGGCTGGCCTCGAACTCACAGAGATCCACCTTCCTCTGCCTCCCAAATGCTGGGATTAAAGGCGTGTGCCACCACCGCCCGGCTCCACATTCTTCTATTGAATATAAAATGAACACATATAATTAGGTCATTTCTTCTAATAATTCTACCTGAAATATCTACATTTGAGAGTTCCTTTGAAAGAATAGATCTCAGTGCCATGCATGGGCAGCTGACAGTAGTTGGTGGTACTTTGCTTTAGTATCTGTGAGTTTAGACAATGAAGTAAAGGTTCTTTGCTCACACTTTTATTCTTGGAAGTCATAGTCTTACAGTAGCAGGTCTGGAATTACGTTGGAGTAAATGTAGTTATGAGACAACAAACATGTAGATTGTACATAGAAAAGAGTCTAGATTTTTACTTGACTAGAAGATGACTTTTTCCTTTACAGTCTATTTGATCTTTACTGTGTCTGAGCTTAAAATGTCCCACAGGCTGCTGAGTGCAAGTTGGAAATCTCACTCACATGCTTCTGTAGGTAGGGAGGTATCTGTAAGGCAATGAAAGTTAAGTAACTCTCCATTGAGAAGTCCTTGAGATACACATGCTAACAAAAGAGCACGTTCTGTAATGAGAACAGAATGAGGAAGAGGCCAGAGGTGATGGGCTGCTTGGAAAGGAACTTATGAGTTAGAGCTGTAATGCCAAGACTCCTGTGAAAGCAGAGTGAAGCAAGATCACACACAGATGTCAATCATGGTAACTCCCCCCACTCAAACCCCAAACCTACCCCTAAGTAAAAGAGCCTGGAACTCTGAAGCTCTCTGATGCTCAGTACTTTGCCCATGTTGCCCCCATGCACCGTTTTGTACAAATCCTACTCTCTCTCATTTTTATCTGCCTTGGTTACATTTGTTCAATGTCTTTCTTAGTAATGTTTCAAGTATTTACTTTTTGTGTTTGGTGTGTGTGTGTGTGTGTGTGTGTGTGTGTGTGTTTTTGGTGGAGTCATTCTGGGTCATTTCTATTTTCTAAGGCAGAATGACAACAATTTTCTTAATCCTGTTATCATCCAGGTTAATCTGACAGAATCACAGGAAGAACCTTTGGGAAACTGCTGAAAGAATGAGGTAAGAAGAAGTTCTGATTACTTCTTCCTTAACAACCCTGATTCTACCTAACCCAAAAAAGAGAAGACATTAAATATTTGCTGATTTGCATATCAAGTCTATTTCCATAGTTATGTACTAGTTATTTTTCTGTTGCTGTGATAAAATACCATGACCAAACCAAAAGGAAGGTTTTATTGTAGCTCTTGGTCATAGAGAGACAGTGTCCTTATCATAGGGAAACACAGCATGGTGGGAGGCATGGCTGTAGGAGCAGGAAGTTGGCTGGTTATATTTCACCCACACACAGGAAGCAGAGAGAGAGAGAGGGAGAGAGAGAGAGAGAGAGAGAGAGAGAGAGAGAGAGAGAGAGAGAGAGAGAGAGAGAGAGGAGATGTTGCTGGAGGGCTTCTCTCCAGGTTCCCCAAGCCCCGCAGTCCCACAATCCACTTATAAAATAATCACTCAGACGCTTATATCACTTATAAACTGTATGGCCGTGGCAGGCTTCTTGCTAACTGTTCTTTTATCTTAAACTAACCCATTTTTATAAATCTATACCTTGCCACATGGCTGGTGGCTTACCAGAGTTTTTACATGCTGCTTGTCCTGGTGGTGGCTGCAGTGTGTCCCTCCTCAGCCTTCCGCTTCCCAGAATTCTCCTCTCTCCTTGTCCCACCTACTTCCTGCCTGGCAACCTACTTCCTGCCTGGTCACTGGCCAATAAGTGTTTTATTTATATAGAGCAATATCCACAAGAGAGAGAGAGAGAGAGAGAGAGAGAGAGAGAGAGAGAGAGAGAGAGAGAGAGAGAGAGCGAGCATAGAGTAGGGCATGCATATCAACCTTCAAAACTTGCCCCCATGATGTGCTTCCTCCAGCAAGGTTGCATGATCTCCCCAAACGGTGCCACCAGCTACAGGCCAAGTGCTCAAATACATGAGCCTATGGGGTACACTGCTCATTCAAACCACCTTAGTCTGCCTGTGTCCCTGTAACTACAGTCCCCTCATCTGAATATTGCTGAAACAGGCTTGCAAACATTACTGGAAGCATATAGTTTAAAATTATCAATAGTTTAAAATCATTGGACATAATCAGTGTATGTTTATTTTAAAAATGTTTTTTTAATCTTTGTGTGTGTTGTTGTTGTGAGCGTATCACTGCCCATGTGTGGAGGTCAGAAGACAACTTCACAAGTTGGTCCTTGCCTTCTTCCTTATTTACAATAGGGTTTATTGTTCTCCAGTGAGTATTCCAGGCTCATTTGCCCACACAATTCCAGGGAATTCTTTTGTCTCTGTGTCCTATCTCACCCTAGGAATGCCAGGAGTGAGGAGATCACAGACCCATGTCTTTCTTGTCTGGCTTTACATGGTTCCAAACTCAAGTTCTCACACTTGTGTAGCAAGCACTTAACTCTTTGGGCCATCTCCCCAGTCCAGATATGTCCCTCTAACCACAACACTTATATTCTGTCATTTCTAAGATGTGGCTTTTAAGATTTCCCATGCATCAGCATCACCTGGAGATGGTGCTTACTTGAGGAGATCCCTGTGCCTGCACTGCTGTTCCTAGTGTCTAATCAAGTAATGGCCCCACTGCTGGGCTTGAACTCTTGAAGAAGCACTGTGCTAAGCAGTGAGAGCCTTTCCTTCTCATGCTTATGAGTGTCCCCTGCTTTTCATTTCTCACCTTCTGAGGATCACATGATAGGCAAGGACACCATTTTGTTGCTAGAAACTAACTTTGAATATGCAGATGAACTCATACCAACCACAGAAGGCCTTTGTCCCATGACAGGGAACTTCTCCTTTGGTTTAAAATCCCTATCAGTTTTATCTATATGTTTCTCAGTTGCCATCAACGATCTACAGCAACATCCGTACAACCATGGATACCATAATCATTTATTATTTTAAAGAACAAATCAAATAATGGTTTTCATCTTTATTTTGCTCTTGAGAAAATATTTAAGGAAATTCTACTTTTAATTTCCTTTTTTATGAATTACTTTTGACAGGGTCTCAGTATGTAGCTTACCTTAGCATTGAACTCACAATTTCACTGTTAGGTGATGGAATTATTGGTGTACACTACATTTGGCTTCGTGGGGTGTGTATTGTTAGTGTGCCTTTTTATTTTCTTAGGCCAGGGCCCAAGATGATATTTTTACAAAAGAAAAAAGAAAAAAATCGAATAAGACCTCAGTTAATTTATTCAGTGATTGCTGCTTCTGTCATTGTGGGCGTCCACTGCCTAGAGGCCAGATATCAAAGCAAAGTGAAAATGGTGGAGAGAAGGGTGTGTGTTTAGTGTCAGATGACAAACGTACTCTTTGCCCACAGCTATAGGCCACAGAAATCTCTTTCTCATGTAAATGTGAACAACAGATCCAACTTAAAAGATTGCATTAATCTACTCCTGAATAGTGTAATCTCCACAAACCTTATAAATTATGGTTTATGTGGTCACTAGAAGTCTAGAATTTCTCATGTCATAATATTTCTGTGTGCAAAGTCTTTGAATAGTCACAGCATTAAATTTATTTTAGGAGAAACAAAGTAAGTATTATTTCAAAACTTTAGTTATCTAGAAGAATTAGGTGTGATAACTCTTTATGTTTAGGATTTCCTGCAGGCATATTGTTTATACAAGGTTGCCTATGGGGTATCCCAAACGTGTTTACGAGTTTACCCCATCTCTGTTCTGATCCTTAGACTGTGACCTTTTGCATTTATTACTTTTATTTTAAATTACATGTGTATGTGTCTATTTGTGGGTTTGTGCACATGAGTACAATGCCTGAATAGATCAGAAAAGGGTCTCATATCCCCTGGAGCTGAAATTATAGGGAGTTTTGAGCTGTATACATGAGTGCTGGGAACCAAACTCAGGTCCTTGGAAGAACAGTAGTCCTCCTATCTGATAAGCCACCTCACCAGTCCTCAATCAATTATTCTACCAGTCATATAAATGCATTAAGTGGCTTGATTAAAAAAAACATTTTAATAATCTTAGTTTGTCCTATATGGGACGTACTATAATGGAAATTGCCATCTCTACTTCAGCACTCATGGGATGGACAGTTCCCTGCACAGCCTGGTCTTGTGTTTTTAGGGTATCTGCTTTCTCAAGACTTGGAAAAGCAATTCAGCAAGGTTGCAAGAAGATGCAACCTTGAAGTTCAAAGGTATGCTAGAGGATGTGGAGAAGCCTCAGCTAACATGGAGTGAGACTTGGACAGGTGGTTTACAATCACTTTCTGAGGATAATCCAGGACTTTTTCCTCCCAGGCTCCTTAGAGGGTTCTTAATAGGACTCTAATGACCCACAGCTCCTGAATAGCTATTTAGGTAGCTTAGCCACCCCACCTGCTTTATGCATTTTGTACAGTTTCATAGTATCATCTTTACAATAAGCCACAGTTCCCGTGATCTTGCCTCAGGCTTTATTTCTAAGAGTAACTGAAACCAATACAGCCAGTGTGGTTAGGGTTCCTCAGGAAAAGGCATGTTTAGAGACAAGTACATAATGCACCAGAAGATTTAAGGGTCCAGACCACCTCACATAAGAGGATCAGTGGAACTTACAATGCTATTAATCACTTCTCCAATCAGAAAATAATCTTCAAGGATTCACATTATCCTTTTAGCTGGACATTCAAATTATAACAAGTACTTTATTTCAGTATTAAAATTTTTCTCCTCTTTTGGACCCACAAATGCCTTAGAAGTGTATGACAGCCCTCCAATTAGTGCGTTTCTTAAGTGCAGCACGATTTTGACTAAACCTTTCTAAAATAATTATCCTGTCACCACACATGCTAATATATTATTGCACAAACTCTTTTATCCACGATTACAAAGCTCAAGAATGTCAAGGGCTGATTAAAGGCAGATGTAATGAAGGTGTGAACAATGATACATTTGTGAAGCTTCTTTAAATATTAACAGGCACCTGATGATGATAACTTAATTTATCAAGGCACATGTGATGTTGTGTAATTAATCCCAAGACTTTGATTTCATATATTAACAAGAAGTAAATGTAAGCCACGCTGAGACCCTTATGAAGCATAACATATGGTAAGCTGGCTCCACATTATTCTGTTTGAATAGCAGCATTTTAATGTCAACCAACACAAATCATAGTGTAGTTTTATTGTGGTATGATTCATGTGTGATTTATTCAGGCATAAATTTTAAGTAGCACAAAAATTGCATAAGGTAAAGTACAATTGTAAGTCAGAGGACATACAGACATTGCCCATGGAAATAATTATAAATGGGGGGCTGATTATTTGTTTTTTAGAGGGTTCAGCTAGTTACCTCAAGAAGCTTTAAGGTAAGGGATATTTGATGGAATAATCACCTTTAATTACACTAAAATATTATGGATTCCAGCTCTTTGAATTGGTCAAGATGCATCAGAAGTACAGATGACCTGAGTGTACAGTGCATGTCTAAAATCCCAGCAATTGGGAATGGAGGCAGGAGGATCAGGAACTCAAAGTCACTCTAAGTTACACAGTGAGTTCCAGGCTAGTCCAGGTTACATGGTGGCAGGTGGGGGGTGGGGAGGTACAGATAATAGAAAAATCACTTAAGGTTTCTCAAATGATAAAAAGTGTGTATTGGCTAATATACTAGGATATTCTAGAGAATATTCAGTTTCAGGAATTCTGTGAGGAGTGAAACCTTTATACATGTTTATCTTCTCAGTTGTCATTCTGGGGCACACCCTTATGTTCTCCTTGGTTTACTTTGTGGCTAAAAGAGAGAGCTTCCAGCAACATCTTCAGGCTCTTCCTGTGCTTCCCAGGGAAACATATGGATGCTTTTCACACAACCTTCTGAACTTGGTAGTTGCATTACCCTTTCCTGGGGTTCTAGGAACAAATGTCCCTTCACCCCAGATGGACTGCCAAGGAAAGACTAAGGATTCCACCGAAGCCCAGCCTGGTGAACTGATGAATTTAGGCTTACTTTCAGATCATAGGTAAGGGGAATAGGATCATGGGTGGCCCCTAAATAGCTGTATCAACTAAAAAATCCAACCCCATCATTGATGACAACCTCATAGAATCTTGCTTTCAATTAATGTTCAACATCCTGCACACTCTATCATCTCCATAGATTACTTGCAGGCTGGGGTGTGAGAGACATGAATAGTAATACCTGGAGGGAAAAAGTCATACTACAGCATCAGCTGAGGTAGAGCATCTCACTAGTATCTGATCCTTTGATTTGTGTGGACTAGTTAAACCTTCCACCACTCATTTTTCATCTTCATTTATATTTATGCATGATATTTTTATATTCTTAAAAAGGTTTAAACATTTTTGCTATATAGGTTAATGGTTTTAGATTTATTCTCTCTGGTATGAAAAGTATCTATCCTGTTTATAATGAAACTAGTGTTGTAATTTAGATTTTGACTGATTCCAGAGGTCTGTATGTCTTTTAGATATGGTTCTAAGAGTTACTCTGGTCCTACTGAGAGGCGGTGTGTGTAGGGTGTAGGGTGTCATTATATCATTAGGAACATGCCTCAAAAGGGATTGTCAGATCTCAGCCTCTTCCTCTTCCTCTGTTTTGCACCCTACGCTCTGAGGTGGATGGGTTTTCTCCACCCATACTCCTGCTGCTTCACCACAGGCCCAAACCATGAACCAGAACTTGTGAAACTATGAGTGAAAGCGAAAGCTTTCTTTATGTAGTGAACTTAGGTCAACTGATTTGTTTAAGTTATAGGAAGCTAGTGGATAAATATGAATCTATATTTCAATATAAAGTATACTTGCCAATTTATCAGCTGTGTTGGATGTCTTCCTCAGTTGCTTGCCACCTTATGCTTTGCAACAGGGTCTCTCACAGAACATAGAGCTCATTGATTTTGTTAGGCTAGCTAGCCAATCAGCTCCAGTGGGGATCCACCTGTCTCAGACTCCTAGTGCTAACGCTACAAATGAGTGTAAATGTACCTGTCATTTGACACATCTGTTAGAGATCCAAACTCAAGTCACTCATGCCTGTGTTGCAGGCCCTGATTAAGCCACTTCCCCAGCCCTTGACTGTCTTTTGGCTAAGATGAGCTGGTAAGATGTTTTTCCTTTCTTTTGTCAACTCTATCTTGCTGTTTTATCACAGCAACTTCTCTGTTGCTGTGATAAAACAGCAAGATTAAGGCAACTTACAGAAGGAGGGATATATTCGGGCTCATGGTTCCTGAAGGACAAGAGTCAATTATGGCAGACTGGAGTTCTTATGGCTGGAGCAGGAAACTGAGAACTCACATTTTGAACTGTAAGCATTAGGCAGACTGTGTGACCTTGAAATATCCCAAGTGTCTAAACTTTTAGCGCCTACAGCCTGTGAGAGTTCCTCAAACAAGCTCATAACTCCTAAACCTCCCAAAACTGTGCCATCAACTGGGTACCAAAAATTTAATGCTGGGAACTATGGAGAACATTTGTTATTCAAACCAAAACATCAACTCACTCATTTCTGCTATTAACAAGTTGGCAGTTTCTATTACAAAAGGCACAAAACCATGTGTTTATTGACTTCAAATACCAGGAAGGAACTGGCCTCATTACCTGGTTCCCTTTACATTCCTATTATTACCACTCTCTTCTCCAAGCTCCTTGAAGCAGATTGCCCCACTCAAAAGTCAGTCAATGGAGACTGTTACATTTTTCCTTTGGTCAATTCACTACGTTCTTTGCACATTTCTCTTATCAGACTATTTGTCTCTTTCATATAGTTTCATAAGTAATTAGGGTCTTTAAAACTATTATAGTTGTTTATGGTGTGGGTATAACGCTGTTTAATCTTTTGGTTGATTTCAACAGTTGTTTATGATGCTGAAATAAATATTAAATTCCAATGACCTTGATTCTTTTTGGTTTCTGTCTTAGCAAAAATTGGTGCTGTCTACTTTTGAGTCCTTTTTCTTAAACCCACTACTTGAGGACTTTTGTTTAGTTTTAAGTGATTTCAACCTAATTTCTTTCAAATAGGTAACAGTTTCATAACATTTTAAAGTTGTCCTTCCTTTTTCTTTAGATAAGAACCTATACATCAAATTCTCAATGAGCATGGCATTAAAAGCACAGACTCTCCCTTTTCTAATATTAGGATAATATAGCTATATATTTTCTATTAACACCAAACTTAGTAACTAAAGCTTTTTTTGTTATAAGTTTTGAAATTTCTTTTTTTTATACTTGAAAATGTATAGGCTACCCTTGGGTAGAAAATTTCTTATATGAAGTTTTTACTCAACATGATATTCCTGTATCACAAAATAAATATGTGTGAGCTAAAATGTTGAGGCATTTAAACAACAACAACAACAACACACATAAATAAATATACGTGGGAAACTAGATTGAGATTGGAGTACTATAATGATTTGAAGGATCACCCAGGTTCAGACTGATATAATTTTAAATAATAGTTAAAACAAATATATATAAAACTATGGTTTTATTACTCAAGGAAATCTTATGAATATACGATACTATAAAAGTAAAATAATCATCCTTAAAATAAATACAGGGAGACTGTTATTTTTCTACAAAATTAACTTTGATCCTGAATATTATGTACATGAGAAAGAAGATGATGTTGATTTTAAACTTGGTTTTCTCTTGAGTCTACTTAAAATTGTATTTCTACTTTTTATTTCTGTTAATATGTGTGGTATGTGCATGTGAGTGCAGTGTCCATCAGAAGAGAACACTTGGTTCCCATGGAGCTGGAGTTACAGTTACAGCTGAGTTGCCTGCTATGCATGCTGGGAATGGAACTCAGCTTCTTTGCAAGAGATGCAAATACTCTTTCTTAACTGCTGAGTTATCTCTCCAATCCTTCATCTTCAATGGTATTCAATGTTTATTCAAATGTCAATGTTTGTTTTTATGAGACTGGTAATTTGAATGAAAGCTCAAAAGCAATTGTATTATTGGTTATATTTTTGTATATACACAATGATATTGCTTTCATCTGTGTTAATAAAAGTGAAAGGCATAAGTTACTTCTATTGTAACTCAAATGCTAATTTTACATATATTCTATATGTAAATTCTATAGTCACATGCTATATATTACATATATTCTAAAGTAGATTAGACATGGCTTCCCCTTTTAGCCAATGATAGTTTAATGTAACTTGTAGCTATTTATCATTCTCTAAGATTATCTTCTGAAGATATTTGATCTCATATTTTCAGGTAGATTTTCATTAACTTGCATACGTATGCCAGTTTCAGAATAAATTTTAATATCAAGTGGCTTCTTAAAAACTTTAAAAAATCAAGTCTAATATTTTACTTTCCTGCCATTAAACCTCCTGTCCAATAACACTCTACTCAACACTTTCAACACATGCAATTGCCACTTTGCTTTTACAATGTCTTCATGTCTTGTCTGTTGTTGGGCACATTTTTTTTAATGTGATGGGTCCCCCTTTTATTCTTTGGGAAAGAGAAATTCATCATGTGAAGTCCAATGAGATCACTGTTTATAGGAGCTGTTTACTTCTTGGAATGCTTTATTATAACTACAGAATGAGAATTATAAATAGTTGTGACTCAATCAATCGCAGTTCTTCTAACTTCCTGAGTGTTTCTTCTCATATATGTCACTGTTAATGAAGTGCTTATAGTAGAATAGATGCTTACAGTTGTTTCTGTCATGAAAAAGAAGTAATCTCATTTTTTGTTCATTGTATATTTTACCAATAAACTTTATTGACTATGGTGTGTCTAAAATATTGGGCACAGTTATTCACAGTAGATTTTTGATATTTCAGGTGTATCACAAATCACATTAAAAACCTTGTTTCTAGCACACACTAACAAATAAAAACCCAGGGCCAGGAATGGGTTGCCTCTTGGGAGTTGTTGGCTAGTGGAGTTCCATAGACCCACAAACATTACCAAGGCTACTGGCAGTACTCTTGGTAACCCTCTGGAATGGGACAGTATGATCCAGTTGCTAAAGACACCACATGCTTGAGTCACAGAACAGGGAGAATTTGAGTTAATTCTGGCTTGGAAGCTTCATTCCTTTTGGCTAGCTTTCATAATGCTGCAGGATGCCATGCAAAGCACCTCAGGAGAAAAGTAATTATCATTTTTACACAGCTATGAATTTTGTGAGCTACAATACTGATAATCCTGGGAAGACATGTCCACTGGTACAGTAGGGGCATGAATGCTATGGGAGTAACCAATGACTTTCTAGTTAGATTTAACGCCATAATATAGAACCAATAGGCACCATTATTGACACCAAGAATCTGGCTACATGTGTAATAGGCCCTAGAACAGAACCTAAAACTATTATCATGCCAAATGGACAAAACATTAATCTGGATCCTAATGAATTATCATTATCTTGATAAATTAGTTTCTTTTTGCAGCAGAAGGTGATCTACACAGAAACCCACAATTGGTCAAGGTGCCGATAATAAGAGAATACGGGATGCTTATCTGTTGTTGGGCACTAAATGGGACATCTATATCACATCCCCCATCTCAAGGCTCAGGGATCATTATGGAAGAGGGAGCAGAAAGATAATAAGGGCCAGAGGCAACAGATGACTACAAGGAAACACTGTTTTCCAGAAACAAAATGGCAGTTACACAAATGAACCCACACTAGTTGTGACAGCATGACCCGTGCAGCTCAAGTCAGACCAAATCTGAGCATGGACAGGGAAGGTAGGCAGAAAGTCTCACCCCTGTATGAGGAGCTGTTGGCAATTGTTAACCACTGTAAGCTGCAAGAGTCAGCTTTTCTCAAAGGGTATGACCCCTGGTAGATGATCAAGCTCCAATGGATGGCTCCATATCCAGGACTATGAGTAGCACAAATTGGACTTGATGGGTTGGGGGAAAAAGGACGCAAAGTTGGACAAGTAAGGAAGTGGGGTATATCTGGTAGGAGTTGGGGGAGTAAGAGTGAATATGATCAAAATATTAGGCAGTTCTCAAAGAATTAATTAAAAAATTAGAAAGCCCGTGACTAAGTAGCATAAGTAAAATTCTTTACTTTAGCCTTTATTCTTTCCAAATTATATGGCTGTTACTGATACCTATGTTTCTTATGCCTCATCTTCTTCACTCGTGGTTTGTATTTAAAAATAGAGTAATAGGGAAAATTGTTTCTAAAACACTTAATAAATTTGAAGTGCATTTAATCCCTACTCCCAGCACTGTATCCTGAAGCTCTACGAGCAGAACAATACAGAGACTTTGAAAGCACAGATGATGCATTTTCCTTTACAGTCGTTAAGGAACACCCATAGAGAAAGGACAATTATTTTTTCTTCTGATGAAACTTCAGGGTGCGATGCTATATACAGAAATTTTGTTTAATTATAAACAGAACAGACTGTAATTTGATGTAGTGAGGGTGGCTAGAAAGGATGGTTTAAGTACTTCTCAAGCTGTGCCTATTTGGCTAATGAGGAGCTGTTGTCTTGGCTGGCTTTTTGGTTTCTTGCCTAGGAAATGACAAAGAAAAAGTGTCTTTGCCTAAGTTCTAATCCTGGTGATAGTGTAATCGTAGTCTGATCTTCCACAGCAGCAAAGTTAAGGTGTCACCTCCCCAGTTTCTCTTGTAAGTGGAAGACTATAAGGAAGTATTTTGAAAATTATCTACTGGATACATATTTTTTTTCATCAGTCACTACTGGATTTCTCTGGTGTTGGCCAGATAATGTATAGACAACCTCCTCTGTGACTCTTGAAACTGCAGTACAGGGTACCATGGTTACTCCCTCTCTCAGGAGGTGGCTATCCTCCTAGCTGTTCTATGTGAACATGCTAGGGTTGCTGGAGATGCTACATCATTACACAGAGAATTCACTTTTGCTTACTGGCAGTGGTTCACACAAAACTATTGTTACCAGTGGTCCCCCAACCCCCTGCCAAGCAGAAAACACCAAATCAGGACTGAAACACCCCAACCCAGTGTTCCTTCTTGCGGAGTGACAGGAAGCACAGGTGAGTCTCACTGGCAGCCATGGGGTGATGTGTGACAAGCCCAGGGGTACACCGGGAACACTGTACCTGTTCACAGTTATCACGTCGTCTAGTAAGTAAGCTCATTCAAAATGAGTTTAAGCAGGTTATAAATTAGCATAATGAGTAAACATTACTACCACTGGAGTCTCCCTTTAGAATCTTGATTCCGGTCCCCAAAACCAGTTAAGTCAAAAGAGCCCACTCCCCTAAGGCAGAATGGATCGATGGGCAGTCCTAAGACACAGCTTCCAGTGAGGAATTAATTTCTCTGGGTGGAAATCTGGGAGGGATTGGAGGATTGCTGCTTGCGACTGTTATATTCTGTAATCATGACATCTTTGAAAATTACACTTTACCGGAACTCTGCCAGCCGTCAAAACCCTGAATTTGTTTGTGCCTGCCTCCCCTCCTTGTCTGTTCTGGAAGCTGGAGGAGGTGGGTAACTGGCTTGGACTTGGCAAGTTTGTTCTTTGAATGGATGAGCACTAGGGTTCCTTCCCAGTGAATGTTGTTTCAGCCACAAAGCAATTTCATTCCACTGTTTCAGTCTCAAAATAAAAGGAAACATCTATTGGAGGAAAAAAAAAAAAAGAATTCACTTTTGCCTCCACTGTGTAAGCAGCATAGGAGAAGAATGTTGCCACATCCCAGCTGGGGTTGAGTTGACTAACAGCTCTTGTTTTAGTTCTTGTCCTTATTCTTACATTTATTTATTCTCCCCCCCCCCCCCCCCGCTTTGTGTGTGTGTGCGTATGAGTACATGCGCTGTGAAACGAGAGGACACTTAGGATAACTTGCGGAAGTCAGTTTGCCATATAGATTCTGAGGATAGAACTCAGGTTTTCAGGCTTGGGAGCAAGCACCTTTACCCACTGAACCGTTTCCCTGGCCCTTCTGCCAATACTCATGAACAAACTGATGGCTCCAGGGAAAATACAATGGCAGCTTTGGGCCGTACCTCCTGGTACTTCCCCTTCCTCAGAGATATCAGCTCCTAAAGTCCTTGCTGCTTTGGCAGCCCCCCGGCCTTCAGGTCCCTGCATTTGTTAATTTACATTTCTCTTCCTGGGCTTTCTACTTGTCTTCAGCATCAGGACAGGTAAAGACAACAGTCCTCCATGGCTTTATGTAGAATTTTCATGAGAAGGTTTTGTTCTGGAGACAAATTCCAGCATTACATTGTAATTACATAGATTTGATGGCTGCCTATTTGATAATAACAGCTCAAATCTCATGAAAATGGAAAGAATATGGTACTTTTGAAATATTGGTCTGAAGATGAAAACTGTCCACATGGCAGCTGATTGGCATTTCCACACCTTGAGATTGCTATGGTAGCTAGAAGGGACATGTTAAGATTTGGTGATAATATTTTGCATTTCCTTTGGCCCATATTATCTTTATAACTTAGCATATATTAAACAATTTATCTGATGAAACAAAATACAATAATTACAGCCCATTGTTTATAATGTGCAGGCCACTTGGAAACTTTGAGAATTTTCTCATGTCACAGAATTTCATGTTGTCAATTTCATGACTTTTCTTAATTTTTCCCTAATAAGGCAGCCACAAGTCATTAGAAATTGAAGTGGTCACCAACTCTGGCTCCATATCAGAATCAAGTGGGGGTGTTTAGCTATATATATCATATTCTAGGTCTTGTCCATGGAGACTATGACTATGTTAATGAGGGTAGGACACACCTGTCTTCCACTTCAGTATCTGACCACCTGAGACCACTTAAACCCCTGCCTCCACCATACATTTCTGATGTGACTTGTGATTTTGAGAAAAATCACTCAACCCGTTTTACATGTTTCTTAATTTAAAAATGGTGAAATAATAGTGTCAACAATACAGCCTTGGATGGAGATAAAATAACTTGTTGCATGTCCATCCTTCAGTTAAATAGCTGGTCCATGGCAAGCAGGCAAAACAGGTTATCCATCATGGCTTTTACCACAGTGGTACCTCTCCATCCTGCTTTGCATTAGAGTTGCCTGTGGAGTTTGAAAAAAATGTGCATGTTCACATTCCACCCCCAGCCTATCAACAAAAAATTTCTGGACTAGGAATCTGGGCATGTGTAGAAGAAAGCCACAGGGAGCCTGAGGTATTCTATGCTCAGAGAAGCAATTCAGTGTCATATTCTCAAATAAAAAAATATCAAAGTAAGTGAGAATAGTGATCATTTTTGAGATAATATGACTAGAGATGTCTGACTCCAGCTACCAGGCCTTAAAATCATTAGTGCCAAAGTAAGTAATGTCCAAAATATCCTTGGCTTTTAAATGGAGATGTGTCAAGGCAGCTGCTGAACTCATTTCTGCCTCCAGCTGGGGTATGTCCTGGAGAGAATGTCTGTGTCTGTCTTTCCAGGTTGAGCTTATTGAAAGGCAATAGGAACTTTCAGTCTGATTTGTCTCAAGAGTGAATTCAAAGACCCAGAGTATGCAATTGCTGTCTGTGATTATGAACACTCACAATAAAAACTCCAAACTATTGTTTTCCTTATTGGAAATCCACCTGTTCCTGAATCAGGGGACTTTGCATTTTAGAAGTCTAGACAGATGATTATGTCCTGAACCTCATGACAAGTGAATCTTCCCACATGCCACTGACTGCTACACATTTACTAGTTTTTTTCTATATCAGACTATTATTGGATCTCTGAACCAAAGGGCCTAGTCCTGAGTCCAAATTTTTGCTTGCATTAAGAGAAAATATCACACACAAATATATATGAATATATATGTATGCACACACATATAAATTATTTCCTATTTTGATATTACTACTGTTTGGAATGAGAGAAATACTGACTCTTCCTAGCTCATAGAAGTTTTAAAACTCATGGAAATGATGAAAAGAATCCAAGAATATACCTGTGCATATGGAGCTGAGGGCCCAGTCATTGAGATAGTTTTTTTTTTTTTTTGGAAGATCAGTCTTTCTTCTGGTGTTAGGAGCTTGGGCTCATGTTCTGGATATATTTACTCCTTTAGAACGTGTGTGTGTGTGTGTGTGTGTGTGTGTGTGTGTGTGTGTGTGTGTACATGAACTCAGATGTCCACAAAAGGTAAATGCATTGGATCCTTCTGTACCTGTTGTTGCAGAGGATTGTGAACTGCCCAACATTGAGTCTGGAAACTGAACTTGGATTCTCTGAAAAAGCAGCAAGTCCTCTAACCACTGAGTAGTCTCTCCAGCAGGAACACATTCCCTTCCAGTCTGGGGTTTCCTGCAGGACTGTAATTATTAGGGTGCTACTGAAGGACTGACAGCTGACCATATATACATGCTCTGAGAGTCTTTGGTGGTTCTTCATTACTGTCATAGGATAATGGAGGTTATACTTCTCTAGCATTAGAGATTATGCAGTGCAATTCTCAATTATTTTACTCCTGATGTAGGCAGTTAGCCAGATGAGCATTTCCAGTATATGAGATTCTTCAATGATAAAAATAATACTTGATGCAATTGTGACCCTTAACTCAGCCGGTTCAGTTCCTCCCCCTACTAATTGACCAAGTTGACTGGATTTGGAATCAACTAAAATACTGAGCCACTGGGCACTTGGAGTCTCTTAATCAGATTATTTGAAACAGGAAGATTCACTCTAAATATGAGTGGCCCTTTCTGGTAGCAGCCCCGAAAAAAGTTCATGAAAGAAGGAAACCTCTGCATTTTGCCTGTTTGCCTTCACTCTTGTTGGCAAGATCATCTATCCCATTGCTACTGCATTTCTTTGTTGATATGGAAACTAGAATCTTCAGGTTTTCAACATAGCTGAAGACTGACAGCTCTCCAGGAGTCATTGAAGCCTTCAATAACAAATTGGGTCTGCTGAGACAGCCAGCCTCATGGACTCAGCTACTACTACCTGACTCTTTGATGCTTAGGTGTGAGACAGCCATTGTTTGACTACTAGGACTATATAGTATAAGCCAATCTGATACTTCCTGTTTTAATATCCTGGAAACATGGTATCATGAAGGGAGCTCCAGTGAGCTTGCCCCACCCCTACATCCTTCCTGTTTGTAGCTCATGCTTCTTATTTCTTGGGCCAGCTTCACTTTTGCCTGCTGCTTTCCTCAGGTTTGGCCTCTCTATGTATTCAAAGATCATTGCATCCATGGTCTGAGTGAGTGGGCTCAACCTTGTGGGAGTTGACAGCAGACCTTATCGTTGGTCACATGGTGCTGATGTTTTAGGCATGCAGAATGAAGGCATTATGAAGGTGTGTAGGCTTTTGGGGAGAATTTCAGAGATTTTTCAGCAATGCTATGAGACTATTCTCCATCAAAGCTTCATCAAGTAAGGAGTTGATGTGTTATTTAAAAAGTAGAAATGTCTCACAGATAAATACATTCTTGCTTGTATTGACTTTTGTATTTTGATGCCTTTACCTTATATTACTGTGGATTGAGTACAAGGTATAGGGTTATATGGAACAAAGTAATAGAAATAGTGATAGCTGGCATAAATTTTCATTATGACTAGTAGAAAAGTAAACACAAAATCATATTTATGATAAAACAATTAACTGTCAAATTTTATAAGGAATTTGGACTTAGAATGGCTTATTCTGGTAGTTGAATATTTTCATTATCATAGACCTTGGTTCATTTTATTCTTATGTATGTATGCATGCATGCATGCATGCATATATGTATGCATGTATGTATGTATGTATTTGATACATACACACAGAATCTCACTATGTAGCTCAGACTGGCCTAGATCTCACAATCCTGCCTCGGCTTCCTAGGTGCTCAGGTTAAAGAAATGAGATTCCATACATGGCTTCCTTTTATTCTTATACTGTGTTCGCTATTCTTAAAGTTTCAATATGACTCTTATCCCTTTAATTTAGGGAGATTTTTCTGTCTCACCTGTCAGCTCCTAAATCATGACATGGACACGTAAGTAATTGTGAAAGCTTGGTTGATAGCTTAAGTTGTTCCTAACTAGTTCTTATAACTTAAACCAACCCATGTCTATTAATTTACTCTCTGCCTCATGGCTTTGTAGATGTAACTGTCTTATTAAATAAGAAATACAGAGCCAATACAGAGATGAAAACCAAGAGGTCAGAGCAATAGCTAAGAGCTAAAAACCTTACCCTTCACTGTCACTGTTGTCCTACCTCTCTGAAAGAGAGCTACTTCCTGTGTGTCTGTCTTTTTATAGTTTCTGTTCTGCCTTCTAATTGGTTGTAAACCCAACGACATGACCGCCTCATCACTGCCTGTTTGTACAGACCTCCAGGTCTTCTATGGTTGGTATTGAGATTAAAGGCATGTGTCTCCAATGTTGGCTGTATCCTTGAACACACAGAGATCTACCTAGCTCTGCCTACCAAGTGCTGGGATTAAAGGAGTGCATCACCACTGCCCAGCTTTTGCTATGGCTTGCTAATAGTTCTGACCCCCAGGCAACTTTATTTATTAACATACAAATCACATTTTAGTACAAATAAAATATCACCATATGGCTTTATTACCTTTATTCTCTACTGTCCATGCTGCTTTCCTGCTTCCTTTATCTCTGGCTGGCAGCTCTCCGCATCTTCACTTTCTCTTCCCAGCATCCTCTCTGTCCCCAAATACCTGCCTAGCTATTGGCCATTCAGCTTTTTACTAAACCAATACAAGCAACAAATTTTCACAGTGCACAAAAAGATTGTTCCACAGCACTTTCATAACTGTTTCCATGTTCCTGTCAGAAGGGAAAAGGATAAATGGCCAAATCAAATTACACCCTAAACATATACCACTGACAATTTACAAAAGCCTCCCTAGAGACATCTCCTGACATTTTCCTTGCAGTGAGTGAGTTGCATGGATAAACCCAGATTTGGGGGGCTCAAGGAGGGTCTTCCAATGCTCCATTATCTATTTTGGAAGAAGTGAAGGCAAAAGAATACCGTTAATACTTTTTTTTCTTATTTGAGATAGGATCTCAATATGTAAACCAGGCTGGGCTTAAATTTACAGAGATCTACCCACCTGGGATTAAAAAATATATATACCATCACACCCAATAGTGCTGTGAATATTTTTTTCTGTAAATGTTTTACAGCATCCTAACCTTTACCTTTAAGTTTTCATATGGACCACAAACATTTATTTATGACATCAGTTATATTTTTTTGTAGTTTAAACTAAGATACCTGAAGAAGAAAAATACTATGATGTTTTATCTTGATTGGATTTGATAAAACTGAATTTTATCCTGTCACGTTGTAAGTAGCATTTACTTAGGTGTTTTTAACACCGAGAAACAAGGATGAAGGAAACAAATAAAGGAAGATGTTGCAGACCAGTCTGGCAAAGAATCCTGACAATGGTGTCACTAGATCTTCTTCCTAGCCAATTCAAGGTGGTCCCCAGACTTTGAGGATGGTGTCAAAGCCCAGTGCTCAGGCTGAGGAGACGTGGGTCTCACACTTGTGGGAAGGTGTGTGTGCATAAGGACTACTTAGGGAAGTGTGCTGTGGGATGGTCTATATGTGAAATTGCTCTGATTGGTCAATAAATAAAACACTGATTGGCCAGTGGTCAGGCAGGAAGTATAGGTGGGACTAACAGAGAGGAGAATTGGAACAGGAAGGCAGAGGAAGACACTGCCAGCCGCCGCCATAACAAGCAGCATGTGAAGACAGTGGTAAGCCACGAGCCACGTGGCAAGGTATAGATTTATGGAAATGGATTAATTTAAGCTATAAGAACAGTTAGCAAGAAGCCTGCTACAACCATATCAGTTTGTAAGCAATATAAGTCTCTGTGTTTACTTGGTTGGGTTTGAGTGGCTGTGAGACTGGCGGCTGACAGAGATTTGTCCTGACTGTGGGCCAGGCAGGAAAACTCTAGCTCCAGAAGTGGAATGTTTTCAATCCCAGGTCAGGTCAGTTGTGTATAAAGAAACTCCACGTGATTCTCCTTCGCTAGTGCACTCACTCGTGTGTCACTGCAACATGTTCCTGACTTGATTGAAGAGGAGGGAGTATTCACTTGGGCTCACGCTTTGAGATGTTTCAGTCCTGGGTACTCAGGCCCCACCGCTGTGGGCCTGAGGCTTGGCTGAGCATCATGGCAGGAAGTATTTGGTGGAGCAAAGTGCCCTCCTCATGGAAGACAGGGTAATGAGAGAGGAAGAATGGTGAGGAAGTGACTTGTGACATAAGGACACACTCTGGTGACTGCTTCTGCAGTCCGGCCCAACTTCCTACCATCTCTCCATAATACCAACAGTTTATGAATTTGTCAATGGATTAACTTACTGATGAAGTCAGAGCCTTCATGGTTCAATTACCTCTTCCAAAGCCCCTCTATCAGTTGACAGCATAGCATTCAACACAGAAGTGTCTGGAAAACAGAAAAAAGTGTCAAAAAAGAAAATGATTGTTCTATTGGAGGGGATCTGAAGAAGTCACACAACTTGCATTGGACAGTATGATGGATGATGGAGCAGAGAGTCACAGATAGGGCCAGCTTCACAGTAAATAACTTTCTACTGGTTGGGAGAAAAGATTAAGGGAAATCACATGGGCCAAAGCTCAACAAATGATCCCCACTATGTTCCTAAAATAAGGACAGGGAGGATATTTCTTCAGAATTCGTCAGCATTAACCACTTGTGCTGATGTGCTAACCATCCAGGCAATTGCTAGTAGTGGAAATACACTTTGGTCTTGAAATTGTTTTGTTTTGTGGTAGGATGGGGTCCTTTTGACATATCTTTTCAGAATTAGTTTGAATCCATGAAATGAAAGGCTATGGAAAGCACATGGATTTATAAACAATGAAAGCCTTGGTGTCCTGTAGTGTCCCATACCATTGTATAGAGTTTTGAGCATCTTTGGTAATGTTAATTAAAAGTGGCTCTTGGATGTTTTGCTTGAAATAGTCCAGCCTCACTTTATGCTGTGGAACTCTTTGATAAAACACAGGCTAATTGTTGGGAGGAAACACACCGCACTGTTTGCATTCAGGCTCTTCATCTACATTCTTAGAATCAATAACCACAATTTATGGTAGAGAGAAGGTGAAAGTACAATCCTAAACATTATATTAGATTTATTTGGTGTTGGATTTTAAAGTTTTTGCACTGGTATCTTTGGTGTAGGTGGCAAAGCATCATATTTTAGAGGATTAGTGCTTTTATTTGTTTGTTTGTTTGTGGACATTTTTCTCTTGTCTAATATTGTAGTTGAATGACTTGCATTAGATAACTTGGTGTATTGTAATGGGACATGGGTTAGCAGACATGTGCAGTAATAAAGTGAGCTTCTTTCTATTGATGTGGGCTGGAACATGTATGGCGGTAACACTGCTTTATCAGTCAACACCACAGGGAGAAGGGAAACTACTCATGATTACTGTAGTGGTTTCCATTTTCTGTAAACTATGAGAAATTCTTTAAAAACAAAACATTAAAACAAATATTCAAGTATGTTACTTAGTGTTGGTGCATACATGCAGGTCTGTATGCAGGTACATGTGACTATGCATGCACTGGTAGAGACCAGAGGTTGATGGTTGTGTTTTTTCCTTTATTGGGCTCCACTTTGTTTATTCATTCATTCATTCATTCATTCATTTATTTAATTATTTATTTGAAAAAGATCTCTGAGAGTGACTTGACTGGCTGGCTAGCAGGCCCCAGGGATTCCCCTGTTTCTGTTTCCCAGGACTGGAGGCACATCTCCACACTTGGTTTTTTACATGTGTGCTAGGGATCTGAATTCAGGTCTGCGTGCTTGTACAGCAAACACTTTGCTCATTCAGTTACCTCTCCAGCCCCTGCTAGTTTTATTTTAACAAAAAGATTTATTCTATTAGTAAATTGTGTGTGTTTGTGCACTTGTGAGTACAGGTGTCCCTAGAGGGTAGGAGAGGTTGTTGGATTCCCTAGAGCTGGAGTTATGGGTGGTTTTGAGCCACATAACCTGAGTGCTAGGAAGTGAATTCTCTGTAAGAGCAGTATGTACTCTTCACCACTGAGCCATCTTCCAGCCTCCACTAGTATTTTTAATGGTGGTTGACATGATACAAATGCTACAGAATTAGTAGCACTTTCAAATAATTCATAGTTTATTAGTAACACCAGTGACTTTTTATAATGAGAACCAAATACATTTATTAAATACACAAATTATTCCACTCATATTCAGTGCTCTTACTATGTAGAGGAGCATACTTAATGTCCTCAAGTTTGGTGGAAATAGTCTGAAAGGTCCCCTTATGGAGAATTGTGTATGTGTGTGTGTGGGGGGAAGCTACACAAAGTAGCCAGGAGTGGCAGATGTCTCAGAGGACCTACTACCTGTCTATTAGCTTCCAGAAACTACAAAGTTCCATAAAGAGACTTCTAGCCTTATGTCCTATGATTTTCTTAAGATATGTTTACAGGAGGCAGGGGAAATGGCAATGGTTAAAGTGCTTATTGTACAAGCTTGCAGAGTAGAGTTTGGATACCTGGTTTTGTGACTCCCAGGGCAAGATGGAAGTCAGACATAGAATTCCCTGGAGTCTTTGTTGTGGCAACGAAACCATCACCCCAACAAGGTGGAAAAGTAGGAGCAACACTTGAGGCTGTTCTTTGGTCTTCCTGCCTTGACATGAATGCAATCCTTCCCTGCTACATGCGCACACACAGAGAATGTTTTTTTAATGTTCACATTGAGCTTGGGAACCTAAGTGAAGGATCACAGTAGATTCTAATTTCACTGAAGCTATACATGCCATTTGAATTTTCTGAACTGTATGGCCATATTTTGAATGCTAGAAATCACAATGAGTTATCCTGAAGTGTGCAGCCTAGTGCTAATTCCAGAACAGAGTCACAGTTGGATGATTTCAACAGTAAAATAGAAACCACTGAAACTCTAAAACCAAACTTAGCTTCTGAGAGACTGCTATAGTGTGTGGCTTAGGGTTAGGCTTTCAACATAAACTATGGAGGAAATTTGAACCGAGCTTTGTGTCTTGGAGCATTTTATATGTCCCTCTTGTCTGCATCTTCATGTGCGAGGGACCAGACACTAGAAGGCTTTTTAGGTAAATAGTGATTTAATGTACCTATCACAAGTTTGGCACCTTTTTGTCACACAAATTGCTAAATGGTCTTTTAATAAAAAACACGGTACCAGATGTTGAGGTAAATGCTGAAAGATCAGAGAGACAAAGGAAAAACACCTCTTACCTCTAGAACTCCTCAGCCTGAAAAGCCTCAGCTGATAGGACTCTAGCTGAAAGGGGTTTCTCAGCTGAAAAGCTTTAGTTCCTGTCTCCTCACACCTTATATACCTTTCTCTGCCCACCATATTACTTACCTCCTATTGCTGGGATTGAGGGGTGTGACTTCCCACATACTGGGATTAAAGGTGTGTGCCACCACTGCCTAGTTCTCTTTTCTCTCCTAGACTGAGTCAATCTCATGTAGTCCAGGGTGGCCTTGAACTCACAGAAATCCAGACGGATCTCTGCCTCCTGAGTGCTAGGATTAAAGGTGTGTGCTACCACTGTCTGGCCTCTATGTTAAACCTATGTTTAACCTGGCTTGTTCTGTTCTCTGATCTTCAGGCAAAGTTTACTAGGGTATACAATATATCACCACACATTTTCATGCTTATTAAATATTCTAGTATTATCTGTTGTTTTTATTATTGAAATTCATCCTTTTGAGGTATATCAATAAATACGGAAATAGAAAATATGATCCCAGACTTGGTTAGGTAAATCCTATTAGAGACAGAAAGGTTTATATTTCTATTTATGGAAATATTTTATTGACATTTCTAATAGAACTTTTTGGGCACATCTTTTGTGATACAAAGAAACCAAGTAGATTAGCTCTGCATTAAAAAAAAATCAATTTAAAGGCAACAATCAACACCAAAAGCCATTATGTGAGACAATGTAATATTTCCAAAGTGCTGAAGAGATGTGCTTCAGTACTGATTATTGATTGACAGATTGAAATCACAGATTAGCCTTAAACTTACAGCAGTCCTCCTGCTTCAGTCTCCTGAGACTACAAGTGTGAGCCACCCTATCCAGTATCACTGTTATTTTATGAAATGATCTCTTTGTCACTGTCACATTCTGTTGTATAAAATTGTAAGAGAAAGCAGGCCAGGCTGGCCTCAAACTCATTATGTAACGAGGGTGCCTTTGACTTAATGATTCTCCAGTTTCCACAGCTCAGGTGTTGGGATTCCAGCTGTGTGTTATTATACACAGTTTACAAGTCCTGGGGATCAAACCCAGGTCTCTGTGCATGCTATCCAAAGCATTCTACCAACTGATCTACATCCTCAGTTTTTGTTTTGTTTCTATTATTCTCAAACTGTTATCAGTAAAGGGCTAAGAAAAAAATAAAGCATATATAAAAGCTAGTTATCTTTATCCATTGATTTCTAAAATAATGCATTTAGAAATAGGAAAAACCAATGGATATGTGGTACCTAACTAATGGTGCCTAAAATGAAAAATGTAAATATTTGCTTTACAGTGAGAAACCCAGAGAGAAATAACAGAAACTAAATCCATTGCTAAAATAAGTGGAATGGATGCAGACTAATGACATTCACTTTACCATTGTGAATTACTACATACATTGTAAATTAATAAAAAATCTAATTGTCATGCATCGTATTATTTGGTCTTGAAATAAAAACAAATATTGAGAATCTAGTTATTAACTAAAGTAGTTATTAACTAAAAACCAGGTATTAACTATCTATCTATTAACTAGAAACTAGCTGTTAACTAAACTGGAAACTAGCTCTACCCTTTTATTTTGGAGACACCACTGTGTGTGTGTGTGTGTGTGTGTGTGTGTGTGTGTGTGTGTGTGTGTGTGTACCATAGTGGGTGTGTGGAGGTCAGAGGGCAACTTGTGGCAGTTGGTTCTGGTTTTCCATTGAGGAATCAGGCCATCAGGTTTAGTGGGAAGCATCTTTAGCAGAAGAGCTCTCCTGCTGGCTCCCATCAGAGTTTAATTCTTGCCCCGTGGATGGCGGCATATCCACTAGTGTGTGGGCAGCACATATTGGACTTGATGGGTTTTAAAAAAATATGGACACAGATTTTTTTTTTTAGTAAATTTATTTTACAACATCATTCAGTTCAACATAATAGCCACAGATTCCCGTTCTCCCACTCTCGCCCCCTCCCCCTCCCCCCCACCTCATCCCCCATTCCCACCTCCTCCAGATCAAGGTCTCCCCCGAGGACCGGGATCGACCTGGTAGACTCAGTCCAGCCAGGTCCAGTCCCCCCCTCCCAGACCGAGCCAAGCGTCCCTGCATAGGTCCCAGGATTCAAACAGCCAACTCATGCAACGAGCCCAGGACCCGGCACCAACACACAGCTGCCTCCCAAACAGATAAAGCCAAATAACTGTCTCACCCATTCAGGGGGCCTGATCCAGTTGGGGGCCCCTCAGCCTTGGGTTCATAGATCCTGTGCTTCCATTCATTTGGTTATTTGTCCCTGTGCTTTATCCAACCTTGGCTTCAACAATTCTCGCTCATATAAACCCTCTTCTTTTTCGCTAATTAGACTCCCAGTGCTCCACCAGGGGCCCAGCCGTGGATGTCTGCATCCAGATTCCTCAGACCTTCCTTGGATGGGGTTTATGGCACAACTAACAGGGTGTCTGGCCATCTCATCATCAGAGTAGGTCAGTTCCTGCCGTCTCTCAACCATTGCCAGCAGTCTTTTGTGGGGGTATCTTTGTGGATCTCCGTGGGCCTCCCTAGCTCTCTGCTTCCTCCCCTTCTCATGTGGTCTTCATTTACCTTGGTCTCCTATTCCTTGTTCTCCCTCTGTTTTCTTGATCCAGCTAGGATCTCCCACTCTCTTTTCCTCGACCGTCGCCCTTCATTGTTCCCACTCATGACCAGGCTGTTCATGTAGATCTCATCCATTTCTCCAGAACACAGATTTTTATGGGTATGGAAGGAGGTAGACATGGAAGGAGTTCTAGAAGTGTGTGTGTGGGGGGGTGAATATGATCACATATAATGCATGAAATTTCCAAAGAACTAATAAAAATAATTTTTTCCCTGAGAAGTAACATAAATAATTCAGGAAACAGATCACAGCATTGTTAAAACCTGTTGTTGTGTAATAAATGCTACAGGAACAACTACCTAAGCCCCCTGAAAACCCATGCAGGTGTTTAATGTACATAATTATGTTTAAGGACATCAGTGGCTAAGCCTGAAAGCCAAGTCTCTGCTGCTCGGGACCCCCTGGAGTCACCCAAATTTGTTAGAGTGAAATCTAGACTTGCTCCTTCTGACTCCTTAAGCCACTTGAGGAAGCTTTGGACAATTTGATTTCTGAAAATGAGCTTTGAGACTGACTCGAGGAAGGAATAGTTTAATTAAAATAAATATAAAGCTCATTTGTACTTATGGAGTTTGTAAGAATGGCCATTTCCTAGTTACATTCATTTCCATCTGAATAGCTAGTTACTCATGTAAATAGGAATACTGAGAAACATTTTCCCACTGCACTTGTATGGGAGACGTATGTGTTAACATCAAGGACTTACAACGTTTAAGGAGGAAGTTCATATATAGTCCCAGACTAACTTGGAAATGCTTCGACTATATTTTTCCACATTTGAAGTTATGTCTAGTTAAACTACCCAATGTATATTGAGAGTAATGAACAACATTTTGATGTGGCTCTACCTGGTGACATCAATTCTGAATCGAATGCCATTAAGCTATGCCCTGCTCTCCTGTAGCAATCTCCTTCAAGTTTATTCCCTCCATTACCGAAGGTGGTGTTGGGCTCACAAGACTAAGGGAGGACCCAGATGTCACATGTCAGGGAAAGATGACACTTACAAGACTCACAAAGGCCCCTCCCCAAGGTTATAGAAGCAGTAAAAGACTAGCGTGAGATGACACCTTGCTAAATCAAAATACCGCAAAGGAAAGTTTGTTAAGAATCCTGTATTGGAGGCAGAGTGGGAGTTTCTACAACAGGTGGACTTATCGTCAGGGATCTAACAACACGATTTGGATTACAATGACTTTAAGGACTTCAACCATTATCATTTTATTATTATTTATTTGTTTATTAAGGAAAGCAATGACATGTGCAAAAACATTATGGAGGACCATAAGGAAGAGTTACTATCTCCACTATTGGAGAGAAAAGGCAATTGGCATTATCCACATAAATAAGATATTATCAAAAGCCTAAGGTGAGAGAGTTCACTGATAGGGATACATGTGATTAAATTTCCTTTTAAATAATTGTGTTTAAACCAAAAGACTTGAGAAGCTCTTAGAACTATTCAGAGAAGCATCTTCATTGGTGAGCTACAGTCAAAGCAGAGACTCATAAGTCATCAAAGTCTGAGAACAAAGATTGCTGAGTACTCAGCCTAAGTGGGGTGTCTCTGCCACTCACTGAGTCTCAGGATGAGGGGGCAGGAAGAATGCAGGTGTTGAGAGGAGGGAAATGCTAGAAACTGCTGTCTTCTGCACGTGACACAGCAGTGCCAATCATGGCACTCAGCAACTGTCACTGCACACACACACACACACACACACACACACACACACACACACACACACACTATACAAAAGGAGGATGAGGTCTAGTTTTAGGAAGGGTGCCAGCAAGAGTTGTGGGGGGCAAGAGAAGGTAAAAGGAATGAGTATTATACAATACAGAATCCTGTAAAAACAAGACATGAGATACAATAAAGAAAGTAATTGTCAAACTGTTGGACCAGCATAACTTAATGAATTATTTCCATTTCCACTATCATGTGTTTCAGAGCTTATGGCTTTGAATCTTAGATTGGTGGAGCTTTTTTGTTTAGATATAGACAGAGAAGTTACTCATCTGATGTGGGGGTCTGAAACCTTTTTCTATAAAAGAGCAACTAAAATAATCTGCTCACTTTTGAGGAATATGTAACCTCTGTTGTAGCTACTTGGCTCTGCTGCAGTGAGAGGAAAACTATTCCTGGCACCACGTAAATGAGTGTGACTGCATTATAATAAATCTTTATAAACACAGCGGGCAGGAGAGATTTGGTGTTGTGGGATAGTTGTATACTGTGTGAAGATGTGTTGCTGTGACTGGTGTAATAAAAAGCTGAACAACCAATAGCTAAGCCGGAGAGTGTAGGTGAAACTTCTGGGCAGAGAGAGAACTCTGGGAAGAAGAAAGTTGGAGTTCCCAGCCAGACACAGAGGAAGCAGGATGGGCAACATGGAGATGAGGTAACGAACCGTGTGGAAGAATGTGGATGAAAAAATATGGGTTAATTTAAGTTACAAAACTAGTTAGGAACAAGCCTAAGCTAAAGCTGAGGTTTCATAATTAATAATATCTCTGTGTCATTATCTGTGAGCTCGTGGTCCCAATGAGAAAGTATTACTACAATTTGGCCCTTGGGTTATAGTTTTGAGACCTTTGTTAGGTTTTGATTTGCTCATAGAAATTATGAAGAGTTCTTGGTAAGGTTTAAGGGAAAATAAATAATAAATAAGTCCTATTATTTGCATTATCTTATCATTTTAAAAGCTGTATAACAGCTCATCACAGTATGATGGAAACAAAACAATCCCATAGTTGTTGTTTTATTATACCGACTCCATTCTGTAAGCACCGAGACTTACTTAATTTCTCTATTCCTCAGGAAAAGCACAGAGTTCATCCCTAAATATATAAGCAAGAGGTATTTTATTTGAACCATCAGTTGTTGAAACACTTTCAGGATACTTTAAGGACAACTCAAACTCTGGAAAACATCTTTTCATACAGCCGTCATTCTATCCACAAATGTTTTGCCTTCCTTTGGAACCGTTTTTATTGTTGGAACAGAAAGAAAATATCTCCCCTTGAAACCTTTTGTTCTGAGGTTTTGTGTAGTCAAAGGCACAGATCAGAAAGGTTTATGTCAAAGGACGAGTGAAAGCAGTCTTGAGAGCTAAAATTCAATTTGGAAGTGTTGTAAAGATTCTGTGGTCTGTGGCCCTGTAGAAACAACCTGCAAGACAGAGCAAGATTGTGTCCTCAAAGCATTTTGTGAGAGCAATAAATATGGCCAGGGTGTAGCAGGTCCCCTTAAGTTTCGATCACAGCTGATGGGCAGAGTGTTGACTGGAAAGCCTTTCAAAGAGCTAATGTCTCATTTCCTGGTAAATTTCCACAGCTATTGTCAGATAAAGAGGTCATGATTTCAGAGAGAACAGTCAGGTACAGCTAGTGAATTCCCTCCTTGAGACCTTCTAAGTCTTTATAGAACTTTAATTGCTGGGAGGATGAACAGGGATTACTTGTGAAATGAACATCTATCTATCTATCTATCTATCTATCTATCTATCTATCTATCTATCTATCTATCTATCTATCTATCTATCTATCCATCCATCTATCTATCTATCTTATATAGTATATTATTATACTACAATATACTATCATATATATATATATATATATATATATATATATATATATATATATATATATATATGACCCACTTTCATTTGATGAGCCCTATTTGTCCTGTCTCCTAACTGAAGCCTCCACTCAGAAGCCTCCATCTAGTGTCATAGAAAGCCACAAGTTCTATCATCACTTGTCCTGAGCAAATGTTATTTTGAAAGTTAAACATAGCTTATAATTTCCTGAAGAAAAGTTGTGTAAACTATATGAAGCCACAACTGTAGACATTAGACTTAGGCTGTGAAGAGCAGGGATGTGATGGTGTTGGAAAGCACATGAAATGAGGCCTGTGATTGTTACTGTGGACAAAGGAGAATTTCTAGGTTGCAGTGATTGGTGGGGCAGTTCAAGCAGACACTTTGAGTTCAAGAAATGGAGGCAAGGTTAGCCATGGTGGTGTACTCCTGTACTCCTAGCACTCAGGAGGCTGAGACAGGTTGGTTGCAAGTTGATGGTTTGCCTGGGTTTATAGCAAGATATTTTCTCAAAAGAAAGAAAGAAACAACAACAGAACAAGACAAACAAACACAAGGAGTCCAAATCATATCAAGTCCCTAGGTTAGAATTGTGGAACAAGGTTGTTGCTCAAGAAAAGAGCCCTTGATATCTCCCCATCCCCACAAAGAGTTTGTAGAGTAGCGATTGTTGTGTGTATGTTGAGCTAACAGTGGATCTGGGGTTTGGGAAAGCAATATCAGAATCATTACTCATAGATTGTAATTAAGCAATGTCACAAGAGGACTGTTCTCATTAGGCTGGGAAATTTCATATTCAATGGACACTGGGTCCCATCTCAGAAATGTGGACTATGAAACACTTTGGAGTATTCAAGTATTCAAAAGCTTGAATAGAAATCTGAAGATATAAAATTCCTAGATATCAAAATTGGAATATGTAAGATTAGAGAACTACACGGGATTGGTTTTATGTCATACTAGTGTAACAGAAGAAAACGGAGTTGAAGGTGTAAGGCTAGAACACCTCAACTGAAACACAGAAAAACAAAATAAACTATAGCAACAAGACAACTTCAAGTGTCTAATATATGTGCAGTTTTAGTCCCCAAGACAAGTGGACAGAAAAATGCATGAAAAGATTATGGTTGAAGGTTTACCAAATATGATAAAACTGTAGATCTATAAAGCTAAGAAATCAAGTAAATCACACTTGGCATTTATACTCCAACGGAACAAGATCAAATAGGATGGTGAATAGGAGACCCCATTTTCATATTCCCTTCAAAAATCCAATTTAAATACTAACACACAAATAGAATAAAAATAAAGGACTCTATAATGCTAATACTAGTCAAATTATTCTCTATTACTAGTAAATAAAATTCATAGATAAAATCATGGATGAATAAATAAGCATTTTATTAAAATGGCATGCAAACTAATTTTTTATACCAAATATGGTATATAAAAATCATGGAATAAAATCTGATAGAACTGAAAAAAGTGAATAAATCCATGAGTGAAATTAGAGATTCTAATGCCTTTCTCTGAGGAACTCTGAGAATAATTATTACAGACAGTCATTGGGCTAAGGAAGACTCCATAAGCATTCTCAGCCAGCTCTATGTAATTGACACTGCAGCTCATGCTAGACAAGAGCTGAGTACATACATGTTTTTAAGTCAAAGGGATGATTTGGCAACACATGACATATTCTAGATAATAATGGGAGCTTAAGTGATCTATAAGTCGTCAAGCTGTACGAAGGAAGCATAGTCATTAGCTGGATAGAATTTAACTGAAATCTAACAAATCTCTAGGAAATTTTCAAATATTTGAAAACAGCACAAATCTATATAAACCTTGAGTCAAAGAACCAGGTAAAAAGAAAATTAGAAAATATTGTGAAGTAAATAACTGTGGAAGCAAAACATAATGCTACTTTACTAGAAGAAATTTCTAAAACCTATGAGGTCACTTTTCTTTTCTTTTCTTTTTTTTTTCTTTTATTTTACAATACTATTCAGTTCTACATAACAGCTACAGATTCCCTTGTTCTCTCCCTTACTGCCCCCCTCCCCTTCCCCCAGCCCACCCCCCCATTCCCACCACCTCCAGATCAAGGCCACCCCCGAGGACTGAGATCGACCTGATAGACTCAGTCCAGGCAGGTCCAGTCCCCTCCTCCCAGATTGAGCCAAGTGTCCCTGTGTAAGTCCCAGGTTTCAAACAGCTATCTCATGCAGCGAGCCCAGGACCTGGTACCACTGCCTAGATGCCTCCCAAACAGATCAAGCCAATCAACTGTCTCACCTATTCAGAGGGCCTGATCCAGTTGGGGGCCCCTCAGCCTTTGGTTCATAGTTCATGTGTTTCCATTCGTTTGGCTATTTGTCCCTGTGCTTTATCCAACCTTGGTTTCAACAATTCTCGCTCATATAAACCCTCCTCTTTCTCGCTAATTAGACTTCCAGCGCTCCACCTGGGGGCCACCTGGCACAACTATTAGGGTGTTTGGCCATCCCATCACCAGAGTAGGTCAGTCCCGGCTGTCTCTCGGCCATTGCCAGCAGTCTTTTGTGGGGGTATCTTTGTGGATTTCTGTGGGCCTCTTTAGCACTTTCTTTCTTCCTTTTCTCATGTGGTCTTCATTTACCATGGTCTCCTCTTCCTTGTTCTCCCTCTCTGTTCTTGATCCAGGTGGGATCTCCTGCTCTCTTTCCCTCGACCCTTGCCGTTCATTGCTCCCACTCATGTCCAGGCTGTTCATGTAGATCTCATCCATTTCTCCGTCATTGGGCGATCCCTGTGTCTTTCTTGGGGTCCTGTTTTACAGGTAGCCTCACTGGTGATGTGAGTAGCAGTCCAGTCATCCTTGTTTCACATCTAGTATCCTCCTATGAGTGAGTACATACCATATTTGTACAACCACTTTGGAAATCAATATGGTGCTTTCTTAGAAAATTGGGAATCAATCTCCCCCAAGATCCAGCTATACCACTCTTGGGCATATACCCAAGAAATGCTCAATCATACCACAAGAGCACTTGCTCAGCTATGTTTATATCAGCATTGTTTGTAATAGCCAAAACCTGGAAACAACCTAGATGCCCTTCAACTGAAGAATGGATAAATAAATTGTGGCACATATACACAATGCAATACTACTCAGCAGAGAAAAACAATGACATCATGAGGTTTGCAGGCAAATGGATGGATCTAGAAAAAATCATCCTGAGTGAGGTAACCCAGACTCAGAGAGGTCACTTTTCTTAAGAAACCAAAAAAAAAAAAAAAAAAGAGCAAATGAATCTTAATATAAGCAGCAGAAGAAATAAATTCAAAGCAGGTATCAGTGATTCTTTGAAAAAGCATTTGAAATTGATAAAATTATAGCCAGACTCAACAGAAGAAGGAAAAAACAAAACAAAGACAAGAGAGAAATGAACAACACAGTGAATACATGAAAAAGAATCATTATACATTCCACTGATACTTTAAGGATAATGCCATTTCTAGGACAATGCCATTTCTACTGTCTTTAAGTTTTTCTCCTTTCCCTCTTTAGTCCTATTAAAACTTATGAAAATTATTATCTGCATTTTTAGTTTTACATTTTCTAGCTGAGTGAAGGCATCAGGATCACTTCCCTTTAAGATGGCAGTTTTGATGCAGTTCCTGTAAGAAGCTGAGGCTTGTACGGATGACAGTCTCTTTGGATTCATCTCCGTGTTACAATTGATATGCTGAGTTAAAGTGGGAAATTTTATGACAAGATTTCAGGTACTTGAGCAGAGCCATTTTGTCATGTGGTCTCAATCAGGATGGACCACGTGGGCTCTCACTGCTTGTTCTGTGATTAGCCTTCAGCAGGAGCGCTGAGGAGCCAGGACGCACATCTCCAGATCTGTTTCTATCCCTGCTCTGCCGTAGTTATCTTCAAATAAAAAATTTAAGCATGCAAAGTCTGTATTTTGAAGGGTTTTATCCATACAGGGGAAACTCTCTAGGACTTATTTTATCACCCATGTCTGGCAATTTTGAAGGATGATTTTATTTACAAGGATAGGCCTGTCGTGTAGAGTAACAGCAAAATGATTCTTCTTTAGCAGCATCTTTGCAAATGTTGAAAATGAGCTATCCTTCTGCTGGTCACATGCTTAAAGTCTTATGTTAACTTTAGGAAGAGTGTTTCTCTTGTTACTGTTGCTTTAGGAATACATGCTATGTTGCATGGTTTAGACGACATGCTGACAGTTCAGTCAACATATGTCGAATCTTTCTAAAGAGTATGTGAAACGATGAACATAATTGAATGATCTAAGTGCAATCAAATGAGATCTGGATGGACTCCAGAAGTTTTAAAAGAATGTTTTGAAGTGTTAGTTTTCATTATATTTCTGGAGTATTATTATTATGTTTCTTTTTTGTAGTGCTGGGAACTGAACACAGTGTCTCATCTACGCCTGCTGTGAACTTTTTTCTGAGGAGATGGGGAGCAAATGCCTACTCACCCCCCAAATGACACCAGTGACAGACTAAAGGGCCAATTCCAAAAATACAACTGGGTGAATCAAGTTTCCTGGATTTACTTACAGAACATAGGTGGGTGATCCCAAAGTACCTGCACCATTGAAAAATCTCACTCCATCATGTGATGACGACCTCCTGATAGCTGTACAAGCTAATTCTCTCACTTCTGTGAACCTTTCTCCCTCCTTATATATGATCTCCTTCCTGAGATTACTAGACCATGTAAAACTTAGGGAGAATTATAGAAACTGGGAGGAGCTGTGGGCAGGCATGCCTGGAATCTCAGCTGAGGATCTACTGATCCTCCTTACTCAATATTTCTGTGAGGGAAACATCAGTGGGATGGACCATGAAGGGTGGACCATTGCTGGGAAATGTGCATAACATCTTTAGATTTTAATACAAGTATACTGTAAGCACTTTGTCAGAAACAGTTCACTTAGGAGCTCCTAGAATATTTTCACCAAGTCCCAAAGCATCTCCATCTCTACTGCAAGAGCATTTCTGCTACATAATTCATTTATTTGCCAGTATAGTTGACTGGAACTAATCTGCATCCTTCTATGCCCAGAGACACATTTATCAGGCATGTATGTTCTTGTATTCTTACCTTAGTGGACATAACTTTCTTTCACAATGCAGTATTGTTTATAGTGTTTTTGAAGAATGAAATACAATGAGATTTATGCTGGTCATGTGTACTTACTTTTAAAGGTATTTCTACTCAAATAGACTTACATTTACATTTTTTGTTATTGCTCTAAGACTTCTTGCATTTTCTTCAATTTAAATGTATAGCACATGTTTTCTCTCTAATGTTTGTGGTTATTGATTTATTTTCTATACAAAGCTTCAGTAAACATTGTTAATATTCTCAGTGAATATACTTGAGTATGTTTTGATTGTTGCTATAATTTCCCATTTTCTAGAAAATTCCCATTTATATTTCATATAAACTGAGTTATAGGCAACTTAGGAAATTTGCCTATATCAAATCAAATGCAAAATCATTGTGTCAAACCAGCACAAGTATCATTGGACATTTTTTTGTTTGTTTGTTTTTTTTTGTTTTTGGTTTTTCGAGACTGGTTTTCTCTGTGTAGCTTTGCGCCTTTCCTGGGACTCACTTGGTAGCCCAGGCTGGCCTCGAACTCATAGAGATCCGCCTGCCTCTGCCTCCCGAGTGCTGGGATTAAAGGCGTGCACCACCACTGCCCGGCTGGACATTTTTTATACATCATAACACAAACAAGTGCTGCAATGGTAGAAATGAATGCACAGAGTCGAGAGATACTTAGCTAATCAAAGTGTTAGGATTTGGTGTGCCATTTTATCACTTTAAATGTAATTAATGACTTTTTAGTATATTTCCTTTTTTCCCTCAAAACTTGGTCCTCAGTCCCTATGTCCTGAAGAACATGATGCCAGTGATTCCATGTCTCTGATGCCAAGTGTGTAACAAGTTGCCAGTTACATAAGAAGTGTAAACATATGAGATACTGTTTGCCCAGCATTTACAGTGTGCTGTGCCTGTAAACATGTTATGTCATAGGTTTCTAACTGCTTTGCAAGAAGGCTGTTACTACTATTATTTTTATTTAAAGATTTTATTTTATCTGTACATGTATGTAAGTATATGTTTGTGCATCTTGTGTGTGCAGGTACTTATGGAAGTGAGAAAGGGGCACTGGGTCTCCTAGAACTGAGCTGCAGGTTGTTTGAGCCGCCACCTGATGTGTGTGCTGGGGATGGAATCTGGGTCTTCCTCAAGAGCAGCACATGCTCTTAATTGATGAGCTATCTCTCCAGCCCTTTGCTGTTATTATTTTATAAGTGGATAAAATAAATAAGATAATTCTATTTGTTTGTTTGGTTTGGTTTGGTTGTTTAAATTTTACTATGGAAATATTCAATGATATAGAAAATAAAATGGAGAAAAGAAATAGTTTGGAATCAAACTAGAGAGTGACCCTTTGGCAGTCTTGTTTCATCCATGCTCCCCATCCCCTGTCCTTCTCTAATACACACTGTTATTTCTCATAGTCTTGAGGAATTTAAATGTCTTGCCCAAGACCACACAGCTAACAGGCTTTTAAACTGTCACCTGATACCATGTGAATATTGATAGCAGAAGTGTCAGAGGCTATGGGAGTATACAGCAGGTGACAACTAGTGTTCAGCAAGTTGAGCTACCAGACTAACGACTCTCTGATGGGGAGCCCCACTTGGCAAGGCCATGGGGTCACTGACTCTAAATGACTGGTTGCTTCTATCGGTAGTTTTTCTCATATGCCACTACATTTATTCCCTAAAAACAGCTAAGGGTATTCTTTCCTCTGCTTGTGTGTTTATCTCATGAATATATTCCATCTATTGGGCACACGTGTAGCTGGGGACAGTCAGGAAGATGATTTCTACTTAGGTTGTATAATTTTGATGAATAGAATATATTAGGATATACTTCGTAACTGGATCTATTGTTCTACGAAGACTGAAAGACACTTAGAACCCTGCTTTCTTCCTTTAACTCAGCCTAACATAAGAAAACAACAGTTTCTCCCCAGTCTAAGACAATCTCCACACAATTAGCTCATTTTTACCTCAGAGCAAGTTCAAACTGGACTGAGTGTCTCAGTAATTGGATGGTAAGTTAAAACAGATATGTACTAGGACAGAGTTTCAGACGTCTAACCAAGATTATTAGCACAAAGCAACCTAAGATACTATGCCAATTTGTTTCTTGCTAAAGTCTAGCTGATAAAGACCTGACTCTCTGTGTAGATCTCTGGGCAGCTTGTCTCATTGGGCACTGTGCCCCTGCCTCTGGTCACAGTCTTACACCAGGAACCTTAAAACCTTGTGTTGCCATGGTAAATGGCTCTGCCCCTTATCATTTACTCAAGGAATATGCTGTGACCTTCAGAGGTAGCTTTGCACCTCTTCTTATTATTGAAAAAAGCCTCCTGTAAAATACGTATATAGCTGTGTAGAACAGAGGAGAACTAGAAGGAATTAGAGTTTAGAAGGAATTAGAAACTAGTAAAAATTGTAACTTAGGTAGAATTGAAGCTGTAGAGGTAGAATCAGAGCTATAACAGAAGAATAAAAGAGCATGACTGGAACAGTTCATGTGTGCATTTATTCTATTTCTAGAAATAACCCTCAGATGAAAAAGATCCTAAGTTTCACTATGCTGTGGCCCTTTTCTCTGAACTCTGTTTTGTAGCCTTTTGAGCTGGTCTCCACGGGCTACATTAAGAAAGAACATCTGATCCATTTTAATACCAACACCAATATCAACAATGATTTGCTCCCTTTGTGTGTGTTTAAATAAGAAAAATCAATGTTTCCGTACTCCCCGCTGAATATTAAGCCTAAAATTGTCAAATATTGCTATGTTGTTAACCTGGTAGCTTTTACCCCAAGACTGGTTAGAAAGCCAGGCAATAGCCACATCCATGCTGAGGACAGAAGCAGTTAAGCAGGTGTGGGCTAGCATCGGTGGCCCTTTCACAGCTGGCCAGGTGTCCAATGCCAGTTGGTAGCCAGTTTGTAACTTACCAACGACAGGAGTTGCTAACAAAGGCAGACTCAGGTGGGAAGGTCTTCAGCTGCGCTGGGTTTCCTGTGAACAGACAATCTGTACTGTCTGAATCTGTGGGTTATGGCTCTTCTGCCGCTGCCTGGGACTTGTATCCATGCCGTGTTCAGAGTGTGAAGTTGGTTACTTGTTGACGTTTTCTTACTGTATCAGTGAAATACATATTGTCATGTCAGTTCTTGCCAGGAATTTCTCAATAAAATGGATTTTTTTTTTCAGTATTTCAATAAATATTGATATGCCCACAAAAAAAAAAAAAAAAAAAAAAAAAGAAATGACTCAGTCATTACAAAAATCCTACATGATTAATAAGTTCAACCCCATTTTCCAATTTGGAAACTGAGTCACAGAGAGGGTTGAAGAACTTGCCTGAGAGTGGTAAAGCTAGAATTCTGATCCAAATAGATGGGCCCCAGAGGCAGGGAGAACAACCTCAAAGTAATTTGCGGCGGCAAAACCAATATCTCCAAAGTAAAGCCTTTTGGTCTCATTGGTCAGCCAGCAGCCCTCTCTGCTGACATTTTGCTGTCCTTTTCCAGTTTTAATACTTCTCAAGGAGAGTGAACATTTGAGTGACAGCACACTTATCAGCAATGTGGCCCCACCAGGAGTCTTTATGATGCTTTGCATGATCAAGTTAAAAAGAGAATTCAGACGTTAATGGTTACATTCAGCCTGCTTATGTTTAAAAGTCCGCTACCAGAATTATGTGTCTGATTGAACACATTTAGTATGAATCCACAGGGTCAGCCTCTAAAAAGTCTACAGGGAACTAAGATTTGTTTTAAATGCCAGCCAGACTTTGTTTCAGCCACACTGAGTTAGTTTCAGCATGTTGGACTTTTATCTGGAGTATGTTCACCATGTCACCACATTATTTTAAATGTTATCACACTCATTAATACACATTGTTCTTTTATCAGTAGCAGTGAAGAGGAGGCATTTGTATCAGGAAGGAGACCTTTTCTTTAGAGTCACCTTTTTTTTTTTTTTTTTTTTAAAGCTCCCTCAGGATATTCAGGGAGCATGTGACATACACTCAGATTAACTGCTATGTGATTAGCAGAGATTTTCTTCCCTGCTCTTGAGCCTGAAATGGCATCTCTGTTACCTACAATTCAAGTGCATCAGAATGCAAATGTGTAGCCACAGTATTGGTAGACTACAGAAAGGAGAAACATGACAGGAAATAGCGTGAGTCAGGAATAGAATACATTTCCACCATTTGTTAAGAGTCAAGATACTGTGAGTTAAGATATTGAACATGCTTCAGTAAAAACTCAGAAAAGAATCTGTAGTGCAGAATTGTGAAGTTGCTGCATTTTTATTTTGTCCTGAATATCTTTTCTTAGAAACCCAAGTAAAACTTCTGTTCCTGCCTAAGAGCAAAGGTCCGTAGCTCTGGCTGGCATTCTGTGTGTACTAGGGGGTGCAGGTTGTTTGGACTGATGAAGTATGGTGGAGTGGTATAGTCTTCTCAATGGCTTCTGAGTTTATTTTGTAAACTGCTTTCGAAGGCTGTGTTTTCTGGATTCTTGGCAAGCTGTTGGATAGCTCCTGCTCAGTCGTGAACCTTTTACTTGGTCATCAAAGCAATCTCCCACTCCCACTCTCCTTGTAAACTCTCACTGAACTTTTGATGGACAGAAACCATGACGCCCACTGAGCTCACTTTCCTTTTAAAAGAAGGAAGGAAAGCAGACTCTGTCGCAATGATTCATTAGATGCAACCACACATATCTCAGTTTGTCTAAAGTTCATCAAGTCCCAGTTCCTCCCAAATGCCAACTTCCAACAACGGTGTAATCCAGGAGGCAAAGGAACAATTTATTCCATCGGTTTCTAAAGGAGTAAATGCCTTGCTAGATTTGTGACATAGGCCATTGTGTAGGGTTCATTAGTGTGCCTGACAAGTTTAAATGTTAACTTTTGACAAATAGAAATTTTTACATTATCATCAATTGGTCATATAATGACTAGCCAGCTATATGAATTTTACGTTGTTTTGCACAATTGCAAGGTTTGAAGCTATTTTTCAAGGCCGCTCACAACACTTTTAGAAATATTCAGAGTCAATTTGAAGAGCTAAGTGCAACTTTTACCCCCCTGCTTTGCATGCTTCTTTAAAAAAGCACATTGAAGTGTGATTGACACATAGAAGCTGTACATGTTTAATATATACAACTCGATGAGTTTGAAGTACATGGCTTTCAATTATTTTAAAGAGAAATTAGGCATCCTTATGTATCTAATGAAGATGAGAAGACAGCACAGTGAAGGATTCACATTTGTTTTTCTATATCATGGTTATTAAGGAGCACAGGAAAAGGTAAGTTGATCTTGAGAAAAATAAATTACATTATTGATGAGGTTTAATTTATATCCTAGGAAATTTAATAAATAAGTGCTATCAATTATGTAAAATGTTTTGTTTCTGTTGAGTACTAAATTTGAGAGAGAACTACTCTTGAATTTGTATTTGTTTGAGATGTTGAAATTGTTTTTATTTTTCTGACATTAATATAGAGTCAGTTTTTATGGAGGATTAACTTTTTCAGATTGGAACTCTGAGATCATAACTGAGCAGATTGCTACAAATATTAGTTGTTTTCTGAGAGAGAAAAGAATTATATTACAGTATGGTAGAGTTTTTCAATAAAGCAGAAGTTTTCACAGATAGGCAGATAGAAATAAAATATGGAAGTTAATGTATGTAATTATAGGAGAAGAATTCTGGGAGGTGGAAGGCTGAGGCAGGAGATGCTGCCAGCTGCCACGAGGAAAAGCATGATGTAAGATACCGGTAAGCCACGAGCCACATGGCAACTTACAGATTAATAAAAATGGGTTAATTTAAGATATAAGAACAGATAGCAAGAAGCCTGCCATGGCCATACAGTTTATAAGTAATACAGGTCTCTGTGTGTTTACTTCGGGGACTCCTCAAGTGGGAGAGATTTGTCCCGACTGCCGGCAGGCCGGGACATAGGAAAACTTCAGCTACAAATGGTGCCCAACCACAAGCTGTTTGCAAGTTGATGTGTGTGATTCACTCCCAGAATAAAGACCTGGAGATAGGAGATAGGAAGCCAGTCCTCAAATTTCTAGTCTGAGGCTGGTGGTTTATATACAGTGATGGGCAAGAGGTAGCCAGAGGGTTGAGAGAAGGTGGTCTAAGAACAACAGCACAGATATTCATGGAGAGAAGCAAGAGGGACTCCTAGACACGATTCCTTCTCCTTCTAGGCTTAAGTCTTCCTTACATAGGAGGGACGGGCCCTGCCTTGCAGGGCATGCATCCTGCCCTTGTAGGACATCAGATATCCCAGGTTCTGCCAGTCCTCTCCTGGTCCTTTGGGACGGGATGCTCTGTGAGTCTCAGTTTTGGTATCTTTGCTTCTTCCCTAGCCTTACTTAGAGATCCCTCAAACAGGGCTGTTTGCAGCTGCAGGTGATTCAAGCATTAGGTCTGACATGGCTACCTGGGAAAGAGTTGTAGCCAGAGCTATGAATGCCCATGTAAAGAACATGCCAACTTCTCAAAAATTAGGTAATTAAAATTAGATGTTTAAGCCACTCTGATGAGGGATCCCCTGACCAGAGTCCTGTGGAATATGAGGGAGCAATTTGCAGAATACCTAAAAGAGCATGTTCTAGGCAGAGGAGCAGACCTTGAGATGGAAGTGGGTTCAGCATGCTTGAGGGCCATGAAGGCCATTAATACACCATAAAGGAACAGCAGTTGAAAGGGCAAGGGCCACAGAGGATCAGGAAGGCTTATTATACAGGATCCTAGGGCTTTTGAAAGGCTTAGGTTTTTATGTGGGAAAAGATAAGAGGACATGAGACTTTTGTTCAGGCATGACATGTTTTATATTTAATAGGACTGTTTTTTTATTGCACCATGGAAATAGGGTATAAGGTAAAATAAATCAAGACATATATCTGTTTAAAAAATAAACTGCTGCAATAATGCACTTGACAGACATGGGTGGATATGGGGAAGGTGGTAAGGAAAAGAAAAGTACTACTTCTTGATGCTTGTAACTTTTTTTTTTTTTTTTCGAGACAGGGTTTCTCTGTGTAGCTTTGCGCCTTTCCTGGAACTCACTTGGTAGCCCAGGCTGGCCTCGAACTCACAGAGATCCTCCTGCCTCTGCCTCCCAAGTGCTGGGATTAAAGGCGTGTGCCACCACCGCCCAGCTAGATGCTTGTAACTTTTAACAATGTGGGCAGTGAGGAAAACACACTTCAGACCTATCACCTCTGCTCTACAGAAGAAGAGGAACACGTTTTGGTTAATCACTATTTGTGACACTGAGGTAGGATGGCAAGACAAGGACATGGCAGTTGGGTCCTCTGCAGCGTTCAGGCTTTCTGAAGCCTTTGTATGTTCTGTCCTCTGGACATATCCCTCAGGGTTCAGAGGCGCTGTTCACTGCTCGTCCTCAGGCCTTGCTATGGGATGCTGGGTGAGATGTTCCTTTCCTCTTCCTAGACTCTGATGGTGGCCAGCATCCTTGCTGTGTGTGCGGCTCTGCACTTGTTTGTTTCACACAGTCATGTTCTCATGTGTCTCTATCCTTTCCTTTTCTAAAAGGGACATTGATCACTCACATTGGATTAGGGACTCACCCTAGTCCAGAAGGGCCTCATCTTAGCTGGTAACGTTGGAAGCCACTGTATTCCAAGTGTGGTGGTCACAGTCTGAAGTGCGGGGTCTTGTGTTTAAACATATCATGTGATGGTGGCAGGACCTTTTTCCTCCCAGAAGTTTTTTGTTTTAGTTATTTTATTTTTGAAGTTTTATAAGTATCCATCTTTCTCACCCAAAAGATTCTTTTCAGAATGAAAGTAATAATAAAAAATGTAATACTATCTTTAAAATTATTATTTTTACTATTTCTAATTGTGTATGTGCAGTATCAGTGAAGGCCAGAAGAGGGCATCAGATCCCCTGGAACTGGAGTTAGCAGGTTGTTGTGAGGTGCCTGACTTCAGTGCTAGAAACTGATCAAAGGTCCTCTGCAAGACCTGTACACAGAGTTAACAGGGGGTCATCTCCTTCTCCCTAGTCTCAATATTCACCCTCCCCCAAATCTCCAGAACATTTTCTTAGAGCTGTTTCAAACTTAATATGCAAGATCTTGGGAAGAAGTCCAGTCAGAGACTATTCCTTAGAAACTGACAATGATACAGTTGTGTGTGAGCCTCAGAGAAACCACAGCAAAGAGCATTTCCAGGAAACACATGTCTGTCACTGTTTTGTTTTTAGAAATTTGATATGGAAAATAAATTGTCATCACTTCATCCCTGGAAACAGTCTATTAGCTGATGAAATTGTTGGGCTATAGCCATCAGTAAATGGGAACTCTAAATTTATATATTAACCTCATTCTCATCTGCCATAACAGGATACAAAAAAGGGACAGAGAGGGGCATTCTTTTTTGTTTTCCTAATCAGAAGGTAGGAAGCTCCCTAGTTCTTTGGCTTCATGTAGGGGTGAGCAAGGCTCAGGTGTTTTGGTTGAGCATATACATGAGATTTACAGACTGTATCTATTTCTCCTTTGTGGCCTTGACTTTGTCAAGTTTTTCTAATTTTTTCCATTGGGCATTTTCTCCTCCTCCTCCCCCTCTTTTTCCTCCTCCACCTCCCCCTCTTTTTCCTCCTCCTCCTCCTCCTTCCCCTCCTCCTCCTCCCCCTTTTCCTTCAGTTTATGTTGAGTATGGATGAAATGTGAGCTTTGAAGAAAATGTACATTGCATAGGATTTCTCCCCTGTCAGTTTTCTATAGAGATGGAAAAAAAAATCAAATGGTCACTTCTAGGATACCAAGTGGTTATTTCTTACTTGAATTGTAAAGGTGGCTCAGAATATTGTCAGGTTTATATCCAGTCAGAGCCTGTTCATGTTGCTCAACTTTAAAACTTCAGTTTGGTTGACTGTTGTGTTATGTGTTTATGGGTGTTTATGTTGCCCAGCTCTCCTTGCTTAATGGTATAATTGATGGTACTACCCAGATGTTGGATAGAGTGTGGTTTCCAGTAATTAATAAATACTGTTCCTTAAGGCTATGGAAGGAACTTTGATCATAAAATAAATGTTTACACTGGGGACATGCATTTGCCTTCCACTGTGATGTGAGTTTCCTTTGCCTTGATTAGCACTGGAATTACTGTTTGAAGAATGCCAATTAGGTACAGACCTTCTCAAGAAGACAAATGCCTTTCAAACACAGGCTGTGTATAAGGGGGCACAGGCTACTGGAAAACCATCCAAGTCAGCAGCTGGAGGACTGCATTTGAATCTTAATGCCACTCCTCATTAAAGCCCTTATTGTGGGAAAATCTTTTAACTTCCTGATGGCCATCTTATGCACAAGAATAACTCAGAAGCATTTCAAAATTGAGCTCTGCATATGATTACATCTGTTATTTATTACTATTATTTATGTTTAATATTTGTGTATGATTTAAGTTTACATTAAATTATTTTTACAAAATTCTGTGTTTATGTTTCCACTGGCATAAACAAAACACACACACACACACACACACACACACACACACACATATATATATATATATATATATATATATATATATATATATATATAATTTGTTGTGGACCTACAAACTAGATTGAACTTGACAGTACAGTGCTTACCTGTCCTCAGGGCAGCTGGGACTGCTAAGGTGGTAACTAGTGGGTCAGTTTTCAAGATGTTCATTTGCAAGGGGGTGTCTGTCATGACTGGAAACTCAGCTGCGGAGCTGGGGTTTGGCTGCTCTTTCTTCCCTTGGAAGTCTTCATGTACAGCTCATAGTTGCTTGCAGCTTAGCATCATAGTTATAGACCAAGTGCCCAAGTGTCCTAAGAGAATGGCAGGAGAAGCTGGCAGTTTCTTGAAGACTATGTTCAGAGACACTCAGGAAGAGTGCTATCTTGTTATAAATTTTTAAGCACTTGCAGAGCCTAAATTTAAAGGAAGGAAACATAAGCACCGTCCTTCAGTGATAGATGTGTCAAAAGTTTAAGTGAAATTTAAAAGTCATTTAATTCCATAGTTCATTCCCAAACAGCAGACAACATATCTTGGATCATTTAAACATTATTTTCAATATTTGATTAAGTATTTTCCTTAAATTAAGTATTTCATTAAATATGTATTTAAATTAAATATTTCTCCCCTGATTGCCTATATCTTTCATCACCACTCTAGCCACTCTTCATGTATTTATATCATAATTGGAGTAATTATGTTTATTTATTTGTGTATGTGTGTCAGGGGCCTAGGCATGCCATGATGGTTGGGTTCCAAGGGTCCAACTCTGGTCATTATGCTTGACAGCAAGCTCCTTTACTCTCTGAGCCACCTTGCCAGTTCTGTATAATATATATATATATATATCTATATATATCTATATCTATATATATATATCTATATATATATATATCAGATGCACAAAGACCTAGACCACAGGAAAAAAATCCCATTTGCTGTCACTTGCCTCTAAAAGTGCTGGTGAAAATATATGCTAAACAACTTGAATTAAGGGAAAAAAACCCCACATAACGGAGGAATTCTCAATGGACACCAGCAGAGTGTCAAAAAGAATGCCTGACATACAGCTAGAGGTACGTGTCTGGTGATGTGTAAGCATAACGACATGATGCATGCGGACTCACCACTCTTTCCAGTGTCACTCATAGAGGAGTAGGGAGCAGGGTGGTGAAATCAGTAACAGAGAGGAGGGGAGGCAGCACGATGTGTTAGCAGCATCGGTTAGAGGGTGCGAAGGAAGTCTCCTCCAGCAGCCCGCGCAGCACCTTCTGCTACCATGAAAACTAGTCAACAAGGAAAAAGCTTTCCAGCATTGTCCAACTCTCTTCCTCTTTGTGCTACGACCAAAGTGTGTGGTGTCTTCAGTGAAGAGTTCTTTCCATCAAGTTCTGGTGGGCAACAAAGAGCAATGGGGCCCGTCAAAACACAAAGTCCTGCAACAGGTCCACAGAAAGCTCCTCTGCTTCTTAAACCATGGGATTCAGCACATCCAATGGGGACTCGGATTGTTAGTGGGGATGGGGATTCTGTTTGTATCTTTAAGTGAATCATAAGACTTCTAACATTTAGAAGGGATGTTCTGCTTTCCTCTGTGTATAACTCATCTTTTGCGAGGCAGTTCTCTATCTGCTATTGGACAGTAAGGGCTGAATTCTTAGCCACAGGTAAGCCAATTACAGTGTATCCCCAGATATTCATCATGAACTAGGCATTGTATCATCTACTATTGGATGTGTGTGGAGCACTCTGTCACAGCAGAAAGTGGTTGTATGTTTATGAAGTAGACCCTGAAGGCTGAAGTAAACTACATGAAAAAGGTACCCAAATGCCTTTGGTCTCCACTGCAGCTGGGTCCCCTTTTCTCTCTAAGGCTGCACCTGTGGCTGTGAGGAGCTCACTCTGATCAGCTGACAGAGAGTTTACAGATGGCTGTGCACAATATATAGGCACTAACCACAAGTGCACAGCTGCAACTGCTTCTTCCTGGAACTCACCTGAAGGACAACAGTGAAGGAAAATCCTTCCTGGGCAGAAAGTCAAGCGGCACATCTGGTTGTTCCATTTTCTTGGAAGGAGAAAGGACCAGACATGTAATTATATGCTGATTAATGGGCCGTGGCCAATGGCTTAGCCAGATGGTCAGGGATTTAGGAGGAACATAAATGAAATGATGACAGGCAAGAAGTAGGTAAGTTAGACTTCTCTAATTGGTAAATGAAGATTTTTGTGCTGCATATGAATACTCACTATAGACTAAATCTAACAGAAGGGGACTTTAATAAATAAGTGAAGAGTATGGTTCATTCTGTGGTCACTAGTCATTCTTCCCTTTTAGGCTTTCTTGTTATTGCCTATTGGGCTTGTGAACAGAGTGGCCAGCATGGCAGGATAGAATTAGCTATGACTTCAGCAACACACCCATATTCACCTCCCAAGACCTGAATTATAGCCACTATTAAGTGTCCAATATGCTGACAGCAAAGACAAATGCTCAGTTCCTGATAAGGCATCATCCCCTGAAATGATCAACCAGCTACCTGAGGACAGTTTATTACAATGGACTGCTTCTATCATTAGAGCAGACCTTTTGTAAGGGGACTGGCCTCCCATGCATATAATTGTATTTGCCAAATCCAGTACCTGTGGATTTAAAAAATGCCTTCTTTAGTATCATGGCCATCTACATAGCCCTGTTTCTGATCAAGAAGACCACATTCCTGATAATGAAATATGGCAATGGGTCTGTGATCATAGTCTTCACTGGTCTTACCAGATTTTTTTTCACCCTGAACCAGTTGTCTACATAGAATTGTGAATAAGGCCTTTTGAAGACTCACTGTATCAATGAGGTGGCTACACCTTGCAGGGCTGAAGTTGTTCAGAAAGTCAGTTAGCATTTGAGATAAAGTGCTATTTTTCCCAGAGTCAAGATTGACAGGTTCAAGAAACCAGAAGTGGAAATGAGAGTCATAACATTAATGGTCTCCTAATGACCTACTAACAGAAATTTTGCTTTATATTACCATGACTTTATTTTCTGTTGATCTTGGAGTCTTAGGTCCAGAGGGAAAATGCTTTTACCAGGACATCAACCAATAAGATTTCATTGATTTAGGACTGCTACTGTGACGTTTTGGGTTCCTCACCCACCGAGTCAATTGCCCAAGAAGGAACTTTTGGCTGGGGTTACTAATTCTAACTTCCCATTGGAAATTGTGTGCTAGGAAGTAAGGAAGAATGTCTGAAATATAAACAGATTATTTATGCATCTCTCAGTGTTACTCTATTATGCAAATGGGACAAAGGAAATAGAATGGGTGACAGAAACAGTATCAGCTAGGATCATGTGACATGCACAGCCAAGAGAACTGCGATGTTTTTGGCAGTGCAGAACTCAGGGCCTCATGCATACCAGGTAAGTGATTTTATGCTGAACTGTATCTCAAGTCCATGAAAACTGTGATTCTATTATTCTTGCTCATTTGTTGTCAATATATATGCATATATGCAGTATCTGTTTTATTCTATTACCTACCTATCATTAAGCCTGGGATATATTGACTTTATATTATAGCATTTAAGTACTCTTAAATCTACTACTTAATATTTAAGTTGTAATATATTAAAATATTAATACCACTCATGAACCTTGCGTCTTTTTCAGAGAAGAGGGAGTCAGTGTGATTTTGGTTGTGTATAGGTTAATTGCATTGTGTTAAGAGGAGATGTAGGCTTATTAAAATTTAGAGATTAATGTACTCAAGAAGGATGTACATTGGTATAAAATATAAAGGGGTATGTGTAGTGATTACTGCGACTTGAGTATGAAATGAGCCCCCATAAGCTCATTATTTGAGTTCTCGGCCCTTAGCTGTTAATGTTTTGGGAAGTTTGTGGAACCTTTCAGATGTAAGGCCTAGTTCATAAATGTAACACATAAGGAGAATCCTTGAGGGTTATAGCTGTTCTCAGCTGTGTTTCTGCTTGGCCTTGTGCTCTGCTTCCTGGTTGCACAAGATGTGAACAAGCCATGTTGCAAACTTGTCACCACAGACAGCCACTTTAGCCACCACACTGTTATACACCGTTGTTTCTGTTATTAGCTATTTTGCTGAGAGTTGATTGCATATGTCCAGTTGGCTGGGCCATGGGTTGCTTAGATGCATGCACAACCAATCTGGATCTTTAGAAGCTTTTGCCTGAGATTAACATTAACATTAACATTAGATGTGAATAAAATTGAGTCTTCTCCATAAAGCAGATACACCCCATACAATCAACTGATAGGCTCAGTAGAGCAGAAGATCGACCTCCCTTAAGTAAGAGTGAATATTGCCAGCTAATGGTCTTAAAAGTGGCTTAACATCAGCTTTTCCTGTGACTCTGGCCCTCAGTCTCCAGGTTTCCAGCCAGAAAGCCTTCAGACTTGAAGCAAAGCCTGGCTGTCCCCTTGTCTCCTGCATGATGGCTGCTGAGATGGACATGCCATACTCTATAATCATCTGAACCAATTCCGTCAGTCTCTATACAAACTTCAATTGGTTCTTTTCTTTTGAAAACTCTAGTATGCCTTCTAACCTCTCCTCTAAGGCAGCGGCAGTGGATGAGGAGGAAGAAGTGGAAGAGGAGGAGTTTACTATTGACTAATAGTTTGGTGCATATCACAACAATTCTCTACACTGTAAAGACAAAAACGAACCCCCTCTCTTTTTATAGCCTCACAAATGCAGCCATTACATATATGTACTTAGGCTGATAATTCCTTCATCAGGTGACATATTCTTCCTATATTCAATTGATAATTGAAGCCATCTGCATTCATTGGTCAGCATTATGTAAAGGAGAAACAAACTTCTCATATCTTCGTGACAGGGGTAGTTATGAATTGAGGTGCACACCTAAGTTGACATCCCACTCTTCCTCTGAGACCAGAAATCAGGGTGCTGCCTTTTTCATATTTCCATTTCAGATAGATGGCTCTCAGCTCCCTAAGAAACTCATTAAGTTGCAGAGTTGACAGCAGTTTATTTAGGGTTTAAGAAGATTTACATACATTTCAGAGAGACATGGCAAGAATTTACAATAAGTTTATTAAATAAAATGATCTAAAACAAAAAGGCAGGTGTCTCCTTTGCTGTTGAAAGGCAGGAAAATAAGCTTTTTCTCTCCTGACTTGAATTTACATTTAGAATACTCATCATTGTGTTTGTAGATTCATTTTTGATCGTAGGAAGAAGCAATTCCTTTGTTTTCACAACTCACAGTTCATTTTGTAGCTAGCCCACTTTATATTATGTGTCTCTCCTCTTCTCTGGACATGGGGCTCACTTGCAGGTTTTTTCATGTTTGGCTGTTGAAAGTAACCTTCTGTTATAAATGTAAAAGGAGGAACTCGAAGTTATTCACACATAAGTGGAATAACATGATAGAAGAGACATTTTATAACAATGACAATTTGTTTTTCTTACTTTTAACTCATTTCCCTTACTCTAAAATTTATTTTTGCTATATACTTTGCCAATACTTGTTAAAGTTTGAGTTTCAAATGACCATCAATCTGATGTACATAGAAAATCTTAAATTTTTTATGTTTCTGATTACAATTGAGAAGGGATAGGCTTTCATTTATTTATTATACATTCATGCTTTTCTTTTTGCTCATTTAGTTATTTGTCTCTTTATTTATTTATTTATTTTTTGCATTGTAAGAATTGTTTATTTTTATATTTTATCTCAATTACAAAATACGTTCTAGGTTTGGTATTCGGTTTTATATTTTCTTTAAATTAAAATTGTGATGTGACAATATCACATATCACAATATGGTGTGTGTGTGTATGCCTATGCTTGTGCCACAGCATGTTTGTGGTGGCCAGAAGACGTCTTGCAGGAGTTGACTCTCTCCTTCCCTCACATGGAGCCTGGGGATTGAATGAAAGACATCAGTCAGGGGATCAAGCATCTTCACTGTTGAGCTTTGTTGCTGTCCCATTTTTGCATTTTATTTTCTTTAAACATATTTTTGGGTGAATAAACCTTAAATTTCAAGGAGTCAAGTTTATTTACATTTTTCTGTCATGATTCATGTTTGAGAAAGGCTTCTTAATAACAAGGTGTACAGCTGGTTTTGTGTGTCAACTTGACACAAGCCAGAGTCATCAGAGAGGAAGGTGCCTCAGTGAGGAAGTGCCTTCATGTGATTGATCTCATGATTGCTAATTATCTTAGTGATCAGTGCGGGAGGACACAGCCCATGGTGGGTGGGCCAATGTTTGGGCTGGTGGTCCTGTGTTCTATAACAAAGCAGGCTGAGCAAGCCAAGTGAAGCAGGCCAGTAAGCAGCACCCTTCATGGCCTCTTCATTAGCTCCTGCCTCCAGAATCCTGCCTGGTTTGAGTTCTTGTCCTGACTTCCTTCAGTGATGAATAGAAATATGGAATGTAAGCCAAATAAACCTCTTTCTCCCCAACTTGAGTTTTGGCCACATTTTGTCACAGCAATAGAAACCCTAACTAAGATTCAAGGTATTGAAGACAACATATACTATATATATATATATATATATATATATATATATATATATATATATATATATATATATATATATTTGTCTTTAATCTCATAGACATGATTGCCATGTGATGGCATTTTACTTGTTTTTTAACATTATAAGTATTTATTTTTTATTTTCTTTTTATTAATTAAATTTTTTCATTTATTTTACATCCCTCCTCTCCTTCCATTCCCTCCCCTTTGTTCCTACCCCCACTCCCATCCACTCCTCCTCTGTCTCCATTTAGTAACGGGCAGGCCTCCCATGGGCATAAACAAAGCATGGCACACCAAGTTGAGGTAGGACCAAGCTCCTCCCCCTGCATCAAGGCTGGGCAAGGCAACCCAGCATGGGGAACAGGTTCCCAAAAGCCAGTTCAAGCACCAGGGGCAGACCCTGATTCCACTGCTAGGAGCCCCGCAAACAGACCAAGCTACACAAACACCCAGATGCAGAGGACCTAGATCAGTCCCATGCAGGCTCCCTAGCTGTCAGTCCAGAGTCCCTGAGTTCCTAGGAGCCCAAGTCAGCTGTCCCTGTAGGTTCCTGTGTAATGACCTTGAACTGCTCCCCGCACCCCTACAATCCCTCTTCCCTCTCTTCAATAGGACTCCTGGAGCTTGATCCAGTGCTTGGCTGTGGATATCTGCATCTGCTTCCTTCAGTTACTCTCTGATGACAATTAGGGTAGTCACCAATCTGATTGCAGAGGATGGCCAGTCTCTGCTATTGCTAGGAGTCTTAGCTGGGGTCATCCTTATGGATTCCTGGGGGTTTCCCTGGCACCAGGTTTTCCCCTAACCATGAAATGCCCTCCCCACATCAAGACATCTTTTTCATTACACTCACCTTCTGTCCACTCCAACCTGACTCCTGCACTCAGCCTGCCCAACCTGCTCCCTCAAGTTCTCTCCATCCCTGACCCCCAGTTTACCCAGGAGATCTCTTCTATTTCCCCTTCCCAGGGCATCCGTCTTTGGGGCCTCCTTGTTACCTAGCCTCACTGGGGCTGTGGATTGTAGCCTGGTTATCCTTTATAGCTAATATCCGCTTATGAGTGAGTAGACACCATGTTTGTCTTTCTGGGTCTGGGTTACCTCATGCAATGATTTTTTTTCTAGTTCCATCCATTTGTCTGCAAATTTTATGTTGTCATTTTTTTTTTTACACCTGAGTAATACTGCATTGTGTAAATGTACCACATTTTCTTTATGCAGAGGGGCATCTAGTTTGTTTACAGATTTGGGCTATTATGAATAAAGCTGCCATGGACATAGTTGAGCAAGTGTCCTTCTAGTATGATTGAGCATCCTTTGGGTATATGCTCAAGATGGCATGGCTGGGTCTTGAGGAAGATTAATTCCCAGTTTTCTGAGAAACTGCCATATCAATTTCCAAAGTGGCTGTACAAGTTTGTACTCCCATCAGCAGTGGAGGAGTGCTCCCCTTACTTCACATTCTCTCCAACATAAGCTGTCATCAATATTTTTGATCTTAGCCATTCTGACAGGTGTAAGATGGTATTTCAGAGTCATTTTGATTTGCATTTTTCTGATGGCTAAGGATGTTGAGCAATTCTTTAAGTGTATCTTGGCCATTTGAGATTCTTCTGTTGAGAATTCCCTGTTTAGATCAGTACCCCATTTTTAAAAATTGAATTAGTTGATATTTTGATGTCTAGTTTCTTTAGTTTCTTATGTATTTTGAAGATCAGCCCTCTGTCAGATTCACTTCTTTGTTTTTAAAGTATGCTTAAACAGTTAGTCTAAATAATTATTTTGTTAATCCATTCTCTTACATTGCTAATGATTTTCATTGCCTTTCCTGTCCTGTGCCATGTTTACATTTGTGCAAGTCTATTTCACCCTCTTTATTCCAGAGTGTGGCTATTATGAGTCACTGATGTGACAGTTGACACATTGTATTTCTACTTTGATACCACTGTTTAATCCTGCTCTTGATTCTCTTTGATCTTTCTCTTTGTTTTATTCTTTTGACCTTTCATGATTTCCTAAAGGATCTGACCTGTGCCTTTACTTTTCAAATATTTTACTGTTGTTTACATAGTTTGCAGCTTTTCTGTTTTTTTAAAAAGCCTGCTTGAGTATTTCCATGTTTTATCATCTAAATGAAATTCTTAGATATTCTTTTGTATGATGTTTTATACATTTATTCATCTATTTAGTGTTTAGTGTGTGTGTGTGCATGAGCCATGGGTTGCATCTGGTAGTCAGAGGACAACTTGTATGAAGCAGTTCTCTCCTTCACTGTGGGTCCTGGGGATTGAACTTTGGCTGTTGGGTTTGGCAGCAGGTGCCTTCACTGGCTGAGCCATCTTTCCAGCATGAGGTAGACTTTAGCTATTGTCTACGCCCTCATCTTTGGTATTTTCATCTGGAGCAATGGTTGGGCATGTAAATCTTCTCATTCTATTCTCTGGAGTTAAACATTATCTCAATTATTCATTCTGTACTTGTCTAATTTCTCTGCATGCCTTTTATTCAGTTTCTCTCTGGTTTTGTTTCTTGTACTATTTATCTCACCCCCTGAGTTTTGAGCTTCAGTTTCGGCACTTCTTTTCAAGACTTCTGGCTTTCTAGACATTGATTCTTTGTTAAGTCTTCTCAGTCATTTTCAATATTCCCTTGATCCTTGCCTGCCTGTGACTTGATCTTTATTCTTTAAACATTGGATTCCTTGGCTAACTTACATACTATGAATTTTAGTGTTAGAATCCTTTGAGATCTAAATACATTGTTTATAATTCTCTACAGATTCCCACACAAGATGGCTTGTTTTCTCATGCATTTGATCATTATTTGGGTTGATACGTGACTGTGAGGAAACTATGTGTCAGTTTAGTATAAGACATATGCTTCTCAAGAGGTTGTACTGTTATGGGAAGTTCACCAGTGTCTGCATCTCCCTTCATCCCTGTGTAGTATGATGTTCAGCCCCAGATGCATATGGCAATAGTACTATGCTTAGGCTTTCAAATAAGAGATTGTTTTCCTTTGCTGTATCTCTGCCATCCTGGAACAGAGGGCTGGCTCAGGCAGGTGTTTCATTAGCTCTCTCAGCTTCCTGTATTCAGGACTGGGTTGCATGCTGTGTTCATACTCTAGGGGTCCTATATCCAGCAATTTCTCTCTTGGCAACCCCTACAACCTTATCCTAAGTGTCCAATATCACAAGAGTTTAGTTTTCAAAGGTCGCACTCCTGTGATTGACATTTGCCCAGCATACATTGGCAACTTCATCTCTTTTCAGCCAAATTGTAGTTTGTTTTTTTTAAAATTATCTTTGTCATCATCGTTAGGGTGATGCCTTTAGGGTTCTTCCCAGATATTTTTACATTAGCATTGCATTAAAATATGGGGTTTGGGGAGATGATTTAGTTAGTGTCTGCTTTTAAAAACACTATGCATTGGTAGAGGAAATTTGGAGTACTAATTCCCAAATGGCTAGATGCAAAAGTTCAACACAATTTCAGAAAAACAAATGCCCAATATTTGAACTACTTTGCACTTCTAATGGAAAATGAAATACATGATGTGAGAAGTTCTATTGAAACAACTGCAAGTTTGGATGGGCAGAGGTGTGGAGTGTGATAAATATTACTAACAGGTTATACTTTAGTGATAGCTTCTGCAGGATAGAGGAAAACTGATTTATCAACTTGATTCTCTAAGTGTGAAGATTCTATTATGTTTTAAATTTTTATTTGTAAAAATTGTGTGTATGTGTATGTGTCTGTGTGTAGGTATGTGCATGTGAAACCAGAAGTAGGCAACTGATTCTATGGAGTTTGATTTCCAGGATGCTGTGAGTTCCTGGATGCTGGGAACTGGGCGCAGGTCCTCAGCAAGAGCAATCCACATTCCTAACTTCTGAAGCATTTCTCCAGCCACTCTATGTTTTAAAAGCTGTATATCATGGCCAATCTACATACAAGGGTTTCAGAGAAATATATCTTCCATAGATTTCCTAGTCCAACTTTCTCACCAAAGTTTCTGAACTAAGACTCTTCAATGCAACTGTATCTACAGTGAGATTCTTAGCTATAACTTCAGTATTTGCTGGTGAATTCATAGTTATAATGCACTAATTTTATTTTAGTAATGAACCAAGTAAGCCCACTCTGGTAGTGGAAATGAAGTATTTTCTATAAGTCTCATTAAGTATTTAATACTCAAGGGAAGTTGAAAAGATTTTTTCTAGTGAAATTTCTTCATAACACTGGAAAATTTAGATGGTCTCCTATTCTTTTGTCCAATTTTTCCTACTGGCAACTGTTAGAATATTTTCTTGAAGAAAATAAATGTCAGTATCTGGTCCTTTTTCTGCTAAAGAAGCTTGAGTTAATTTCTGTTTTCACTATTTGGTAGACGTTCTTTCCTGTCTGGATGTTCAGCTTGAGATCAATTGTTCCCAATCTGGATCTAGAGCTCTTTGCCATAATTAAGCCTGATTATGGAAGCCTTCTTTTATCACTGTATTTTGTATATAGCAGGATGAAGATGAAGTAACAATGATTCTAACATTTCTAGTGCTGTTCAGTCAGTGGAATGAGGGAAACAGAAAGGAGGGAGCAAAAATTATGTGAAAAAAAATCATATGACAATTAATATAAGGACCATAACAGAAGCTTAGGCATATAATCAATTCTCTTTCTAATTTTCAAAAACACTTTATATGTCTTATATGACATTATTATTGTATAACTTCAGTACACTTCTCCTGGGATAGCAAAAATTTTGAAAGGCAAGTCATGAATGTTGTGTTTGTAATGTCTCTTTCTGATCTTCTAGCACATTTAGCAGAGTGCCATGCCTGGAAAATCCAGGAAGGCATGGTAAAGACAACATAAACAGTAACAAGAGATGGTATAATCCACTTAAAAGTTATTAATCAGTTGCTTGTCTTTGGTCTGGAGTTCTGTATTTGAACTACAATGACCTGTGAGGTCAGTATGTATCATTTCTGATTTCCATGATACTCTCTCAGAGTAAAAGGCTTAAAGAGGGAAAGCTTTTGGCTGAGGGTGTTGTCAGTTTCAGTCCATTATAGTGAAGGTGCAGAGGAAAATGTGAGCCTTCTATCATGGCAGTATAAGAAGGCAGCTGCTTCTTCACACGATGACAGGCAGAAACAAGCATAGAAGCCAGAACTGGAAGTTGGCTCGGCCTTCAAAGGCACACTTCTAGTGGGCTATGTCTGCCAGCTAGACCCCCGAGCCCCATACCCCAAAAGTTCCTTAACTTCCCCAAACTCCATTACCAGATGGGAAGTGAGCGTCTAAACATGATCCCAGGGAGGACTTTTCAGACTGAGAGCACGTCACGGAGGGAACTGACCACAAAGACGTCCAATCAGTAATTCAAGTTTACATAGGTCGTCATAGAACCCAGAGGTGGGTAGGGGGAAACCAGGAAATAAAGATTGAAGTCATAATGAACTAATTTCAGGTAGCTTTCCAAAGAAAGAACTTAAATACAATAGCCTTGGGAACTCTACATCTAATACCAACACACTTCTTTTTGTTTTTCAGACTGCATCACTGATGGAGACTATGAAATTCTGTCTGCATTAGAAGACTTTCTTTATGTCTGGTGAGAAGCCCTTTAATGTCCTTACCTTAAGACATAAAAGATTGACATATTTTACCTCCAGCAATTTGTGGTTTTGTTGTCTTGTTTTTTTTTTCAAGCTAGGCAGTCCTCAAAGGACAGAAACTTCATTGGTATGCTAGCTATTTCTTATGTTTTACAGGGAATTTTCCCCAATGCTCAGAATATGAATACGTTTTACCTGCAATGCATGACAACCACTTTATAGCTTGCATATTAATAGAATGCACTGATTGAAAGCCATTTGGAAACTTGGACTCCACTCTCCCCTTTATCTACACAGTCCCCTTTACCTTCAGGCCTTGAGATAATCTCCACTAGCCAGAGTTAGAAAGGACTTTAGTATAATCACACGGTCCAGGGAAACTTCAGTTTAGAGATGCTCTGAGTCACTCTTTGCCACGGGAGAAAGTGAAGGAGATAGAGAGGAGAATGGTTCTGCTCGGAGATGGAACTGTCAGACACCAAGTAATCAGACGCATGATTAGAGGATGGCATGGGTTACTGCAGTGGAAAGAAAATCGCATAAACCGTTCCCTGCATCCCAGTCAAATGCACTGAGCAGAGAACAAAGGGGCACAAGTAGGTCCTGCAGTGTTCTGGTTGGGCCTAAGCTGTGACACAGACTGGATGATGGGGGGCCGCAGAGGAGCAGAGGGCGGGCAGGAGCATGCTGACTGCTGTCTTCAGGAATGCCGCTTGTTTATTTATTCAGGTGGTACCTCTCTGTCTGGTACATCTTCCAGGATGATGGAGCAGAATTCAGATTTAATAGAGGCCCTGTGGTCTGGGGATAGGGTAAATCAACAATAGGGAAAATAATCTAGGGAAAATGGCAAAAAAAAAAAAATGTAGCTTTTTAACCTTTTTTTTAAAATTGAAAATAGTTTTTTTTTCATACAATATTTTCTGCTTATGGTTTCTCCTCCTTCTACTCCTCCCAGTTCCTCCCCACCTCCCCTCCCATTCAGATCCACACCCTTGCTGTCTCTCATTAAAAAACAAAGAGGCATCTAAGGAATAACAATGAATGAAATAAAACGAAATAAAGATGTGGCTTTACTAATTAAGAAGTAGGCATCTGTCAGGAGAATAACTGAATTAAATGCTTGGTCTATTTCTTCATTGGTCCACAATGGGCAAGGGAGGTAGAATGTCTCAGCTAGTAACCACTGTGCTAAAGTACTTCCAAAGACATTGTCGGAATGGTGAAATGGAAGTCATTGGGTCGAAGCGGTGGCTTTTATTGTAGATCCAAGACTTGTGAGGCTGAAGAGATTATTTTAGCACAGGGAATAAATTCAAGTTCATACATTTTGGCACACTTTTATAGTAGCAAACAGCTTTGAACACTAGCGGTTATAATAGGACCATGCATAGAAACCAACAATGAGCAATGAGATTCTGGACGATGAAGCAAGTCTTTTAGGAACATTCAGCTCAGTAGATTCAATGCCCCTGCCTAAAGCAAAGAAGATCTAAGATACTTTATGTGTCCTACAGGAGACACTGTATGGGAAGGCATAGGTCACTTTTCAAAGGACATTTTTACTTCTGTCATATTCACTGTTCATTTTTAAACAATGAGGTTTGACTGTGGATTGAAATTGGATTCTTATTCATTAGGATATGTTGGGATTATTTTTGAGGCATAAAATCTCCCAGTAAGTATGTTTTAAAGTCGTATTCATATTTTTATATGTCACCTCTTTGTTAAAACTTCAAATTACTCCTTCAGGATATTCTAAGTATTTTTGTTCCTAACAGCTCACAAGTTACCCTTGAGAATGGAGGAAACCCTAGAGGTGTGTGTGTGGGGTCTTTGGTATTTCTTTAGGGTACAAATGTGAGAAGTTTCATGGACTATAGAAACACAGTCATGACTGACAGACTGACTGACAGACTGACATGACAGTTACCATTTGAGTGACTAATGGCTAATATTAGAGTTTTTATGCCTTATCAAGTGTAAGTTTTCAGGCAGTTGTGAAATACTTTGCCCTTTGCAAATGTGGAAACTGAGGCTGTGAACATCAGCCCACAGTCTTCCAACTCCCGTGTTTGACTTCTTAGGATCTGTTTTTAATCTGGTGAGACAAATAAGTCAAAGCAATAACCTGCCTGGATAGACCCACGGCTCTCCTGACTAAGGGTTTCCTTCTGCCTGTGGAAGGAACTATTCCTTAACCTTAAGACACCCCTTGCAACTTTGCTTTCAGTTTTAACTATTCTACTCCGACTGTTTACCTCAGTTTCCTTGTCATTCTCTACAACTGTCTTCTACCTTTGAGGGCATTAACATCAAGAATACTAACAGTGTCCTTGGACTCTGGTGCAGTATATCTAAGATAGATTAACTCACCATATACAATTATCCCTCAGAACCCACAGTGGATTGTTTTCAGAAACTCCTCCTCCTTCTGTAAAAACAAGAATGTGAACATGGTCAAGTAACTTACAAAAATGCTGTAGCTTTCACACTGCCCAGGGAGGGGCTCACACAACATTGTTCTTGATTCTCCTTGGGACTCAAAAGTAAAAATCCACATGAAGTTCAGAGCTTTTGATGTCTTGCAAATGACAGGAGAGGATATCCCTATATTCCTTTCAGCACCTAGTTGATAGCAACCTTTGATTTCGAGATGACATGGAACACTGACAAAAGGAGAAGTGACATAAACCTGAAGAAGATCTGGGAGAAGCAGCTGCTGACAATGACAGTCATCATCGCCATTGGAAGTCCCGCTGAGATCAGCATCTGGGACACTGGCCATTTGCCTGTGTGACTAGAGCCACTCCACTTGCTGTCCACATGATTCTTGGGGTCCTCACTGACCAGCATGCAGCCTTATGAGAACTATATCTTCTGCTGGTGCCTGACTCTATGGGTGACCACTAATGCCTCACTGAGGCATCTTATTTCATCCTGCCTACCATTGTTCTGAGTGACACAAATTCTCCTATGTACTATGTGGATATTGTCACCCCATGCAACATTTGTGATGGATGCTGGCCAGGAAGCTCTTTATACGTGTGTGACACCATCTCCTTAAGCATCCATGGAAAGCCATGCCTAATTTTTGCTTCTATAAACATCCTGAAACAATGGAGAAGGAAGAGAAAGCCACTGGTGTAAAGTCTGTAACCAAGGAGGATTTTAGAGCAAATAGAGTGTGCCAGTTCCTGAGTTCACTGCTGCTCAATCTGGGGGACAGAGTGATCCAAAGGTTTGCAGGTCCCGCTCTGTGCTTATTCAGTAGCTCCTAACCAAAGAATAGAGTACCCTGTTTGCCCATTGAGGACTACTCTGTAGCCCCCATTGTTCAGGCCAATGAATGGGCAAGAATAACACTCAGTTGTCACAGACCATTGAACAGACACTGATGCAAAATGGAAAGAATGCTGATGAAACAGAGTTTAAAGGAAAAGCTGCAACACTGCATACATCCCACTCAGATCCTCATGTACTTGCAATGATCCTTAGATTCCTTAAAACCTCTAATAGTATGTCAATACTCTGGAAACAATTACACCATATTGTGAGAAAAGCCTGTGCATGTTTAGTACAGACACATTTGTTTTTTCCTTAAAAGAGTTTCTTGATTCACTTGGTTTTGGATACATGGCTGTTGAACCCATGGATAGTTTTGAAGAAATAATTTTGTTATCATCATAAAGCTACACATACAGAAGACCTTAGGGATTAAGCTTTCTCCTAATGATCTTGGCAAACTTTTTGTCTCTAGATATTTCTCCCCATCTCCCTCTTTCCACTTGGTACTCTCCACAGCTGTGGAACTGTGGTTTCTAATCTGGAGGTCTGCCCCAAGGTTAGCACAACTTGTTTCTTAGAAGCTTCTGAGAAACTGAGCAACAAACAATTCCCAGAACAGAATTTAACGGGGCTTGCTTTTCTTCATAAAAGATTTTCTGAAGATATTGTAAGGACATACACAGCTTGAAGCTTAGTTTATCTGCTTGGCATTGAAGTGACTTGTGTTAGGAACACATTAGATAATTAGGGATTATGTGACTTTATCTCTCAATAGCCACATAAAATGATAGTGAAGTAGTTTTCTTTTCAAAAACTAGTTGTGAAATTTAACTATCTCATGACAGTATTGTAAGATAAATCCTTTGAGAGATGATTAGAATGTGAAACTTTTGCCTTGATAATCAGATTAAGGCTGTTAATCACAGGGGTGAGTTAGTTATAAAAGAGGGAAGTTGAGCTATTTTTCTTTCTCATCATGTTGTTTGCCACATGATGCTTTTCATTGTATGATACTGTAGGCAGAGTGTCTCTATGTCTTGGCAGCCACTCCCAAACCACCACGAAGAGTCTTAATATTAATTATAAATACTCAGCCAGTAGCTCAGGCTTATTACTAGCTAACTCTTACATTTTCACTTAATTCATATTTCTTATCTATGCTCTGCCATGTGGCTTGATACTTTTTCTCAGTACAACAGGTTTATCTTCTCTCCATGTCTCCTCCAGATTCTGAGAGACTCCTTTTCTTCCTCACACTTTCTTTTTTCTGCAAGTCCCACCTAACCTCTACCCATCAAGCTATTGGCCAGTCAGCTTCTTTATTAACCTAGTCACAGTGACACCTATTCACACAGTGTAAAGGAATATGCCATATGATACAGCAACTGAAAGTCACTAGATGTACCCCTTCATCTTTGGACTTCTCCAGCTTTAGAACCAAGGCATGTAAATATTGTTTGTAATTTTTCTAATGTGCTTTATTGTAGTAGTCAAACATAGACTAAGACACTGACTGATTAATATCATGCTTTGAGCAGTGTGTATACACTAGGCCATCCATTTCTCAGAGGAAAAGCATGGAGTGTAGCTATAGTCCCATTTGAAAATTACTGAAATCACAGTTTAGTGTAGGTCACTTTTAAGGTTACAGGCATTAAATGTTAGAGCTCAGTTTGGAATTCAAGTGTACTTACTTCTAAAGCGTGGTATTCTAACCTCTATAGAACATATTCATGCAACCCATTCCTTAAAAACACAACAACCACAACCACAATAAGTTGTTCACACCAAAGGCATAATCCATTCACTAAACTGTTATGCAACTAAGTGTCATCATGTCTAGTAAAATTTCTTATTCTATCACAAATATAATTATGGTTCAAATAGTTTTTTCATCAGTTCTCCTGAGTTTTAGAAGTTTTTAGAACAAGACAAATGTGAATACTGCTTATTTCTACAAATAACAGGGGCAAGGAGATCTGAACTGGACTTAAAATCCTGTTAATTTGTGCTTCTCTTTTGCTATCAGAGGCAAAAAAGAAAAAAATCAGGGTTCAAACATATCTCTTTTGTAGTCATAAAAGCATGAGATAACATTGCTTATTTAAATTTAAAGAAGATATTCAAGATGGCTTGACAGTGGATTTGTCTAAATGACTCCCCTTTTCTCGATAATTCTTACTGAAAGATCATTTTCTTGATACTCTCTATAAATGTCACCATTAAGCAGTTACTGGCCATTTGTTTCACTATTTATTTATAATGCTACTGGGACTGAGGGAAACATCAGCAAAGGCTTCAGTGGTGAAGAAGATGACAACCCCTGCATTTCTGCTGCCTATCAAGTCTTCAGGATCTGAAGGGGAGCATTTAAATGCCACCTTTGTTGTCCAGTGATAACTGGATAACCCTGTGCCGTCTGCTAAGGAGAAAGCTAATTACATGTTAGAGCATAAGTCGTTCAGCAAGTCCGTCTTAGTCACATCATTTGGTCCCATTTCCCTGCATGTTAGGTCACTGTTACTAAAGTTCACAACATCACCACAATCCTAATAATTTGTGGCCGTCATTCCAGGGATGGGTTTGTATGAAATACTTTTGAATACCAGTGAACATTTTAAACAGGGAAGGAGCAAAAATGCTGGCATGAGTTCAGAATGCAGAGGGTTTACCTCGCCTGGGAGTCAGTTTCTTCAAAGCTCTTTTCATTATAGCTTTTTAAATTAATGGATATACCCTTTCACTCATATTATAGATGCTTCATAATACATCACACTGCTCATATTTCCAGACCTCTCAGATCCATGTGTGGTGAAAACACATTTTTACTGTGTTTACAGAGTCAGAATCAATGAAATACTTTAGTTTTGTGCAGAAAGCTCTAGTCTGAATATATGAGTGACATTTTTCAATGAAGATATGGTCCACACTCTTTAGTTTACTTAATTCCAGTGAGGAGGAAGGGGAACATTTATGTTTATAGTTTTCACACCCCCCCCAATTTATTAATGTACTACAGAAAAGAAATGCTTGCTATAAACACAAAAGAAGCCTAGAGATGAGGTCAGATCAGAAAGCTGGTGTTTAGACTCCTAGACCAGCGTAACGCTTGTCACATTGTGCTATACCCAGTAATTGGCAGAAGAAAACTAATCTCTTCTAAGGCTTTTCCTAAGTCCATGAAATAAGTTTAATTAAATGGTTGGTTTAAAAATAAAAAAAATATTTTTTGAGATTATAATACAATTACATCATTCTCCCCTCCCTCTCCTTCCTCCAAACCCTCCCATTTACCCCTCCTTTGCTCTCCTTCAAACTCATGGCCTTGTTTGCTTACTGTTGTTCCATATTTGGGTATGTGTATATACATACATATATTCCTAAATGCACAAGTGATCAGTCTGTATAACGTTGTAACTGTCATGTTTTCAGGGCCGACCGTTTGGTATTGGATAACCAATTGGTGTGTTCTGTTCTTTGTAGGGAAAACTATTTCTTCTGCTTTCAGCATTCCTTCATTGCCTAAGTAGTTTTTTTTTTTTTTTGTGGAGGGTTGGGGTCTTGTGGGCATTCCTCTTCCCACTTTAATAAAGCAAAATTTCATGTCAGGGAAGAAACTAAACACAGCCCACATCTCCAGGCTCACGTCTTAGATGTCTTAGAAGTCTGGTAAATTATTTCAAGGAGAACCTTTCCTTGTCCCCCCTGAGAGAAGCATTATCCTCCATGTAGTCATGTCAGGTAATTCCATGTACTCTCATTCATTTTTTTAAATGTATTTATGTATGAATGTATGTCTATCTCTCTGTGTGTATATGTATATATGAAAGTTTATAAAATAGTAGGTTTCTGCACAGTTTTTACAAACATCCTTCGTCTTAGCTATCCTTCCCCCAGCCTCGACTCCTCCCCACTCTCCCACTTCCTCCCCTTCATGATTTCCCCTGTGGCTTTCTACCAACTGTGCTCTCCTCTCCCTTCTCCCTTTCAGGAGCATCTTGAGAGTGTGCTTGAAGCAAGCTTACTTTTTGGCAGTATTGACAACCAAGTGCATTTTGGCTTGTAGAGAACCACTCGACCTCCACTCCCTTGTTTGTGTCTAGCATCAGACTGTGGAGACACCTTGTGAGTACATCACTACCACTCCAGTTCCCTCCAGCCACAAGTCTTCACTTAGGAATACTGAAAGTTCTTCTAGTTTACATTCCTCACTTCCGAGACTGTGACACAGCAAGCCTGGACAAGCTTAGACAAACCAGGTCTTGGCCTGCAGCTGAAATTAGCTCATGTCCTAGGGGGATGGCTGTGTGGTGCAGATCTGGGTATTATTAGCTTCCCTCAGGATGTCTCCCCCTTTACATATGTCTCCTTAATTTTTTCTTATTTTTTATTTCATTTTGCTTATTTATTATTCACCAATTTCCAGTACCTAGACAGTACCTAGAGAACATGATTTGATTCATTTACTTTTTTTTTTAATAGTCACTGATGTAGGAGTTGTGGTCCTCTACAAATTAGTATCCCAGACCTAGATCTCAAGTTTGTGTGGATTGGATATCTTTACTGCTTTCTTTTTTCCCATTAGCTTTTTAATGACATAGCCATTCTCCTTTCATTTAGAGGTGACCTAAGATGTTACAACACACATTTGAATTCTTGTTACTTAGGAAACACAAGATATTTCTGCTATTAATTTTTGCACAAAATATTGCCACCAAATTTAATGCTATAAGCCAGTATTTTTGGGTTCCTTACATTTCTGCGGTGACTGTGGCTTATGTGGCCATTCTATTGTGGCCTCTCATACGTGGCTCCGGGTAGATGATGAGTGGAGCTCATGCCACCCAAAGACTCAGCTGGGCTGAACTTTTGTTTGTATTTGACAAGTACATTTTTTAAATATTTTAATTCATTTTCCAATTTTCTTTTTTTCTAGGTTTGCTTAAATCACTTTTGATATTCTCACTCTGAGGGATAGTAATTAAGGGGATTTCTCTCTTGGAGTTTATAGCTTTATCAGGATATAATTGACAAATAAAAATTACACGTACTTGTAGTTTATAACATTACCCATTCATACATTATGAAGGATAATCACCACATTTATCACTTAGTATAGGGCTCATTATTTATTAGCAATACTGAGCAAATAATCCATTATTGTTAACTACTGTCACCATGCTGTACAAGAGATCTTGAGTTAGTTTGTTATAGCTGAAGCTTTGTCCTTCTTGACCAATGTTTCCCCATTCTCAGCCATCTCCATTTGGGCTGAATCTTCTTGGTGGCTCTCTCGTGTATTCCCTCTTCTGAAGTTGATCTGACCTCACTAGGAGCGATCTTCCCCAGGAGAATATGGAAAACATCATAGTGCATAGCTGTTGAAGTGGAGCTGCAGGGAGACTTCCGGTATTTTCCTGGACGTCTTCCTGTGTTTACTCCACAGCCACCTCCTTTTGGGGTGCAATTGATGTGACATGCCAGGTGGGAAGTCACGGAGAAGCTCCCAGCTTTATAGTCTTTTTTTTTTTAACCTGGCCTTTATGTCTGAGTTTTTGTTTTCTAGTCCCATGAACCTTCATCATGCTCTGCTCAATGAGGCTGCTTCTCCTGGGCCACCAAGCGTCTCCAGGGAAAAGGGGAAAAGTAACCTCAAGTATGAGGTCCCCCTCTTTGGATAACTTTCCTTTTCAAGTGTCAGCAATGCAATCTGTTATTGTCTTATTGTCTGTTTTTGTGTACTGGTCTATTTTTTGTTGTTAAAGACACAGTACCATAGATCATGTGATCTGTAAAAAAACTAAGTTTATTTTTGACCCACAGTTCTGGACCAAGGCTAAACAGGCTACACCTGAGTGTGGTGTTCTTGCTGGCAGAGCCCTGCTGTGGCACCAGAAATCATGCGGCAAGAGATTAGGGAGCCTACCTCTCTCTCTCCTGGTTTGTCCTCCTCTTACTTGTCAAAATTCTCTAATCACATCTCAAGGAACTGTAGTCTAAATTTCCACCCTCATAATGCCTCACCATGATGGTTCAACTCAAAAATGGCTTTTGGAGAAGATGGAGCACACCAGACCATACAAGCTGCTGATGCAGATCTTAGGGATGTGTGTGTGTGTGGTCTTGTTTCTCTTATTCAGATAGATTTGGATTGTCAGTATATAAGGTAACATTTCTACCTGTCTGGTTGTTTGATTTACAATGCTGAACCAACACATCTAAATAAGGGATTTTTCTCAACCTAATTTAATATCATCGGCCATCTCTTGGGCTGTATGGGCCTTCCATGCTGTGCAGAGATAGGACTTGGTGGGGGGTGGGAGTACAGTAACAGGAAAATAACTGTGAATTTTTCACTTCTAATTTTGTTCTGAAATTAGCTCATCTTGAATATATATATATTCCTGAATATATACAGAATATATGTATTTATTCTCTCATATATATATTCTGATGTAGAGCTTATATTGGCAAAGTGGTATATTTTTAATACCAAGAGAATCATATGGAAATATTTCTGATAAGCCCCAGAAAACCAATCTATCCTCCATAGATGTTCCCTATAATGTAAGCACTAAATCACTGTAGTTGTGTCTTCTGCTTCCTTGTACTGTAATATTTGTATCGGAATGATTCACTTAAGTGTGTGTCCAAGCTGCTTATGAGTATGTACTAGCTCACAGTGCAGATGCAATTTCAAGGACAATGACCACTCCCATTTATCTTCTATCCTCAGTACCTAAATATGATCATTCCATAGTCAGAACTCAATATATGGATATTGATCTGGTCAGAAATGAAGCACAAGCTGAAAATTTAAGATAGTATATTTTCTAAGGTTATATATATTTAACAGTTTATGTCTCGTGGATTTCAGTTATTAAAAAAACCATGTATGAGGAGAATCATTCTAGTTTGCTTGTTATCTTTAGGATAAAATGCTGTGAACAAAAGCACCTTAGAGAGGAAAAGGTTTATTTGGCTTACACTTCCGTGTCACTGTCCATCATTGAGGGAGGTTGAGGCAGGCACCTGGAGGCAGGAACTTGAGCAGGGATCACGGCAGAATATTGCTTATTCTCTTATCCTCATGCTCACATTCAGCTGCCTTCCTTAATCCATGACCACATGCCCAGAGATCACACTACCCAGAGTGGATTGGGCCCTCCAACATCCATCATTAATCAATAAAATGTCTCACAGACTTGCCTACAGGCCAATATGGTAAAGGTATTTTCTTAATCTAAGTATTTTCTTCCAAAGAAGTTCTACTTTGTGTCACATTGAGAAAAGTAACCAGACAATTAATCAGTACAAGTTTAAATATTGAGCTTGAATATTTGTTCAACTATAACTACAAATTAGATAGTATTATCTCATATAAATCAGGGTTTATTTTAATATGAAATTATTACAATAGTCATCAGGTAAAAGGAAAAAAATTAGTCACTGTGTGTCACTGAAAATATCAGATTTTTTGCTATATCTTCTTCTCTTTCATTTTTTCTTTTTCTAATCATTATCATATGAAGATGATGCCACTTGATTTCTATCAAGGCTTATGTTTTAGAAATAGCAAGGAAGGCTATATTTGGAGTCAAATATTAATTTATAGCTTGCTGTTTTTCAGGTATTATTTGTGACCCCTGTGATATTTTAGTGAGCCCATACAGACCATGTTTCTGTTTTCACAGCAGCTAGGAGGTCAACCTTATTTTTGGTGGGGCATGTAATTGGAAATGATTACCACTAAGCTGTATGGATTCAAGGTAAGTCATTACAACTAATGACAATTTGATCAAGTCTCCAGGTAGAGGTATTTGAAGAGTGGCATGGCTTATATAAGTGGGGAATACCCTGTTTATTAGAATCCTTGGATTTGTGATCTCTTGTGTGAGAAGTATAGTCTGAATGGAGCAGAAATTTTAGCATAGATTGAATGGTGAAAAGACTGAAAGATAGAGATTAGATTGTTAAAGATAAGCAACTGTTTGTAGCCCTCCACCCCCACACAAAATAAAACAATGTTATACAATTAAATTAACATGCTAAAGTAGAACCATGTATGTGTGGACACAAGATTTTCTACAAAGATCAAGCCTCCTATTGCTCTCTAGCCATTCCATACCTAAATACCTACCCACGACAAACTCGCATCTGTCTACACACAGCCTTTCACTGTCAGAGCACTTTGGTTCGCAATAGTCTCCAAATTGAAGCAACCTATCACAGATGGGTAAATCATGATATATTTGCATAATAGAATATCACAGGTAGTAAAAAGAATTCCTGGTATACTCAACAACACAGATGAATCACAAATTTAAATTGACTGAAAGTTTTTAGAGGAAAGGAATACAAGCTTGTATTCCCTTTTACATAACATTCTAGAAACACAAAATAATACATGGTACCATATTAGTGCATACTTGGTATTAGTTAGGGTTTTTTCAAAGAAAGAGAATCAGTAGGACAGATAAATACTGACTGGTAAATAGATTCATTGGAAGGACTAGCTTATGCAATTTTGAAGGCTGAGGAATGTCACAATCTGTAGTTGTAAAAATGAAGACCCAAGAAAACTGATAACTTAAGTTTTCTCTCTAAGGAAATCAGTAATGCTCCAGTTCAGCAATCATGGAGAGAGCTAGAAGGCCAGAGAGCAGTGAGAATGATGGAATTCTTTCTCTGTCTTTTGCTCTACTCAGGTACTAAAAAATTTGTTGATGCCTACCACCCCCCTAATACTGGGGAGTACAATCTGTTTGACTCAGTCTTCCAGGTAAATTCTAATGTTATATGCAAAGATATACTTCAAATGAAATATTCTTTAGATAAAACTATTAATAAGTTTATGTTTAATGTGACACTGTATCTTGTGTTTGACTGAACATATGCTAATTCCTAAAAGTGGAAATAAGGTCTTCAATAATGTTTACTCTTGCTTTTGACCTGTCATAACTGAAACATGGTGAATAGAGTCAATGTCTTAGATTATTTGGTGAAACAATGAGTGGAAAGAACACAAGGTAACTGGCTATTGTACTTGAATGCAATTCCTAACAAAACAAGGAGGAGATGATCATGGCCACTACAGTCCTTTTTTCTAACTACTGGTTAGATGTTGCTGAAATTTACCATTATCTTCTTTCACTCTCAATGCTATGTTTATTTGCTTTCAGCAAATGCCTAAGCTGAGGATAATTGTTTGCCCAGGTGGCAGACCCAAAGTTTGACTTTTGAAGAGCCTATACTGACTTGAATGAGTTGTTGCCATTTTTTACTGGCTTTAATCATTTGATATGTGTACCAGTTAGCTTTGTCACATAAATGAAACACCTCAGAATTAGCTTATCAAGAGAAAAACTTAATTTTGCATCATGACTTTGGAGGTCTAATCTATGATTGATTTGGACCAATTGCTTCAAGGCTCTGATAAGGTTTTCTGGATGGTGTTAGTAGGGAGCTTGTGGTGGAGCAAAGTGCCCATCCCATGGAGCAACAGAGAGGTGGGGGACCAGGATCCCACAATTCCTTTCAAGAATACTTCCCTGCAATGATCTAGAGACTCCCCTAAGTCCTCACCTCTTAATGTTGCCTTTTCCTCTTAATAGTTGATCTAGTTTTAAACAGGTGATTATTGGGGTCCAAAATCCAAAATAAATGTGGTGATACTCAGAGTCACCCTAAGAACCTCTGGCATTTGAGACATGATTTTTCTTATGTCCCTTGAAAAGGATTCTGATTTTCATTGGAAATTAAGGGTTAGTCACCTTAGCAAGCTCAATTACTCCTTGACTTGCCTGTTGATTCCGAGTCATGAAGACCCACACTGAAAGTGGTCTAGTGGCAACTTTCCCTTTTAGTTCAATGGAATCATTGTTGTATGTCTTAGTTTAAACATATCAAAGTCTGCAACAAAGACCAGTAGACCAGCAGAACACATGGGTGTGGGAACAGGAAATAAATGTTTGTTAATGAGTCACTGGGGGAGATAGAGGGAGGTGTGTTGTTCCCCTCTCATTCTGTGTGTTGGACCTATGAATCATGGCTCTAGGAGGAACAGGAGCACATATTAGACATTGAGTCAGAGCACCTACAAGATTCTCCCTTTGGAGAATCCTGCCCTGGCCCTGAGGTTTCATGACTTAGTTGGTGCTGTAACTCAATATTCAAAAGCCCCCACCCCCAATTAAATATCATATCTGGTATATTAGTTTGCTATTGCTGTTGCTATGTAACACATTACTCAAATCAGCTGCTTACATAGCACACATTTATTATTTTATCGTTTCCATGGGTTAATAATTAGGGTAGATTTGACATGGGTCCTTTGAAAGACTTTAAGGTGTTGGCAAGAGCAGGGTCTTCATCTGAAGAATAACTTGGGTGTCCTGTAGTCCCCAGGAGGATGCAGTTTCATGAGAGTTGCTGCACTCATGGCATGGTTTTATTTTGTTTGCTCATGACTTGCTCAAGATGGCCACTTACATAGTCATAGTTAACTTTCTCAAAATAAGCAAAATAAAGATTCTTCTGACAAGACTGACATTGCAATATATGTAGCCATGTATATACTGCTGCCTTTGCTGTATTCTTTTGGTGATCACCAATCAGAAGTTGAGCTCACACTCATCTGGGGATAGTGATACAAAGGCATGGTCAATAAGATCCTCTTCAGAGTCCTTCTGCCACATTTGGAGATGTAATGGGACCAAAATGGACAAAAGACCGATAGTTATAAAGGAGATCAAGGATGCTGTTGAGGATGATAGATACTTTCACTATCATGACCATAGTGATAATTTCAAGAGCAGCTTCATGACTGTAAACATGTTCCAACTTTTTAAGCAGCTTAGTTAGTAGAAAGCTTTCCTAACTTGCATGAGATCCTGGGTTCAATCCCCAATATTACAAACACTGGGTGTAATGGACACACCTATAATCTCAGCATTTGGTAGGTAGACACAGGTGAATCAACAATTCAAGATTATTCTTGGCTACGTAATGAGATTAAGGACAACCTAGGATATAGAAGACTGTCTCAGTTAACAAAACAGAAATGCAAAACACATTAAATAACAGCCATCCTTCAATATCCATTGAAGTTAAATTCAGGACTCCTGATGTCTTTCCAAATTTAAGGATGCTCAAGAGCATCATGTAATATATGAACACAACATATAAAAATTCCTCTTGTATTGTGTATGTATTATAAATCACCCCCATGTTCCTTATAAAATCCAATTAAATGTAACTGACATGTAAATAGGTGTTTTATCAATTTGTTCAGGGAATTATGATAAGGAGGAAATTCCTCACAAGTTCAGATGTAATTTTTCTCTCCAAATATTTTAAATACATAGTTAGTTAAACGTTTACACATGATACCCATAGATATGTAGGGAAAATTATATGGAGTCAAATTGTGAAATTTATTGTATATCAGTGATATACCAATAAAGCTATCTTTTTAAAAAGAATCACACTTCATTATGTAGTTAGACTAAAATCGATGCCAAGCAAGGACCAGGAAGAAAAATGATTGGCATTTCCTCAGCAGTAGCCAAGGAGTCCACCAACATACTTTTCATGCTTTCCATATGAAAGTGTGGTAATGATGCTGCAATTGCCAGCTTTATGTAAACAAATACAAGGTGCACAAGCATTAATGCAACTGACATCAATTCAATTGTTATACAATTATGAGATGCTATAGTTTATGTCTTCTCAGGAATAACAAAGAACAATGCAACTTGTGTATTTTTCAACTGGCAAGTTAATTCCCTGCATAAAGCATGAACAGAATAAGAAAATCATCTGTCACATTTGTGAAAGCAGAGGTAGAGTTGCTAGACAAGTACATTATTTTAATGGCAGAATGCAATTCTTTTTACAGTTTTTCATGATAGTGGAATTACAAAAATTTGTTTTATAACATGGGCAAACATGGTGTAATGACAGAAATATGGATATTAAACTAAATTGTTGCTATGTTCCCTACTAAGTCTGAATGTATATGGAATATCTATCAGATAAAGTCAATGAGAGAGACACCATAATCATATATTACCTTCTGATAAAGATAACTTTTGGTAGATTAACATAGTCCATACATAAAGAAATGGAATCCATAAAAAAATTTTCTCTTTCTTCTCCTCTGCCCCCTCCTTCTTCCTTCTTTTCCCTCTCCCTTCTCTTGGGATTGAATCTAGGACTTTGCACATACTCTGTATACACTATACCACTGAGTTATATCTGCAGCCCTCAAGGAATTTGCATCAATAATGAGAAAATGATGAACCAATTGTTGAGTAGTAGCTGTAGGGCTGGGGAGATGGCTCAGTGGTTAAGAGCATTACCTGCTCTTCTAGAGGATCTAGGTTCAATTCTTAGTTTTCTTTCTTCTTAGGTTTCAGCTACTTTCAATATCATGTCAATACACTTTTTATTTCTTTATTTCTAACTCTTAAATTTGCAATCAATTTATTGGGTTCCAATGCTTTGTTTTTCTCCTCTTTGTTCCTCCTTTCTAGTTTTATGACCTATACATCAACACCCCCCCACCCCCACCCACCCCCACACACCATACTCTCCACACCCCACCACTTACGTGCACACATACCACACAAATACACTCCCAACAATATCCCTGCACATGTGTAATTGTTACCTACATTAATAATATTTTCAAGATCCACCATTTTCCTGAAAATGTCATAACTACATCTTTTTCTGTGTCTGTACCATAATTATTTCATTATCATGTACTGCTACATTTGTAGCTCCCCGGATGTGCTCTACTTCATCATACGTTGCCATGTATGTCCCTTGCTTCTTCCATTCTTTACCTGCTTCCTCTTTGCCCACCCTTGCTTGTTCTTCAAATCTCCCCAGGGGGCAAATTCTTTGGTATGGGTAGCATGTGTCTCGTGACAGGCACGAGACATGTAAGTGACATAGTCTCTTTTCTATGTGGCCTACCAGTTAAGAATAATTTTTATATGTTCAAATAGTTGAAAAAAAATCAAAAGTAAAGTAACATTGCAGCACCTGAGAATTGTGTGAAAGTTGAGTATCAGTGACCTTGAATATGATTTGATTGAATGCAGCCACACCCATTGTTTATGCCTCATAGTTGCGACAGAGATCATAGTCTTATAAAGACTGAGATATTTACGTTCTGACCTTTTATAGACACATCATGCTGATCCCTCTCTAGGGCAATGCTTTCTAATGAACATTTCTGTGTTGACAGAAATGTTAAGAATTACACTTTTAATATAAGATCAACTGGCATCTTATAGTGATTTAAATTTAAATTTACATTAAAGTAAAATGAAAAATGTTTTTTATTCACATTACTCATATATAGCTGATGGCTGTGCTATGTGTGGGGGTGCATTTAGAAATTGAGGGTTTTTTATGTTGGTAACTTCCATAGTTGCATAGCACCCTGAACGTAATTATCTGTGCATGATTGAATGTAATATATTATTTAATGACTTCCCATTCCTTCATTTTTTTTCTGGCTTACAGTGAATGTTTTAGAGACAGTGATTTTTATTTTATTTGAACTTGGGTTTTAGAACTTTTGTGGCACTCGCCAGAGGGCAAGACCTTAATGAGGTCTGCTTTAGCATGTCGTCAATCATTCTTATGCTTGAAGTCCACATCCATATGTTTACCAGTGATGAGTTAAAAACACTAAGAAAGTTTTCATTTGTTGAACACATACAGACTTAGTTTTTTGTAATTATTTCTTAAACAGTACAGTACAACAACCATTTACATATCACTTAAATTGTATCAGATATATGTAATCTACAAATGATTTTGTTGGAGGATAGGTGTGGGTTATCTCAAACACCATAATAAAATAAAATATAATAAAACAAAAACTACCACATCAGAATTGGACAAAACAAACAGAGGAAAAAGAGGTTGAGAGAAGGTACCAGAAACAGAGAGCTACTCATTTGCACACTCAGGATCCCATAAAAACATTAACCTGGAAGCCATAATATATATGTAAAGGACCTATAGCATAAAAAGACAAGAAAAATATACATAAATAAAATTAAATTAAAATAAAAACACAACAAAAATAGTAAGATAATTTTTTTTTAAAGGAGGAGTCCTGCCTCAACATTAAGAGACAAGGAACCCCAAAGGTGTCATTGAGTTTGCTCTCTGTTGGCCACCTACTGCTGATCATACCGCCTACCCTTAAGAGTGGTTTGTTTTTCCAGTGAGACTCCCTTGGAGGAAACTACATTTTCCTCTGCAAGTGCTTATCAACTGGAGATAGTTTATGGCTTGTGGATGAATGGGACATGTGTAAACTTCTCCTTTCAGCTCTAAGACCCCAATCTGGTGCAGAACCATGCAGGCCCTGTGCATGCTGCCTCCATCTTTGTGAGCTCATATGAGTTTGCTCATGTTGATCAGAAGGTTTTGGTTTTTTGGTGTCATCCACCCTCTCAGGCTCTTACACTCTTTCCTCTTCTGCAGTGTTCTCCAAGCCTTTATGGGAGGGATTTGATGGAGACATCCCCTTTAAGGTTGAATGTTCCAAGTTCTCTCACTCTATCCATAACGTCTACTGTGGGTCTCTGTATTTGTTCCCATCTGCTGTAGAAGGAAGCTTCTCTGATGATAGTTGAGCAAGGCATTGATTTATGAGTATAGCAAAATATCACAAGGAATGAAATTTATTTTATATATATACTTTTTTTTTTTTTAAAAAAAGAATGGTAGTATTTGGTATAACCCTAGGTCCCTGGGCTGTCTAGTATCAGGTTCTTGGTAACCCAAGCTGTGTTCAGTATGGGTTCTATCTCGTGGAGTGGGCCTTAATCAAATCAGTTATTGGTTGCTTACTCCCACAAGCTTTGTGCCACCATTGCACTAGCGTATCTCCCAGATAGGTCACTATGGTAGATCAAAGGCTTTGAGGCTGGGTTGGTGTTTACATTTCTTCTTTGGCAGCATGCAGAGTACCTTCCTGTACCAAATGCTAGAATGTAGGAGTGAAGAATCAATGCAGGCATCAGCTTGACTTCTCCAAGTTCAGTGAGTTGTGTAGGTGTCTTCAGCAATGGGGCCTTGCCATCGGTTTGTGGAGAATAACCTATAGTCTTGGCAACAGCTTGGCTTGTTTAGAGATTCCCATAGGACCCTAATGGCCAACAACTCAATTAGATGTAACCCAGTGCTGCTGGTACTGGAAGCTTCATTTGGTGACAAGAGATGTCCAGTTGGGGCGCTGTTTCCCCCATTATTTAGCACTCTCATTTAGATGCTGTTCATATATGTATATACTTTAGGAAACTTCTATTGCATTAGATTTCCATACTACCCCTCAAATGGCCCAAAATTGCCTGAAAATTTTATGATTTTATTTTTAATTGTTGAATAATGCTATATTGTATAAACTTACATTAAAAATCCATTCTTCCTCTGTTGAAGGACATCTAGGTTGTTTCCAATTTCTGGCTATTATGAATAGAGCAGCAATGAACATGATTGAGCAAGTGTCTCTCTGGTAGGATGAAGTAATCTTTGGGTATATGCCCATCTAAGGATTTCTATTGCTGTGAAGAGACACCATTACGATGGCAACTTTTATAAGGGAAAAAACTTGATTGGGGTGGATTGCAGTTTCAGAAATTTAGTCCATTATCATCATATCATGATGGGATTCAGCAGCATGCAGACAGATATGGTGCTGGAGAAATATCTGAGAATTCTACATCTTGACCTACAGGCAAAAGGAAGTGAATTACATCACTAGGCATGGCTTGAGTATAGGAGACCATGAAGCCCACTCCGACTGTGACACATTTCCTCTAAAAAGGCCATACCTACTCCAACAAAGCCACCTAATAGTACTCCTAATAGTACTACTTCCTATGAGCTTATGGGGGCCAATTACATTCAAAATCCCATAATGCCCAAGAGTGGTGTAGCTGGATTTTGAGGTAAACTGATTCCCATCTTCCCAAGGAGCTGCCACACAGATTTCCATAGTGGCTGTTCAAATGTATACTCTTACCAGTAAGGGATGAGTGTTCTTTTTGCTCCACATTCTTGCTAGCATGAGCTGTCACTTGTTTATTGATAAGCCATTCTGTTGGGTGTAGATCTTAAAGTAGTTTTGATTTCCATATCCCTCATGATCAAGGATGTTGAATATTTTTAAGGGTTTCTCAACCATTTCATAACCTTCTTTTGAGAATTCTCTGTTTAGATCCGTACCCCATGTTTTAATTGGATTATTTGGGGGGTTGATATCAAGTTTTGAGTTATTTATATTTATATTTATATTTATATTTATATATTTTTTGATATTAGCCCTCTAAAAGATGTGTAGCTGATAAAAATCTTTTCTCATTCTATAAGCTACTGCTTTTTCTGAATGACAATATCCTTTGCCATGCAGAAGCTTTTCAGTTTCATTAAGTCCCATTATTAATTGTTGAACTTAGTGCCTGTGCTAATAGTGTTCTGTTCAGAAAGTCTTCTCTTGTGCCAATGGATTCAAACTATCCCCCACTTTCTCTTCTATGAGGTTCAGTCCATCTGATTTTGTGGTCTTTTATCCATTTGGAGTTGAGTTTTGTGCAGGATGATAAGTATAGATCTATTTTTATTCTTTTACATGCAGCCCATCCAATTTGAATAGCACCATTTGTTGAAAATACTCTTTATTTCTGGTATGCCTTTCTGGCTTCTTTATTAAAAAACAGATATCCATATGTGGATTTATGTCTGGGTCTTCAATTTGATTCCCTTGATCAATGTTCTATTAATACCATGCTGTTTTTATTACTGTACCTCTGCAGTATAACTTGAAATCAGGGATGGCGATACCCCCAGTAGTTATTTTATTATACAGGATTGTTTTAGCTATCCTGTTTTGTTGTTGTTGTTTTCATATGAAGTTGAAGATTGTCCTTTCAATATTTGTAAAGAATTGTTGGATAGGGATTGTGTTGAATCTGTAGATTGCTTTTGGTAGGATGGTCTTTTTTAGTATATTAATTTTACTGATCTAAGAGCCTGGGAGATCTTTACATTTTCTGATATCTTCTTCAATTTATTTCTTCATTATGGTAGAGTTTTTATCATAAAAGTACTTCATTTGTTTAGTTAGAATTACGCCCAAATAATTTATGTTATTTGAGGCTATTGTGAAAGGTATTGTTTTCCAGATTTCTTTCTCAGTCTATTTGTCACTTGTATATAGGATGGCTACTGATTTTTCTGACTTAAATTTTGTATTCAGGTACTTTGCTGAAAGTATTTATCAACTGTAGGAGTTTCTTGGTGGGTTTTTTTGGCTCCCTTATGCATACTATCACATTGCCTATCAATAATGGTACTTTGCTTTCTTTCTTTCCAATTTGTATCCCCTGATCTCCTTAAGTTGTCTTATTGCTGTAACTAAGACTTTAAACATTATATTACAAAGATATGGAGAGTGGAAAACCTTGTCTTATTCCTTGTTTTAGTGGAATTGCCTTGAGTTCTCTCCATTTAAGTCGATGTTGTCTGTGAGAATGCTATAAACACATTTTATTATGTTTAGGTATACCCCTTGCATCTCTAATCTCTCCAGGTCTTTTATTATGAAAGGATGTTGGATTTTGTCAAAGGCATTTTCTGCATCTAACAAGATAATCATGTGTTTTTTTTACTTCAGTTTGTTTAGATGATGGATTACATTTATCAATTTATACATATTAACTATCCCTGAATCCCTGAGATGAAGCCTACATGATCACAAGGTGGTGGTGGTGGTAGTAATATTTTTGATGTGTTCTTGTATTTGCAATGAGTATGGCAAGTATTTTATTGAAAAATTTTACCTCTATGTTCATAAAGAAAATTGGTCTGTAATTTTCTTTCCTTGATGGGTTGTTATACGGTTTGGGTATCAGGTAACTCTGGTCTTGCTATACAAATTGGACAATGTTCCCTCTGTTTATATTTGTGGAATAATTTGAGAAGTATTGGAATTAACTCTTTTTTAAAAATCTGGTAGAATTCTAGGCTAAAACCATCTGACCCTGGGCTTTTTTTTTTTTGGTTTGTAGACTGTTAACTGCTACTTCTATTTCACTAGTGATTATAAATCTGTTTAAATTGCTTGTCTGAGTTTGATTTAACTTTGGTAAGTAGACTATATTGAGAAAATTATCCATTTCTTTTAGATCTGATAGGAACTGGAAGGGAGGAAGAAGGGTGAAAATCTACAGTTATGCTACCTGTTTCCCTGGCCAGAGTGGCCTTTGGGTTCCAAAGGAATGTCTTCTTGAGTTGAGGACTCAGAAAAAGGAGTGAGTAGGGTTGGGGTGGGGTAGGGTGGGGTGAGGTTTGAGGGGATGACCTGTGTGTTTCACAAATTTTCTGCTCTAATAACTAGAGATACTATGCATATAAATCCCAATGTTCTAACTTTTATTGTTGGAAAAAATGATATAATTAAAATGAAGTGTTATGTTATGTTTACAGACTATGATGGATAATCTTGGTTATCAACTTTATATATACCTGAGAAGAAGGAACTTTAATTGAAGGAATTCTCTCCCCTACATTGGTCTGTGGGCAGCCATTGGATACATTTTCTTGATTGATAATTGATGTAGTGGTCCCAGCCCACTGTGAGTGGTACCATCCCTAGGCAGATGATCCTGGACTGTATAAGAAAAGCAGCTGAATGTAAGCTTGGAGGCAGGCCAGTAAATAGCCTTCCTCCTTGGTCTCTGCTTTAGTTTCTGCCCCCAGGTTCCTGCCTTGAGCTCCTGCCCTGGCTTCCTTGGAGGTATATTGTGACCTAGAAGTTTAATATGAAATAGACTCTTCCTTCCACAAGTTGCTTTTGGCCATCGGGTTTATTATACCAACAGTAAACAAAACTAGGACACAGATCTAATGAATAGGTTAGTATAAAGCATCATATACATCATAATAGTGGATGCTAGATCTGCATTGCTTTGAAGTCCTGTAGATAAAGGCTAACCTGCTATATATTCTCTCTCTTGTATTTACATCTTATGAACCTAAAAACACTTAATAGATACCTTTAAAAATAGTTTTAAAAAGCCCGGGAGAGTCAGAGTTATGGTTTTCAGTACCAAAACATCCTAATCTCTACGATTGTATTGCCATGTACATGACAAAATGGAATTATAATTATGGTTACAAAGAATGCCAAACAGCCATCTTTCATATGTCACTATTTTGTGTTGTTTGGACTAACTAAGCTGATCTCATTTAGGCTTCCAAGTAATAGAAAAACTGCTGTGGGATGTTCTGTATGGCAAATGTGTTAATAAATAAAACACTGATTGGCCAGTAGCCAGACAGGAAGTATAGGTGAGACTAACAGAGAGGAGAATTGAGGGAACAGGAGGGGAAGGGAGAGACTGCCTGTAGCTGCTGCCAAGACAAGGAAGATGTAAGATCACAGTAAGCCATGAGCCACGTGGCAAAGTGTAGTTTAGTAGAAATGGGCTGAATATAAGAGTAAGAGCTAGACAATGATAGGCCTGAGCTAATGGCCAAGCAGTTTAAATAATATAAGCATCTGCATGTTTATTTTATAAGTGGGCTAAGGGACTGCCAGGGTTTGGCGGGACTCAGAGAGAAAACTCCAGCTACAAATGTCAGATGTCAGAAGGATGCAAGCAAGATGTGACCTACAGATGCTTTCATTGAAGATGGAGTAAAATATTCTGAGCCAAACAATGAGATGGCCTCTAACATCTGAATGGTCGATATAGAAATTCTTCCTTTGAGCTTCAGAAAGAAAATTAGTCTAACCCAACACCTTGACATTAGCCTGAAATAGAAGTGACATACATCTGACCTATGGAAGTATAAAGTACTGAATTTATGCTGTCTCAAGGAACCAAAAAAATAACATGAGCAAGACTTCATGCTATGCATTGTTATTTTCAGTGTCATATCTGGTTCCTACAATTGTGCAGGGGAATTTTTCATTTCATTAAATTGTCATTATTACTAGATACTTCCTAAAGGTCAGCATCTCTAGTTTTACATGAAGATTTGAATTATTCCAGGGGATTTTTGGAATAGAACAGATTTTAAGCAAAGTGAATGCTTCTTTGATGCAAAATGTCAGCAATCCAAGATAAATGAAAAAGATAGGTATTTAGAGTGAAGAAAATAATCCCAGGCTTTCTTGAAATCTTGCTCCATGGGTGGTCATGTGTTGCACACCTTATTGGTTAACTTCCAAGGTGTTTAAGCAACACAACTTCATTTACTTATATGGTAGGGAAGGGATCTTACTTAGTTATAATTATTCTGTGTTGTTAGTGTAGAATAACACTAAAAGGTGTCTTAGCTGAATTAACAACACTGATTTCCTAACTCAAAAGTGATGTGTCAATCAATGGCTGCTGGGAGAATGAGTTTTCAAGGATGAGCTCCTGATAGGTTTTCCAATCCCAAGTGCTCATTCCTAAACACATGCACATACAAAGACTACTAAATGGAGTTAGTAGGTGTGTGTGTGTGTGTGTGTGTGTGTGTGTGTGTGTGTGTGTGTGTGTAAAACAATAAATATTACAGGCTCAAAGGTCATGAATTTGAGAGGAAGTGGTGGGGCAAGAGAGAGTGGTGGAAATGATGTAAAATACAGTACTGACATATGAAATGCTCAACAAAAATAAACTTTAATTTAAAAATGTGATGACTTCTTAATCAGAATGTGTTCAACAAAGATGCTTTAGAATTAAGTTCCCCCAAATGATGCATTTCCAGGTGAAGGTCAGTGACCAATTCTGGGATCAGGGAAATAGTATTTATACCTGAAATGTAGCAGGGTGGAGCCTCTTCAGGGCTTCAACAAGATTCTGCTGTGGTTGTTTTCTCTGTGCCATTAGTAGTAACACATTTAATAGCGTCAAGAATGTAGTAAGACAGGGATCTACTTTTAGGCTCACTGTGTATGCATTTATCTTATTTCCACTTTCTAAAGGGCCTAGAATTCCAAAGTGTTTTTGCAAGTCAGATAACTTTTCACCGAAGTATTTATCATCCACAGCATAATGTCCTTTTAGCAAATGAGTGGAACAGAGAGAAAATATATTTTGTTGCAGTAATTTCCTATAGCTATGTTCTAATTTGAAGATGTTCTTTATATTATATGAGTAACATTGAGGAAAAAATTAATTGCTGAGATTATGTACTTCTAGAGTGCAAAATCTACCATAGCATCTATATTAAATCTACTCTCTCCCTTGACACAAATATTATAAATGTGCTACATGTAGCATGAATTTCTGAAGGCCTTTAATAAAAAACCCAGAACCTGATATTGAGGTATATGCTAAAAGAGCAGAGAGACAATGGAATAAGCCACTGCCATGTCTCACCTCTCCAATTCCACAAATTTCTGTTCGAATGTCTCTGAGTTCTCAGCTAAAAGGGGTCCTCTCAGCTGAAAGGCTTCAGCCCAAAGAGCATAGTCAAAAGGCCTCTAGCCAAAAGGGCTTCCTCAGTTGAAAAGTCTTTAGTTCCTGTCTCCTCAGGCCTTATATATCTTTCTCTGCCCAGCCATATTACTTCCTTCTTAGTTCTAGGGTTAAAGGTGTGTCATTCCCAAGTAGTTGGGATTAAAGGTGTGTGCCACCACAGCCTGGCTCTGTTTCTCTCCTAGACCGAGTTAATCTCATGTAGCCCAGTGTGGCCTTGAACTCACAGAGATCCAGACAGATCTCTGCCTCCCAAGTGCTAGGATTAAAGGTGTGTGCCACCACTGCCTGGCTTCTATGTTTGATTTAGTGGCTTGTTCTGTCCTCTGATATTCAGGCAAGCTTTATTTGACACACAATATATCACCACAGCTATACACCTTCTAGAAAAGTTCTTTTATTTCTACACACGTTGGACACAGTTTTAATGTAGTGTGATCATTCTGTAATCATTTCCCTGGGATGTGCTTTTATGACAATGAAAGATTAAATATGCTACATGTTACCACACCTTGATTTTCTATTACCAGCTTAATTCTGTGCAATAATTTGTATTTTGTATTCCACACACGAGGGGATCAGCTTTTCTAGGGAACCCCCTCTTGCTGTGACTTGCTGCCTTACCCCACCGATGGCCTAAAGTCAAAGGTCTCATCACCTCAGTAACCAACTAGGACCTTGTCACTGTGGGTCAAAACAAGCTTTTCCTTTTATTGACCTGCTTCATCTCAGACATTTGCTGTAGCATTAGACAGTAAACTAACACACAGTGCGTAACGAAATACCTCTAAATTTGATGACTTTAAATGATAACGACTTACTTTTTATTTTAAAGATATTTCATTATTATTTTATGTATACTGAGGTTTTGTCTGCATGTATGTCTTGCACTGACTACATTTGTGCCTGGTATGTAGGGAGGCCAGAAGAGAGCATCAGATTCCCCCAGAGCAAGAGTTACAGACAGATGTAAGACACCATGTGGGTGTTTAGAATCAAACCTGGGTTTTCTGGAAGAGTAGCCAGCACTCTTAACATCTCTCCAGCCCTCCTTCCTTATTTCTTATGGAGATTCTTTGGATAGTTTGCTTATTTGTTTATTTTTTTTAAATGTATCTATTGGCATGTTGGTAACAAGATGGCAGACCTATGATCCCACAGCTAGAAAACTTGGCTATGTCTCTTTCACATCTCCTATGCACAGTGTTATAAAGGCATGTTGCAATGATTCAGGAAGGGCTCCAGGGGTTCATATAGATATATACAAGAAGTTCATCAAGCTTGTATGACCATAAAATTTACTACAGTACTATTATATCACTAGGTCAAGCCCAGACCAGCAGGAACATATAGAAATAAAGTGTGTTAATAATAGAAATGTGAAAAAAAGGTCTGTAGTGGATACCTGTTCCACCTATGATCTTGAGGTACCAGGCCCTAGTGCATGGCCTTGGGGCTAGCTTAAGACCTGACGGGCACATATGCCTCAGTCTCTTTTCTCCCTCTTGGGCTTGGATGGTGCAGATTGACTCAGGCAGCCTGAGCAGTGTGGGACAGAACATCAGCCTTCCAGGACTCTGCATGACTTTGCTTTATCTGTTTAGTGGGTTGTTCTCCTCAAAATAATTTCTAAATAAATAATTCCTTTATCAGTATCTGCAATAGCAGTCATCAATACAGTTTGTCATAGTTGCATGTTATTGATTCCATGTAGCATAATCCAGTAGTGTCATACCCAACCTGATTAATTCAGAAACCCTGGTTAGACATTTAGGGTACCACTAGCTTCTACTGAGGCATACACTACTTCAAAAAGCGTCTGGTAGCATGAAACTTATGTTCATGTTTAATTTTGGAATAGTAATGCATTTTTTAAAAAATCTGGTATTTTTTTTCATTGAAAGAAAAATAAAGTGTGAAATATAGTCTTTCTTTTTTTCTCCCAAAATGTGACAAGAAAGCTGTCCTCTCAAACTCACTCACTGCTCTCTGTCTTTGGAACTAATACTTTATGCCCCACAGTTAAGGGTTTGTCTTGTTGTGAAGGGCAAAGGGTAAAGGGCAAAGGGCAAAGGACATGCCTCTGTTAATTCTTGTCTAACCCTTTTAGTGATTTGAAGTAGGTCCAGTAAGAAGGGGTTAAGGAGCTACTGATCCATAATTTTAGGTGAATGTTTTTGTTTTCTCTATTCACCTAGAATCTTAGGGGGGTGGAGAGACATAGCCCCGAAGCATCTTGAGAGGATGAAGATTCAAATCCTAACACCCACATGGCAGCTCACAAACCTCTATAACACAAGTCTCAGGGAATCTGATACCTTCTTCTGGCCTCTGTGGGCACTACATGCATGTAGTGCACAGACATACATGTAGACAAATCCCCATATACATAGAATAAAAGGTTAAGGGTTTTTTTTTTAGGTATCATATGTAGTTATTTCCTTTGAATCAACTAAATATGACATTGGGGCATTCAGAATCAATAAAAATCCTATGTATCTTGTTTATGCCCTAACCAAAGGGTTTGGATCACTTCCTACCATACAGTAGGTATTTAATACATTTTTGCTCAATTAATATTGAAAATTTGTTGTACCATATGCAGTTAGTTCTGAGCATAAAGAAGATTATGTGACCAAAAAAAAAAAAAGTGAACTGATACCCAAGATCTAGAAAATTCTGACATTTTGGCTTCTTGGGATAGTATTCCACAGACAAGGATTCTGTTTTTCTTGGTCATCTAGTCAGTGCTTAAAATGCTAGAATAATAATTCTCTGCCATTCCATAGTTCCATTCATGCTCAGCTATGAATCTGTCACATGACTGAAACATTGTAAATGGATTTGTAAAGAGCTCAAGGCCTTGTGTGGGGGGTCACACAATTCAAGAAAATTTTCCTAGCTATAAATGAGAATCACTGATGCCTAAAAGCGAAGAATTTAAAGGGAACAGACTTATGCAAGGGTGATAAACATCATCATTCCGTGAAGAATATACTCTCCCCCTACTTCAAATTGAATTTACTAATAAGCCAAGGATCAATTTCTTTTACTTATTCCTAAATAGATACTTGTGCCCTGCCTTCTCCTTCTTTTATTGTCAAATTTGGTTCAAGGAAAAAAGAAAAAATAGGGTCTCATTTTTCCTTAGAGGAGAGATGATTATACAATCAGCAAATTTAATTAGGACTGTAGAAAATATCTCTTTAAATCTGTCGTCTGTAAAAGCAGCATGCTTTCATTGTAACTGGAAAGAAAAAAATCTAAAACAAGATAACATATTAACACTCATTTCTTTTTTACATCTTGGAAAAATTGTTAAAATAAAGCTGATTTTTCTATTAGCTATAAACATTACCACTAGCAACATATAAATCATTCTGCTAGACTTGTGCTTTCCAGTGGACAAATTGGTTAAATTCATAGAAACTCCTTTCTTCCAGAAATTTAGAAGCTGCTGCTGAGAAATAATGACTTAGTTGCATTTAGGCAGTGTTTAGAAGATCTCCTTTTCCTAAGAAATGCTGCATAGTAATATATTTCTCCAGGTATCACAAGGTCCAAGAGGTAGCATTTGAGAATCACTGGTCCATATTGGCCTATTCAACACCATCTGTTCATAAGGAGCCCAGGGCCCGCTGCTAGTACTTTGGCAAAATCCCACACATGTCTGAAAACTAAGGTTTTCCTCCTCTGATGCACAACTGTTGTTCTTCCATGTTCCCAGCACTTCTTCCTTGACGCTGGCTGCCTAAATGTTACCCAGGGCTGTCAGAGCAGCCACTGGTACAGGGGCACTGACAACCAATGCCCTGTGCAGGTAGCCTGATGATCCTTCCTCCCAGTGGATGCTCTTTTTATTTTATAGTATTTTTATTTTATAATTAACTTAGTTTCACATATCAGCCATGGATTCCTCTGTCCTCCCTCCTACCACCACCCATTCCATGCCCCCTTAATCCACACCCCACTCCCACCTCCTCCAAGGCAAGGTCTCCCCTGGGGAGTCAACCCAGCCTGGCAGACTCAGCCAAGGCAGGTCCAGTTCCCTCCTTCCTACACCAAGGCTGAGCAAAGTGTCTCAGCATAGGCCCCAGGCTCCAAAAAGCCAGCTCATGTACTAAGGACAGGTCCTGGCTCCACTGCCTGGGGGCCTCCCAAACAGTTCAAGCTAATCAACTGTCTCACTTATCCAGAGGGCCTGATCCAGTTCCATGGGGGTTCCTCCACCACTGGTTCATAGTTCATGTGCGCTTCCACTAGTTTGGCTATTTGTCCCCGTGCTTCCTCCAACCATGGTCTTAACATCTCTCACTCATACAATCCCTCCTCTCTCTGGGGAGAGGGAGGTCCCAGCTGGATCAGGAAGAGTGAGAGAACGGGAAGGAAGATACCATGATGAATGAAGACCCCAGGGGAATAGGAAGAAGCAAAGTGCTAGAGAGGTCTCCAGAAATCCACAAAAATACCTCCACTGCAGACTACTGGCAATGGTCGAGAGCGTGCTGGAGCTGACCTGCTCTGGTGATCGGATGGCCAAACACCCTGGCTGTCACGATAGAACTCTCATCCAGTGTCTGATGGAAGTGGGTGCATAGATCCATGGCCGAGCCCCAGGTGGAGCTCCGGGAGTCCAGTGGATGCTCTTACAAGTCACCTGATGACATTACAGGCTGAAGAGATGGCTCAGAGGTTAAGAGCACTGCTTGCTCTTCCAAACGTCCTGAGTTCAATTCCTAGCAACCACATGGTGGCTCACAACCATCTGTAATAAGATCTGGCGCCCTCTTCTGGCCAGCAGGCATATGTGCAGACAGAACACTGTATACATAATAAATAAATAAATCTTAACAACAACAAAACAATACTCGGCTCCATGCAGAATCTAAATACAGCCTTTTTCTTTGTTCTGACATTTTGCCACCCAGAAGCAAAGCCACTCTACTTGTGTACTATTGTCCTTGCCCCTAGGGTACTAAATGGCTAGAACTGTGGCTTTGACTGAAAGTTCTCTCCTTAGCAGTTAGAAATACGTCTGTAGGCCTTTGCAGGTTACAACAAGCAGCTGCTGAGTCCTTTTCACCTTAGTTCCTTATCTGCATCCACCACACACACTGTGTATGTGGATACGCATCTTCTTCAGACTTTATTCACAAAGGATTCCTTCAAATTGTTTCAGGAAAACCAGCTTCTGACGTGTCCTTCCCATAGGTCAGGCATTAATGCTCAGATGCATGGCATGTCACCTTCCACAACATGGCTTAGGCATCTCCTTTTCACACTTTAGTACACAAAAGAACCATCCAGGGAATCTAGTCAGAATGCAGACTCTTCACTCTTCCGTCCTCACGGGTTCTTAATTGCTGCTGATACTGCTGCTTCATGGATCATGAGATGGGGACCAAGACCAACAAGGCAATAGAAACTTTCACTCTGTCAGCAGTTGGTCAATGCAGGGTGATACTTGGTGTTTATAGTGATATGTGGAAAATGTGTGAGTCTTTATTATTCTTGATTTTTTCATGCTTATTTAATTAGACAAGAAAGCAGTCTTTATGCAGAATCATAAAATAATACCTGCTTAGTATTTTGCTGTATTATTACTATGATCAAATATAAATGGTGAGTATAGACCTTTCTGAAGAAATATAGGCTGGTCTAGATTGGTAGGCTATGATAATAATGGTGATGGCTACAGGGAAACTTTATAATAAATTAAATCTACTCATGCAGTTAAGATTTTTACCACTCTTCTCCATTTTGGCCTTACTTTGAAATAATGAATAATTTCTGCATAGTCCTAATGTGAATGGCTTATGGAAATGTCAGAATAAAGTATATAATTTATGACGCTAATTATAAGACAACAATAACAATAGTTGTGTGCTGTGAATTTTATAATCTTTTAAAATTTAATGCACGTTTTAGACTTTAACCCTGGTAGCAATCCTGTGAAAATAGATGACTTTGCATTTTATAAATGAGGAGACAGAGGCTCAGGACAGTTACTAACTTGTGCAAAATTGCACAGTTAGTAATTGGTGAAGGGAAAATTCAAGAGTTGGTCACTGAGCTTAATTAAAATGAACCCATTTCCCAGTTAGCCACAATGACTTAATGAACTGATTGTTGTCTGAAAAGTAGTTCAAATGGTCCTTGTTGTCTAATGGTTAGATTCTACACATAACAGACACATACCTACATCCTACAAATTTATATTATCATATTATGCATTCTCCATTCTTTATTGTAATTATACATTTCCTGTCCCTATTATCTGCTCCCCATCCTGGCAGCCACTTCCAAATTACCACACAGATGCTTAATATTATTTGTAAATGCCCAGCCAATAGCTCAGGCTTGTTACTAGCTAACTCTTACACTTAAATTAACCCATATTTCTATTTATGCTTTGCCACATGGCTCATGGCTTGTTACCTCATTTTCTACATGTCCTTCTTGGTTGGTGGCTGCCTGGTGTCTCCTCTGACTCTGCTCTTCTCCTTCCCATTATCCTCAGTTTGGTCACTCTGCCTATACTTCCCAGCAGCATTTTATTAAACCAATTTGAGTGACAAATCTTTACAGTGTACAAGAGGATTATTCCACAGCAGTTTATGCCTAGCTTCTTCCCTCTTCTATCAAATTGCCTTGATCCTTTGGTTTTGTTTTCTTTTGATTTCATGCTAAATCACACAAAATATATGCATACTCTTTGTGGGAATGGTTAAACATTTTATACACATTTCTGCATTTTGTTTTCTTTTTCCACTTAACAGTTTCAAATGTTGAAACTCAAAGGTTTAATTCTTACTCATTCTTTTTATTAGCCATGAACTGTACCATGGTCATGTACAACCTTAAGTTGTCCAGAGTTTCTATGATAGTGGCCCCCTATTTGTTTGCAATTTAAGTCATTCTGAGCAATGCTTTAATTAACTTGCTTTGAGACAAGGTTTCATTGCGGGGTCTAGACTAAGCTTAGGAATTTCTATGTAGCCTGTGCTGCTCTCGAACTTGTGACTTTGCTGCTTCTTCCTCCCTTGGGCCACTGCTGTAACGTGAGCCACCATGCTGAGAACTCATTATTTTTGTATGTTTATCTTTTCATGGCTGTTGCTTTGAAAGGGTGCAGAAATACATTATTTTGAATAATTATTGAAGGAGTCCTTTCCAAAGGATTGCAATAAGCCTATTTCCCATAGGAGGTGTACATGAGTGCTCTTTGCCTCACATTCTATGTGTAAAGAATGATAAAATGATGTTTAATTTTCACCTTTGGGAGTAATATTATATCTCTCAGCATATTTAGTCTGGACTTCTATCCCTGCTATTATATTTTGCTTTTTATAATATATGAACATATATATTTTATATAAATAAATATTTTTGGTAGAGTTTTCTGAAGATTGCCTTTCCATATTCTTACTGTAGTTTATATCAGCCTTAGCTATTTAAGTCTCCTAGCATACTATATCCTTTTATAATATAGTTGTAGTTTTGTTTACATGAAATATTTTCAGACTCATTCTGTTGGTTGGATTATGATATCTCTGTCTTTCATATAAAATATTTAGCTTCAAATAACTTTTATAGTACCAGTTTTCTACCTTCATTAAAATGTTTCTCACATTTTATGTGATATACAAATTTTACATTTTTGTTCTCAAATTTATTATTGTACCTGGTGAAAGAAAGGATTAGCTTTAGTTTTCTTCCAGATGAAAATCTGGTGGTTGGATACCACTTTAAGTTTTTTATTTATTTAAATTTAGTTATTTAAATTTATTCATTTATGTTTATGAGAAAGAATCTCCTGTAGCCCGTGCTGGCATTGAACTTGCTATGTAGCATCAGAAGTAATCAAATTCATAGAATCAGAAGAATAAAGATGATGACCATGGGCCAGACAGATAAATAGCTAGTAATTAATGTTCAACGGAGATAAAATTTAATTACCAAATGATAAAAGTGTGGTAGAGATTGTTGTATGGTACTTGAAAGTCCTCAACAGTACACTTTAAAAAGCTTTAGATGGCAAGCTAAATGTTACATGCTGTTAACAGAACAAAGCAAAGCAGAAAGTGTCAGAAAAATAAGGAACTTAAAAAATAAGGGTTTCATAAATGAGATGACAATGATTGTCATTTGCTAGCTTTGCCGGAATTGAGTAGTATTAACTTGTTTGTTATTGGTTTTATGTCTCTGTATGCCATTTTCTTAATTTTGTGGTTATTGTAATTTTCACAAATTTCCTTCTATTTCAGCCATTACTGTTTCAAAGCTTATTTTCTTCCTCTTTCCGACCCCTTTTTGGCAGGCTGATTCTAGCTGTTTTGCATGACTTAGTGTTGTTTGATTTGTTCCCAAAATTCATTTTTATCTTTTTTTGTTCTCTGTTCCTTACATTAGAACTTACTCATGTAGTTCATGTTTTTGCATCATTTTTACCACTCTGGGATTTCGGACCCCTTCTTCTGAATATATATGCATATACATATATTTGGTTTTTCTTCTTTTCTTTCTTTTTTTTTAACTCTTTACTTTTTTTGGGTTCCACCACCAAGCTCTCATATAAATACACTGAGACTTATTCTTACTTATGAATGCCTGGCCTTAGCTTGGCTTATTTATAACCAGCTTTTCTTAAATTATCATGTCTAGCTTTTGCCTCTGGGCACTTATCTTTCTCTATTTCTGCATATGTTTTCTTTCCTTCTTATTCTGTGTCTGACTGGGTGGCTGGCCCTGGTGTCCTCTTTCCTTCTCCTTTCTCACTCCTCCCTGTTCTCTTTTTTCTACTTCTATTTATTCTCTCTGCCTGGTAGCTTTGTCTATCCCTCTCCTGTCTTGCTATTGGCCATTCATCTCTTTATTAGACCAATCAGATGTTTTAGACAGGCAAAGTAACACAGTTTCACAGACTTAGACAAATGTGACATAAAAGAATGCAACATATCTTTGCATCAGTAAACCAATGTTCCACAGCATAAATGAATGTAACACATCTGCAACTAATATTCCACAACACACACACACACACACACACACACACACACACACACACACACACATTCTGAGTGTGTGTATGTCCTATTGAGTCCATTTCGTGTTCTTTGCATGTCCATGTATTAATGGCAGAGCACTTGGGATTAGAGTAGGGCTATCTGGGGACTCGTGCCTGGAATTGACCAATTCTCCCTCTCTAGCTGCCCTTGACCTAGTTCTTCATCTTGAGGTGGGACCCTATAGATTTCTCTCTATTCCCATTGGCACGCTAGCTGGGCTGGTCATTATTTGGGTCTTATTTAGGCAACCATATTGTTGAAGTTTCATTGGTGCAGCTTCCCTGTCTTGAAGATGCTATCACACAACAGGCATCCTGGTCCTCTGACTCTAGCAATCTTTCTGCACCCTCTTCTGTGATGTTCCTTGAGGCCTGGGTATAGGGCTTGTAGTCTTTTGGGGGGCAGGGGGAAATCAGATCTACTAATTATGGTGGTATTTTATTTGTACTGAAATGTGATTTTCATTGTATGTTAATAAATAAAGTTGCCTGGGGGTCAGAGCTATTAGAGCCATAGCAAGAGTGTGGTGATGGTGGTGGTGCATGCCTTTAATCCCAGCACTTGGTAGAAGAGCTAGGTAGATCTCTGTGTGTTCAGGGATACAGCCAACATTGGAGACATATGCCTTTAAGACCTGGAGGGCGGTACTTACAGGCAGTGATGAGGCAGTCATGTGTTTGGGTTTACAACCAATGAGAAGGCAGAACAGAAAGACTATTTAAAGACAGACACACAGGAAGTAGCTCTCTTTCAGGGAAGCTAGGAGCACTGCAGGACCTAAGATTTTAGCTCTGAGCTCTGACCTCTCGGCTTTCTCTTTTACATTGGTTCTGTGTTTTTTATTTTAATAAGATGGTTGGTTACATCTACAACTAATGGTCTATGTTTTCAGATGTAACACATGTAGAAAACAATTTCCATACATATGTACACCATCATCACTTGTAGTAAAAAATACCATGTCTTAAGCTTAGCGCATATTTTAAGCTTCCTGTGGCTAGTCACATTCAAAATATAAAGGTAACAGGAAAGAAAAAAAAGGAGTGTTCATTAGTTAGGATGGCTGTAACCAAACTAGAAGAAAAACAACAGAAATTTATGTTTTTGCAAGTCCATGGTCAAGTTGTCCGCAGTTGTCTTCTTCTGAGCCCATCTCCATAACTTCTGCATGGCCATGTTTAGCATGTCTTCTTTACTGAGTCTTTTCTCTGTACTTGACAGTACCCAAATATCTTGTTCTTATGGGAACACATACCACACTGGATATGGACCCCCTTTAATGACATCTTTTACCTCATTCACTGTTTCAACAACCTATCTGTAAATTCAGTCAAATTCTGAGTCATGACTAATGGGGAGAAACTACCCAACCTACACAGAAAGGAACATGACAAATGATATCCAAATGTGAGGTTGCCTATGCCCACTGATGACTTGTTAGGGAATGATGTAGAACTTATTGAACCATTGAGAAATAGGAAGTTAGCACCTAAGGTAAAATATTCAAGGATATTACCATGGTTACATAAACAAATATTAAAAACATCCTTAGAGGGGTCAGAACAGTAGTGGAACACTGATCTAAAATGGGAAAAGCCCTGAGTTCAGTGACCAGTACCACAAAAATGAATCAGTAACTACATCATTTAAATTTGGTAACGGTTTGCTGTCCATTTCATATACAGGAAGATAAGTTTAAGAAAGCACATATGATTTATTTAGGGCTTGTATTGTATATGCATCAGTTGGTATTGGGAAATCCACAGCCCCTCATTCTCTACATTTTGGCCAGTTGTAAATCTCTGTAGTAGCCTCTATCTGCAGCAGAAGTATCTTTGATGAGGGATGAGAGTTACTTTTATTTATGGGTATAATATTGGTGAGCAAAGTTGACTAGTTGGGTCTCTGCTGCCCATGTTTATAAGTATAATATTGTGCTAAACATAATTATGTAAAATTCACATTCTTCTTTTGTGTTCAAATGTTTGTAGATGGGGTATTATAAAATTCTACATTTTAGAGACTTATGGTGCTTTGTGGAATTATTTTTTAAAAAGTATTTGAAAACCATTTTCACTTACTGAAAGTTTTTAAGCTTTTAGGAAAGCATGGAAAATAATATGAAATCTTAGTATCTACTATCTAATTTACTTCAGAATTTGAAAATCATTTTGAAGATAAGAACAAAACAAAATGAGTAGTAACTCTTAGAATGTAATTACATGACTTTTTTTTTAAACAAATTTTCATGAGTTGATACTTTAATCCTACATCTGGTCTAGAAATAGTGAATGTTAGTTTTTTTAAACAATTTCCCAAGGGCACCATGCATTGTCATTTCATTCTCATTAACTCAGTCTTGTTTGTGGAAAATTCAAGTTTTCAGGAAGGACTATATGTAAAACCCTAAAACAGCACTTCTCAACCTGAGGGTCATGATCCCTTAGGGGGTTGAATGACTCTTTCACAGGGGTCACCTAAGATCATCGGAAAACACAGATATTTACATTATGAGTCATAACAGTAGCAAAATTGCAGCTGTAAAGTAGCAATGAAAATAATTTTATGGATGAGGGGTCACCACAACATGAGGAACTGTATTAAAGGGTCGCAGCATTAGGAAGGTTGAGGACTGCTGCCCTAGAACCATTACTTAAATGAAAGTCAAAACAAGTGCATCTTTGTGCACATAATATTTACACGGAAAATAAGCATGTTTTCCAGCATGTGGCTGAGGCATTTTCAGATGCCACAGAATTGTGTCATTGGAATAAAGCTATAAATCTTTATTCAGATGAGTGAAGGATTATATGGTTCTTTATGCAGAAAATACCCCCAGTTTCTCTTGCTCTGTTCTCTCGTTCGGTTTGAGATGAAGGATGTCAGGATGTATAATGAGGAAGTCGGTTCTCATTTTCACCAAGACTGCCCAAATTTAATACATGTGCTTCAGGCTTCAGTGTCCTTCTAAGTAATAAGCTGCTGGGTGTCTTACTTTGTATTTGTCAAATGTGTGCAAGGGCATTATGAGGCTTATATTTGCTTTGTTCAACTACCTGTAATAATATTAATTGAAGGGGCAATTATTTACTATGATCATTAAAAAGTTTTAATGTTCGGCTGTTCTTGTGTGATTTTATAAGAATTTTCATATTTATTGGCGTTATTAAAGTCAGCACCCCAAGACACTTCTGAGAATATTTCTAACATATTCATAAATTGTAAAATTCATAGTCAGGAGTTAAATTCCAGAATGAACTAGGTCTAGGCTAGGGTTATGAAGGCCTTCTCTCTCCAACAGAATCACTTCAAAGTAAATTATTTACTATCTACACTTTAAACGCTTTTGTAGGTTATTCTACATCTGTTTGGATTTCAGTCAAAGAAGAAGGATAACTTAAGGCTATTGTATATTTTATATCCTTCCCAAATAGCGCCAACACAGTCATGCCCACACACGCACGCACGCACATACGCGCGCGCACACACACACACACACACACACACACACACACCTGCATAAGCACACAGATACATAGGCATACACAACAGCACATAGGTGTTTATGAGCTGTCTCATTGGCTAGTCTGCATTTTACATCTGAGAAGAATAGAGTAATACTGATAAATGTGAAAAAAGTAGCTTTATCTCATTGACCATTTCTGGGAATAAAACGAACAGAGGCATTTTGAATAGTTTTCCATAGAAGTATAATTGAAATTCCTTTATTTCGTAATACGTTAACAAAGATGTTTAAAATTTTATTTCTTAGAAAGAGCAACATAATTTGATTCGCATATTTAATTAAATTAGGCCACCATTTACCTGGATATGCATGCAGGAAATAAAATGGCTTCAAGAAGGAATTATCGTGAGAGAGTATCAGTCACAAGGGATTTCTCAATTGTCCATTTCCAGGTGAGGCATTCAGACATGCAAATGAGATGAAGGATTCAATTGTAAAGGTGAGGGACTATGGAAATTATAAAATAATGTGTACTTTGGGACCACGGTCTGATATCATTAGAAGACTTGACATTTATCTGCAGGATAAGCCTTGTGCTAAGAGCAGCAGGTGGAGAGTTATGAAGGAGGCAGGTGGAGGAAAACGGGTGGAAATGAGAGTTAGGAGTGAGTGAACAGTATAAGGAAAAGACCTGGTGACACCGAAGTCCTCAGTATTTGCTTTTGATCTGATTTATAGGAAAAGTTCATTCAAGAGATAAAGGTTAAAAACAGAGGCAGGGCTGACCCACCAGCTGTTGGGGAGACAGGCTATTCGCTGAGAAATCACTGAGCAAAATTAACAGAACCTCAGAACATCGCAGTGATAAAGACAAGGGCTGAAAAGCTGAAACTGAAACCAGACTGTGACATTTACAAGGATCGACTTATGCATGTATTTATTGTCCTCTTTTATTCTCCAATCAATCTGTTTGCTACTTTAGTCTCTGGAAGACATAAAAAGATTGCTTAAAATTGGCAAAGATGAAGACTTTTCCCCTTCATTTAAGAAGATTTATTTAATTTATTTTATATGTATGAGTGTTTTACCTGCGTGTGTGTGTGTGTGTGTGTGTGTGTGTGTGTGTGTGTGTGTGTGTGTACCATGTATGTACCAGTAACCACGCAGGTCAGAAGAGGGCATTGGATTCCCTGAAACTGGAGTTACCGATGTTTGTGAGCCACTGTGTGGGTTCTGGGAACTGGACTCAGGTCCTGTGCAAGAACAAGTCCTCTTAACTCCCGAGCCATCCCTCCAGCTCTGAGAAGACATTTCTTAGGAATGGAAAAGTCCAGTTCCGCCCCCCCCCCCACCGCCCGGTAGAGTATAGTGGAAATGAACTCTTTTCATATGCACTATTTTCAAACTTTCTTATTATGTTCCCCTGTGCCCCTTCTGCCTGGACCTAGGAGTCCTTATGTGTAAGAGAGAGGAAGTCCTGGGCAGCAGAACCCAGTTCTCTGATTTCCTGTGATCAATCTTTATATTAAAATGAGTAGAATTTAGTAGTTTTTGTTCTTTGTGTTTTATATAGTTTTGATCCTTTTGAAATTCTCATTCTTTCATTTTCTTCTTTTCAAATATTCCTGACAAAAAATTATAGAAAGCAAAAATCTAGTGATCTCCAAAGTGAGAATTAAATGGCCGAGGGTAAATTTCTTTTTAAATGAGTAGGAGGCCGCATTCTTGATGTCTCTATATTAACACTTACAGTTGTTAAATAGTCGGGTGTGCCTTATGCAAGACCCTTGAAGGCGGTGGACATTGGTATCTTCATTTGGGATGACGATAACTTTGCTGAATAAAAATTAAAAGACGCCATTGTTTTGGAATGAATTTAAAACCAGGCTAAAACTAAAGTGTGGTCACTCATAAAACAGTTCCCCAGGAAGCTGAAACTAAATGTCTTATTTGACTTTCTAAGAAATTAGGTTAGAGTAGCAGTTCCCGGTTCCCTACCTGGCATGATATGGAAGTTCCTCCTGTCTCTGTCCGGTCACACACAGAGAAAACTGAGCAGCCTGGTGCTGACCAGTCAGTTGCTTTTCTGTTGCTCTGCCTTCCTGCTCTGGACACATGAGGAAAATAACATTTTTGCTTCCATATTCTTTTTGGTTCTGTTCAGGTTATTGGAATATTTATTTATTCGGTTTTACGAATGTATAGCCTGATTCTAGAATAAAAAATAAAACCAATCAGATTGTTAACTCAGTCATAATTTTGTTCTTTGACATTTGTGTTATTTTATATGCCAATTACCAGACTAGAACATAATAGAGCCTGCTAAAGCCATGCTGAGTTTTTATCTGTATTTGCACACAGTGGACTCTGCAAGTGACAAGGACTCATAAAATGGATATATGGGATAGATTTTTCCTGTATCGTTGGCTACTGTTATAGGACCATAAATAGATACTATTACCTTTCTATACTAATAGCTCTTTTGCTCACTGATGTATTTTCATAATCTTTCCTATTCAATTTATTTTCACCTCAAAGTATCAACACTTCATTATTTTACTGCTGTCAAGAAATTTGAAAAAAAAATGAGAAAAAAGATCTTATTGTAAGACTTTTCATTTGATGCATAGGTAAATTTAATGGGCAAAACTAATTACAGGTAAAATGATATCACCATGTTTTTCAAATTAACTCTTCAGCTATAACCAGGGATGGTAAAGTTTAGAAATCAACAGAGATTGTTGGAAGGGATAATGTATCAGTAAAATGGGAAATTTTAATAGAAACCACTTTCCAAAATCTCTTCTAGTGATTGTTGTAATTGGAGATGCTGGATTGAAAATGTGATAAAAATGTTGAACAACAGGCAGTGTGCCAGCCTTCAGAATGAATTTATCCAGGCACTTTACGACATTAGCTCTTTTGAATGGTCTGTCTCTTCGTTATTTGTTCATGAGCTCATTATTTTCTTTATACAGTAATGCTGACAAAAATTTGATCTGACCATCTCATACTGCAAATTCCCTTAAACACATAGCTACTGGCAATATTGCTGCATGCATATTGAGCAAGTTGACAATAAAACTGTATTTGAGTAATGCAGCAGCTTCCAATTTTCAGTAAAAAAGAATTGTAGTCATTGGAGCATGAAGATGATATGCCCACCAGTGCAGAATGTTAGTGTCTTGCATGTTAAAAGTTTAAATCTTCAGTTAAAATAGTTACAAATGCTTCCAAGTGAACAGAACACATTCTCATGTAGTTCCTCAAATTCAGTCCCAGTAGTTCTCCAGGAGGTATTCCGAAAGGGCTTAAGTGATGGCGTGGTGATAGCATGCTTTCCCATTTTGTGCTTTTGTGGGGTTTGTGTATGTGTGTGTGTGTGGGAGGGTGGTTGGGGTGTTGTATTATTTTTTCCCTGCTTGTTTTATGAAGAGAGAGAGAGAGAGAGAGAGAGAGAGAGAGAGAGAGAGAGAGAGAGAGAGAGAGAGAGAGAGTTGGGTGGGTGGGTGAGGAGTATCTGGGAGGAATTAGAGCAGAGGAGAACATGATCAGAATGTACTATATGAAAAAATGTTTTTTTTTTAAGCTGCTATTTTTCTGGAAAGGAAAAACTCGATAGAAAGGAAGATTAAATTCAGGTTTCTTATTTTGTTCAAAACATCTCTTTTTATCTGTTATTTAAGGATGTGATGGTGAAGGTAGAATTTCAGAAGGCCAGGCCTCCCCAGTTGCTGTATGAGAACAAACTGTATATGATTCTTCACATTGGGATTGGCATCTCTCACATATGGTGTTCCTCACATATGTGCTCGTCATGGATCTTCTTGGGACATGCTCTGCAGATCTCTTCAGTTTCTGTTTAAGAAGGTTCACAATGAAGACTACTTTTGTTAGCTGACCAGATGATCAGTAGAATTGAACACGTGCATACAAATTATCTTCTACACAGAAGCATTAAACCAGATAATTTCTTAATGGGTATTGGGCATCACTGTAAGGTTACTTACTTCTTACTGATTATGGTTTGACCAAAAAGTACAGAAGCCACAGTACAAGGCTACACATCCCATTCAGACAAGATAAAAAAAAAAAAAACCTTGATGGCACTGCTCAATATGCTAGCATCAATAAACATTTTGGTCTTGAGCAGAGTCACCAAGATGACATGGAATCTTTAGGGTATGTCTTGATGTATTTTAATAGGACCAGTCTGCCAGTCAAGGGCTAAAGGCTGCAACAAAGGAACAAAAATATGAAAAGATTAGTGAAAAGTCCACTGGTGTTGAAGTTTTGTGTATGTGGTTTCCTGCAGAATTTGGCATGTACTTAAATTACTGTTGTGGGTTGTGCTTTGAGGAAGCTCCAGATTGCATGTATCTAAGACAGTATTCAGCATCCTCCTCAGGACCCTGAACTACCAATATTTGATTGGACAGTGTAAAAGCAGAAAGCGGCACAGCAGACAGTCTCTTCCAGGGGGTGGGGTCAGCAGGCTCAACCCAGCCAAGCAAACTGTCAGTCAGGCAAGCAAACTGACAAGCTAAGAGTAACAAGAACATTGTCTGGGTGTAAATTGAGGGGGAGAAGCAGCAGCGTAGATGATTAAAGCAGCATTTGTTTTCTCCCCAAACCTAGAACTTTTAGTTCATATGTACAGTGCTGGTGGTTGTGGACAACCATTTACTAGGAGTAAAGAACTTAATTTCCATATAAACTGGCTCCAGGCTGGTCCTGAGCTGTAGTTGCAGTAATAATGAATACTAAGTGAGGTATCGAAATATGGTGTCTGGTGTTCTATAGCATTTATTTTCCCCAGGTGGAAAAGTTAACTAAATGTTTGACACAGGAATTGGTGGAGAAATTGTGAATATGCCAGTTTTTTGGGGTGGTTGTTGTTAAACCTTTTTTTTTGAACCATACTGCTTTGAGATATCAGCCACAGTTGTGATGGTTGTTCATGTGCAAAACTGTGCATTCTTAGACTTTTTCCACGCCTGGGGTTCCTAAGTTGTCCACTTATAACATCCTTTAAACGGCTGGCTTCTTCTTTGCAAGCCAAAGATTCCAGTGTTTGAGCATTAGAAAGACTGTGCCTGCTTATCTGTGCTAGAAATAACAGCATTTAAGTGAAGACCACAAGAAAAAAAATGTGGAGACTACTAGATTCTACTGAGGACTTGGCATTAACTCTATAATGTTCTTGGTATTAAAAAACAAAAGCATATTTGTCACAGGAATTTAATTACCATATTACAACTGAACATGTATTTGTGTTGCCTAGATAAATGTAGTCACTGTAAACATTAAAAAAGGAAAAAAATTCAATTAAGAAAAAGAAAAAGAAGAGATAGTATGGTAAATACCTGTAATCCAATCACTCCGAGTGTTGAGGCAGTGGTATCACTGTGAGTTCAAAGCTAACATGGTGAGTAAATTGAAGGCCAGCCTGGTCTACCATTGAGAACATGTCTCAAATCTCCAAAATAAATTAATGTTAATGCTAATAGTTTCTCACGTGTCTCCTTGTCTGTTTGTGTCTTGATAGTTCATTTCTCTGTATTACTGGATCATATGCCACTGTATGATGTTTGCCTATTCACTTACTGGAGGATACTGTTGTTTACAGTGATTGAAAATGATGAATGAAACTGCTATAAATATTCATGTGTGAGTTTAGTGTGGATTAAGTTTTCAACACATTGGGCTAAATACATACACATGTGCTTGATGGATAATTTCAATGAGGTTGAATTTAATTTTTCTCTTCATGGATTGTGCTTTGGTTATCTTAGCTAAAGAGCCATCACCAACTTACAACTATCATTTGAGTTTTTCCCTGTGCCTTATTTTCTGGAAAAATTTATAGTGTTTTTTATTTAGGCTTATGATCTCTTTTGAGTTAATATTTTTGAAACTGGTAGAAATTGTTTTGTATAGTTTTATGTAGAAACTGTTGATATATTTTTGTGCATGTCATTTGTTGGAAACACCACCCTTTGGCTCTGGAGTTGGTTTGGTTCCTTTGCAGAAGCTCAGTTGGTCATATTTGTCAAGGCTAGTGTGGGCTGTTTATTTTCTGTTGATCTATTTGCCTTTTCCTGTCTGCTCCCTGCTGTCTTGATAGCTGTAGCCTTACACTACATTGATGCCAGGCCGTACCAGTTCCCCACCTACATTCTCTCCTTCAGCAATGTGTTTTTACTCAAGTTTTTGGTACAATTTTGCTGCTTTAAAGTCTGGCTTGATCTATATCTCTGCCTTGTCTGCAGTGTGTTTCATTAGCAGTCTGTGTTTTCCTGTTCAGTATGTCTTGACATGTTTGGTTGATAGAGAGCGTATAATAAATGGAAGTTAAACAGGCCTCTAGTTCCAACGTCTCTGCTGATTGGACTGGAAGTTCCATGTCTGCTGTTGGCTGAGATGCAAATATTCCCTTCGCTAAGGCAGAACCCAGGGCTTCACGAATGCAGAGCCTACTTCAGTCCTTGTCCCTCTGCCTACCTGGGATAAGGGTCTGAACAGAGAATCATATGTTTGGTGCTTTCAGCTGCGGTCCCTGTTGCACAGGAGGCTGGTTGATGTGGTTACCTGTGAGGTAAGCGGAACATCTTGATGTCTTTGGAATAGGTCTGGGGCTTTTGGGGAGCCCACACATCTGGGCAGCAAAGTTCTCAAGTGCTTCTCAGCCTTCCATACTTCTTCACCCAAGACATGGCTGATGTTGAGGATCCTCACCCCCTTGCTATGAATGATAGACTGGGCGGGGGCCTGGGGATTGGTTAGACTCTGGGGCAAAGCCCCCATTGGATAGAATCTGGTAAAAACAGTTCTTGCTGAGGACAGAACCTGAGGAGGGTAGGGAGGATAGACTTTAGGGATCGATTAGAAGCTTACTTTTCTCCTTCCTGTTCCTGTGAAGTGTGAGGATTTTCCTCCAGTCTTCCCCTTGAGACCTGACCATCTCCCAGGGGAACACTTACAAAAGTGCCAGTCTCCCACAGGACCAGTTCCAAGTGTATACATATCTTTCTCTCTGACTTGTTCTTGCGTCCTCATAATTGCCTTTTCAGTTTCCCTGCCAGCCTCCTGCCTCAGATAGCTCTGGTCCTAGAATCCTCTGCTTCTCTGTGCTTGCCCGTCCCTCCCATTTTTAAATGACAGCTTCAACTGAGGGTTTTGAGTTCACTGGATCTAAAGTTAATATTCAGATTTTTTTTTTTTTACTTATAAACTGGATGGCTGTGGCTCAGGCTTCTTGCTAGCTAGATCTTACAACTTAAATTAACCCATTTCTATAAATCTATACTTTCCCACATGGCTCGTGGCTTACCAGTATCTTTACATCATGCTTCCTCTGTGTCTGGCTGGCGGCATCTCCTGACTCAGCCTTCCTGTTCCCAGCATTCTCCTCTCTCTTTGTCCTGCCTATACTTCCTGCCTGGATACTGGCCAATCAGCATTTTATTTATTAACCAATCAGAGCAACACATTTACAGCACACAGAGCGATATCCACAGCACTTCCCCTTTTCTTTTTTTATTCAAAAAGGAAGGTTTTAGCTTTAACATAGTAAAATTATATATAACAAAACAATTATCAAGCAAGAATCAGTTATAATATCTAGTCTATTTGTATTTGGCAAAATTAAAGAAGATATTCTATCTATCCTATATTTGTGAGTCTAAAGTTTCATATCTAACTTATCTTTTATCGTAACTAAGCAAAATTATAACTATCTAGTCTTCAACTATATCAAAGACCTCAGAAGGATATACTATTACCTAAAAAACAGGAGAAAGATGCAAGCAACTTTCGGGAGTCCTGTGAGAGTAGACAGAACAGCTGGCAGCCTGGACAGTCATCCAAAAATTAGTTTGTTGATACAAGTTTAAACTTAAATTTATTATATTGTATATATATTTCTACTCTCATTTGAGGTATTATGTTTATGTAACTCATTTATATTGTAATGGGTAAATAAAATACACAGATTAATAATTAGTCTTCTATGATAGTCAAACTTATAATCATGTTAAGTTTTCTAGGTTTACATAGATATAATTCAATTAGGTAGGTAATCTTCAAACACTTCAAAGACCTACAGAATATGGCATTTAAAATATTTTAACAATTTAGACTTTCTGGAGCCTGAGACATGTCTGCTCCTGGAAGCACTGATTTACTTCAGAGAGGAGGATGGGCATCAAAGACACCATATATGGAGTGTATCTTCTTCTTGGCAAAAATAGCCATTTGGGCAAGAAACTATTCCTGTCTGGACTGCTTGAAAAACTGTATCACCTGGACATGCAGGACCCATAAGAAGGTGACCACTGAACTTTGTAAGCCGAAATGGTCCTTTAGGCTCCTGCTTCGCAGAGGAAACTGCCAGACATTCTACAGAACATAGAGAGAAGTGAATATTCAGATATTTTAGATGACTTTGTAAGTATTGTTCCCAGCATGCATTAGACAATTTTGTCAGTGTTTTTCAAGATCCCCTAGGTTGTTGGCTGAATGAACAGTCATTCAAAATAAAAGTCACTATTCATAAAACTAATGTACGTGGTCTATTAATTATATTTACATCTGATCTACATAGAAGAAAAGATTTTCAGAATTCACAGAAGAATATATGGTTTTAATAAATTGAAGCATGTAGGGGAGAGATGAGGAAGATCATGAATCTGTTTAATATAGTTGCTACCTCCATACACATTTTGAAACCTCTAAATTGTAGAATTTCCTTGTATCATAACCTTTGGCCTAATAACACTTCCTTCCCTTTGTGGTTGTTTGCAATACAAACATACTGTTCCTTGTTCTACTCATTCCACACCCACGACACCTCATAATTGCTAACCCTCACAACATCGAAGGCTCGGCACTGAGGTCAGGTAAATAAATCCCCCCTTTGCATATATTGCTTTTAAAACAATCCTCAGCCCCTTGGGAAAAGCTAAGAAAAATGCCTATGGACCTTTAATAAGAGTGCATCCCCACAGTATTCTCTATCCTTGTCTGTTGGCAACTCTGTCAATATCAGACTTCCAATTGGCAGGCTCTTCTCTGCAATTTCTAAGTATTGCATTGTTCTGTTTCATGCTGTTTGGTTTCATCGTTTCCTTATCCCATCCAACTCACCATACAAAAAGCCCTCAAGACTGGATCAGGATGAATCCCTAACAACACAAAATCCTAACAGCTGTGCTGATTCATCAAGTTTCTGTGTAGCATAAATCTTAAAAGTTCTTATTAATAAAATCAAACCTGAGGCCAGTTATTGGGGTGAATGCTGGAAGATCAGAGAACCAGAACAAGCCACAGCCACCTCACCTCACCAACTTCTCAGCTGGTCTTGCTTCCTCAGACTGGAGGCTTCTGTGTCCTCATCCCAATGGCTCTCAGCTGAATTGCTGCTTGAAAACCTGAAGCTTGACCAGCTAAAAGCTTAACCAGGCCAAATGCTTCTAATTTCTGGTCCTCGCGCCTTATATACCTTTCTGCTTTCTACCATCACTCCCTAGGATTAAAGGCTTGCTTCCTGGGATTAAAGGCATGAGTCACCATGCTTGGCTGTATCCTTGAACAGATGGATTTCTGTCTCTGGAATGCTAGGATTAAAGGCATGTGCTACCACTGCCTATCCTCTATGTTTAATATTGTGGCTGTTCTGTCTCTGACCCCAGATAAGTTTATTAGAGTGCACAATATTTTGGGGAACACAATACCACCATATTCCTGTGTAGCTGCCTGTCACACTTACTCTGTTTTTCACCTACTGTTTCAGTTACAGAGTAGCTGCTGCCATGCCAGGACCTGCACACACAGCCGAGCACAGCATGATGTTTCCTTTCTCAGTGTGTCTCTTGTCTCCAGGCCTTCCTGATGGTGATCCAGTGCTTTACTGGGGAAGGGGAAATTGAAATAGATATTTTCACCGAAATCTTCAGAACCTCTCTCTCACTCTTCTATTTTTCAGTGTATGAGAAACGCCTATAGGTTTAAAAATAACAAAATCAGTCAATGTAATATTAACTTCTTAAAACATGTTTTCCCCCATCCTAACCACCCCAGCAACTGCTGGCACAGTATCCCATCTAGACTAACCCAATTACGATCCTTCCCTAGGCTTGTGGTTCAAGTGATGAGTTTTGTCAAATAAAATCAGACAGACTTAAATCACAAATGCCACTCTTATGGGTTGATTTAGGAAGCAAGTTATAGTCTTCAGTTTGTTCCAGGTGTCAGCAGCCGCCACGCTACTGCTTACTGCACCCTTTAATGTTTTTATTATTAGTGTGTGTGTGTGTGTGTGTGTGTGTGTGTGTGTGTGTGTGTGCACATTTGCATGCAACATCACAGGTGATGGGAGGTCAGAGAACAACTTTTGAGAGTAGGTTTCCTTATACTCTGTGAGTCCTGGGGAAATCAATCCCCGGTCCTCAGGTGTGGCAGCGATGACCTTTAACCTCTCACTAGTTTGACATTTTTGAAGTCACTTTCCATCTTTGCATCTTCTGAGATCCACACAGTCTTTTCTTACTTTACCACCCACTCCTCAGTTGTCTTTTCTTTTTCTTTGTTTTGCTAAATATCACTCTGTATGCTGTGAATGTGTTGCACTGATTAGTTAATAAATAAAATGCTGCTTGGCCAGTAGCCAGGCAGGAAATATAGGCGGGACAAGCAGAGAAGAGAATTCTGGGAACAGGAAGGCTGGGTCAGGAGTCGCCAGCCAGACACAGAGGAAGCAAGATGTAAAAGTACCAGTAAGCCACAAGACATGTGGCAATTTATAGATTAATAGAAATGGGTTAATTTAATATATAAGAACTAGATAGCAAGAAGCCTGCCAGGGCCATACAATTTATAAGTAATATAAGGCTCTGTGTGTTTACTTGGGTCTGAGCAGCAGCAGGAACAAGGTGAACACAGGAAAACTCCAGTTACATTGTTTTATTATTTATTTAGTGTGTGTTTGTGTGGATGTGCCATAGTGTATATGAAGAGGTCAGAGGACAACTTGCTAGAGTAGTTCTTACATTCTACTGTGTGGGTCCAGGGATCAAAGTCAGCTTATCAGGCTTGATGGCAAGTATCTTACCATATTGAGCCACCTCACCAGCCCTCCCCAGTTTCCCATATTGCTCATTCACAGCCTTTTCCCTGAGTATTAAGTAGAGAATCCTGTGCTGCTGGGTCCCAAGTCATCTGCTATTTTCCTTGTCTTACTATAGAATAGGAATTTCTAGGCTATCTTCTGTATCTTGACATCTCCGAGTTCCAGATGAACACATCCTATTACCTGCATTGCAACTCATTGGTTGATATACGCCATTCATCATGTCATTGTAGGAGTGTGGTCTGAGAAATACAGTATTATGTGCTTTTATTACTGTGTGAACAGCATGGAGTCCAATTACCTGAACAACACTAGCAGTGATACTACTAGGCAGCATAAATCTTAAGAGGCCAGAATTATATAATGCAATTCCCCATCAACTGAAAAGTATTATGTGGTACATACCTGCATTCAAATATGAACTCATCATATTGAATCACCTCATCTCCTCTTGCTTCTTATTATCTTCTTATGTATTCAGCGGTGAATAGCAGTTTCTCTGAACTTTTTTGTTCAGGAAACATGAGCACCCAATAACTCCTTCCCCTTTCAAGTGTACAAATGTCCCCAGTGCCTTCTAGGTGTGATGCACAGATTGCTGTAATCCACTCCATAATCATTTTAGAATTCCATATATGAGACGTTGGAGTGAAAGGCTGCTTCATTGGTTATTTATGACCAGAGAAATGATTTGTTTATTCCAAATGATCTGTAGTTTGAAGTCACATATGTACTTACAAGCATGTCCCCTGGGAAAAGGAGTCACCCATGAACCTTACTTCATTAAGGAACCTGTGAAATGGAGTCCAGAAATATTCTAAAACTTGGCTTCTTAGCCTGTCTCCTTTGTCTTGAGTCCCACACTGGGGTGAGAGAGGGAGTTAGACATAGAACATGTGTGTGAGAAAATAGCTAAGAAAGAAAGAAGCCGACCACACACCCGTACAGTTGGATTTACTGAATGTAAACAGAGAAGGTCCTACCTTGTATCCTGTTATGTAATCACATGCCAGAATACTGAAAAATACCTAGAGATTTCCCACATAAAACATTTTAAAATTTTCTCTCTGTAAACTCCATTTCTTTTACTCTAGTTCAAACCAGTAATATTTTCTCTTGGATCCTGCAGTAATATTTTCTACTGTTATTTTTATCAAGTGTTTGAAAGAACCGTCAAGTTCTTCATCTGTGGTCTTTACTCATTTATGTTTTCTGGATGGTTACACTGAGCAGAGAATTTCTTCCATAGAATGTCCCCACAATGAAGCTACCAGGTAAGGACAGGGCACAAATGTACTGAAGGTCCTGCAAAAGCCATAGTGTTGCATTCTTGTCATGTGTATGCAAAAGGCAGACTTGCAGATATGGTGATATTTTATTTGTACTGAAATGTGATTTTAATTTTATGTTAATAAATAAAGTTGCCCTGGGGTCAGAGCTATTAGAGCCATAGCAAGAGCGTGGTGGTTAGAAGAGCTAGGTAGATTTCTGTGTGTTCAGGGATACAGCCAGTATTGGAGACATATGCCTTTAAGACATGGAGGGCGGTACTTACAGGCAGTGATGAGGCAGTCATGTGGTTGGGTTTACAACCAATGAGAAGGCAGAATAGAAAGACTATTTAAACACAGAAAAACAGGAAGTAGCTCTCTCTCGGAGAAGCTAGGAGCACTGCAGGAGGTAAGATTTTATCTCTGAGCTCTGACCTCTCGGCTTTCTCTTTTACATTGGCTCTGTGTTTCTTATTTTAATAAGACGATTGGTTACATCTACATGCAGACTTAGCTGATGTTATATACCTTGAGGTAATGTTGCATAAACAATCATTTGAGTCATGAAATCATCTTTAGGATGTAGGAGTAAATGTTTCCTTTGTTGTGAATATATTTCTTTTCCTTTTTTTTTTTTTATAATAGTCTCTTCCTGTCTTCCTGTGTCTTCTCATATCAATTAGTGTTTTCTAGTCCCCATGTTGCCATGGTTTCAGTTATCATTTGGAAAGTGTCCTGAATACTGTGATTTCCTTGAAGAAATTCTGAAGTGTTTTCCCATTGATGTTAGGGTATAGAGATCTGTATCCTGTCACACAAATGCTGCATGTACTTGCCTTGTGCCTACTTGACCAGCCACGTGGAGCAGCCTTTCTCTGCACTTGGTAGGTTTCAGATCACATGTGTTAGTGTTCCAATTTGGATCCTTTGCACAGATTTCTTTTTTGCCCTTTGGTGGACTCTGATAAATCATTCAGTACATTCATGAAACCTAACGTTACCTACCCCTACATTCCCTTCTCTTACCCTCCCCCACAAATTTACAGTAAGGCTTCTTCTTCTTCTTCTTTTTTTTTTTTTTTTTTTTTTTTTTTAAAAATATATTCCTTCATTCCTTGAGCTTATACTTCATGGAATTACAGACTCACTGATGTTCATTACATCTCTTGCCATCCCAATGAGGATAGAGGCAGGGTCTTCCCTTGTGTTCTGGGACAGACTCTAGGAGGGAATACAGTACACACTTACTTCAGGAAAGGACCTTATGAATAAATCATCAAAGAACTGATGAGAGATATTTGTATGTATAGAATCAAAATTTCCTAACTAGAAAACAAAAACATTGGCAATAGGCATTAAAAAAAATACAACTGAAATAGAGTTCTCACCACATATTAACATGCTAGTAGAAGAATTCAGTAGCATTTAATGCCTTTGCATTAGTTTTAATTTACCATCTCTGACTAGTTCTATTTTGTTCATTACCCCCTGCCCCACAAAGACCTGAATCCTATTATGTACTTGTTTCCTATTTGGCTCTATGGTAGTCACTGATGTGATTTGTGTCTTGACGTATTTTTGTCTGATTGTTTGTTTGCTGTTCTTCTGGATATCTCCATAATACTCCTATCATAGGTAATACATAACATTGTGTAAGGTGTGACCTTTGGAGTTGACCACTCTGATTTGGAATAGCATCTTCAAGGTTCATCTAAGTTGTCACATTTATCTGTACTAAATTTCTTTGAAAGGTGGAATAATATTCCATTGATATGTAGGCCTATCTCATCTATATTTATTCTACAGCATCTTTATCTCTATCTATATCACCTATGTATGTATTTTTTTCAATCTATGCCACAATTATTTCTTCCATAAGACTTAACATTAGGACGGATATATTTTCTTAGTTTATTTTGAGTAGCAGTATATCTGTTTACAGTTTATAGAGAATTGAGAACTATCTAGCCTAAGAAGCTAAAGTTCCTGTCTGATGCAAAAAAAAGTAAAATTATCAAACATTATATTCTGTGGTTCTTAAAGAAATATGAGAACTCATATTCAATTCATTTAAGCTTCAAATAGCCAACTTAAATTGGTTTGATGAGTGCTACAGTACTGTAATAACTCTAGGGAAAATATTGGCACACGAATCTAGTTTATTTTCTGTGTTTGTAAATAAATTTAGAAAACAGCTCTATCCATTTATTCCCATGTTGCCTGTGATATTTTCATATTGCAATAGAATAGAGTAGCTTTGACAGAGACTGATAGCCCACATAGCAGAAAGTCATCCTATCTGACCCTACATAGAATGAGCTGGCTACCTTGTTCTGGATTACTCAAATGCCCACGGAATCCCAGACAGGATCTCATTGGCTTGGATCTCTTCCAGAGAAAAGCTCAACACAAATGATATGTTTCTTCTTCTGCTGTGGGAGCTATGGATGAATAATAGTAAAAATAAGAATGTAGAATTTTGGTCTAGTGAGAACATCCAAACCATGAGAGCTGCATAACGCTTTGGGGATGATTCCAAAGCATGGGGATCCAGGAGAATTGAGATTGGCCACCATAAATTTTTGAATTAAAAAAATGTGCTCCAAATATGTCCTTGTAAAGTTAAGAATAATGACTTTTCATATTTGGAGAGAGAAACTAGGTGTTTCTCTGAATAAAACAAACATATTGGGGTTTGGTTATTGAGCAATATCTTTGAGTTATCACTTCAATTACCATTGACTCTCATCTCACCTTCTGCTACAATCAGTTTTGGAGGGAATAGCTATGAAATAAAACTCTTAGACTTTCTGAACCATTTTGTCCAATTAGTTTTCAACACACTGTCTAAATGTCACCTATGCAGACATCAGAGGCAAACAGTCCTCATCTGTTCTTTGACTTGGATAAAATTGCTTTTCTTCCCAATATTATTTTCAAGGTCCTGTTGTTTCAGAAGAAAATGGATTTCAGCTGAAAGTAGATGACATGATATCTCAGAAGAAACTTGCTTTGGGTCTGCAAGTCTAAGATAGTATAGAAATTGAATTTCTTATCCTGAATTGAGTCTATAAATTAATAATAGTTTTCAGAGTCTTTTAACTTCACAAATATATACTCTAAAAGCCCAAAAGACAATAACAGTATTTCCATCAGGCCATAGTGATGATGCAGTTTCCATTATTTTCCTTTAGTGTGTATGTGTGTGGTGTATGCACATGTACATATGTAAATACACACCTGTGTTCACATGGAAGCCAGGGGAAGATGTCAGGTGTCCTGCTCTGTCATTTCTCTGCCTTATTCCTTTGAGACAGGGGATCACACTGAACATGGGGCTAGGCTGGCAGTTGGTAAGACCAAGCAACCTTCCTGTCTCAGTCCCTGACAGTGCTGGGGTTATAAACCCATGCTGTCATGCCTCAAAGTTTTTGAATGTGGCTGCTTGGGACTGAACTCAGGTTCCTATGTTTTTGCAGCAAGTCAGTCTCTCTCTCTCTCTCTCTCTCTCTCTCTCTCTCTCTCTCTCTCTCTCTCAAGTAGAATCTTTTCTCAAGTAGTATATCCTGATTACAGTTTTCCCTTTCTCTATTCCTTTCAGTTCCTTCTCACCTCTCTTCGCATCCAGATCCATGCCCTTTCTGCCTCTCATTAGAAAAGAACAGGCTTCAAGAAGATAACAACCAAACCTGACAAAATAAAATATAAGATGAAGCAAAAACTTTCACATTGAAGTTGGACATGACAAACCAACAGGAGGATGAATCCTAAGAGCAGACAAGTGTGTTAGAGATCTCTTGTTCTCACAGTCAGGAGTCCCATAAAAATACAGAGCTGAAAGCTATGATATATATGCAAAGAACCCGGTGCTTGCCTCTTCAGTCTCTGAGCACGTATTCACCTTGCTTAGTTGATTCAGAGGGCCTTGTTCTGTTTTTAACATGTCCTCTGACTCTTCCAATCTTTACACCTCCTTTTCTGTAGGGTTCTCTGAGCTCTTAGGGAAGGGATTTGATGGAGACCTTCCACTTAAACTCTTTCTCTGCATAATGTCTGGCTGTGGGTCTCTGCATCTGTTCCCATCTCAGCAAGTAATCTTACCCACTAAGCCATATACCTGGACCCAGGACGTTGTTTTCAAACAGGCTGATTCAGTTGCATTGTTTGTTTTTCAGGGTTCCAGGATTAGAAAAAAATAACACTATTCAGTTCTTTGCTTATTTATTTTTTTCTGTGTAAGCGACTAGAGCAATTGTAGGCAAACTTTTGCTTTGCCCGAGATGATTACACAGTCTGAATTTCTTATGGTTCTCTCATCTGGTTGCCCCTTTTAAAAATGTTTCTTGGTCCCTGTAGTGGTTTGAATCAGAACTGCCCCCCACAAAGGTTCATATATTTGAATTCTTGGTCTCCTGGTGGTGGTGTCCATTTAGGGAGGTCCTGGAATGGAAGTGTGTCACTGGGCATGGGCTTTGGAGCTCACAGCCTCTCCCCACTCCCCTTTTGGTTCCTCTGCTTTCTGTGTGTGTTGTTGGAGATGTGTTTGCTCAGCTTCTGGCTCAGACTGCTGATGCCATGCTTCCTTCCCTCTCCAGTATGGACGCTCCTGAAATCATAGCCCAACAAAAACCTTTCTTCCATAAGTTGCTTTGGTCACGGAATTGAATCACAGCAACAAAAAGTAACCAGTCTCTTTATTAAAAACTGGAAAATAAGAAAAATTAAATTATATTTATTGCTATTACTAAGACTTCTTAAGAAAACAGATTGGAAGATTACTGTGCCTATGCTATCAGAGTTTTTAGAAAGACATTTTCAGGTTTTTAGAGGCTGATATGTTATGACGAAGGTGAATTTACAAAAGGCATACTTTAGTTTTCCTAATAAACAATTCAAAATGACATTTGCCACGTTTTAAAATTCATAAGACAATTGTTCTTAAACTCAAAAAATTAAAATGTGTTGTCTCTGAAGATTAGTGTTAATGGACTTAGAAATGATCCATTGATAATGGATTTATACTATATGGCATGCATAGGTAATTTCTGTTTCCTTGGACTCAGGCTGAGTTCCTGTGGCTGCTGAATTCCCTGTCTTAAATCACTTCTTTCCTGTTACGTAGGGTTGATTTTCTCAGTGAAGAAACAATTGTCCCTCTTTCTAGAGTCAGTTTAACCTCCCTAGCCAATACCTAATGTTTTTCACAGTGGGAATATAAGATTTTTCTGATTAATTTTTATATCTCATCTCAGTAATTCATGATTTTATGATCAACAGTATTGGGATTCATAGGAGTATATGTTTTAAGTGTTATTTCACACAATAATATTTCACTTGCAATCAATAGAAACTAATCTGGAAAACCTAAAAAATTGGGACATTCATGGGAAGGATAATGGGTATGAAAGAGTTCACGGACTAATGAAAAGTTTCGACACCAGGGCTTGGCGAGGGATGGAGGCTGTAATGGCTAGGTGGGTGGAGCAACTGTTCATCAGATGAAGTAGTGACAGGCCCCTGCTTTGCCTCAGCTGGAATGAATAAGCTTTGTCTGGTCCAGTCTTCAGAACACTGCTAAGTTCACAGTCTGGGATGGAATCTCGATTACGCCTTGGATTCACAGTCTCACCGTAGGTTACAGGAGAGAGTGATTCAGTGTTTTAAAATCCCTTTTTGACTATCTCCAAACAGTAGAAATTAATTCTGTAATGAAAAGCAAGTTGCTTTTGTTAAGAATAGGGAATGACTGTAACTGGGGGAAGACTTAGTATAGATCCGCTTTAGACTCTGTAGTTGTAAAAACAGTGCAGTTTTTTTTTTCAACTTACTTCCACCTTTAAACTTTGGTATTTTTGTTAGATTTTTGTAATTTGGTTAATTTTATTGATTTTAAGATTATATGACTTGATACTTCTCACATTTACATCTTTGGAAATATGAGAAATATTGTATGATTACAGTTGCTATAAGAATGAATATGAAGGCTTGTGTTAATTGTTTTTAACTTATACTTAAAATTAAATATTTCAGGGACTATTCTAATACAAAATGACATTTTTTAAATGTCTAGTTTTTCATTTTATTTTTATCTAAGAAGAAGTTGCAGCTAAAGTAATAATTTCACAGTTGAAACTGTGAAAATTTCAAACCAAACTGCAATTACCATGTTGAAACGCCCCCAAAATATCATCCTTGCTTTCAGATGTTGCTCCATTAACTTCCTGGAAGTATCTTTAGTATCACTATTGCTGTTCAGGGCTTGGACAGCTCCTGCTCTCCACACACTTGCTTCTAACATGGCTGGTCTATGTCCTTAGCATTGTTAACTGCTTGCTGAGATAGCTTCAGTTTCAGTTTCCACAAAAACCTGTGCAGGTATCTGCAATCTTCTCTCTTTGTGAGGACAGAGGGGATGCCCTTAGATTTCTGATAAGTCATGCTAGAACCCTCTCTAGTTTTCTTAGGAACACAGTTTAGAAAGAGCCTCCCATTTCTTTCTTTCTTTTTTTTTCTACCAACTTTGCCACTGGCTTTTCTTCTTCTTCTTTTTTTAAATTGCTTTCTTAATTTTATTTTTTTTATTAAGGAATTTTTTATTCATTTTACATACCAACCACAGATCCCCCTCTCTTCCCTCCTCCCACCCCTCCAGTCACCTCCCCTGCAACCTACTCCCCATTCCCTCTTCCAACAAGGTATGGCCTCCCATGGGGAGTCAGCAGAGCCTGGTACATTCAGCAGAGGCAGGTCCAAGCCCCTCCCCCTGCATCAAAGGTGCACAAGGTGTCCTACTGTAGGTAATGGGCTCCAAAAAGCCAGCTCATGTACCAGGGATGGAACCTGATCAAACTGCCAGGGGGCTCCTTAAGCAGATCAAGCTACACAACTGTCTTACTATGCAGAGGGCCTAGTCCAGTCACATGGACTAGTTTGGGTATGTTGTAATTTCATTTTCATTGAATTCTAGGAAGTCTTTAATTTCTTTCTTTATTTCTTCATTGGCCCATTGGTGATTCAGTTGAGCATTGTTCAGTTTCAATGAGATTGTAAGCTTTCTCTATTCTTTGTTCTTGTCTGACAAAATACAGGAGGTTATTCCATTTTTTTTTGTAGCTGTTATTTGCTTGTGACCAAGTATATGGTCGGATTTTAGAGAAGGTTCCATGGGGTGCTGAGAAGAAGGTATATTCTTTTCTGTTAGGGTGGAATATTCTGTAGCTATCTATTAAGTCCATTTGATTTATAACATCTGTTAGATCCCTTATTTATCCATTAAGTTTCTATCTGGCAAATCTGTCCATTGGTCAGAGTGGAGTGTTGAAGTCTCCTACTACTAGTGTGTGGGGTTTGAGGTGCGTTTTAAACTTTAGTAATGTTTCTTTTACGTATGTGGGTGCCCTTATCTTTGGGGAATAAATGTTCAGAATTGAGACTTCATCTTGGTGGATTTTTCCTGTGATGAATGTGTAATGTCCTTCCTGATCTCTTTTGATTGATTTTAGTTTGAAGTCTATTTTGTTAGATATTAGGATAGCTACACCAGCTTGCTTCTTAAGTCCATTTGATTGGAAAGTATTTCCTAGCCTTTTACTCTGGGGTAGTGTATGTCTTGGAAGTTGAGGTGTGCTTCTTGTATGCAGTAGAAAGATGGATTCTTTGTCTTTTTATGGGTGAACTGAGTCCATTGATATTAAGGGATATTAATGACCAGTGATAGTTGATTCCTGTTATCTTTTGGTGGCAGTGTGTGTGGATTTTACTTCTTTGGGATTTGCAGCTGTGGGGTTATCTATTGCCTGTGTTTTCATGTGTGCATCTAACTTCCTTAGATTGGAGTTTTCCTTCAAGTGCTTTCTGTAGGGCTGGATTTGTGGATAGGCATTGTTTAAGTCTGGTTTTGTCTTGGAATGTCTCATTCACTCCATCTCTGGTTATTGAAAGTTTTTCTAGGTATAGTAGTCTGGGTTGGCATCCATGGTCTCTTAATGTCTGCATTATGTCTGTCCAGTTTCTTCTGGCTTTCAGAGTCTCCATTGAGAAGTAGGGTGTTATTCTGATGGGTCTGCCTTTGTAAGTCACTTGGTCTTTTTCCTTTGCTGCTCTTAATATTTTTCTTTATTCTGTATGTTTAGTGGTTTAATTATTATATGGTGAGGGGACTTTTTTGGGGGAGTCTAGTCTATTTGGTGTTCTATAAGCTTCTTGTATCTTCATAGGTATTTCTTTCTTTAAGTTGGGAATGTTTTCTTCTATGATTTTGTTGAATATATTTTTTGTGCCTTTGAGTTGGTACTCTCCTTCTTCTACTTATTCTTAGGTTTGGCCTTTTCATGGTATCCTAGATTTCCTGGATGTTTTGTGTCATGACTTTTTTGGTTTTAGTGTTTTCTTTGACTGACAAATCTATTTCCTCTATTGTATCCTCCATGCCCCAAATTCTCTCCTCCATCTCTTGTATTCTGTTGGTTGTACTTGCACCTGTAGTTCCTGTTTGTTTACTCAGATTTTCTATTTCCAGCATTCCCTTGGTTTGTGTCTTCTTCATTGATTCTATTTCAATTTTCAGGTCTTGAACTGTTTCCTTCACCTGTTTAATTGCCTTTTCTTGGTGTTCTTAGCTTTCTTCAAGGGATTTATCCATTTTTTTGTTGGTCTTTTCCTCAATTTCTTTAACGGAATTTTCATTTCCTCTTTAAAGGCTTCTGTCATCTTTGTAAAGTTATTTTTAAAGTTGCTTTCTTCTGCTTCTTCTATGTTGTGATGTTCAGGTCTTGCTGTTGTAGGTTCTGGCGGTGCCATCCTGCTCTTTATGCTGTTGTATGTATTTTCCACTGGTGTCTACCCTCTCTTCTTTCAAAAGGTGCAAGAGGTGCCTGTGTTTAGCAAGCTGCTCTTGGTCCAATCTGTGCTCACGGTGTCTGTGTTTCAGAGGGTCACTCTTGGGCCAATTGTATCCCTGGTCTAATTGGAGCTGGCAGATTCTGTGTTTCAGAGAGCTGCTCTTGGTCCAATCTGAGCTGGTGGTTTCTCTGTCTTAGGGAACTGCTCTTGGTCCAGTCAGGGTTGGTGGATTCTGTGTCTCAAGAAGCCACTGAGGTTGCAGGGGGGGTTGGTGGATTTGGGGTAGGGGTGGGTCTTGTAGATTGCCGGGTCCAATGGGGGTGTTGGTGGAGTAGCCTGCCCAAAGGAGTCTTCCCTGCTGGCCGGCAACTTGGGCAGCAATGGGTGGGGGTTCCTGGGCATGGGTTGTGTCCGCCAACTTGTCTTTCATTGATTTCAGTTGCTGCTGCCAGCTGGGCTTGTTGAGCTGTTGCTTGTGTGAAATAATGATTCTTGACTTCTTATACTCATTCATCACTATCTGGTTCTGTTCCACACTTGTATGGAGAACCCAGAACCAAGATCCTGACAGCAAAAGTTTAATACTCTCCTTAGAAATTATTATGTTCTTCGTATCTTACAGATATTCTGAAGGTTTTTCTGCTGGTACTCTCAGCAAATGTGAACAGAGACATTATTGTATAGGAAGACAGTCACTGTAGTTGCCTAGAAGAATGGTAGATAGTCGTTTGTCTATTGAATGCTGCTTATCCAGAGAATAAAGTAAAGTGCAGTGTCATGAGGTCGTCCTATGCTAGAAAAAAGTATTTAAAAAACTACGACAAACATAACATTTAAACTTCTTTTGTTATTCTGAAATGAGTAAACTTTAACAAATAAACTGCATGTGTATAAATTACAGCTTCAAGATTGTAAGAAAGGTAGAAAAACTCTAGCAAATGTGAGCAAACTAAAGGCAGACATAAGGAGAAGGCTGTCTTTCTGTTTTTGGAACCCCATAAACAAACCACTGTGTCTTTTTCATTGTTTCTGATCCTAAATCTATATGGCATCCTTTGAGTCTTTTCTCATGTCTGCATTTCAGATTAAACCCAATTAGTCTTAGAAATCACTCCGTTGCTCCAATAGTTCCTTAAACATATAATAACAAGCCTCATACATCTCCTCTTTGTGAATAGCTTGTCTTATCTTTTCATATTTCTTTCTGTCACCTTGAAATAGGTCCAAAATTTTTTTGTCCTTGACCTTTGAACTACTACCAGTGTTGCAAATCTCTCCTGTCATCACCCTATCAACCCAGCCACTCCTGGGAAGTCTATTTATATGTCAAGTTATTTTGTATCTGAGCCCTAAGGTGGCCATCATCAATCAGTTTGTCAAGTATTTATCAAGTTCACAATAAAACATCAAGTTCTAGAGCCCCAGTCCCACGCCACACTTTCTTAATATGTGCAGAACCTCAGTAGATTTCTTCTGAGAACTGCCAGCTAGTTAATTTTATCCAACCTCTTATAATGCTTCCTGAGTTAAGCTAAGATTGGCTCTTGCTACTCACGTATGTTGACTCTTATTTTTCTCAGAGATGTACCAACTCTCTAAGGACTCATGGCTATAAGAGTTTATTGTCTTAAAAAAATCTATTGATGCAGATACCCTCCAGGGCAGGGATGGGAGCAAGGATTAAGAGAGTGTAACTGAAATTGAAAAGGAAGAAGCAATCTGCTCTGTACTGCTCTTGGCTCTGTAGAAATGAAAAAATGATGCACACTCCCAGGATGAATTCTTTGGCACCAAATACATCTATCACAAATACTATAGGCTAGACTTTACCTTGTATACATTCAGGAAAATTTCATTGCGAAGTCTATTTTGCTTTTAATGTAATTTGTAATCTAGTGAGATGTTTAATGTTTAAAGGTGTCGAATGGGGGAAATTGAAATATCATTACCACCAGAAAGTTGTGAAAAGTCTCAGTCATGGTGTTTTGGGTCACAGAGCAGTCACAGAGACTTCTGGATACTTACAGTGATTCCCTCAGAGAAATTTATGACTTTTTTTTTTAAATGTAAGAACTTTGTAGTGTCAGGTGTAAAATACCCTCAAATCGTTGCTTCTTTGACTGATACTGCTTTCTTGCCTGGAAGCTCTTCTTTATAAAGTATAAACAGCTTAAACTGGTGCTATTTGGCTTTATTTTCTGATTTCATATCTGACCACTGCCTGCCAAATGGAAGAAATCATTTCTATCTTCTGCACTGAGGGAAGAATTCTGGGTCCTGCAGGAGTGTATGTACTTCTTGGGTTGATTTTGAGGCAAAGATTAATTCAAAATGCTGTACTAGTAACTATATGAAGTTCAGTTCAGTTTGCAAACAACCAGGTTTGTGGTTTTTCCTGGTTTGGTATCTCTTTGGATTTGGTTACCTTTTGCAATGGTTGTTTGTTTGACATCAACCTTAGATGTCCGTGCTTTCAGGAAACATTTTGCCTCCCTCCATACCCCATTTTTTTCCTTCCACAAGAGCCTTTGCGAAGTACCTAATCTATCCCAGGCCACACCCAGTGTACAGTGATGAGCAAAAACATCTCCACTTTTCATTATCTCTTTCAAATGAAACACATAAATTGACAAATAGTGTCAACAGTTTATAGCTCTTTAAAATAAAACAACCCAAAAACATGGACAGGGTGAGGAAGGTAGAAGAGCATGTGAGGGTTCTACTGCTGGGTTCCCTCAAGGCACCAGAGACCCCCCAGCTCTGGCTCCTACTCTGGTAAGTCCCTGGACCAGAGAAATTTATCTTAGAACAACGCAGTGCAATGGTGCCAACAATTCACGCCAGAGGGATTCTTTTTATTTCATACCTTTTGTTGTTTTGTCTCCATGGTGTTGCCATTTATAAATTGATCAGTTGGGTTTTAGGATTGATGTGTTTTCTATTAAGCCTTCTTTGCCATACTTGTTACAACATACTATCCTTCGTTATTTATCCTTCAGTAGTTATTTAAGTTAAGTCAAAAAGGTCACTGTTGTAAATAGATTAGTACAACATTGGTATGGTGGTAATATACAGTCAGGGGTGGTTAATGGTTAATATTTACTCAGAGAATAATGTAGTAAACACCAGGTACTCTGAGTTACTAGACTTAGGAACTGTTTGTTGAACTATAAGCCTCAACTCCACCATATCCATATCCCACTTAAACACTGCAAATACTTCAACTGAAAAAATACAGCTATTAAAAATTCAAGCAAAGAAATAACTCCAATTCATAAAACCAATGTAGTAAAGTAAATATGAAAATCCATAACTCCTCCAAAAACTACTAAGCCTACAGTAATGACATCAATTGAGAGTGAGATAGACAAAATCCCAGACAAAACTACAAAAAATGATTATAAGTGTGTTCAAGGAAGTCAGGGAAAACAAAAAGCTCCTGATGGAAAACACAGACAGCTAAATGGACTAAAGAAGGTGATACAAGATATAAAAGATGAATTTATGTAATAGAAATACTGAAGAAAAATAAATTTGAAATGCTGGAAATGAAAAAATATAATACACAAAATAAAAAGCTTTGTAGAAAATTTTAACAATAACTTGGATCAAGGAGAACACAGAATAGCTGATGTTTTTAAGATGTAGAAGTTGGAAAAATTCAACAAGGACAAAGATAGAATAAGAAGGTATGAGTAAGAATTCTCATATATTCACAAACATTATGAAAATACCAATCCATGGGTAATGGGATTAGAAGGGGAAGAATCTTTCTAAAGGCATAGAGAATATTTTCGTAAGAGTCATAATGGGAAATTTCCCAGAGTTAGGAAAAGAGATGTCAATCTAGATCATGGAGATATTTAGGGTACCAAACAGACAAAACCTTAAAAAAAAAAAAACTCTTATAAGAAAAACAGCAAAAACAAAAGCAAAGAAAGTATACGGAAAGTGGCAAGAGATAAACCCCAGGTCACCCACAAAGGCAGGCTCATCAGAACGATAGGAGGTTTTTTCAACATAAACTTTAAAGTATAGAAAGGCCTAAAAAGTATATTTTAACTTCGGAAAGATAATTGCCAACCCAGACTACTACACCTAACGCAGGTATGTCAGAATATTAATGCTTTCAAACTTCGCCCCCCAATGACACAGAGTAATAAATTGGATTAGGAATCAGAAACTATATACTTGTTGCCTCCGAGAAATTACATCACTATATAAGACAGACAATGCTTTAGGGTAAAAGAATAGAAAATGGTCTTTCAAGAAAATGAATCTTAAAAATCAAGCTAGGGTCAGGTCACTATTATAATATCTGACAAAATAGACTTTAAAATAAAAACCATTGAGAAAATCTCATAGTGACAATGTTACCAATCTGCACATCCCTGAAACAGGGACAGGTACACACACATATTCCTGTAGAGCTTATCAAAGTGCCAGTGCTTTTGGATGTGGTTATACAGTCCCTGTGGAAAACAGTGGTCCTCTGTGTCTTCATCTTGGTCATGACACCAGACAGGATCTGACCTCCGATGGAGACATTGGTAGTGAAGGGGCATTTCTCGTCTATGCAGCACCCTTAGTGGCTGCTTGGGACATCTCTATGCTTAGATGGATGTTCTGGTAGTACTGCGGGAGCTTCTCATTGCCAGTTTCTTCCAGCAGGACTCCCTTCTTGTTTTTAAAGATGGTGGGCTGCTTTTAACATGCACACTTGGTCTGAACGTCTGCCATTTTCCTGTCAGCCTGAGAAAAAAGAGACAAACCTATTATTGTCAGGGCAGAAATTAATGAAATAGAAAGAAAACCAAACAAATAATTCAAAATATAAATGAAATAAAGATTTTTTGAAAAGATTCCATGTTTGTAGCCAAACTAACCTAAAGAGAGAAGACCTACATTGATAAAATCAGAAATGAAAAGAGAGTTGTGCTGCTAGTCTTAATGTCAATTTGATACATGAAATATAGTTATCTGAAAGGAGGGATCCTTAGCTGAGCAAATGCTTCCATAAAGATCCAGCTTTAAGGCATTTTCTTAATTAGTGATTGATGAGGGAAGGTCCTGGGTTCTATAAGTAAGCCAGTAAGCAGCTCCCCTCTATGGCCTCTGTATCAGCTCCTGCCTCCAGTTTCTTGCCCTGCTTGAATTTCTGCTCTGACTTCCTTAGGTGATAAACACCAATGTGGAAGTATAAACCAAATAAACCCTTTCCATCCCAAATTGCTTTTTGGTCATGGTGTTTCATTGCAGCAATAGAAACCCTAACTAAGGCAAGAGTCATTATGAAAAATATGATATCTCCTAATCCTTTCAAATAATGCCACCCCTTGTGATCAAGGATTTAGATCTATGAATCTGTGGGGACTATTCTCATTCAAACTTTTACATTTCAATCCCTGGTCCCCATTAGATTGGGGCCATATCATAATACAAAATACAGTTAGTTCACCTTCAAAATTCCCCATAATGTATCACAATCTCAACACTGCTTAAAAGTTCAAAGTTCAAATTCTTTTCCAAGACACATGGGAATCTCTTAACTGTAAACCCCTGTAAAATCAAAATAAGAAAGCAGATTCCATACTTCTAACACATAATGGTACAGAATATACTTTACCATTCCAAAAAAAAAAAAAAAAAGGGGAGAAAAAGGGCACATAGGAAATAATAGACCAAAGCAAGACCAAAAGTCAGTAGGGCAAATTCTAAATTCTGCATTTCCATGTTTGATGTTAAAGCATTCTTCAGCTCTCCAACTCCTTTCAGCTTTGTTCACCAAAACACACTTCCCTCCTCTCTTTGACAGGTATCTCATGACTCTGGCTTCTCCAGCATCCTGGGGTCTTCAGTGGAATCCCGGCTTCACTTTCACAGCTTCCCAGAATGGCCTCTCTGAGCCTCCATGCAGGGACACCTCTGACACACACCTGGCCTCAGTGGCTTTCTTTAGCTGCAGGTAGATTCCACGACCCTTTCCTTGTACCCTTGACTCTAAATCTAGAAGCAAGTGGCTGGAGCTGCCATGTTCTGCTGCTTGCTGCCACTGGAACTTGCCCCCCTCTTTCAATTACATTTGCATCAGCTTTCTGTTAGTGGTTTACTTCATTGCTTAAGTTTTTTTTTTCTTGCCCTCAGTTACCACTCCCTTTATTCCATTTAGCATCAGGCCTTTCTTTAACATTTTATCTCTTTGAGTACTGAACTTAGTTCCAATACACTTCCTGATACTCCTCTTATCCTCAAACTGTACATTTTTTGTATATTTCATTTCTCAGTTTACTCCTCTTCATTATAGATCTGCATAAGAATGACCACTAATGGAGGTAAACGGGCTCGGCGGCAGCGGCCGACAGGGACATTCAGGCCCGGCGGCAGCCGGCAGAGACATTCAGGCCCAGCGGCAGCCCACAGAGGTAGACAGGCCCGCGGCGGAGACAAGCAGACGCAGGTAGGCCTGTGGTGGCGGCCCGCAGAGGTAGACAGGCCCAGCAGCAGCCCGCTGAGGTAGATGTGCCCAGCGGCGGCAGCCGACAGGGATATTCAGACCCGGCGGCAGCCAGCAGAGACATTCAGGCCCAGCGGCAGCCCCCAGAAGTAGACGGGCCCAGCGGCGGCCCGCTGAGGTAAACGGGCCCAGCGGCAGCGGCCAACAGGGACATTCAGTCCCGGCGGCAGCAGCTGACAGGGACATTCAGGCCCGGTGGCAGCCCCCAGAGGCAGACAGACCCAGCGGCAGCTGACAGGGACATACAGGCCCGGCGGCAGACCGCAGAGGTAGACAGGCCCAGGGACGGAGACAAGCAGACGCAGCTTGGAACAGGGACGCCCCTAACCCCAACATCTGGGGAAGAAGCTATCTCCGTGAGTCGGAACCAGAACGAATCTGAACACTCCTTCTGAGGACAACCCAGGGCCCAGCTGCTGATCCTGTGAAACCCAACAACTTGGAGGTGTTGGTGAGACGACCCTGCTCAGCTGAAACACATCTGGGAGAGGATTCAGATGCCTACAGTTTAAAGTCTGAAGAAACAAGATCAGCTGAGGAGTTGACAAATGAACAAAACGTGACCTGGGAACACAGAAGAAGGCGCTACCCAGACACCAAACCAGATCACCAGAATCATAAGTATATAATTCACCGATCGAAATCAGCTGCCCCTGAAGAAATAGCCCAATAGCACCAATTTAACCAAGAACCACTACTAAACCAAGACTAAAAATTAGAACAAGAGAGGCACTCTCAGACACAGACACCACCTGCACCGCACAGAGGAAGAGATGAGTAGACACCAGTGCAAAAATACAGGCAACAACATAAAGACCTATATGGCAACATCAGAACCTAGTGATTCTACACCTGCAAGACCTAAACATACCATGACAGAAGAAACAGAAGAAATCAACCCTAAAAATTACTTTAAGAAGATGATAGAGGCCCTTAAAGAAGAAATAAAACATTCCCTCAATGAGGAAATAAAAACTTTCCTTAAAGAGGAAATGAAAAACTACCTTAAAGAGGAAATAAAAACTTTCCTTAAAGAGGAAATAAAAAACTCCCTTAAAGAGGAAATAAAAACTTCCCTTAAAGAGGAAATGAAAAACTCCATTAAAGAGGAAATAAAAAACTCCCTTAAAGAAATGGAAGAAAAAACGAACAAAAAATGGGAAGAAATCAAATCAAGCCAAGAAAAAGCAATTAAACAGATGAAAGAAACATTCCAAGATCTGAAAAATGAATTTGAGACAATAAAGAAAACACATGCTGAGGGAATGCTGGAAATAGAAATCCTGACTAAACGAACAGGAACTACAGAAACAAGCATAAGCAACCGATTGCAAGAGATGGAACAGAGAATCTCTGACGCTGAAGACACGATAGAGAAAATAGATTCGTCAGTCAAAGAAAACACTAAAGACAAAAAAGTCCTAACACAAAATGTCCAGGAAATTTGGGACACCATGAAAAGACCAAACCTAAGAATAATAGGGATAGAAGAAGGAGAAGAATACCAACTCAAAGGCACAGAAAATATATTCAACAAAATCATAGAAGAAAACTTTCCTAACCTAAAGAAAGAAATACCTATGAAGATACAAGAAGCTTACAGAACACAGAATAGGCTGGATCCAAAAAAAAAGTCCCCTCGCCACATAATAATCAAAACACTAAACACACAGAATAAAGAAAAAATATTAAGAGCTGCAAAGGAAAAAGACCAAGTAACATATAAAGGCAAACCCATCAGAATAACACCAGACTACTCAATAGAGACTATGAAAGCTAGAAGATCATGGACAAACCTCATGCAGACACTAAGAGACCACGGATGCCAACCCAGACTATTATACCCAGCAAAACTCTCAATCACCATAGGCGGAGTAAACAAAATATTCCAGGATAAAACCAGATTTAATCAATACCTGTCCACAAACCCAGCCCTACAGAAAACACTAGAAGGGAAAATTCAACCCAAAGAAGTTAAACACATCCATGAAATATCAAGCAATAGATAATCCTACACCAACATACACCACAGAAGGACAACACAACACAACCAAAAAAATAACAGGAATTAACAATCACTGGTCATTAATATCCATCAATATCAATGGTCTCAACTCAACTATAAAAAGACACAGGCTAACAGAATGGATAAGAAAACAGGACCCATCCATATGCTGCATACAAGAAACACAGCTTAACTCCAAAGACAGACACTACCTCCGAGTTAAGGGCTGGGAAAAGGTTTTCCAAGCAAATGGACCTAAGAAACAAGCTGGTGTAGCTATCCTAATATCTAATAAAATAGACTTCAAACTAAAATTAATCAAAAGAGACCAGGATGGACATTACATATTCATCACGGGGAAAAATCCACCAAGATGAAGTCTCGATTCTAAACATCTATGCTCCAAATACAAAAGCACCCACATTCATAAAAGAAACACTACTAAAGTTTAAAACGCACATCAAACCCCACACATTAGTAGTGGGAGATTTTAACACACCACTCTCACCAAAAGATAGATCTACCAGACTGAAACTTAACAAAGAAATAAAGGACCTAACAGATGTTATGACTCAAATGGACCTAATAGATATCTACAGAATATTCCATCCTAACACAAAAGAATATACCTTCTTCTCAGCACCCCATGGAACCTTCTCAAAAATTGACCACATGCTTGGACACAAAACAAATCTCAACAGATACAAAAAAATTGGAATAACCTCCTGTATCTTATCAGACCACCATGCCTTAAAGTTAGAACTCAATAACAACAAAAATTATAGAAAACCCACAAACTCATGGAAACTGAATAATGCCCACCTGAAACATCAATGGGTCAAGGAAGAAATAAAAAAAGAATGACCACTAATAACCACATGACAAAGTAAATATTAGGCTGTCCTGAAATCTCTTCTGCCAACACCAGTAATCCAGAACTCTTCAATTTAACTAAAGGCAGAGTTTTTCTACAAGGCAGAAAGCAGCCACATTCTTCACCAAAATGTCACAAGAATAGTTTCTAGGCTACTTCTCCTCTGAAACCTCTTGATGTGGGACACCATAATCTATATTGCTCTCAGCACTACTGCTTTCCATGCTCCTTCTATTGTCACCCATTAAGCCCTGCTTAAAGTTTTTAACTTTTTCTTGTCCAAAGTCCCAAAGTTCACATTCTGCCAACAAACAACACAGTTAGTCCTGTCACAGCAATATCCAAGTCCCTGGTAGCAACCTCTGTCTTAGTCACTGTTCTATTGCTGTGAAGAGGCACCATGACCAAGGAAACTCTTATAAAAGAAAGCATTTAATTGGTGCTTCTTTACAGTTTCAGATAATACACTCCATTATCATTATGGTGGCAAACAGAAAGACACTGTGCTGGAAAAGGAGCTGAGAACTACATCCTGATCCATTGTCTGAGAAAGATTTTGGGCTTGGCATGGGCTTTTCAAACCTCAAAACTCACCTCCAGTGACACACTTCCTCCAACAAGACCACATCTTCTAATCCTTTCAAACAGTGTTATTTCCCATCGACAAAACCTCCAAATCTATAAGCCTCTGGGTACCATTCTCATTCAAACTACCACAATACATAAATGAACACATGTTATGAATTACATAAATGGACTCAAGGTCAGAAATCACTCAGTCATCTCTACAGATACAGCAGAGGCTTTTGACAAATCCATCATCTTTCATAACAACCCTGAAGAAACTTGGAATATAAGATATGTTTATCAACAAAGTAAAGGCTAGACACAACAAATCTTTCACCACATTATATCAGTTGGAGAAAAGTGTGAAATCATTTCCACTAAAATGAAGACCAAAAGACAGTGTCCACTGCCTCTATTTTTATTCAATACGATGTTTGAAGATTTTTGCTGGGGCAGTAGAACAAGAGAAGTAACCAAAATGATATGAATAGGAAAAGAACTGAAAGTACCATTATGTTAAGATATGATTCTATACACAAGAGACTTTAGAGGCCACCAGAAGACCCTTAGAACCAACAAATGGCAGGTTATAAAACTAACATACATCAGTCAGTAGCTTCCAATAGACCAATGACAGTAGACTAGAAAAGAAATCAGGGAAATAATTCCATTGATAGTAAACTCAAAATGACCTTGGTTGAAACCTAGGTAAGGAAATGGAAGACCTCTATGATAAAAGGAATGAAAAAAACAACAACTGGAGAACAAAGTTGGGGAAGACACTAAAAGATGGGAAGCACCATTCTCATGGATCAGAAGAATTAATGTTGTGGAAGTGGCCATTCTAACAAAAGAAATCTACAGATATATTTATTACCAACCAAAAGTTCAGAGCCATTCTTCATAGAAACAACAAAAAATTAACAAATTCATATGGTAGGAAAAAAGACCCCAGATAGCCAATAAATAAATAAATAAATAAATAAATAAATAAATAAATAAATAAATAAATAAATAAATAAATAAATAAATCCTGAACAAAAAGGGAAACTGGAGGTGTGACCATACCTGATTTTAAGATAGACTATAGAGCAATGTTAGAAAAACAGCATGGTGTTTGCCTACAGATGAATGGAATAGAATAGAGGACCCACATATAAGTATGTACAGCTATAGCCACTGTTTTTGACAAAGAGACCCAAAATCTTCAACAAATGGTGCTGATCAAACTGGATAGCAGCACATGTAGAAGAATGAAACCAAGTCCTTCTCTCTCTGCAAGATAGGCTGCATTCCAGGGAAGGTACCACACCCAGGGCTAGGTGGGCAACATAAATGGGGCATGAAGTTTTTAGTTTTTTTTTTTTTTTTTAAAGAACTTGAATTTGGTTGGTAGGGTTGACATCGGATCTGGGAGGAACTGGATGAGTTAGGTGCTGAATATGATCAAAGTACTTTGTATGAAATTCTCAAAGAATTAATAAAATTTCAGTAAAAACGTTGACTTTTATGTCATCCAGAGTTCCATGTGGCATGCAATAGCAAGACCAATTCTACCCATCTCAGTTGTAGTCTATGTTGTAGTTATTGATGATGGTTTAGAGATACTTCCTTGCAGAGGCTATTCACCACCATGCTGTGAATCATCATTCCAGATACCAACTTGGCTCCCTCTTAACTTTTTATATCATTTCCCATCAATTTTTAAAGGGATTTATTCTTTAGAACATATTTAGGCTTACAGCAATCATGAACAGAAGTGAGATAAATAGAATTTGTCCTTATACTTCCAACTCCCCACAGGTACTGCTGCCCCAACTGTCAACATCCCCTATCTGGTAATGCATTTTTTTTTTCATATTTGATCAAGCTCCATGGAGAAACTGTAAGTGATGCATATAAGGGCTCACTGTTGGTGCTGAATATTTTATATGTTTGGACAAATGTATAAATATGCATCAGTCATTGTAGTAATGGGCAGAGTAGTCTATTGTGCCTTAAGCATCTATGCTCTTTCTATTTTTCATCTCTTCTTTCCTCACACTTGAAAATTTTGGCAACTTCAGTCATATCTGCTGTAACTATCCACATACAGGCTTTTATATTAACATAATTTTTCAATTACTTTTGTTACCAAAGAGCATAATTGCTGGATCATATGGCAGAAGTGTATCTAGTTTTGTAAGAAACTATCAAATTGTCTTCCAAATTAGCTATGAAATTTTGCAATCCCACTAGTACTGTAGGAGCTACTGCTGTTCCTCATTCTTGCCAGCATCCTTGTCCTTGGTGTTCGGAGTTTGGCCACTCTCATTGTTATTTTAATTAGCATTTCTCAGGTGGCATATGAGCTAAAAATTGTTTCACAGGCTATTTACTATTTGTATGTATCTTCATTGGTGAGATATCTGTTATGCTTCTGGTTCATTTTTTGTTCTACTTGTTGAGTATTAAGGATTCTTGTTCATTCTGATAATAGTAACCTTGAAAATGAATTTCACATACTTTTTCTCTCATTGGTGACTTGTCCTCTCATCCTGACGGTGTTCTCTATTACAAACACTTTTATGATTTTAAAGAAACCTGCTTGATGATTCATTCATGGATTGTGCTGTTAGTATACTAGCCAGAGTCATTGTCAAACCAATGTCATCTATATTCTCTCCTGTGTTATCCTCTTTGGTTTAGGTCCACAGCCCAACCTGTGTATAGATTCATTTATTTGAAGGTGGCTGTCCAGTAGTTTTGGCACAGGTGGTTGAAAAAACTGTCTTTCCTGGGGCTGTAAATTTGCTCATTTGTTAAAATCAGTTGACTATGCTGGAAATGTAGATGAGTTGTAAAATGGTTGCCCAGTATATGAGTACATGGGTTTAGCCTGCTGTACAGACAAAAAGACCAGTTGACCATATTACTATGCATTCCTTTCTAGGGTCTTTAGTCCGTCTCACTGACTTTGTGTAGCAAGCATATGGCTCACTGTACTATCTCCCCAGCTCTTCATTTTTTAAATTCTTTCATGTTTTCATGATTACCCTTGAGTTTACAAACTACATTTATGATTAATCTAAGTTTATTCTTAAATAAATGTACTGCTTCATGGACATGAATAAGTATGAGTCTTATTAATAACAAAATAATCCTAATTTTGTTTCCTATCCTTGTATAATTTTATTGCATTTATCTACAATAATATGTATACATAGTCCTATAACCACAGATATTTATATAAAGTCAGATCATTTGTATAACGTAGAGTCACATTCATAATATATTTGAATTTACCATAATTCAAATGAGTATTTGAGTATATTGCTATTTTAAATAATTTGTTCTGTCAACTCAATAAAAAATAGGAAAGCTAAATTTATATTTTATCTTCACTTATTCTTTCATTGTTTCCCCCTTTTCCATGTATATATGAGTTTATGAACTGTATCTTTTTTTTTTCTCTTAAAGTACTTCTTATACTTCTTGTAACTCAGGTTTACAGGCTACTGAGTTTCTGCTTGTATGGAGTGTCTTACATTCTGTTTAAGATTTTACAGACAATTTCACAGGTTTTAGAATTCTATATTGGTGGGCTCTAATTGTCTTGGATTTTTTGTTTGTTTTTTATTGGTCTTATAATGTTTTAGATAGTCCTTTTGCTTGCATGGGGATTTGAGGAAGTTAATGTTGTTGGTATTTTACTCTTTTGGGGGGCCCGCCACCCAGTTCCCAAATAAATCACACACAGAGGCTTATTCTTACTTACCAATGTGTGGCCTTAGCTTGGCTTAGCTTTCATTAACTTACTATCCCATCAATCTTTTGCCTTCTGGGCTTTCATGTAAATCTTACTCTGTGGCTTGCTGTGTAGTTGGACGGCTGGCCCCTAGAGTCCTTCTCCTTCTCTGGCTCCTAGCTCTCTCTTCTCCTCCCAGATTTCTCCTTCTATACATTCTCTCTGCCTTCCAGCCATGCCTATTCTTTCTCTTGCCTTGCCATTGGCCATTCAGTTCTTTATTAGATGATCAGGTGTCTTAGTCAGACACAGTAACACAGCTTCACAGAGTTAAACAAATGCAACATAAACAAAAGTAACTCACTTTAAAATAATATTCCCTAACAAGTTAATTGTAATTCCTCTCTATAGATCAGTTCTTTTCCTCACCTCTGGTTCATTTCAAGATTTACTTACAGAACACTAAATAAAACCAAAATAAAAACAGGATACTAGGTTTGTTCTTTTTAAAAAAGTAAGTGAATTATGTAACTTCCTAAAAATTGTATTTGGAAGAAGTCAATGAGGGCCTATTCCCCCATTAAAACTTATATTTGACTGATCTTGTTGATCAGGTCTTCCTGCAGTGGGAGAATTTGGGAGAGTATTATACATCCTTTAAGACATGAGTTTTTAGGTTGTAGTTACATGGAGAACTAGACTTTTCTGGCTGTGACAAATATCTGAGAGAAGCAGGAATGATATATTTTGCTCAGTTTTAGAGGTTTCCATCAATGGTTACCTGATTGCATTGCTGTGGGCCTGAGGCAAGGTTGGACATCATGGCTCAAGAGCTAGTCCAATGCTGCAACTCACTGGGTAGACAGGAAGCAGAAAAAATAGAGGCATACGGGAAAGGGTCCAAGATCATTCCTAAGAACATGTCCACAATGACTCATTTCTTCCATCTAGGCTCTGCCTTTTAAACTTTTACCACCTTCTGTGCTTTAGAAAAGAATATATTCAGTCACAATGTCTCTTTTTTTTCTCCTTCCTGCCTTAGTTAGGTTTTTTGTTTGTTTGCTTTTTTTTGAGACAGGGTCTCTCTGTGTAGTCCTGATTGTTCTGGGGCTCAGTTATGTAGACCAAGCTACCCTTGAACTCAAAGAAACCAAGATGCCTCTGCTTCCAGAGTACTGGGATTAAAGGTGTGGCCCACCATGACTAGCTCTTAGTTAGGTTTCTATTACTGTGATAAAACACCATGACCAAAAGCAATGTGGGGAGGAAAAAGTTCATGTCAGCTTATATTTTATGGTTCATTATGATGTTTCAATAAGAATATCCACCAAAGACTCATATGTTTGAATACTTGGTCCCCAGTTGGGAAACTCTTTGGGAAAGATTAGGAGAGGTGGCCTTGTTGGAGGAGGTGTGTCACTGGGGGTGAGTTTTAAGGTTTCAGAAGTCCATGCCATTCCCAGTTCGTTCTCTCTGCCTGGTGGTTGTATCTCAATATGTTTTAGCTACTGCTCCAACACAATTCCTCCCAGCCCACCAGATTCACTCTCTGAAACTATAAGCCCCCAATAAACTTTTATTTTGTAAGTTTCTCTGATCATGATGTCTCGTCACAGAAATAGAAAAGTAACTAAGGCATCTGTTATAGAAGGAAGTCAGGACAGGAACTTAGGGCAAGAATATGGAGTCAGAAAATTAAAGAGAGGCCGTGGGGAAACCCTGTTTCCTGTCTTTCCCCACCCCTGACTTGCTTAGTTCTTTATTATATACCCAGGACCACATGTCCATGGATAGCTCCAGCTACAATGGACTGGGTCTTCCCATATGAATCATTAATGAAGAAAATTCCTCATAAGCTTTCTTATAGGCCATTCTTTGGTGTGGGATGACTCAGCCCTAACAAGACCAAGGGCCAGCTGGCCCAAACCAGTAATGAGAGCATAGGCATATGATACTTCCTAACAGCCAACCTGGGTCTGCCTAAGGGCCTTAGCAACAGCAGCTGAGCCATGATCTGAGATGACCTGGACCAATGAAAAGCAGCCATGTCCCAACAGCAGATGCATATTTATCAGACCTCCCCTCCCACCTCTACCTGCCTCCCCTGAGGTGGGGTAGAGGGTACAGAAGGCTTGCCTCTTCCTGAATAAACTGAACATGTTGTTTTGATATCTTCCCAGAGTCTGGGCCAGTTGACTCTGTACCTACTCACCCCCTCCCCCAAAGGGAACTTCACAGGACCCTGCCACACATATGGATGCATCTTCTCAGTTGAGACTTTCCTTGGATAACTCTAACTTGTGTCAAGTTGATCCAAAAGCTAATAAACACAACCACTCTTCACCAAATGTGTCAATTAATTGTAATTTTTACTAATTTAAATAAATCTAGAGAGGATATGCTGTGGTTTAAAGAGAATTATATGACATTTAAAATTGCCTAGTACACTTGTTTAAGTGCTGGGTAAAGGAAATCGATGCACTTTTTAACAGTTTCTCTAGTGTGATTATTAACACTGATGTCAACTCTAGGTTTTTCTTCCTTCCTGCCATTGTTTGCAACTTCTAGATTTTTTTAAAAAGGACTTACTTATTTAGTTTTAATTATGTGTAAATGTGTGTGCTTGTGTGAGTTTATGTGAACCACATTTTTACAGACAGAAGAGGAGGCCAGAAGAGGATATTGGAGCCTCTAAAACTGTAGTTACAGAAGGTTGTGAACTGCCTAATGCCAGTCCTGGGAACTGAACTGGGGTCCTCTGCAAGAGCAATCAGCACTCTTAACTACAAAACTATTTTTCCAGCCTTCCTAATTTCTATTCATGTGTATTAACTGTACAGGGTTATGAATTTTGCTGATGTTTCCCATCTGCATATAATATACTTTTATCACATTCACACATCTTTTATTCTTTCCTAATTATGAACAAATTACTAAAAGGTAAATGATAACATTTGCACTTAACAAGTCATATAAGTTACTATGCTATTGACCTTGGCTTTTCTTTTGACATTGGCATTAACATACACTGTAAATGGTAATGTATTTTCAGAAGACTTTGGATGTGGCAGAGGTTTGGGGGCCACATGAGTCCTTTGGTGAGTTAAGTAAGATGATTTTAAAATAGGTAAATTACAAATACATTTAGATGAATTGTTTATAAGGAGTGAAACTCAAAATGAATGACCATGATCAGGTTCACTACTCGGGGAGAGAAATAAGATTACAATGATAAACAATACTCAAGAATACTATCTATCAAAATATTGCATGTATGTCTATGCATTTAGATACTGGGAACTATGTCCTATGAGAAATAGTCTCTGAAACTCACATATCTGATAAAGGGCATCATACATGATAGATATGAATCCATGCTTCCTAATCTGATAAATTAAAGGAAGAGCTTGTGGATGACATTGAAATGCAACTTTATTGTTTTTATAAACATATGTGTGCCATATATAATCAAATGCTGTTTGTGATAGTGTGTCAACTTTATAGAGTCTAGAATTACATGGGAAGCAAACCTCTGGACATGTAAGTAGGGGATTATATTAAATTATTATTTTGATTATATTAGTGGATGTGAGAAGAACTATCTTAATTGTGGATGGGACCATTTCGTAGAAGTCCTGGATTGTGTTAGTAGAGAAATAGATTGAGTAGAGGCTGCATTCAATCAATGCCCTCTGTTTCTTCACTGTGGATTGAAAGTCATTAGCCACTTCAAGCTCTGGCTGCCATAAGTTCTCTACTGTGATAGACTGTGTCCTGGAATTGTGAGCTCAACCACTTCTCTCTTAAGTTGCTTTAGCAGACTATCTTATGATGGCAGCAGGAAAGAGGCTAAGATCGTGTTAGAAACTAGAACACTGAGGTAGAGTTTTACTCTAGGAAAAATTGATCATCATGCATCTAAATTTGAAACTCATTTTCTTTCTAGTAAGGACTCACTGGAGTCTTTTTACATCCCAACTAAATAATCCAAACACAGAACAATAGGTCTTCCTCATTTTTTTATCAGTGATTTTGCCAATTTATCTGAAAAGTTGTCATAATTTTAAATGCAGTTTAACCTCAGTTTAGTTTTTTCTTATTGTGAGAAAATACTAAGGCAAAAAGTATTAATGGGGAAAGAACTTCTTCACGTTTCCCCCACCATTATCAGCAAACATTTATTGTTGTTATTATTGTGTACAAAGCAATTCAGACTCTGGAGTGGAGTGTAGAAAACACCTTTCCCTGGAAAGTTAACCTTGGGACGATTCAAATAAAACAGAAGCTATTTGCACGGACCAACTTTCGGTAGATTTAATAATAATTAAAAAAAAAAACAATTTAGGGATGAAGGAAATGACACATTAATTGTTTAAAACCCTAGTGGGGTATCTAAAGATATGATAGGATTTGACAACATAAAATTACATTTAAGCAATCATGATAGAAATAGAACTGTAAATATGGAGGATAGTGTTTAATGGCAGATGGAAAAATATGCACAGTGTTATCTTGGTTGAAGTAAGATTGGCCATTGTTTATTCTTAGTTGCTATAATGTTGAATTATTACTCAGTTTCAAAAATGAAAGGTATGTCCTGCTGAGATATGGCCTCAATCATCCAGGGGCCTGGCTGATAACTTGATTGCAGGTAGAGAGTACATTTACGTGTGGAATGCTAACAGATGCCCTTGGCTTCTTGTGGTAAGAGTGAAATTAATAGCATGGACAATATGAATTTCTCTCCAAGCATTTCCCTTTATGCTGGCATTTCTATTGAATGAGATATTGACAGGGTGGCCAATTCAATCCTCTCTATCAGACACTTGAAACATTATATGAAGAATCGTATCCCTAGTGCATTTCTCCCTCATTTCCAGCTCATTTAGTTTCCATCTACAAATCCATTTGGTGCCTCTATTACACAGTGAATGATTTTCCAATTTAAACCATATTCATTCATATTTTACTGAGTTTTGTTTTGTTCCAAAATAAATATTCTTTAGAATATGACTTAATGATCACTGCTAATTAAAATTTTACAAAAATTCCACTTAATTCTTTTGAAGTTTACATTTGCTTGGGGAATCAGGGATTTTGTAATTTTGTAATATTCTTGAAGAAACATGATTTCAATCACTATAGAGAGGGATAATATTCAAGTCTGTCCTTGATACAAAGGTTGGGGTCTTAGGGCTTTATATGGCTAAACCAGAAGGTTAATGAACTGAGATAATGGTCTGTTTCTTTGCATAATTTTATTTGGTTGGGGTCTTATTACTATGATGTACTAACTTGGGTCCTAAGATTTATATATTAAAGACATGAGCCCCAATGTGATAGTATTTAGAGATGTAATCTTTGGGAAATAATTAGGTTTAGATAAGTTCATGAGGGTAGATCTCTCATGACATAGGATTTAAGAAAAGACACCAAAAAGCTTTCGTTCTCTCCATTTTCTAGCCATGTGAGGACACATAGCCAGAAGGTGGCCACTGTTTATGTGGATCATCTGTTAGTACACAGCTATACTTTAGAACCCATAACTAAGAAGTTGCTTTCTTAATAGTCTTAGTCTTCAGTGTCTTTTATATCTCTTCCTTCTAACTGAAGAGCTATTTAGATAGTATTATCACCTAGTATGACAACTGAAAATTTATGCTATGTACTGCTTTAAATTTTAGCTCCATAGATAATTCAAGATGAAATAACTCTTATTTTTAAAGATTAATTTAGTATTTATGTGTATGTGTACACATGAGGGTACATGTACATGTGTGTGCTGGTGCCCTTTGAGAACAGACAAGAGCATCAGATTTTGTGGAACTGGTATTATGGCTGGTTGTAAGCCACCCAGTGTGTGTCCTAAGAACTGAACTTTGGACCTGTGGAAGAGCAACAAGTATTCTTAATTGCTGAGCTCTTGATCCATCTCTCTCCAGCTCCAAATACGGAAACTTAAAGACAACCTAATGATTAGCCAAATGACTGAGCTTAGCCAATGAAATAAGATCTATTCATTTTTGCTTATAATTACTTTATTATTGTCAGCCATCTAATTGAAAATTGCATATATATCACACTCATATACACAGACATGCATATAAATATACACATACAAATCATATCCACCAATTCATACATACACACACACTGTTTAGCATATTTGTTGTTATTATGGATGACTCAGTATTGTGTACTCTGGCCCCATTTTTCTAGTCCTGATTTTGTGCCATCCATCTCTGATCGTCTTTTTTATTCCATATAGTTCCATATTTTTGTCTATTTTTAGTAGATAGGAAATATGTACTAAAATATATACTTGTAGGAAATATCAACTTTGGCTCATTTTTTCAGACGCTAGGATCCACATGCCTGGGTACCTGTAGCAGTGTGGTGGAGTTGTCCCCTTGCCAGCTAGACACGTGCCTTCTTAGTTCTGATGACTCCTGTCAATCCATGAGCAAATGCAGGTCATTATCAGAATCTTCCTCCTTATTAAAGTTCCTGACCTACTCCTGGAGTCTGTTGCCTAGGAACACTTTCCATATACTCCAGAGGTTTTAATCTCTAGTCTGTGAACTCTCTGACTGTTGCTGTGCCTGGGGTTGCAGGGGGTGGGGGAGTCTATAGGATTTGGAGAAGAAAAGGGCAAGTTCTGGGGTTGACAGTAATCAAGGAAATGTCTGTTTTGGTATGCAGACTTTATGACACTACTTTTCCATAGAAAATAAGTTTCTTGACTTAGTGACCCCATTGCTTTCTCTCTTTATTTATAGCAAGCTTAGAGCACAACATATGCTCTATTTTCAAATGTATCATCTTATTTGATTTCTCTAGCATCAAGGTAAGTTAAAATGCCAGAGAGTCTACATTTTTACATTTACGGATGAGGGCAGTCAGGTACAGACTAAATATACTCTCAACAATATAAATACACAACATAATAACAGCAACAGCAAGAGCAGTGTCAGCTCTCTTTAGTGTCCTACCATAAATGCAAATCCCTGGAGCTGTAGCCAAAGGCAGGTGATTTTCTGAGTGGGGAAATATGGAGATTCTGATCTTAGAAATTATTGACTGTTGTGAGGTGTGTTTTCAGCAGTGTTTCTGATCATGAAGCATCCAGTCCAGCCCTGATTTCATGCTTCTGACTTTCCTCATCTCTGTTTATTTTACCTCTTCCTTGCATTATTTTTACTTATTTTTTCTTGCTGTTGCTTTTCCTCTGTTTTCCTACTTTCCTCATTTTGTACCTGCAGAACTATTCTTTGGGTTTTTAGAGAGCCAGAAATTCCTGTTCTTTCCCTCCCTTGCACTTATTTACATGACTTGCTCAGAAGACATCTGGAGTGCATCGATAAGACCTTGGGGTAGAAGACATCTGGAGTGCATCGATAAGATCTTGGAGTAATTTTTCAGTGGTGGCAACTGTGCTATTTTGAGCCTCCTTAGCATCTAGCGAGTCTTTACTTGGACACAAGTATATGCTTGTTCATGCTCAAAGGGGAGAAGAAGAGGAACAATTGGGGCTTATACCCTTCAACAATAGCAACATCAATGAAGAAAATGAAAATAAATAGAAGTAACAGTCATAAAACAACAGAAAGCACTCAGGAACATATCCTTATCATTACTGTATTATGCATAAAATATTAAGTAGTCAAAGGACATTAGAATAGAATGGGAAGATCTATCATTTTTACTCTGTTAAAAAGAAATACCATTTTTACTTACTTAGTCTATTCATTGATTCAGTAAACAGTGAATTGCTATTCTATGAGTGTCATTTTGATGGATACTAGGGATGTTACTTTGAGTGACAAACAGATACAGCTTTTGCATTTATAGTGTGTGGACTACTGGGATATAAAAATAATGAGGAACAGCAGTATGATAGAATGCTTCAGATTATGCTATGGTTTGCAGTTTGAGTGCCCCACCCGAACAAGGGCTCATATATTGAAGACTTAGTCACCCTTGGAGTACTATTAGTAGATTGGGAAGCTTCTAAAATATGACTTCATTTTTAGTCAATAGGGTCATGGGGACATATCCTTGAAAAGGTTACTGACTTTGATTCCCTCTCTCTTTGCTGCTTCCTGGCCACCACAAGGGAAGCAGTTCCCTTTTTGATGTGCTCCTATCATGATGTTCTGTTCTGCACCAAGTCCAAAGCAACAGAGCCAAGTGATCATGGACTGAAAGCTGGGAAGATGTGAACTGTTTATTTCCTCCTTTAAACCTGATTGTCTCAGTATTCTTAACAGTGAAGCAAAGCTGATCAACTTGGTGATGGTACAAGCAGGAGAGGGGTAGGAATATTGAGTACCAGTTACTTAAATAAGGAGGTTAATTCTTAGGCATGGCATGTGTAGGGAGCTCAGGAGCTTCCACCCTCTAGTTCCTGCTTCAGCATTCCTGTTGGAGAGCTGATTCTCATGCAGGGTTCATCCTCTCCCTGGTAAAAGTGGCTCATTTTAATTTTAGGCTTACATGCACCTAAAGTGTATGGTATAATTTTACAAAAAAGATTTATTAGTTTTGTTTTATGTGTATGAGTGTTTTATCTATATGTATATGTGTATGTGTATGTGTATGTATATGTATATGTCCAAGTGCACCACATGCATGCAGTGCCTGCGAAGGCCCGAAGAGGATGTCAGATTTCCTGGAACTGGAGTATCAGCCAATATATGGGTCCTGGAAACTGAACCCTGGTCCTCTAAAAAAGCAACAGGTGCTCTTAATCCCTGAACTGTCTTTGTAGTCCCACTATCTCAGTTTTTGCAGTTAGTGTGATTTCTTCATGTGTTTGGCATGGCTTGGAATAACTGGACAGATTTTCAGGTCTCTGCTTTTGTGGATATTTTTGTGTATGTGTGTTGGTTGGGTTTTTGTTTCTTTTCTGGGAGAGAGGTAAAGTTGTGTGGACAGAGAGATGAAGTGAATCTGGGAGGAATTGAGGGGAGGGGAAAACATGACCAAAATATACTGTATGATTTTTTTTCAATAAAAAGATCATTTAAATAGTTCTATTAGTTAGTATACAAATACAAATGCAGTGAGTCTTTCTCTGTCCCACCAGCCAGTTCTCAAATAACTACATGAAGACTTATTATTAATTATAAAAGCTTGACCAATAGCTTAGGCTTGTTTTGAACTATCTCTTGTAACTTAAATTAACCCATTTCTATTAATTTGCATGCTGCCACATGGCTCATGGTTTACTACTTCATCTCCAGCATGTCATGCTTCCTACATTTCTCCTTGTGACTCCTCCTTTCTTCTTCCCAGTGTCCTATCTGCCTAGAAATTATACCTAGGTCATTTAGCTTTTGGTTATACCTATTGGTCATTTAGCTTTTTATTAAACCAATCATAGTGGCATATCTTCACACAGTGCAAAGGAATAGTCTACAACATTTCCCCCTTTTTGTCTAAATAAAAAGGAAGGGCTTTGATTCTAATATAATTAACTATGAACAATGAGAATAATTATCAGGTAAGAATTACATCACATTTACAATGTCCAGTCCATCTGCATTTGGAATATTTGGAGAAAATACTCCATTATTTATTCTATCTTGGTGAGTCCAAAGTTTTGTACCCAATTTACCTTCTATCATAACTAAAGAAAACTGTAACTATAATTATCTAGTCTACAACTTCATCAAAGGCCCAAGAAGGATATAATATTACTTGACCAAACAGGAAGTACAGTGAAAGCTACTTCCAAACCTATAGAAATGACAGATACATCTTGTTGCCTGGACAGTCACCCAAGGTTCCTCTGAAATATTGGGGAATCCATCTACAGCCTAAGCACCTGGAATAAATGACAGACATTTCTATGAACCAGAATTTTTTGAAGGACTGTCCTACCCTGTCTTGGCAAAGTTTAGCAGTTGCTTTCTTTTGTGTCCTGCTTGTCCAGTTTGGACAGCGTACTGTCAGCAGGTGAAGCAAGGGCAGTTTCTTGGCAAAATGGCTAGTTTTTGCCACAAAGAAAGCAAACTCCATATGGAGGTTCTTCAATGCCCATCATCCTTTTATGAAGTAGATTGGTGCTGCCAGGAGCAGAGGTATCTCACCATCATCAAAAGCCCTATGTTATTAAAACATTAAAATGCCATATTCTGTGGGTCTCTGAAGTGTTTGAAGACCATTTATCTATTTAAACTATGTCTCTGATTGACCTTGAAAATATACCTAACATGACTATAAGTTTGATTGTTATAGATGACTAACTACTAATCTGTATTACTTTATTATCCTAAATAGCTTTTAAGAACTAAAGCCCTATATTACAATTTTAAATGAGCTGTATAGGTACAATATATTAAACAAGAATATAAACATATATACAGTATAACAAAAATAAGCTTAAATTTGTATCAATATACAAAAATCCATACCAATGTAAAATATTTGAGACTAGTGGTCGTTTAAAAGTAGACTCAACAATCTACCCTTTTATCCCATAATTTTTATACTAGATCCCCCTTTTTTTCAGAAAGAGATACTTGAATCCAATCTCCTTTTTTTAGAATTTTTTCCCGATCATGACCATTAACAACTTCTAACCAACCCCTCTAAATAATGGCAAACATTCATAACACAATGACTGACTGAAAACTGTCTACCCTACCTCTTGGGAATGTGAGCATTGTAGTCTCTAGACTGCTTCTTGTTGTCTGGGGTTCTGGCGTCTTTGGAGAACCCTGAGAAAATTGAGATAATGGTCAAGTCCTAGGCGAGTTATCTGTATTATTTATTGTTCGGTCTCTGTGTAATGGGAAACTTCAAGGCTTATCTGAAGTCCTGCCTGGAATAGTATGTGAAGTTGGACCATCTCAGCCAGCAGCCATGAAGCTGTTCTGGGTGCAGGACTCAGGAAACTGCAACAGAGGCACTCTGAGAGGCTGGATCACCTGGGCCACCAGTTTTTATTGGTTGTCTGGTCCCCTTGCTCTGAAAACACCTAAACTTTCAAGGGTAACATACACATCTGCATTAACACAAGTATATACTGTATGTTGTACATAAGACAGCCAAAGTTGATATTTTAATTTATGTTTGAGCAGGTAAAATATACATTACCTGTCTTGTAGTTTTTCTAGGTTTATTTCTTTATGTCTGTAGCCAGGATTTTCAGGGGGGTTCTTCCCCAATCAAGTCCTATCTCCAACAACCTTGAATGAATCCACATCCTTTTATTTTCTGTGGAAACAAACTAATTTCTTCCCTAACATAGCATATTTTTTGACTTCCATTTTGAAGTGTGAAGACATTTTAAAATATATAGGTTGGTTTAGTTTAGTAGTTTTTATATTCCAATGTCTCTCATCAGCTGTTGTTTGTTTATCAGCAATCAAAAAATTTAAAGTCAATACAATACCATACAGGATTCAGACTCACTGTGTATTTCCCTTCTCTACATGGCTTATCCGTTTTATATATTATTTTAAATTCTGTTTAAAGTTTTTATCTTATTATTTATAAACTTTTTTCTATGACTGTCTATCCCCATTTTCTTTTCTTTTTTAAGCCTACACACATTTTTTATAAAACATACTGTAACTTGTTTAGAGTTTTTCCATCTGGCTCTCTCTTTACTGATCATCTGCAGCATTCTCTGTCAGCCATTGCACAGTTCAGTTTAGTGCATGGCATTGTCATATGGTACCATGTGTAGGTAGATTTTTCTTTGGGCCACCAGCTCACAAATAATGACATGGAGACTTACTATTAATTATGAAAGTTTGGCTGATAGGTTAGGTTTGTTTCTAACTAGCTCATAACTTAAATTAACACATAACCATTAATTTGCATGGTACCACATGACTCATGGGTTGTTACCTCATTTCCTATACATCATGCTTCCTCTGTGTCTCCTTGTGACTCCTCCTTTCTTCCTCCCAGCATCCTTTGTTTCTGGAAATACTGCCTAGCTATTGGCCATTTAGCTTTTTATTAAACCAATCACAATGACATATCTTCACATAGTGTAAAGGAACATTCCACAACATATAAATATTGAAACATCATAGACAGAGACACTCCTGCTGTCCACAATCAACTATAGCACTAAGTTGTGGATAACTGCACCCTCTATATATTGAAAAGCAATGATGATCTAAACACCCAGTCAAAGCATTCACAAAATGCTATTGAGAGAAGGCAAACACCAAGACATTCGCATAGAACTGACATCAAATGCTATAAGAAGTCCTCCTGATGGAGGATCCAAACTAAGCTTTGAAGGTAGCTTTTAGTGCAGAGGAGGCAGATCATTTGGAATCTCGGGTAAGGAAGGGCTACCCTATGTGCTTGCTGATATACCTCTGAGACAGGATGCTAGGTTCCTACACACTTCATTAAAGATAACCTGATAATTAAAAAGATTACAAAACACACAATGAAGGAACCATTATACAAAAAGAGTTAGCATATATAATAATGGGAGAATGGATACTCTGAAAATTGGAAATAAAAAAATAATCCGGTAATTTAGCTGAGCAGAAGAGTACCTCTTTAGCAGCCATTCAGTTCTTGGTTAGATTTCTACCACCACTAACACACACACACACACACACACACACACACACACACACACACACACACACACACAAAGAGAGAGAGAGAGAGAGAGAGAGAGAGAGAGAGAGAGAGAGAGAGAGAGAGAGAATGTAAGTGTATGCATGGTAAGTCATATTATTCAAGGAATAAAAATGGAATTGAAGGAATAAATTAAAACCTGAGAAGGAAAAACAGAGCTTTCATTGTTTGTTAACATTGTCCATTTGATAGAATGACAGAAAGATGGTTAGACACAGCCATAAAGAAATAGTGGATTGAGGTACATGAAGAAATCTAGATGCTGTACAGGCATAGGCAAGTATAGCACATTAGAAGCCCAGGAAGAGAAAGTAGAGGGTAGAGGTGAGACAAAATTCAGAGGTAATGGATAGAGAATATTTTTTAAAATATGACAAGAGTCAGAACTGAAGATACTCATTGATTCTTCAGCTGGATACTTGAAACAGATCCAGCTTGAAACATAGCCACAATATGCACACACAGAACATTTGGCACAGGAGAAACTTATTATTAATTATTATTATTATTATTATTATTATTATTATTTATTTATTTTACAATACTATTCAGTTCTACATAACAGCCACAGATTCCCTTGTTCTCTCCCTTCCTGCCCCCCTCCCCTTCCCCTCAGCACACCTCCCATTCCCACCTCCTCCAGATCAAGGTCTCCCCCGAGGACTGGGATCGACCTGGACCTGATAGACTCAGTCCAGGCAGGTCCAGTCCCTTCCTCCCAGACTGAACCAAGCATCCCTGCACAAGTTCCAGGTTTCAAACAGCTAACTCATGCAACGAGCCCAGGACCTGGTACCACTGCCTAGATGCCTCCCAAACAGATCAAGCCAATCAACTGTCTCACCTATTCAGAGGGCCTGATCCAGTTGGGGGCCCTTCAGCCCTTGGTTCATAGTTCATGTGTTTCCATTCATTTGGTTATTTGTCCCTGTGCTTTATCCAACCTTGGTTTCAACAACTCTCGCTCATATGAAACTTTTAATACAAGCAGAGAGAAAAGATAATTATCAAAAAAGACTGACAGTTGTGCTGGTAGCACACTTTTATCTCAAGCCTCTCCAAACGAAGACTATATTTAGAAGCTATAACCTAAAATTCAAAACTCTGCCAGACTTTCATTTGCAAGTGAAGTTTAAGTAAAAGGATAAGCAGATCCTAGGCTGGTTTCATTTTTATCTCAAATCACTGCTGAAAGTGCTGCTGGAGGATGCATGTCGAGAATCAGGGCCTCGCATCTAGAAGCAAGAAGGGTATTCAGGAAGCAAATAAGTGAGCTGATGGAGGTGTGAGGAATTCTATGTAACCACCAACTAAGACAGTCAGCAATAGTAGAACTCTTACAGCAACAATAATATAGAAATGGCCACTTCTCTCCCTTTTATCAATGTATCTTGCAAGTGTTCATTGCAAAGAGTCACTGGACTTGTTTGAGGCCTCTAATTGCTGCTATGCTATCAATGCTGGGCCCTCACTGGGACTCCTTTTGGCTATTATGCTATTGCCCTGCGTTATGGAAATCCTACAGCTTTGGGTCTGCAGTACTGGTCCCTTCAAGTATTCCAGCAGATCATAGATGGGGTGGATGTTGGGGTCGGCCAACACATAACTGTGGTTCTGGGTCTGGGTAGTTGCAGGATTGGTGTAGGGGCCACTTTCCTGATTGCTGCAGCTGCTAAGGGGCTGGGACAGCTCTTCTGGTCTTATGACCTCAAGCCAGCTCACCTACCTGCTTCAGGCATTGATGGGTGGGGTTGGTGGCTGGGGAAGTGGGGGAGGTCATCTCCCCCACCCATGCCACCACGTGACAGAGGAGTAATAGGGATAGTTCTCCTCTGCTCACAACTTTAGAACTGGCTCACTATTATGTCCACCAGTGGGGTTGGGTCTAAGAATATTTTTAAAACATGTGAATAAAACATAAACATGCCGGGCGGTGGTGGCGCACGCCTTTAATCCCAGCACTCGGGAGGCAGAGGCAGGCGGATCTCTGTGAGTTCGAGGCCAGCCTGGTCTCCAAAGCGAGTTCCAGGAAAGGCGCAAAGCTACACAGAGAAACCCTGTCTCAAAAAACAAAACAAAACAAAACAAAACAAAAAACAAAAACCAAAAACATAAACATATAAATTTCTGTTTAATTTCAAAATGTAGGCTGGTGAGATGGTTCCGTGGGCAAGAATATTTGCTCTTCAAGCATAGGGGACATAGATATGGATCTTCTGCATCCATGTAAAAAGTTGGGAGTGCTATGCAGGTCGTTACTTAGACACTGGGGTGAGGTAGCTGAGATAGGAGCATCACTGAAGCTTACTGAGCACCACCCTAGCTGAAATATGATCTTCAAGTGCACTGGTACACAACAAAGGAACACACACACACACACACACACACACACACACACACACACACACACTTAAATATCAAAATGTCGTTGTTTTCCAACCCAATGTGCAGTCTAGCCAGAATGGTATTAAGCCAGAGGAAAGTGCTTTTTATTACAATATGATTGTAAACAGTAAGATCATTTAACTAATAAAAAAGTGAGATGCTATCAAGAGTTATCAGAAAATGAGAGAAGTTACAAGCAAAAATGTACAGAATTAAAAAGTGATCATACATATAGACATTTTGGAAATTTCAAAAATAATAAAATATCAAGTAGATTTTTTTCTGAAATTTGACAAAAAAAATTAAATACAGAAAAATATCAATTACAAATTTCTTTCAAGGAGAAAGAAAAAACATAATCAACATAATCTAATACCATTTTTGGAAAAGCTTTGATATTTAACATCTTCTTAACAATTTGTATAAACTACTCCAATGTTTGAAACCTCCTCAACAGTCAGGTGTTGTCCCATGTTCAAGGAAAGAGAAGGAAACAGGGCATCTTGATTTGTATGTGCTGATCTGCAGGGCATGAATTCTGCCTAGGTCATTTTCCAGGTAGCAACAGAAAGTCACCAGAGTTGGGTTTGGGAGGAAATGTGTCCTTTGAATGTCCGGTGAGTCAATAGGAGCCAGTACACCAGTGCTTATGTTTCTGTTGTTTTCATCTGAAATGATCATCAAAGGCCCAAATGCTAAAGGTTTGGTCACCTGCCAGAGCATTACTGGGATCTGTCGGGTCTTTAAAAAGTGAAGCCCATGAGAAGGAAGTCAGGTTACTGGGAGCATACCCTGGAAGGATGCTTAGGGCCCTTCTGATCTTTTTGCTTCCTGACCACAGTGAGGGGAATATGTTGGTCCAACACACCGGCCATGCTATTATAGATAGCTCAGGACTAAAGCAACACAGCCGAGCAATTATAGGCTAATACACTGAAATGCTGGGCACCTTCCTTCCTGATAAGCTGATTTGCTCAGGTAATACCGTCACAGCAGAAGGAAGGTGACCAACACACCTGTCTTTGAGGGTAGAAGGGTTGACTGACTGGAGGCTGAGAGATGAAGGACTTCTTTAGATTTGCTGTCCTTCTAGTTTATGGAGTAAATACTACAGATGAACATACATTCTTAATTGAAATGCTTGTCTTTTTTCTCTCTACTACTAAAGTATAAGGAATAATTACATAGTAATTTCAAGACTTTGTTGTCAGCAGCCAAGAGGACAATTAATTTCCTCAGGGAGGGAAATCATATGGGTTCAGAAAACTCTAGTTTAATAAGCAGCCAAGGATAGACGTGATAAGAACCACCTACAGAGGACAACGGTAAAGCTGCTATCAATGTTGTTTGGGATTCTTTTATCTTTAACAACACCAATTGAAGCCTTATCTGGAAATTGATCTTCCCTGTGATTTACAGCTGTGCTGGGGATTATTAGGCCAAAGTGCAGACCCAAGGAACAAAGAAGAAACAGCACACATTTGAACTTTGATGTGGGGCTGCTTCCCCTGTAGTTTCAAGTGGCAAGCGCAGTGACACCAGGCAGAAAAGCCATGTGTGGGAGGCAGGAAGAAAGGCAAAGGAAAGCTATGCCACAGCCACGAGCTGCAGAGAAAATTCCGGAGCACGTCAGCAGCATTTCTGCCTAAGGATTCTTCCTTCACATCTTGTAGACGTTGATATTTCATGGATGAATCTATACTATCCCAAAATTAACTATTTTCATCCCTTAAACATAAATATTTTTGTAAGTAGGAAGGTATATCACCTGCATTTCTAGTTTATCTTTTACTGAAACTTAGTGTGAAAACTATTTTCTCATTTTACCCTGTATACTTAGGTAAGCCAGGTATTTAGAAAAGAGTTATTCCAGATGCTTAAGTGGACTTTTTTTTAACCTAATCTAAGGCTTTTAATAGCTTAATGGTACTCCCTCATCTACAGTTAAGAAAAAATACCTTTAATATAAGGAAACTTGAGATAATTCAAAGCCATCATTGGGCACATATTTTAATTTTAGGTATTTACTGACTGTCTTTCACCTCAACTGAGAAGGAGACAGCAAGATGAAAGCTTGTTTACAAATATACTTTCCACTCCAGATTTGGCTCCAAGCCGTAAGTGTGAGTTCCTAGAATATTATTGGGTTTAAGGTATCAGAAGCCCTTTGGAGAGGATTGAACTTTTCACCTAATTGGTGTAGAGCTTGAAATTTGACAATGAATTGGGGAAAAATCAAATTAGATGGCTTCCAAAGACTAGAGTATGACAAGACATCACATACTGACCTCTGATGTATTTTCCTAAATCCTCCAAAATAGAGTTGAGACATAAGACAATGGAAAATAAAGCACATTTTGTTCAAATCTTTAAAATAAACCATCAGATGGAAAGATGACTATGAAAGTTTTGAAAAAAATAAATTCAGAAAATGTTGGTTTACATTGTGTAGAGAATGTAAAAACACTATAAAATGTTAAAGATAGATTTTAGTAGTCAGAGAGGAGATATGGTCTTCCCCCCTCCTCTTCCTCTTCTGTCTCTGTATTCTCTTTTTGCTTTTCCTCTGCTTCTTCTACCTCCTCATCTTCTCCCCCTCTTCCCCTCTTTTCTGCTCTTCCCCTTCTTTTTCTCCTCTACCTGTCCTTCTCTTTCTCATCCTCCTTTTCTTTGTCTTCACAGTTTCTTTTTTTCTTTCTTTTTTTTTTTTGAGTCACAGTCTTACTCTGTTGTCCAGGGTGTCCTCTTCTTTCTCCAAGTACTGAGATAATAAGCATATACACAAATTGCCAACTGATTTATGTGTACTTGAAAAGTAATACTTTCAGTGTTTTGTAGCCATTCACAGACATGTAGTATTAGGAAATTTGAATTGCCCAGTATATGTATTTCTGGGTAAGGTAGGATAAGGCAACATTCTGATTTCTTGTTTCAGTGTTTATAAGCAAGTGATTTTGTGAGTTGTATTTAGTATTACTTTTTTTGTTGTTTTGTTTTTTATTTCTGTCATCTTCATTGTTTTCATCAGAAGAAGAAACTGCACATTAGATAAATTTCCTTCAGGGGTGAGTTACCCTGTGAATGGTTATATTTTCAATGCTAATCAGTCAACTCTAAATATGCAAGCACATATATAAGGAAGCAAGAGGAATCTGAAAGCATTTGAACAGAAAGACAAGAACAAGGCTACCTCTGAATTAGTTGAATGTGTTGGTATTGTGTTCCCCAAAATATTGTGCACCCTAATAAGCTTATCTAGGGTCAGAGAACAGAACAGCCACTAGATATAGAGGCCAGAAAGTAGTGGCACACACACCTTTAATCCTAGCATTCCAGAGGCAGAGATCCACCTGGATCTTTGTGAGTTCAAGGCCACACTAGAAACAGCTAGGCATGGTGACTCACGCCTTTAATCCCAGGAAGTGAGCCTTTAATCCCAGGAAGTGATGGCAGTAAGCAGGTATATAAGAAAGGTATATAAGTAAGTAAGGTATATAAGACATGAGGACCAGGAACTAGACTGGTTAAGCTTTTAGGCTTTTGAGTAGCACAGTTCAGCTGAGAGGCATCCAGTCTGAGGAAACAGAATCAGCTGAGAAGTTGGCCAGGTGAGGTTAGCTGTGGCCTGTTCTGTCTCTCTGATCTTCCAGTGCTCACCCCAATACTTGGCTCCCGGTTTGTTTTTATTAATAAGACCTTTTAAGATTCGTGCTATAGTTGAGTGAAATTGTGATTAGAGATTCACATGAATTTATTGCTGTGTCTCTTTCAGGTATCTTCACTATTTTCTAATTACTGGCTTTCTAGAACACAGCTACAGAGAACAATGAGACTAAACTGAATATATAGAGTGATGTGGGGAAAGCTTGTGCATTTAGATGTGTCTGCAATATTTTCAGGTTGTTTTAGGGGGTTGTGCCATATGAAAATCAGTTGGAATTATGGAATAAAAAATACTGAATTCCTAGATAGTTGCAGGGGGCAAAATTGTTGTTTTTAAAGAATTAATTTGAAAGAAGGAGGTAGCCAAAAATCCAGAGTCCTATTTGAATAATGGCAATCCATGGAAGTCATCTGTATGGGAGCATGGATGGATCCTAAGGTTGGAAAGGCCATTAGAATCTACTTTGTAAAGGCATCTGAGAACAAAATATGGATACTATTTGCCCTTCCCAAGTTATCATTGATTAGATGGAAATAAAAAATTAATGGTTAATAAACAAATAAAGTACTATTTACAATTATGAGGCCACCGGTACTGTAGTTTATGGTAGAATAGTTGCCGAGCATGCACAAAGCCCTGGATTCTTGCTCATTACCCAAAATTAGCAAGCTCAGGCAATCGTACAGAACCTTAGACGAAAACTAACCCAACAAACAAACAAATGACAATAACAAACCAACCTAAAATCAAACCAAGGGAATATTTTCAGTAATTTGAATTACCTTTTCAAGATACTTCTAAAGTATCTTTGAAACTCTGAAAGTGGGAACTGCTGATTACCTCTGTCAAAGGTACTCTGGCTGTTTTCAGGAGATGCACCTCATCCATGAATTACCTTTTCAAGATACTTCTAAAGTATCTTTGAAACTCTGAAAGAGGGAACTGCTGATTACCTCTGTCAAAGGTACCCCGGCTGTTTTCAGGAGATGCACCTCATCCACCTGTTTTCCATCCATGTGGCGCCCCAGCTGAGCCTAGGACACTCCAAAGTACCACTTTCTCCTGGCCATAGGAATTAGCTTACTAATGGATTTGAGCTCATGTGGAGCCAAGGGCATATGTCCAGAGACTATTGAAAAAGGGAAACATGTCTTCCTAGACCTATTAACTCCCTGTCACCAAGAATGAGGTATGCCTGCTCTGTGCACAACTTCTGACAAAATCTGATAATGAGGCCAGAGCAAGGGCCAGCAGAGCTGAGTGAAGGAGAAAGGAGCCCAGGACTGGCTGACATCTGGTTAAGCAATACTTTCCTTATATTTTTGGTTTCATTGTAAAATGTCAATTTGAAATAATGTTTTTTTCTCTTATGGATAACGATGTTCTAAAGGGCAGATGGTCTATCATTTAAAGTTCTGAGGTTCTGGACTGTTGAGAGTACTCAGCTTCAAATCTTGCCTCTCATATGCCAATCATGATGTGAAAGTAAGAGCTGTAACCTTTTTAATTATACTTTTATTATTTAAAACAATTTCAAACTTAAATGTATTTTGATCATATTCTTCTCTTCCCCCAAGTCCCAGATTTTATCCTTGTCTCTTCCCACCCATATTAAGTTCTTTCTCAACTAACAAAACTTTAATATAACACCCCCAAACCAGAAAAACAAAATAAAATACCTCTACCCCACAAAAAACAAAGAAACACCAATTGTAACCTCACACACACACACCAAACACACACACACACACACACACACACACACACACACACACACACACACACAAAACAAAACAAACGAACAAAAAAAGCTGTGGAGTCCATTGTATGTTGGTCCACTACTCGTGAACATGAGGCCTGCCCTGGAGTGGTTGATAATCAACTTCTCCAGCAGGTGTATACTTGAGACAGGATCTCATGTAACCCAGCCTAAATAATACTTATTTTTAAACAAGGTATATAATAGGTATTTCCTCCTTTGACAGGTTGCCCATGGCCCAGGAGAGGCTTGCTAAATAGAACATGCCAAAGAGTTGCTCAAATAGAGTTTTCATTACCTAAATTTTTACTTGTGACTGAAAGCACTTAAAATAATATGCCATGGATTATTTTGATAACAAATATACAGTAGTTACATTTTCATCATGCTTTTACACTTATTTTTTATTTTAGGGAAATATTGTATTCATTGTGTTAAAAATAACTTGATTGACTTAGAAATAAAATGTGGGAAAACTCAAATGATCATCTCCATATTACACACTTGTTACAACAGGAAGGTCAAGATGTAATTGGTCTGTTTCTATGATGCTCCATATAAAGAGAAAGTTTATAGACTATAAAAGATTTTATGCTTATCTTTGCTAAATCAGTTCTGCCTTTTAAGCTTTACTGTCTGTTAGGAGAATGTAATTTAGTGTTAGCTAACACTCCTTGTAGGGGAATATACTACCTAGATGACCTGCCAATCAAAGTACAGAATCTGTACATTTAGCTCTTATCTGATCAAGTCCAGAGGGAGAACTGTGGCTTCAGGAAACATTTTGTGAATTTGGCCTTATCATGAAAAAACAGATTTTTGTCACATTGATTTCAGAATTCTTTTTATGACAAGGAAGGCTCCCTTGTACTATACCAGATAAGGCTACCTGTACTATATTACAGTTCTGCCCAAAATTTATTTTAAAAAATATAACTTTGTAGTACATTCAGGAAAATAAAAAAAAAACATTTAGAAAATCATCTAGAGAGAATGTGGGCAAGTTCAGGGACAGGCACTGCTAAGTGTCGGGGGTCAAATCCTTATAAAGTCAGTTTATCATAAAATCCACTGGGCACTCACCAGCTTTTACATTATGTTGATTTTGAAGGCCTGAGGTGCAAAAATGGACATCAGTTAAATTACACCAGCTATTAATTTAGTAAACATGATATTTGAGGGATAGTGAAAAAATATGAATCATGGTGGTTATAATTCTTTATAAACAATAATCCGTAATTTCATCGTTTTTAACCAGCATAACAAAATAGATAATATCTACAGACATATAGATTCAAAGAAAAAGTAAATTAAGAGGTAACATAGAAAAATGGGCTAAGTTAATTTTATTATTTATTTGCACGTGTGTGTGTGTGTGTGTGTGTTGTGTGTGTTGTGTATGTGTGTGTGTATGTGTGTGTGTTGTGTATGTGTGTATGTGTGTATGTGTGTGTGTGTGTTTTGTATGTGTGTGTGTGTTGTGTATGTGTGTGTGTGTGTGTGTGGTGTGTGTGTGTGTGTGTGTGTGTGTGTGTGTGTGTGTGTATGTGTGTGTATGTGTGTACATTCATGCCAGGGAGCTCATGGGCAGGTCAGAACACACTTTCTGGAATTGCTTCTCTCCTGCGACCATGTGGTAACTGGTATTAAACTTAGATTGTCAGGCTTGGTTCACCTTCAACTTGCTGACAATATTAATAATGATAATAATAACAATAATTCCATATACATGTGTATGTGTTTGTGTGTACATGCATATGTGGGTGGATAGTTGTGCACATGTGTGAAGACCAGAGGCTAAGTTTAAGTGTTGTTCTCTTCAACTGTTTTTTTTTTATTTAATTTTTTTATTTTGAGACAGAGTCTCCCCATATCCCTCATTCTTGTCTTTGGGTCTTCCTTTTTTTTCCCCGAGTCTTAAGAGTCTCATGTTCAACATCTTTACAGAGTGGCCTTTCCTCCCTTCAGGATTAGAGGTGTTGGAAATATGGACTGTGTCTTTAACAAGTCATCATTCAGTCATATTCAGCCTCCCTCTTCTAAATCTCTACTGCTCTGCTTTGTGACGGAAATTGGTTTTCATACTATTGGACTCTTTTGTAGGAGGTTGATTTACCTCCTGCTGTCAATTACTGCTTTTCCATCTCCTGTCCATCTCCAATGTTATGTGGACCTATCCCATGTGCTATAATTCCCGTTTCTCCTTTTTTAAATTTTTATTTTAAAATTTCCTTTTATTGAAAATAGATTCTTTTTTTTTTAATTTAATTTAATTTTATTTTACAATACCATTCAGTTCTACATGTCAGCCACGGGTTCCCCTATTCTCCCCCCTCCCACACTCTCCCCTTTCCCCCAGCCTATCCCCCATTCCCACCTCCTCCAGGGCAAATCCTTCCCCGAGGACTGTGATCAACTTGGTAGACTCAGTCCAGGCAGGTCCAGTCCCCTCCTCCCAGACTGAGCCAAGCGTCCCTGCATAAGCTCCAGGTTTCAAACAGCCAACTCATGCAATGAGCACAGGACTTGGTCCCACTGCCTAGTTGCCTCCCAAACTGATCAAGTCAATCAGCTGTCTCACCTATTCAGAGGGTCTGATCCAGCTGGGGGCCCCTCAGCCTTTGGTTCATAGTTCATGTGTTTCCATTCATTTGGCTATTTTTTTTCAATAATTAAGTAAAACCGAAATTTATTATAAGCCACAGTCGTCCTAGGGACCTCCATGCTATATATATAGCCTCTATTCTTTTCTCACATGATCTATTCTGATCATTTTTTCCCCTCCCAGTTACTCCTCTTAGTTCCTCCCCTTCTCCCCTCTGATCTGGATCCACTCCCTTTCTGTCTCTCATTAGAAAAGAACAGGCTTCCAAGGGATAATAATAAAATGTAACCAAAGAAAATATTACAAGAAAAACCAAAAATTTTCACATTGGTTTTGGGTAAGACAAACAGAAGAAAAAGAGCCCAAGAGAAGGTGCGAGGAGGCACAAGGGACCCACATGTTTGTCCACTCAGGAATCCCATAAAAAACATCAAACCAGACGCCATAACACATATGCAGAGAATCTGGTGTAGACTTGTGCAGGCCCAGTGTGTACTGCTGCAGTCTCTGTGATTTCACACGAGCTTTGCTCAGTTGACTTAGAGGGCTTTGTTTTCCATCCCCTTTGGCCCTTACACTCTTTCTCCCTCCTCTTCCACAGGGGTCCCTGAACCCTGAGGAGAAGGATTTGATTAAGACATCCCATTTAGGGGTGAGTCTTCATTATCTGCATAATGTCTGGCTGCAGGTCTCTGTATTTGTTTCTATCTGCTGCAGGAGGAAGCTTCTCTGGTGATGGCCAAGCAAAGCACTGATGTGTGAGTAGAGCAGAATGCCATTAGAAGTCTGTTTTTTTCCCACTACAGTTTTTGTTTTCTTTTAGACCAGAAGTGTTTGAGTTTTTATTATTATTATTTTATTTCATTTTACAATATAATTTAATTCTACATACCAGCCACGGATTCCCTTGTTCTCCCCCCTCCCGCACCCTCCCCTTCACCCCAGCCTATCCCCCATTCCCATCTCCTCCAGGGAAAAGACTCCCCCGAGGATTGAGATCAACCTGGTAATCTCAGTCCAGTCCCCTCCTCCCAGGCCGAGCCAAGCATCCCTGCATAAGCCCCAGGTTTCAAACAGCCAACTCATGCACTGAGCACTGGACCAGGTCCCACTGCCTGGATGCCTCCCAAACAGATCAAGCCAATCAACTGTCTCAACTATTCAGAGGGCCTGATCCAGTTGGGGGCTCCTCAGCTATTGGTTCATAGTTCATATGTTTCCATTCGTTTGGCTACTTGTCCCTGTGCTTTTTCCAACCTTGGTCTCAACAATCCTCGCTCATATAAACCCTCCTCTTTCTCACTAATTGGACTCCCGGAGCTCCACCCGGGGCCTGGCCATGGATCTCTGCATTCAGTTCCCTCAGTCATTGGATGGGGATTCTAGCATGACAATTAGAGTGCTTGGCCATCCTATCACCACAGTAGCTCAGTTCCGGCTGTCTCTCGACCATTGCCAGCAGTCTATTGTGGGGGCATCTTTGTGGATTTCTGTGGGCCTCTCTAGCACTTTGCTTCTTCCTATTCTCATGTGGTCTTCATTTACCATGGTCTCCTATTTCTTGTTCTCCCTCTCTGTTCTTGATCCAGTTGGGATCTCCTGCTCCACCAAGCTCTCTTTCCCTCGACCCTTGCCGTTTCATTACCCCCACTCACGTCCAGGCTTTTCATGTAGATCTCATCCATTTCTCCGTCATTGGGTGATCCCCGTGTCTTTCTTGGGACCCTGTTTTTCAGGTAGCCTCCCTGGTATTGTGAGTAGCAGTCCAGTCATCCTTGTTCCACATCTAGTATCCTCCTATAAGTGAGTACATACCGTGTTTGTCTTTCTGAGTCTGGGTTACCTCACTCAGGATGATTTTTTTCTAGATCTATCCTTTGCCTGCAAACCTCATGATGTCATTGTTTTTCTCTGCTGAGTAGTATTCCATTGTGTATATGTACCACATTTTATTTATCCATTCTTCAGTTGAAGGGCATCTAGGTTGTTTCCAGCTTCTGGCTATTACAAACAATGCTAATATGAACATAGCTGAGCAAGTGCCCTTGTGGTATGATTGAGCATTCCTTGGGTATATGCCCAAGAGTGGTATAGCTGGATTTTGGGGGAGATTGATTCTCAGTTTTCTAAGAAAGCACCATATTGATTTCCAAAGTGGTTGTACAAGCTTGCATTCCCACCAGCAGTGGAGGTGAGTTTCCCTAGCTCCACATCCTCTCCAGCATACGGTGTCTTCAGTGTTTTTGATCTTAGCCATTCTGACAGGCGTAAGGTGGTATCTCAGAGTTGTTTTGATTTGCATTTCCCTGATGATTAGGGATGTTGAGCAATTCCTTAAATGTCTTTCAGCCATTTGAGTTTTCTCTGTTGAGAATTCTCTGTTTAGTTCTATAGCCCATTTCTTAATTGGACTATTGGGCATTTTGATGTCTAATTTCTTGAGTTCCTTATATATTCTGGATATCAGTCCTTTGTCAGATGTGGGGTTGGTGAAGATCTTTTCCCATTCTGTAGGCTGTCACTTTGCCTTGTTGACCCTATCGTTTGCTCTACCAAAGCTTCTCAGTTTCAAGAGGTCCCATTGATTGATTGTTTCTTTCAGTGTCTGAGCTCCTGGTGTTATACTTAGGAAGTGATCTTTTATGCCAATGCGTTCAGGACTACTTCCTACTTTCTCTTCTAGCAGGTTCAGAGTATCTGGATTTATGTTGAGGTCTTTGATCCACTTGGACTTAAGTTTTGTGCACGGTGACAGATATGGATCTATTTGCAGCCTTCTACACGTTGATATCCAGTTATGCCAGCACCATTTGTTGAAGATACTTTCTTTTTTCCATTGTACACTTTTGGCTTCTTTGTCAAAAATTATATGTTCATAGGTGTGCAGATTAATGTCAGGGTCTTCAATTCGATTCCATTGGTCAACATGTAGGTTTTTATGCAAGTACCAAGCTGTTTTTATTACTGTAGCTCTATAGTAGAGCTTGAGGTCAGGGATCATGATGCCTCCAGAGGTTGTTTTATCGTACAGGATTCTTTTGGTTATCCTGGGTTTTTTGTTTTTCCATATGAAGTTGAGTATTATTCTTTCCAGGTCTGTGAAGAATTGTGTTGGTATTTTGATGGGGATTGCATTGAATCTGTAGATTGCTTTTGGTAAGATTGCCATTTTTACTATGTTAATCCTGCCTATCCATGAGCATGGGAGATCTTTCATTTTCTGACATATTCTTCAATTTCTTTTTTTCAGGGGCTTAAAGTTCTTGTCATATAGGTCATTCACTTGCTTGGTTAGTGTTACTCCAAGGTATTTTATATCATTTGTGGCTATTTTAAAGGGTGATGTATCTCTGATTTTCTTCTCAGCCTGTTTGTCAATTGTATATAGGAAGGCTGCTGATTTTTTTGAGTTGATCTTGTATCCTGCTATGTTGCTGAAGGTGTTTATAAGCTATATCAGCTCCTTGGTTGAATCTTTGGGGTCACTCAAGTGTACTATCATGTCATCTGCAAACAGGGAAAGCTTGACTTCTTTCTTTCCAATTTGTATCCCCTTAATCTCCTTATGTTGTCTTATTGCTCTGGCTAGAACTTCAAGTACTGTATTGAATAAGTATGGGGAGAGCAGACAGCCTTGCCTCCTTCCTGATTTTAGTGGAATTGCTTTGAGTTTCTCACCATTTAATTTGATGTTGGCTGTTAGCCTGCTGTAAATTGCCTTTATTATGTTTAGGTATATTCCCTGTATTTCTGATTGCTCCAAGACCTTTATCATGAAGGGGTGTTGGATTTTGTCAAATGCCTTTTCTGCATCTAGTGAGATGATCATATGTTTTTTTTCTTTGAGTTTGTTTATATGGTGCATTACATTGATGGCCTTTCGTATGTTGAACCACCATTGCATCTCTGGGATGAAGCCTACTTGATCATGGTGGATAATTGTTTTGATGTGTTCTTGGAGTCTGTTTGCCAGTATTTTATTGAGTATTTTTGCATCAATGTTCATGAGGGAGATTGGTGTGTATTTCTCTTTCTTTGTTGCATCTTTGGTTTAGGAGTCAGGGTAATTGTAGCCTCATAGAAGGAGTTTGGTAATGTTCCTTCTGTTTTTATTGTGTGGAACAATTTAAAGAGTATTAGTATTAACTCTTATTTGAAGATCTGGTAGCATTCTGCGCTGAAACCATCTGGTCCTGGGCTTTTTTTGGTTGGGAGACTTTTAATGACTGTTTCTATTTCCTTAGGGGTTATTGGACTATTTAAATAGTTTATCTGATTTGTATTTAACTTAGGTATGTGGGACCTATCCAGAAAATTATTCATTTCTTTTAGATTTTCCAGTTTTGTGTAGTAGAGGTTTTTGAAGTATGACCTGATGATTCTCTGGATTTCCTCAATGTCTGTTGTTATGTCCCCCTTTTCATTTCTGATTTTGTTAATTTGGATGCTCTCTCTCTATCTTTTGGTTAGTTTAGATAAGGGCTTGTCTATTTTGTTGATTTTCTCAAAGAACCAACTCTTTGTTTCATTAATTTTTTGTATCATTCACTTTGTTTCTATTTTACTGATTTCAGCTCTCACTTTGATAATTTCCTGGTGTCTATTTTTCCTGGGAGACTTTGCTTTTTCTTGTTCTAGAGCTTTTAGGTGTACTGTTAAGTCACTTGTATGAGATTTCTCCAACTTCTTTACGTGGGCATTTAGTGCTATGAATTTCCCTCTTAGCACTGCTTTTATAGTGTCCCATAAGTTTGGGTATGTGGTGTCTTCATTTTTGTTGATCTCTAGGAAGTCTTTAATTTCTTTTTTTATTTCTTCCTTAACCCATTGGTGATTCAATTGAGCATTATTCAGTTTCCATGAGATTGTAGGTTTTCTGTAGTTTTTGTTGTTGTTGAAATCTATCTTTAAACCATGACGGTCTGATAGAATGCAGGAGGTTATTCTAATTGTTTTGTATCTGTTGAGATTTGCTTTGTGACCAAGTATGTGGTTGATTTTAGAGAAGGATCCATGGGGTGCTGAGAAGAAGGTATATTAAGAAGGTATATTCTTTTTTGTTAGGATAGAATGTTCTGTAGATATTGATTAAGTCCATTTGAGTCATAACATCAGTTAAGTCCTTTATTTCTCTGTTAAGTTTCGATTTGGGAGATCTGTCCATTAGTGAAAGTGGGGTGTTGAAGTCACCCACTATTAATGTGTGGGGTTTTATATGTGGTTTAAGCTTTAGTAATGTTTCTTTTACATATATGGGTGCCCTTGTGTTTGGGACATAAATGTTCAGAATTGAAACTTCATCTTGGTGGATCTTTCCTGTGATGAGTATGTAATGCCCTTCTTGATCTCTTTTGATTGATTTTAGTTTGAAGTCTATTTTGCTGGATATCAGGATTCCTACACCTGCTTGTTTCTTAAGACCATTTGATTAGAAAGTCTTTTCCCAGCCTTTTATTCTTAGGTAGTGTCTATCTTTGAATTTGAGGTGTGTTTCTTGTATGTAGCAGAAAGATGGTTCCTGATTTTGTATCCATCTGTAAGCCTGTGTCTTTTTATAGGTGAATTAATTTCATTGATGTTAAGGGATATTAATGACCAGTGATTGTTGATTCCTGTTATTTTTTGGTGGTAATGTGTGTGTACTTCTCTTCTTTGGGGTTTACTGCTGTGGCTTTATCTATTGCCTGTGTTTTCAAGGGTGTATCTGACTTCCTTAGGTAGGAATTTTCCTTCTAGTGCTTTCTGTAGGGCTGGGTTTGTGGATAAGAATTGTTTAAATCTGGCTTGTCTTGGAATGTCTTGTTCACTCCGTCTATGATGATTGATAGTTTTGCTGGGTATATTAGTCTAGTCTGGCATCCATGGTCTCTTAGTGTCTGTATTACATCTGTCCAGGTCCTTCTGGCAAATCTCCATTGAGAAATTAGGTGTTATTCTGATGAGTTTGTCTTTATAAGTCATTTGGCCTTTTTCACTTGCTGCTCTTAATAATTTTTCTTTATTCTGTACGTTTAGTTGTTTAATTATTATGTAGCGAGGGGACTTTTTTGGGGGGTCTAGTCTGGTGTTCTATAGGCTTCTTGTATCTTCATAGGCATTTCCTTCTTTAAGTTGGGAAAGTTTTCTTTTATAATCTTGTTAAATATATTTTCTGTGCCTTTGAGTTGGTATTCTTCTCCTTCCTCTATCCCGATTATTCATAGGTTTGGTTTTTTTCATGGTGTCCCAAATTTCTTGGACAGTTTTGGTCATGACTTTGTTGGCTTTACTGTTTGCTTTGACTGGTGAATCTATTTCTTCTACTGTATCTTCAACACCACAGATCCTCTCTTCCATCTCTTGCATTCTGTTGGTTATACTTGCATCTGAAGTTCCCGTTCGTTTACTCAGATTTTCTATTTCCAGCATTCCCTCTGTTTGTGTCTTCTTCATTTTTTTCTATTTCCCTTTTCAGATCTTGGACTGTTTCCTTCATCTGTTTCATTGCTTTTTCATAATTTTCTTCCAGGGCTTCATTGTTTTCTTCTGCTTTATTTGTCCTTTTCTCTGGTTTTCTATAGCGTTCTTCCCATTTTTTTGTTTGTCTTTTCCTCTATATAAGCCTCTACCTTCTTCATGATGTTATTCATAAGGCTGTTTTCTTCTGCTTCTTCCAATTTTTGATGTTCAGGTCTAGATGTTGGAGGAGGGCTAGGTTCTGGTGATGCTGTATTGCTCTTCATTTTGTTGTATGTACTTCTGCCTTGACGTCTGCCCATCTCCTTGTGGTTTCATTCTTGGTCTTCTCAGTGCACTTGGTCTAGTCAGAGCTGACAGATTCAGGAAGTCTCTCTCTCTTGTCCAGATGGGAGCTCTCTTGTCCAGATGGGAAGTCCGGGGCAGGATGGGAGCTCTTGTCCAAACGGGAAGTCTGGGGCAGGATGGGAGCTGGGAGCAGGTCTCTAAGTCTCAGGAAGTGGCTGGGGTCTCTGACAATGATGGGCATGGGGGCAGGGCTTGGAGATTGCAGGATTTGCTGGGGGTCTTGGAGAAGGGGAGCCTTCCCAGTGGGGGTAGAAGGGATCTTGCTCAATGGCCAGAACCTCTTGTCCAGATGGGAAGTCCGGGGCAGGATGGGAGCTGGGGGCCAGTCTCTAAGTCTCAGGAAGTAGCTGGGGTATCAGGCGATGATGGGCATGGGGGCAGGGCTTGGAGATTGCAGGGTCTGCCGGGGGTCTTGGAGAAGGGGAGCCTTCCCGGTGGGGGTGGGGATAGAAGGGATCCTGCCCGATGGCCAGAACCTGGGGCCAAGTTGGGCATGTCTTCCCTGGAGTGGCTAGTGCCAAGGGATGGGATCTAGGTTGATCCCAGGCACTCACCCCTTGTCCAGAAGGGAAGTTCGTGGCAGCCAGAGGTGTTTTGTTTTATCCTAGGTACCTGGGCTCTCTAGTCTGTGGTTCTTGGTCACCCAAGCCGTGTTAGGAATAGGTTTCATCTCATGGAGTGGGCCTTAAGTCAAATCAGATATTGATTGGTTACTCCCACAAGCTTTGTACCACTGTTGCCCTTCCATAACTTGCAGGAAAGACACTGTTGTAGTCAAAGGGGTTGTGTCTGGGTTGGTGTTTATGTTTCTCTTTTGGTAGTATGCTGAGTACTATACTGTACTAAAGATGCTTGAACATATGGGTAAAGGCTCTCTATAGGAACCAGCTGGACTTCTCCATGTTCAATATGTTGTGTAGGTGCTGTCTTCAGTAATGTGGCCTTGCTGTCTCTTTGTGGAGAGCAACTTCTTTGTCCTGGCAACAGCCTGGTTTGTTTGGGGATTCCTGTGGGGCCACTTTGGCCAACAACTCAATTAGATGTAACCCAGTGCCAGTACTGGAAGCTTCATTTGGTGACAATAGATGGCCAGTTGGGATTCTGTCTCCTTCTTTATTTGGAAATTTAATTTAGATCTCATTAATATATATATATATATATATATATATATATATATATATATATATATATATATATGGAAGCTTCTACTGTATTAGGTTTTCATACTACTCCTCAAATGGCCCTTAATTGTAGTTGTCTCTTCCTTTGTTCCCTCCCTCATCCCCGTCTCCACTCCCTCTCACCTCTTGATCTTCCTGTTCCATCACTCCCTTCTCCATCCATAATTATCTATTCTGTTTTCCTCCCCTAACATGATCTATCTGTACCCTCTACTCCATTATTCCATACCTATCCTCTGGGTTCTATGGATTGTTACTTGGTTATCACTGTCTTAACACCTAATATCCACATATAAGCAAATTACCATATTTGTCTTTCTGGATCTGGGATACCTCACTCAGTCAGGATGTTTTATTTCTAGTTCCATTCAATTACCTGCAAATTTCACAATGCCTTGTTTTTAATGGCTGAGTAATGCTCCATTTTTGAGTAATGCTCCACATTTTCTTTAGCCATTATTCTGTTGTGGTACATCTAGGTTGTTTCCAGTTTCTGGCTATTATGACTAGAGCAGCAATGAACATAGTTGAGCAAGGTTCTCTGTGGTAGGATGAAGCTTCTTTTTGGATATATGCCTGAGCTGTATAGCTGGATCTTGAAGGAGAGTGATTCCTATCTTCCTGAGGAATTGCCACACTGATTTCCTAGCGACTATAAAAGCTTGTAGTCCTACCAGGAAAAGATGAGCATTCCACTTACTCCATATCCTCGCTGGCATGAGCTGTCAATTGTTTTTTATTGACTTTAGCCATTCTGATGGGTGTAAGATGAAGTCTCAAAGTAGTTTTGATTTGCATTTCTCTGATGGCTAAGGAGTTGAACATTTCTTTAAGTGTTTCTCAGCCACTCGAGTTTCCTTTATCCTGATCTAAACTTTGTTTAGATCTATACCCCATTTTTTAATTGGGTTGTTTTCTTGTTATGTAATTTATTGAGTTCTTTATATATTTTGGATATTAAGCCTCTATTGGACATGTAGCTGGTAAAAAATTTTCCCACCAGGTGGTGGTGGTACATGCCTTTAATCCCAGCACTCAGGAGGCAGAGGCAGGCAGATTTCTGTGAGTTTGAGGCCAGCCTGGTCTGCAGAGTGAGTCCCAGGACAGGTTCCAAAGCTACATAGAGAAACCCTGTCTCAAAAAAACAACAACAACAAAATCTTTTCCCATTATGAAGACTGTGAATTTGTTCAAATGATAGTGTCCTTTGCTGTGCAAAAGCTCCTAGGTTTTATAAAGTCCCCTTTATTAATTGTTGACCTCAGTGCCTATGCTGTGATCTGTTCAGAATGTCTTTTCCTGTGCCAATGAGTTCAAGGCTATTCCCCACTTCTCTTTTATTAGGTTCAATGTAGCCGGCTTTATGTTGAGGTTTTTGGTCCATTTGGAGTTGAGTTTCATACAGGGTGATAACTATGGTTCTATTTGGATTCTTCTACATGCAGCTATCCAGTTTGGTCAGCACCATTTGTTTAAGATGCTGTCTTTTTTTTCCAGCATGTATTTCTGACTTCTTTATCAAAACTCAGATGTTCATAGGCATACAGATTTATGTCTGGGTCAAGTCAATTCCAATGATCAATATGTCTGTGTTTGTGTCAATACCATGCTGTTTTTATTAATATAGCTCTGTAGTACAACTTGAAATTGGAAATAGTGATTCCTTCTCAGTTCTTTTATTATTCAGGATTATTTTAACTATCATGTTTTTTGTTGTTGTTGTTATGGTTTGTTTTGGTTTTGTTTCCATTTGAAGCTAAAAATTGTCCTTTCATAGTCTTGAAGAATTGTATTGAATCTTAATGGAAATAGCATTGAATTTGTAGACTGCTTTTGGTGAGATGGGCAATTTTAAAAATAAAGATCTATCTATCTATCTATCTATCTATCTATCTATCTATCTATCTATCTATCTATCTATTTATTATGCATGCAGAGTTCTGCCTACATGTATGCTTGCATGCCAGAAGAGGCCATCTGATCTCATTATAGATGGCTGGGAGCCTCCATGTTGCTGGGAATTGAACTCAGGACCTCTGGAATAACAGCCAGTGCTCTTAACCACTGAGCCACCTCTCCAGCCCCAGGATGGGTCTTATTATGGCATGTTTGAATTTTCTTTTTAAAAAGTTCTTTAGCTTCATGCTAATATATACTGGGACAAGATAGAGGTGACTAACACCTCAGTTTAGCTGTAGGAGTCTTCTCTCCCTCATTATTGGAGGAGGAGTTATTTTGTACTACCTGAAACAGATCTCCAAATCCTAAATCTACAGTGTTCTCAGGAGCATTTTCTGCCTCTCAAATCCTTCGCCAAGTGCTTTTAGACTGAGTTCATAATTCTTAGGCTTATAATAAGCTAGCCAAGGGAATAGTAACAGAGATTTTTCTTTATGTGTTTCCACAGTGCTGTTGGTCCCATTTTTCATTTTTATATTAAAATGATGTATAGTTCTTGGAGATTTCTAGTTCAAGGTGAGATGGGAATCCAGAAAACAACAGCATCATTTTCTTGTTCTATCTAAACAAAAGGCTAGAAAAGAAGAAGCTTCAAAAAATAAGCCTCAAACAAAAATTATTCTATTTAGAGTTTATAATTATGCATTAATGTGGATTACACATTAACAAATATTGGTATAAATTATTTCTGATTTAAACACCTTTCTAATTCATAAAAAATGTCTTCTTTGAACAGATGATAAAATTTGATTTAAAAAGTACTTTGACCTTATCTACTCCTTTGCTTTTCCTTTTCAAATGACAAATACATGTTCATTCTCTCAGCTACCACATGAAATAATGGATATTCTAGTGCTAATCCCTTTACTTATCTTACGCTAAGAAATTAAGACACCAACATGGAATAGAATTTGAAGTTACATTTATGTTGAAAAATGAACTATTTTCACATTTCTCAGTCATTCCTTTATATCTCAAAGTTTTCCTACTAAAATTTTCCAGAAAAAAATTCCACCATTCAGAATAGTAGATAGTGATTTCCTTCATTAGCATTCTGGCCAGCTTAACACAGTAAACTCAGTTGGCAAACTTATTTCAGAAAGCAAGAAAACTTGCTCTCACTAAAATGATAGTTATTTGTTAGGGCAAACACACTACCCTTATTTGCATTTAGAACTCGATAGCTATCTTTTGTTAACTTTTGATTGCTTCAGAAGTGAACTTTCTACACCTTGGTAGAAGGACTTAAAAATGCAGAACATTTGGAATGAGTCGGTTATCCAGGCAGAGAGAAGAATATTAAGTTTTCAATAAAGAATTCAGATTAGATTTTAGTTAGAAAGCATTGGGAATTCACATGTGAACAATAATATCCAGAATGCTGTCACAAAAGCAAACTCTAAAATTGATGGACAGCCTAGGAAAACCAATTTACTCATGTGTGTTCCACTGACTGTTGCTGTGTAACAACCCCCCTCATACTGAGCGACTTAAAACATCAAGCAGCTTATCCTATCTCATGCATTATATAGTTGAGGCCATCATGCAGAGCTCAATTATGTAATTCTTCTGCACTGTATGCTGGCAGCTGAACCTCTGATACTGAACTGATTGACCGGTTGATCTAAAGTCTCCAAGTTGGCTTTTTTTTCACTCTTGGCTCTTGACGCCTGTTCCTGATAAGATGGGTTAACTAGGGAGGTCAGGATGTTGCCATAACCTCTCCAGTAGAGTTTCAGAGTATTTCAGGTTCTTACATGGTAGCAGAATTCCCTCAATAAAGCTCTCAGAATAACCAAACAGCAGCTATGTTGCCTGGTAAATTTCATCTCAGAAGTCATAGGCATCCACTTTGCCATATTCTCTGGGTTTTAGTTGACCCACATGCCAAATCCAAGTTCATGTATTAATGAGAAACTTGTCAAATCATGTTGTTAATGTGTTGTGGGATATGTTTCTGTGGTCAGATTTGGAAAACCTAAGCTGCCACAATATCCTAAAGGGTGATTAGTTTTATTTATCTTGCTAGCTCTGTGACTTTGGCTGACTTGATCTTTTATTCTTCATTTTATTATCTCTAAAGTAGTATGTACTTTAGAGATGGAATGGGAAATAAAATAGAAGTGTGTACAGAACTATTAGTTTCCAAGTGCTCAAAAGAATAGCTAATGTTATTGTTGGTGTAAGCCTAAAAATGTTCACTGAAGGGAAAGACTATAATCTGGCAATTATCAAAAGAGAGAACTCTCTTATTAGTACGAAAGTTAAGAAATAGTGTTGCTTTAGATACATCTTTATTCAATACCACCACTTTAATGAATGCTAACTCTATCAATGCTGTTTGTCTCATGCTTTTACAAATGCTATACATGTTTTACATTTTTTCTACCATATCCTAATAGTGTAGGTCCTGTTATTATTCTTGCTTTACATTGAAGAAAGAGAGGCAAAGGAATTGAAGTCACTAGCCTAAAGTGTGCTGAGAACAAGCAGAGAAATGGCTTGAGTTTGATTTCAGAACTCATGTTATATGTACCTACACTTAATCCTTTATTATTGATATTCACAATGGTATTCCAATTTTCTAGAGACTAGAGGAAATACTGCTCATATAAGTTACTTGACTTGTATATAAAGAAATTAGAGAATTTGTAACTTTACCTAATTATTGAGTTAATCTTGTTTCTTACACAGTTTATAATCATCACAGACTCAACATCCAGAGTATAAACAAAAAACGTATAGTGTAAATTTGATGGACTTTGTCTATACAAAATATTATTTATTTGATATATCATTAGCAATTAGCTTAGTTTAGATTTTTGATCTTCCTCCTATTTCTGGGGTATGAGGTAAATCCTTCCTAATGATTAAAATGAGGCATACTCCAAGGAAAGGAGAAAGTTGTAAATATTCTTCATTAATAAAGTATAATTGATATATTTTAATCAAGTAATGTTTTGATATAATTATATCCTTAAATATATTTAGGAAATTTTTAACATTTAAAAAAATCATTGTACTTGTTATGCAAGCATAATTCTTTAGTCTACAATCTGTTTTGTCCCTGTTGATGGTACATTGATTGTTTTATGGAGATTTTAATTCACTTTATAACATTGACTTTGTTATACCACCAAGGAAATCATTTTCAAATGTATGTTTTTAGCACTACCTCTAGTTCCTGAGTTGTTAGCAGGTATTTAATGAAAGAAAAATATGCTGCTAAAAGATCTTTGGAAAGTGAACTACTACATCTATTTCTCCTGGAGATGTCCTACGGCCTTCAAGCATGACACAGCTGGGAATCTGTGGCGTGCCCTGGCTGCTGTAGTGTTTCCTGCACTAACACAAACATGTTTTAAGTGGGCACTTGTTGGTACCCACCTCATGAGCTACATAAGCATGAGAAGTGCTCTGCACCTCAGGGCAAAGAGGCTCCAGGATTTCATTAGTTTCAGATTTGAAAGCTTGGCATGACTCCAAGCAATGTTTTCCTTTTACATTTTGTTCAGAGTTTATAGTTGTTTGTGGAAGAACTGGTCAATAAATGACTAGACTATCATCCTAAAAATAGAATTCCCCCAGAGTTTATTTCTGGTGAACTCTGAAAACAACTTTATATGCTGTGATTGACATTTATAAAGTTGTACACATTTAATACAGACAACTTGATGAGTTTGGCCACAATATACATCTATGAAACCATCTTCTCCATAATCATACCCAGCATCTCTAAAATTCGTTATCCCCTTTTTTCACATGTGACAAGATTATTTTGGTGCCAAGTAAGCATTTAAATAAACCTTAACAAAATTTTGGATACTACTAACTATAGACACTAAGGTAGACATCATCAGATCTATATAATATATTTATGTTCTACAGTTGAAACATTTTCTCTTCAGTCGTTTCCTCTTTCCCTACCCCTAATCCCAAGTCTTGGTAGCTAACAGTCCTACTCATATTTCTATCACATTGAGAGTTTTAGAATCCTCATACAAATGTGTCCATGGCAATTTTGTCTATAGAAAGAAATTGAAATGAGCACATTGCAGTTATCTTCCTTCCTTGTGTTCACTTTAGCATTATTCATAATATTTAATGTCATAAATACATTCTCAGTTCATTGATAAATGAATGGATAATTAAAAGTATAGTAGTTACAAACAATGAAAGCTAAGTTCACAAAGAAGAAAATACTAATTCTACCAGTTATGATAAGTACATGAACCTAGGGGACATCATGGTAACATTTGGAATTGATGGATAGCTTCACTAGAGATAGCGTCCTAGCTCATCAATTATCGTCTTTCATCTATTGAAAGATATTACTCCATTGTCTTCTTAGTTTCATTATTTGATAATTTTTAAGATAATTCATTTCGATTTGTCTTTTCTTGGACAGTGACATTTGGTAGGGCATATGATATCATCTAATATTGTTTTGCAATTATTTATATGCCTTCCCTTAACTACTCATGTGACATCAGGCTTGCCTACATGACTTGTTCAGGCTAGTGAAAATTTGGGGGAATTTCTCCATGGATGTTACATATATAAATTTTTTGTTTGGTTTTTCAAGACAGGGTTTCTCTGTGTAGCTTTGCGCCTTTCCTGGAACTCACTCTGTAGTCCAGGCTGGCCTTGAACTCACAGAGATCCACCTGCCTCTGCCTCCTGAGTGCTGGGATTAAAGGCGTGTGCCACTACTGCCTAGCCACATATACAATTTTAAGAGTAGTTGTGTGGCTTTCTTATTTTTGCTCTAATAGTGTTCATAGAATGAGGTAACCACAGAGAAGACACAGAATGGGTATGCAACACAAATGAGAGGTCATCTTGTGTTGTCACAAGCTGGGAGAACTGGACGTACATAGCTTTTTTTCCATTGTAAATCTTACTAAAGTTGAGTAATGCCAGGTTCCTCTTCTTTTACTGAGTGGATATGGTATAGACCTATGAATTTTTATTTTTATTTTTATAAATTTTTGTTGTTTTTGTAAAAGTAGACACTAAATATTTTGGGTTAAAATGAAAATGTCATTTTTGAGTGGATTTGGTTCTGTTATAAAAATTGCCATTTCTAATTGGCCTACACAAGCAAGAAGTTAAAGGTGAAAAGTTTCCTTGGCCCTGGTCTGTTGTAGAGCTTAATTTAGTTCATCAAAGACAGAGTGTGTCTTCCTAATATGTCTTTGACAGTGCCACCTTTATTTTTTCCCCTTGGTTACTTAATGATGCTGCCAGGTATTCCCAAGGCTCCTTGCTCTCTTGTCCACACCATGAAGGAGAAAAATCTTTCTATAAACTTTTCAGGAGAATGGGAACACTTCTTTCTCAGATTTTCCAATATGCTCTTTCTTATATTGTAATTTTAGAAATTTAGTTAATCACTTATTATTCAAGCTCTAATAACTCTAACAAATCAGGCTGGAGCCCAGACATCTAATGAACCTCCATACAGGGGTGGTTAAGCCACTCCCAAGACACATAGGAAAGATAATTTTCCCAAGAAAACAACAGTCGGTATTTACATGTATTGGGCAAAATTATAGTGCTCATCATATATGAATATGACTTTCATCCTCTACAATATATGAGCATGTGACACATTTATAAGCATCAGTTAACTTATCATATTTTTAAACAAACCTATACACTTCATAACATGAGTGGAATTATAATCAAAGAAGTATGGTTTGGGTAACACATAAACCATTCCATACCACTGTATTCAACCAATGGGTTTATGACATATCATTTAGCATATTCACATATGGTAGACTTTATGGTCTTCTTTTATTCACCCATCCATCCATCCATTCATCCATAAATCTATACATTTAAAATGTTTCTATCTGTAACTCTATGAAATGTCTATCTATGTGTCTGTGGATATGTTATCTGTCTGACCATCATCCATCTGTCATCTATCTCTATCTATGTATCTATGTATCTATGTATCTATCTATGTATCTATGTATCTATCTATCTATCTATCTATCTATCTATCTATCTATCTATCTATCTATCTATGTATCTATCTATCTATCTATCATCTGTCAATCATCACTCATCTATCAATGATGAGAAGAGAATAGAAGTAGAATAGGAAAGAAGGAGGGAGAGAGACAATATTAAGGAATTAATTGATTGAAATCTGTTGGGATTTTTCTTTCCTTTTTTCATAAATACCATTTGTGCTTTTTTTAAAAAAATATATCTTTAGGTATATCAAAGTTCACCCTAATATGCTATATATTAGTTTCCTGAGAAGGTGATTTATTTTAACATAAAATCCTCAGAATAAATCATTTTTCAGGCTTTTTCTAGATGACCTCAGAATTCTTTTTCTTCAATCAAATATAAGAAAATTAATATAAACACCCAGGCTTGTTTCAATATTGTTTTTATTGAGCACTAACCTCTAACCAGGTGTCCAAAATATTGCACAAACCCAACCACGACAAATTCACTTAAAACCTTGATTTTTCTTCTTTCTTATTTACTTAATTCTTAGAGATGATCTAAAGATTTTTTTGCTGAGACACTATTTCATTTTGAATAATTTATAATCAATGTGGTTTTTCTGGTTGTGCTAGGTGGCTGATCATTTATTTATTACTTGTTGGAGTGTTTTATATTTCAAAATAGAATTTTAATAGACATTAAATCAATTGGAGCACTTTTGACAATTATTGTAGATTAACTCTATGTGGACACCTACACTTTTTATTTTGAATGGATGTGCATTGATAAACACTGTACTGAGAACTGGGGAGAATCTTATTAAGATGAAGGAAATGTTATAACAAAAATTTCACATCTTGATATATGAAGTAGACTTTTCAATACATCCTAGACTTTCAGAAGTTCCAGTTTGTAAGGGAAAGAAAGGATGGTACGCAATTTAGTAGTTTCTTCATAAAAACATACATATGATACTTAAAGTTGGCCAATTTGTAATTAATATTCTGATTTAATACATATATGTAATAAGGGAGTCACAGTTAACTTCCCAATCATAATAATGCAAACATCTTTGGTGGATTGTTTTCTTTTCTAACCTTAGTCATTCACAGTGCATCTGTCAGGGAAGATGCCCAGGGGAAATTAACACCGGGAAAACTCAACCACGGAGTTCTGTAGCAGAGAGATAGGGGAGGCATAGGAGTAAAAGTGCTTAGCTAAAAATGGAGTCTTCAAGTGATGCAGTATGTATTTTTCACTATAAATAGGAACCAAAGGAAGCATTTGTCTACAGCATGGGGATTGGGAGGTTCCATATTGCCTGAGATTCTATATGAGGATCCTGCCCCCCAGGAATATGGAGGAGGCAGTAAATATATCCTGAAATTATGCCAGGAAAAGCAATTGCTTTGGATCAAGCAAAAATGAATTTTAATTCCAATTGCACCTAAATAGTCCTGCAACCTGTAGGTAAATTACCTCACCAGCCTGACTCAGAGTCATCCCTGGAACAAATATCTGCTTTTCCTTGCTGTTGGGAGAATGATAGGTATTGGAATAATGTGTAAGAATGATTTGGTGCCTTCTCTACTGTGTGTAAAAGACTGGTTGAATCCTTGTCCTCCTCTAGCCCCCTCTGCCCATAAAAGGAAGTGGGAGGATTCTGGAGGGTAATGAAACCATTTATGGTTTGGTTGAGCACTGGCCCGCAGTTATATTATACCTTCTAAAACTTAGAGTGGAATGTGGCAGATGTGTTTATTCCTTCTTCCACATTGGGATGTAGGCTTATCACCCAACTCTTTCAAGAATTAGGTAAATCATTTATATGTAACCATAAATATGCTCTGCCAGGAAGAAACTTTGGAGTCAGAGAGTTGTATACGCTTCATTCTAAAGCTCTGAGAAAACACTTTGTCCTCTCTGAGTTCTAGTTGCCTCTTTTCGAAGTTGTAGGAAATGAAGTATGTAAATTGATGTAGTTCAGAGCCTGGCACTGGGTGGGCTCTCAATGGATTTTACACCCTGGGGCTCCATTATAAGACATAAAGGAGAGCTGCTTCAACTGTGTCCAATTTTATTCCCATCCCTGTCAGCCCAGAGTTGACGCTGTGCAGGTCTTGCTTGGTGTATCCCCGAAGCTCCAGCTGTCACAGGTAATTGTATAATCACTCAGTCTGCATAGTTCAGTTGTGCTTCCAGACAACTTGTATATTTGGGAAAAGACTTCAAATCATTTTAGAGAAGGTGCCTGCATTTCAATTAATTCTAAAAGGTGTCTGAAGCACTCTGATGACCTTGGGTTTGAATTTTTATTTAAAGTATCTGACAGAAGCTGCTCCCTTTTCAAAAAAAAAGTTTTATATATAGTATATAATGAATCCATTTTGACACCAGAATATACAGGGGTAATTGTATTACATGTTCCATCAGTCAGGAAAGCAATAAGAGTTTATTGCTGCATTTAAAAATCTGATGCTAGACATAACCATTAAATTAGTTTCAAATGTTTTAAATTCAGAGTATTATGGAATGTGATTGGCCATGCTTAACCACCCTAGCTGCTGCTGGCACCTGATATATAAATTTAGCAGTAGGGGCCCAGTTTGAGGATTATAGGTAAAGTAGTTAAAAATATGAATATAGAAATGGTATTAGCAATGGCTGTGAAATTAGCTTTGACTGTGATGTGGGATGTTGAGAGATGGGGTTGTTCTCCAGCCTATAGCAGGGTAACAAGCCTCCCTCTGCCCTCAATAACTAAGTTTTCTGTATTACTCATGAATAATTAGTCATAGGATGCTGAAGCAGCGGTGAAGGCCAAATAGAGGCTTCAAACTTTTTATGATCATGAGCATAGATTTACTTTCTGAGATGTTAGCATACGTCTTTCAAATTGAAGCTGATTCTCACTGATCTCAGAGCATCTGCTTCTGGTAGTCAGAGTTTAGGGGGATCAAGAGAAAAATTTTGAGTCCATTTGCCTCCTGTTTATTAAGGTACAAAAGCAGTGGTTCTCAAACTATACCATACCATACCATACCATACCATACCATACCATACTATACTATACTGTACAACAGCATATAACATATATGCTAATATTACTAGCACCTAGCTGCCACAAGGAGACTCAATGATACATGGGAAATGCTTCCAATGAGATGTGTTATGTGTCAAGTAATAGGACAGCTGACTTGAGTGATTTAACACAAAAATAATCTCTTACAGACTCCAGAACCTGTAAGAAAGGTCCAAGAGCATACAATGGCACAATGGGTCATTAAGTGTCTTCTGAAATGTTTTTTAAACATCTTCATTGCCATTTATGACTGTATCACTTTTAGCCAAGAATGGTGAGTAGAAGCAACTGGAATGTTGCCTTTAGGAACTCAACAAACATCAGAGACAAACCTGCATGTAATATTAGGAAAAGGTCCTTTGGTTTTTGTTTCACCCAAAGTGTTTGAAATAGCACAAAATATCCATTGTTCTTTTCATCCTGGTCCCCCCCCCCCCGCTGGACCTTCTGTCCACCATTCCTCCTGCTCATCCTTTTAATCATCTGCACAGTATACTCTTGTTTCCACCACCTCTTCATACTAATTGCTTTCGCCCACCTTCTTTCTCCCCATCTACACAGAATTTGGAGTTACAATTAGGACATAGATAATTGTAGCTCTGTTTTCAGAGTCACCTGCCTCTTCTTTTCCTTCTATGGGACAGAGGTGCTGTTTCTCTCTTCTTTGTTCCATTCTGAATTTCCCATGGTTACTCTTTTGGGAAACAAGGTTTGGGTAAGTCAGGAAAGCTTGGTGCATCTTGCAGAGATCCACTTGTAAGAAATGGAATGCTTCACTGACTACCAGATCAGGTGCCCAGTCTTCAGAAGAACAAATGTTTAGAACTCCCAGGCTTCCCCCTGACCTGCTGGATTATGCCTCCACAAGGCTCTCCTTCTTGCACTCTTCCCATTTCTGCAAAAGCAGTCTCATCTTTGACTCGTTTCTATTTCCTCCCTACTCTCATATTCCTGAAATAATTTGCAACTTTGACTTCAGAACATGCTGCAAATCTGATTATTTCTCACATTTCACAGCCATGACAGTGGTCCAATCCAACGTTCTCTTATCTGGTTTCTCTCTTATCTAAGTGTTCTCCCTGCTCTCACCTTGGACTTCTTAAATTTATGCTCAACACAGGAGCCAGAGCAATTCTATTAAAATGTAAATAAGACCAAGCCACTACTCTGTTTATAATCCCTCAGTGGCTTCATATCTTATTACAATTAAGAGCCAAAGGTGTGACACTGGCCTCCAGGGTTCATCAGTGATCTGTGCTCTTTCTTCCCCACCTCTTTGCTTCCTCATGCCAGGAGTGCCATCACCTTGGGGGCCTTGCTCCTGCTGCTACCTACCTACTGCGATCTATCCTTTACTCTCTTCAGGCTTCACCTCATATACTGCCTTCTCAGGGAGTCTTTCTTTACTCTGTTTACAATTGCATACTTTACCTCTGTCCCTCACCTGTTCTCACTACTGTCTCTTTTTCTGTTAAAGGTGTTATGAGCATCTGCCATGCTTTTTTTTATATTGCCACATATTTATCTACTATTTAATTCATCCATTCTTCTATTCTTCCACAAGAATGCAAGTTCTGTGCATCTTATTATCATTAGAAATGAGAAGAGTACCATGTACAGAGAAATCATGAGGGAAATGAGCTAACTACATAAATGATCATCATATGGTAACATAAAATTCATAACAAACACATGTGATATAAGGATACGAATTCTATGCCGCTTACTTGACTCATCTAAGGTTTCTCCCTTCCTCCTTCACCATAGGTCAACCTGTGTTCAAACTCAGGCTATCAGGTTGACAGAAAGTGGCTTTGGCCACTGTGCCATCTAGCTGGCCTTGTACAGTTTTTATATATGGAGTGAAATACCACCAAGTATTACTTATTAGCATTTAGACACCATTTTCAAATATCATTAATTGAATTATATTTTTCCCATTTCAAATGTAACTAATGTCATCAGCTGACTTATGCTGTACATTTCATCTGCCTAGACATTTCTCTCAGATTTCATGCAAGGCAAGCATTTCTGCCCCCCTCACCCCACCAGGCCAAGTAGTAATTATTCCAATGTCTCTTCACCACAACTTAGCTTTCCCTGCTCTGGAGCATCATGTAAGTTGAATCCTACCACAGGTCTCTTCATTTCTCTCTGTCTCCGTTTATGCAAATAATACCTGTGATATTCACTCATGCTTCTCTATGTGTTAGAAATTAGTTCCTTTACACTGAAAAATAGTATTTTATTATATCAGTATAAGGTGATTTATCATTCTATTTTATCAGTGATGGGCATCTGACATGTTTCATGACCCAGAAAATGGCCTGTCCAGCTGAATTATTAATGATAAGTTGAAAACAAATTATTTTCAGCTGTTATCCAAAAGCCAGCATAAATGTTATTGTACAAGTCCTTTGGGGAGGCATGTGTTTTCATTTTTCCTTCGATAAATACTTGGAAGTGTAATAACTGTTAGGCCCAAGTGTGTGTTTAGCTGTACAACAAATACTAAACATATTTACAAAGTAGTTGTAGCATTTTTACATTTCCACTAGCAATGCTTTATGGCTTTAATTTATTTCCCTGCTGGAAAATGATATTGAGCATTTTTTTCAAGTGTTACCACTTGCTCCCTTGTTAAGTGTCTTTGTAAAAGTACCCATTGTGTTCTGTTTATAAGACCTTCATTAACTGCGTGGTCACAAGTATTTGTCTCCTTTGTGGCCTGTGGTGAACTTTCTAAATGACATCTCTTAATGAGGAGTTTCTAAAGTTGAAAGAGTATAGCCTGCAATTTTGCCTAATATTTCTGTTTCCTAAGAAAACTTTTTTCTAACCATACTCTACAAAGAGGTTTCTTTGTTTTCTCTTAAATGTATTAGAATGAGATCCTTCATATTTTGGCTTCTGCTTTATCTATGCATTATTTCAAGTTAAAAATTACATTTTGTCAGCAGAAAGTGTGTCCAAGCCCACTTATGGAGGCCAGAAGACAAACTGTGGAAGTTGATTTTGTCTTTCTAACATGGGGATACAGGGGGTCAATCTCAGGTCATCAGGCTTGGCCACAAGTACGTTTACCCTTGAGCCATTTTGCTAGTCCTATATGGTTTTATGTATGGCATGAAATTGGGATAGAGATTACTTATTATCATTTAGATACCCATATTCCAAAATTACTGGTTGAGTGACATTTTCCCCTTTCAGGTATACCTTTGTCAATGATCGATTATCCATAAATTTGGGTCTGTTTCTGGGCTTCTTATTGTCTTCAACAATCCATTTCTTTTCCTAATTTGTGTGAAGTCCTTGAGTATCATTGTAAATCCTGAAGTCAGGTTAAACATGCTTTCCCACTTTTTTTGCTAGATTATTATTTTTTACACAATTTGCATTTCTATATATCTTATCAATTCCTATGAAAATTCTTTTGTGGATATATGATTGATAATTCTCATATGGCTCAATACATGGCTTACTTAGTACAGAGCTGAAAATAAATATGTCCGTCTGACTCCAGCATACTGCCTTTGGGCAGCAATTCCTACTCTCACAGAGCCCCCAGCCCTGCTGCCTAGTGACTGCCCTGTGGACCTCCTCTACATAGCAATGTGTTTACAAACACAATCCCAGTCCTGATGCCTGAGGACTGCTCTCCTCTCCTCTCTTTTCTTACGCTTTCTTCTCGACTTCTTCACCAATTTTAGGGCTAGCAGATTTCACTGTGACTTCCCTGAGTGAGCTGAGAAGAGACATTGACTTTTTCATTCATTCCGCTTTTAATTGGTTGCAAGTGATGATCATCGTGCTCTGTTCATGATAGTCTGGAAATCAGTAGTCAGCCAACAACTGAAAGAGGCACCGACAACTCAACTGGTAGAGCCTTTGTGGGCATCATGGCTTTGCCAGCACCTTGACTTTGGAATGTTAGCCCGTGGAGCTGTTGGACAAAGATTTCTATGGCTTAAGCCACTCAGCTTGTGATACATGAAGTTTATGCACACATAAATGCAAGGTTAGGTTGAGTATTGTGTAACTTTTTTCTGTATCCTGTTGGGTCCAAGGAAACACTAAAGGAAGAGCCCATACTCAAATGGTATGTAAGAATGAAGGGCATTTATGACAGCATGCATATGGGATTGTTTGCCTATACAAAATGGTGACAGCCCTGAGAGGAACATGTAGGCTCCCTTTTCGCACAGCTAAGGGGAGTTTCAGGGTCAACTACATAGTGGGTTTAAGCAAACAGCAGTTATATTAGTATGTTTTTAACTGGCTGAGGTTTAGTCTTACCATTTTTGGACACAGCTGCACAAGCTTGGACAGGACTCAGAAAGGGGCTGCTGGGTTTGTCCTTGAGATACTGTGAGGCTGACTTAGACCCTCTGTGTTCGTTCTCTCCTTCCACCCTGAATGTAAGGGCCTTGTAGATAAATGGCCCTTTGTTGGAAAAGACATCTATTTGTCCTTCTCAGAGAACTGGAACCTAAATTCAGTTGTGAAAGTGAGAGAGTTTAACCCCTTCATTTCTAACATAGGCAACATTCATCTGACCAAACTATTCTGACATCACTCTGCATTAATATAGAAGAACTCTTCAGACACCCTATGTTTTTCTAAAAGAGTATTAGCTCTTAGAAATTGTGCTAAAATTATATTTACAGAGATGATTATTTTTCTAATTCTATCACTTTCAGCCCTAGCAATTTCTCACTGTGTGATGATTGTTTTCTTACAATTGCTTATCTTAGATATTTGGAAACATTTGGGACAAACTTGACCTTTCTTTTCTAGTTGGCACAATATCTACATTCCTTTTATGAGAAAAAGTTTTGTTTATTATATTATGAATGGACTATGTATAATAGGATTGAGAGAAATAAGCCCATGCTGTATTTGTTGATTCATCTAAGAAATAGTAAACAGTATGTATAGCATGACCTCATAGTTCTGGGTAAAGTATGGTAATCTGAGCTTGTCTCCAAGCCAAAGAGCTAAACAATGAGTGCTCAGAGCAGAAAATAAGACGAGACCACGTTGTAATATAGGACATGATGAAAGCAAAACGAGGAATGTGGTAGAGAGTTAGTGCAGGTACTTTATATGTGTCTGCTCAGATTGCATGTTGGGGACTTTAGTGTGTTGCTCACATAGCCTTCGGTGTCAAGGGTACTTACTGTTGGGTAAGTCAGCAGGCCCAGCTGGTCATCATGTTCTCTTTGGTCAGATACAATGTCTCTAGAAAGTATATCTCAGTCAGCTTTGCAGAGATTTATGGGAATGGACTCACAGCATCAGGAAGAGCTGATAAAATGGTCTTTGTGAACTGAAATAGAGTGAGTGCCAGAAGTGTTGCCCAGATCCAGTTTACAGGAACTGTAATTTTGTTCTATGCACCATTGAAAGCCATTAAAAGGATTAAGGCAGAAGCAATTGATTGTGATTTGTAACTTAAAGAGATTATTATTTTTCAGATTCCATATATAACTGAGTAATATAGTATTTGCATCTCTGCATCTGGCTTATTTCACTTATCATGATGTTTCCCAGGCTCACTTTGAAGGTTCTGCTCATGGAAATCGGGGATAGAATGGGAGCTCCCAGAGTTTAGGAGCTGCAAGAGGTAAGGGGTAACGGTGGCCACATGGAATACAGTTTTGTCAGAAGGAATACATTTTCTTTGTAGTTGTCTTGTATTAGTCATCTTCTGTGACCACGGCAGACTATCTGAGATAATGAACATATGGGTCACAGATTTAGTGCACACTGTGGTGATTCCATTGTGTTTAGTCATGTGGTGGGAAAGAACATTATGAGAAGCAGTTAGTAGTTGAACAAAGTTGCTTACCTCATAGTGTCTGGGAAGAAAAAAAGAGAGAAGGAAGGGGGAGATGGAAAAGGAGAGAGAAAGGGAAGAATAGAGAAAGGCCCAGAGTCCCACTATTACCCCCTCCAAATGCATATCTTCAATGACTCAAGTTTCTTCTAGTCCAGCCCAACTTTGGAAACATTCTGCCATATCCTAATGGCATCAAGCCAGAGATTAAGCCTTTAATACAGAAGCCTTTGGTGATGTTCAAGAAACAAACTATAACAGAATTATGGCATAACGTGGTGGCTGTAGTTAACATAGATTATGAAATTATTAAAAGGGTTTATTTCAAGTCTTCTCACTACACATACATAAGAGATTAGCAATTGAGGCTATAGATATGCTAATTAGCTAGATTTAGTAGATAGAAAGTTACACATAGGTCAAAACAACACATTGTACTCCAATCAATGTGCAACTATTATCTGTCAGTTGAAGAGACTCTTTTCACCATCTCATGGACAGAATGTAGGATGGTAGGTGGAACAGACCTAGAAGGTGTCACGTAAATGGCAGTCATGTAAATGAGTGCTGAGACTCTGCTAGGCAACCACTTTGTTTTAGAATTAGAGTATTTACAAAAAGAGACAGAAATGACTTTCTGCTTGTCCATGGGTATTGAAGCAATAGATCCTTAGTGTTCTAACACAGTTCCCTGGAATAAATGCAGCAAGGCAGTCAGCAACACCATTACATTTGGCTTAATTTTCATCAACTCTGCAGTTCAGCTAAAAGAAATGCTACCTCCTGAACTTGATCCTTAGTTTTCAAGTTTTTTACTTCTTCAAATACTGTTTTTTTTTTCTTGAGTAAATGTCATTTTTCTTAACACTTAAGTATTTGTTTTTGGGATCTTATCCAAACACTAATAAGATCATTTCCCCCCCCCCCAGGCATGTGTGATGACCTGCTGTCTGTTATATTTCTCATGAACTGTATTCTGTGCTGTTCTATACATTAATGGCTATATCTTATTGTCGAGTATGAGCAGATTGACAATTTATCTTAATTTCAAGATAACATTTGTGATTCTCAATTTCATGCATGCTGATCTGCAATTCCCAAAGCCCAGGAGACAGCTGACACTTAGATTTGAGACATGGCCTTAGTGATTCATGGATTCTTTGTTTCTTTGGGACCTGAAAAGCCTGGGTGAATACAATGTGTCCAACAGCTTTATCTCAATGTTGAGAAAACTCAAAACTTAAAAAAAAACTGAATCTATTGTAATGGGCTAGATGTCTTTCAAAGAGTTTTTAGATAAAGGGAGGTATTATATTTTTAATACTGGATAGTTAACAAACCTCATTTCTGTTCTCACTACTGGTTGCTGTTTACTCTGAAAACTTCCTCAGAGAAAGTAGGCGACAGCAAGAACTTGCCTAGTTTTGTGTGTAGAAACAGAAGGGACCTATGTCTCTTAGTGGCTTTAATGCAATGATCAAGTCTCATTTATGATTGTGTCACACATGTTCCTATTCTAGCGCACATACATGCTTCGGAGATAAATACAAAATATTTATTAAGTGAAAGTAGGTAATTACATTGCATCTGCCCATGTGCAACCAAACTGGATTAGTGCCGATTTAGTATATTTGTTTCAAAAACTTATTTAAGAAACTAAGTTGTCCATTTTGTCATCTTAATTACTTTGGAGGTCAGTTGATATGGGTAAACTTGATTTGTCAGTTATTACATATTGTGTACTTAAATGCATCAGATATACAATGTTTCTTAAGCAAAAATAATCAGTGGTAAGAAAGGAAACATTTTTCATTTGAATATAAACTTAGAAGCAGAGGAAAGAGAATCCCTAGCTAGACAGTAAACAGATAAGTTGTTTCAGAATGGGAGCCCATGTTCTCAGACTCCCAGCAGAGTATGCCCTGAAGATAAGCCCCGTAGTGTCTCTGCTGTAAACTTTTACTCAGTGATATTCTTCACTGTGAAGGATATTCTTCATTTTCCCAGTGCATTTCAGAGCATCTAGAATCTCTCATTCTCAGACCCATGAGCCAACCAAACTCTCCAGATACTATTCATTATATATATATATATATATATATATATATATATATATATATGTATATATTTGTCAAAACATACCCTACAGCCCAAACAAAATATAATGAAAAAATATGCCCAAAGGGGTCATATTGTTCCTGGTTAGGAACTACTGGGTGAGATGAAAAAGTTTCTAGGTTGATGAACCATCTGTCATGATCAAGATAAATTCTAATGATGCATGGGGAGCAGCTAGTAGATTTGAGGGCACAGGAATCCTAGACAGAATATTATTCTCCTTAAAATGAACTCCACATTTTGTAATCCATGTAGATGCAAACTTCCCTATGAAACAATTAATTCTATGTATTTTACTTATACTTTTAAAGTACAATAGCATTTAATCATTCTTTTGTCCAAAATGTTTCCCAAGTTGCAGCTGGATGATAGATACCACTTTTTTCTGGGTATTAGAATGAGACACTAGATGAAGAAATATCTTGAGTCTGGGAGTTGTTTATTAGGAGGTTGTGCTGTTTAGCTTTTTCAACTTGACACAAACTGGAGTCCTCTGGGAAGAGAAAACCTCTATTGAATAATTGCTACCCCAGATTGTCCTTTGGACAAGTCTGTGGGGAGATTTGCTTGATTGATGATTTATTTAGGAAGGCCCAGCCTTCTGGGGTGGTACAATCCCTGGACAGGTGGTCCTAAGCTGTATAAGAAAGCAAGCCAACTGAGCCATGGAGAGCAAGTCCAGAAGCTGTGTTCTTCCAAGGTCTTTGCTTCAGTTCTTTTCTCCTGTGTTGACTTCCTACCTTGACTCCTTTTACTGATGAACTATAGCCACTGAGTCTTATAAACCCTTTCTTCTCTAAGTTTCTTTTGGTCATGATGGTTATTTGAATAATAAAAGCCAAGTAGGACAGAGGAGATACGTTGTGGAATATTACTTTAACTATGTAAAGATGTGTTACATTTGTTTATGTTGTGGAATGTTACTTTATGTAAAGGTGTGTTACATTTGATTATACTGTATTTGTTTTATGATATAAAGATGTGTTACATTTGTTTAATTATGTAAAGATGTGTTGCTGTTTTACCTTGTGTGACTAAGGCACCTGATTGTCTAATAAACAGCTGAATGGCGAATAGCTAGGCAGAAAAGGGATAGGTGGGGTTGGTGGGTAGAAAGAATAAGTAGTAGGAGAAATCTAGGCTCAAGAGAGAGGAAAGAATTAGGGAGAAAAAAAGGGAGATATTCTGGGCCAGCCAGCCAGTTGCCAGCCAGATAGACATGGAAAAAGCAGGAAAAGTAGAACATACAGAATGAAAGAAAGGTAAAAGGCCCCGAGGCAAAACGTAGATGAAGGAAAAGAGGTTAAAATAAACTATGAGAGCTAGTGGGGACAAGCATAAGATAAGGCTGAGCATTCATAATTAATAATACGTCTCAATGTCATGATATGGTAGCGGGTGGTCCGAGAAAGCCTGCTACAGAGATAGGTAATAAAATTATGCAAGTAATAAAACAAGTTCATTAGTACCAGGTCCCTAGGTGCTGGTGCCTATGACAGTAGGGAATGTAGCTCAACAGAACTTCTCGAGTCTAAGCCACCCAGTCTATGGCATTTTGTCATAATTAACTAATACATTATTTTTAGATTATACTTAGAAGGCAAGATAAGAGCACAAAACAAATCAATAATCCAAAAACATATAGAATCCCAGTGAAAAGCAGGAACTGCTGCCCAAGTGGCCTGATGGAATTTTATAATCTTGGAGGTGACTAAACCTGTCCATGACAGTATCATATCTTTGATTGGAAATTAGAGAATCATACTCAGTTTACAGAGTGTTGTGCGAATTGAGGCAATAATGCATATGTAGTCCTTTTAAAGGCTCAGGAACTTGGTTTACAGAGTGTTGTGTGAATAGATGCAATAATGCATATGTAGTCCTTTTAAGGGCTCAGGAAATGACATGTAGGATGGTGAGATTTTATGTTAGATGCTCAATGATAGAATTAGACCACTACCACCACCTCTACTGCCACTGCCACTGCTATCACCACCACCAAATGCTTGGTAAAATTACAATTGAAGATGAATAAAGATCTTATTTAGATTCCCAGTAGTTGAGGAATACACTCAGTGATAAATAAATAAAGATCTAAATATCCAAAGGGATTGGGTCTGGGAACTGCTGGTGTTCCAGAAGAAGGCAGAGCAGAGATGCTGAAGGAGAAATTCAATGTGTTTCTTACATCAGCTGGTCATTGACTAGGTAGCTTTGTGGTAAGGTAATAACTTTCATCATTGTGAAAGTAATGACTCATTTTCTGAGCCTTTAAAAGGACTACATATGTATTATTGCACTCAGTTCACACAACACTCTGTAAAATGTGTATGATTCTATGATTTCCAATCAAAAATATAATACTGTCATGGAGAGTTTTAGTCACTTCCAAGATTATAACATTCAACCAGGCCATTTGGACAGCAGCCCCTGTTCTTCACTTGGATTCTACATATTTTTGGATTATTCATTTTTTTTGTGGTCTCATCTTGTCTTCTAAGTAGAATCTTAAAAATGTATTAGTAAATTACAACAAAATGCAATAAACTGGGTGGTTTAAATCAGGATTTTGTAAATGTTTTTTTTTGGCTGTGCCTTTTTTTCATCCATGGATTATTACAGAACTCCCAGTCATATAGGTCTGTAAAGCAGGTATACAGACGAAATATTTGCTATAACAAATTATAAGTAAATTAATTTTAAAACAATTCTCTGGTCTACATATTTACTATCTGTAACAAACAAAAGTTCACTTTCATAAAAACAAGATGGATGTGTTTATTTTCACATAAAGAATTAAGTCTAGCTACATATTTGATACCACAATAAATAGCATTTTCAATTATTTTAGAGTTGAACAGTACTTCAATTACATAACCACCTATGCTGAGAATTTTCCTTCACATAAACACATAGTAGTACTTTTTTTGAAATTGTTAGAAATCTTTCTCACTCCCAAGCTAAAATTTAGCATTTTTTTTGAAACTGAAGTCAGTGGCACAAATATCAGTGTTTAGTTTTGAATTAATTTTTGATCATTGGGCACTTGGAAACTCTTTACTGTTCCTGAATATTTTTTGCAACCCTCATGATCCAAAGTTTAAGAAACTGGGGCTTAAACAAGTATTCCCACAGTTCTGGAGGTGGAGGCTCCAAAATCATTGGTGCTGACTGGTTTGGTTCGGGTTAAGTTCCTCTTGTTCTTCCTACCCTGTAGGCCTTACCTACATGACTTCATTTTAACCCAGTTACCTCTTAAAACCTCACCTCCAAAAAACATCTTCACCTGGGAGGATAGGGCCCTTGATTCCCCAAAATGGGAACCATGTATTGTATATAGTAGGAGTCCCTAAAAAATAATTATCATTAAATGCTATTGGGTACAATAGTGATGGCAATTTAACTTAAAGTGAGACCTGGATCCTCAAGTGAGGTTAACTGTGGCTTTTGATATCTTCCATTTCCTCCTCTGAAATCTCCTAAATTGGCTTACTCTACCTTTCCCCTTTTGCTGCAGGTTCCCTCTTATCTACCAGCTTTCCTGGGGAAGCTTGCCCTGGCTATTGTCTCAGTTGCTTCCTTAGCACACTGAATATCCATTTCTTTTTATTTTCTTTCATGTTCTTCTGACATAGAAGCTCCTGGAAAACCACCACATCTGTATTCTTATTGTTTTGCGGTGTGGTATCTATCTGTACACAGCCATTGCTTAATAAATGTTAATTTAATTGTTCTTTTAAATTGATGTGTGACTCTTGAGTAGTGTGGGTAATCCCTTACTGATAAGAGAACACAATAAACTGATAGTTATAAAAGTCTCCTTTCGTTTATCCCCCTGCCTCATGTCCGTCATTTATTTATTCTTCTTTAAAGCTGCTTACCTTACTTGCAATACACCTCATGATTTAGTTATGAAAAGGTTAAGCAAATTGTGGCAAGTGATCTTAAGGTAGATCTAGATCTACAGTTCTAGGATGGTAGCTGTAATTTCTTTAAATGCTAACGCTAAAGCAACACAGTGATTGTTTTGTCTGACAATGACCTTTTACTGCACTGAGGATGTAGGCAATAGACTTTTCTGTATCCCATATACAATAGCATAGTAACATAGAATTTGGTCTTTGATTTGCCTAAGTTCAGTTACAATAGATTACAGACATGGTTAGAATAACAATACATTTCAGTCAGAAAGTTAGGTCATTTTGTGTGCCAAGTTTAAACATGGTTATTAGATGAGGAAATTAACTTTGATAAAATTCTGTTGTCTAGTTGGCATATACTTTCTTTTTTAGCAAGAAAACAATTTCTGACCCAAAGATCATACACTGTAAATTGCTTCTTACACTGCATTTATCACTAGTTGTTTATTTATTCTAGAAGAGTTCCAAATACTGAAATTTCACAGTGATGTCTGGGCTACCTTGGTATCTTTTTGTTCTGGAAGTTTGTGTGTTCAGATGAAGATCTTTAAGTTAATGTCTTCATGCATTCCTCTGATGATTTATCTCCCCATGCCGAGTTTTTTCTCTTTGAGATACTTACTAAAGGGAGACTGGATGTCGTGAATCCATGCTCAAATTTCCTTATTTTTCACCCTTCCACTTCCCTAGTTTTTGTCATTCTCATATATTTTCTAGAAGGTTTTTTTGCTCTGCTTTCTATCATCTCTATTAGATTTTATTTCAATTAATTAGTCTTTTAATGTCTGTTTTCTTGGTTCTCTGGCTTTCTCTTCTTACTGAAATTGTTAGATTTACTACATTTTTCTTTTTGATATAGTTTTTGCAAATTTTGTTCATATGTCTGTTTTCTTCTTCTGCCTATTTTATCTGTCTCTTTCTAGTCAGAGGCAGATAAACTAGACTGGGCAGGTAGGTAAAAATAGTCACATTAAAGCAAAATGATGGGCAAGTTTCTCTGTTTACAGGGTTAGGCCAATGGAATGTCATTGTGAGAAGCTAGAAGCTAGCAGTAATGAAGAGTTTCAGTGGCCAGGAGATGGGGAAGGAAAAGGAGAAATTAAATGAATGGAATTGGAAGCAACACTAATTATAGAAGCCATTGGAAGAGAGGGCTAGCTCACACTAACTACAACTGTTTGTAAACTGCTATTACATTGCTTAGTAATGAGATGTAGCCCCACTAACCTATACCCCAGCAAGAAGAGAGACTTTAATGTGGACCTGTGTCTTCTGCTGCGTCTTCCTTTTCACCCCAGACACCTGGAAGTCTGGCAGAACATCCCTTAGGGCACAGTCTCCTGGCTCATGGGACAGAGTGGAGAAGGAAAGGAGGTGATTCTAATGAGACAAATTTAGGAAAAGCTTAGAGCCTTCCTTAAACACTAGTGACCTTTGACTATCTCCTCACTCATTACCAATCCAATTGGAAGTGAGTGGGGACATCTAGGACTTTTTGGAGGCCAATCTGAGGTCTCCTATAGAGTGGGTAGAGGATGTTGCTAGGATGAGGGGTACTGAGGCTTTAAGTAATTGTTTTTTATTTCTAAAATTCAGAGCTAGCTTCTGGCACTGGATAATCTCAGGATCTCTGAAGGGTAATTTATTTTTAACCATTCCCCCTTTCTGCCAAGTTATCTTCAAATTTTCCATCTATTGCCCATAGTTACATTTTTTTTTTGAGATTTTACTTTCGCTTTTATCTTCTTTCTTTGTTTTTGGCATATATATATATATATATATATATATATATATATATATTTCATTTTTTTTATCCTGCTATCAGACTTAGGGTATCAATGAATATCTGTGATATGTAACTAATAGTATTAGGCATTTTTATAAATTGATTCAGAATGAATTTTTATATATTGACTAGCAAGTGAATATATTAGGAAACTTATGAATATCAATTTCATTAATTGTACAGGCCTTGTCTATAGAAATTCATGCATCTGAAAACTATATATTACAATAAACATTTACCATATAGGGTAATGATTCATATAGTCACTTCTTGTTTGAAAGAACCCAGACAATGAGTGGTATTGGTGGTTTTAACCTTGGAGTCTCACGGGTGCTTTCGTGTGTGTGTGTGTGTGTGTGTGTGTGTGTGTGTGTGTGTGTGTGTTACTTCTCATTTTACTCATTCTCTGGCAAGAGTGTAAATACATTGACATAGCAAAATACAAGGAAGGAAGTAGCAGAGAGACTGAAGCAATCTACTTGGAATGAGTTTAAACTGGGTGCAACAGTCACTACCAAAAAGAAAAATCTTCCTGTGGCCCATTTTAATCAAACACATTTATAACTCAGTCCTCACATTTGTAATTTAACAATTGAATTAATTTCACTTAACTGGCAGCAGATGGTGTGTGATTATTGCCTTCTTAATATGAAAATGCCTGTCAATACTTGTTAAATATGGATTAATCCAAGGGTTACTGCAACTGCTTGGATTTTCATTAATATAGTTCTTTCCACTTGAATTTGGCAATCAAAATGCGTAGAAATCCCGTAGATTGCATTGTGCATGTTAGAGCCTCAACTTCAAAATGAAGTAGTTTATGTGAATTCTTCTGGAAACAGCACTTCTCTTTGCTGTTTTAAATTAGAATATGAAATTGTCCCTATGTCCACAGAGGCAGAAGCTTGCATGTTTTTAACTTGATTATGCTTCTGAAATGCTACCGGCGAGTTCAGAGCCCAGGGAAGTCTGTAGCGGGCTCTGCCTCTGTGCTCTTGGCTTGGAAGGCGGTAGCATAGGGATTCTGCACATACAGGCTCCCTGACAATGCAAGCGATGGATTGAATTTAAATGGTATTTTCACTCTTCAGAAACTGTGCCCGTGTTTTAAAAAGTAAATTATTATCCAGCAAGTACATAAACCTGTTCCCAAGAGTCCAGGTTCATTTTTAAATCTGCTCCTTTAACTGCACCTGGATGGAGTAGCCGCACTACCTGGAGATTTGGGGCTGGAGAGGATGTGTGATTTATAGAACCCATCACGTTACGCATTGCAGGGAAACAATGCAAGTCATTTTGTCACAGATTGGAGAGGGATTTTCTTGGTGGTTGTTTTGTTTTTGTTTTTAACCGAGAGTTGACTGTGTCAGGGTTTTTGGTTGGTTTGTTTTCAAGTCTTTGCCTCTCTGAGGTTCATTGTTCAGCCTGCAGCTCACGGCTCATTTTTCAGGGAAATCTCTGGTTCAGGCAGGCCTGGGGGTGGTCTCTGCTGTGTTCCCTTTCTCCCTCCGGGGCACCATTGATCTTTCTCAGCAGTGGATCCATCACTTTCCTCTCAGCTTCTGACACTTCATCGCTCATTCGTCTCCTGACTAACTTAGATGCCTCTTTCTTCAGTTAAGAAAAATACTCTCTGCCAAAGATATTTTTCTCTTAAAGAAAGTTTTTGAAACTTTTTTTTTTATGCATGCCTGTTTGAATGTCATGAAGTGCTAGGAAACACATGAGAAAAGACACAAACAGAAAAAGTCATGCAAATGCTGTGGAGATAGCCGAACACTGGTCTCTAAAGAAGCCATCAAAGCACCATGTAAATGCTAGTTAGAGCCTGGGTCCCTCAGCAATAATTGGGGACATAATAAAGAGAACTGTGTACACATATTTTATAGCCCAGCAATTGAGTATAGTCAATTTTAGATGATCCAATTTTATATCTGAAAAAAGTTTTATAAAATGAGTAGTATTTGATAATTATTAGGTGACCAAAAGGAGTTAAGCAACTTTGATAAATTATAGTCTTTGGGGTTTATCTTATATTTAAATTCACAGTCTCTAATATTAATGTAGATAATAGCCACTGCATACAAAACCCTGTTTCAAGTTCAATTTTGGTTGTGAAACATATAGACATTTGTGTCTGTCTGAGGAATGAGACAGTAAGTACAATATATTGAAGAATAATATATGTATATGAAGAATAGATAGATATACATAACATATATTCTCTATTATATAAAAAATACATTATCTCTATTTCATAGACATGTACAGGAATGATAACTCATTTGTGTAGGTAATACAGTTCAAAGCTGGTCATAATTAGGACTTCTACTCCATTCAGTTCTATAAGCTTTGCTTCAACTCTTGTGGGCTCTTAATGTATAACATTGTCAAATGATTGTCCGTGGTACCCATCCTTCCCCTCATCTCCTGTAGGACTACTATTCCATCCATCTCTTTTCACTGCAAGCTTACAGTACCTTCTCTTCAGGGTTTGTGTACAGGTTAGCTCTTACTTCACTTTTTATACCTCAAGGAAAATTAAAGCAATCCAGAGGCAGTCTTTAAACACCCATCTCCATGCCTAAATTGATCTGTCTGTATTCAGCCTTGTTTCCAGAGAATGTGGTAAGTTGCCCTGTGACTCCTGTCTTGGGCACCAGAGTATATCACTTTGTGCCCACATAAGGATGACCTTCTAGGATTATCTCTCTTTTTTTTTCATTCGATTTTTTCTTTCCATGAATCCTCTCACAAACACACAAACATGATGTTACATCATTATTCTTAAAAGAATCTGCTCAGGCTGGAAAATGGTTCAGTGGTTAAGAACCTATATTCTACTTGCCGAGTACCCAAGTTTGGTTCCTAGTACCAGGATTGGCTGGCTCACAACTCCTGTAACTTCAAGTTCAGGGGATTTGTTAACCTTTTCTGGCCTCTGCAAACACTGCACTCATGTGAATATACATCCACACCTCTACACAAAATTAAAAAAATAAAGTAAGTCTTAAAAAAAGAATCTGTTCCATTCACTCATACTTTTCTGTTTTCAATTAGTGTTTCATCTTTTTATTTTTCTCTCACTGAGATAAAACTCTTGGGGAAAGTTATTTCCCTAAACTCCTCTCTTCTCATTAGGGCTTAGAGTCCACACATGGGTTCTCCAGTATGTGCTCTTGACAAATCCATTAATAATCTCCATATCATATGTTTATCCAGTGGTCATGCTATGATCTCTCAGCTTCAGTTGACTTCACTGGTGAGTTTCTTCACTCCATTCTTGAGAATCTCACAATCTCCCAGCTTTCATTTATTAACCCCAGCTGTTAGCTCTCCACTGCTTTTGGTTTATACTTTTTCTGGATTCTGAACACTAAAGGACACAGAGTAGAATTTCTATCTCCCCTTACCATGTCCCAGCTGTAAATTTTGTGCCATAGCTTGAAAACTGAAGTCTGATTTGTATCAGCTTATGCTGTAGATCTCTTACGTGCCATAACTCTCGGGTATGTTCCACTTGCTGGCCACAGCTGAAGGAAGCTGTGCATGCCACCCAACACAAAAACGTGACTTTATTTAAAACGTGATGGGTTTCTTGTCATTCTTTTATGGCTCAAATGTGTGGTTATTGAATGTAGACCTTGTAGATGACAATGTTTTGTCACAGTATCAAAGGTTACTCATGCTTGGCTGTTTTTCTATTTTTGTCATTGTTTTGTTTGTTTGCTTTTAAAACCAAAATGACTGTAATTTTAATTTTAGAAGAAATGTTTTAGGTAAACATTACTCAAGTGTTTAAAAGAAAGTAAAAATTGTGTTAAGTATTGTGGTCTCTAGTCTTTTAAAATATTCCAAAATCTTTGGAAATATTTGGTTGAGCTGATGATACTGACAGAATACATCTAACACCAAGTTTTGAAAATTTCAACCCATAGCTCCATTTTTTAAAAAATTATATTTTATTTACTTATTTTGGTTAGTGAAGAGGACCATGCCATGACTTCCAAGTTCTCTTCCAAGGTCAGAGAAGAACCTGTGGGAGAGGGTTCTCTCTTTCCCCCACAGGGGTCCTGTACACCAAACTCAGGTTGTCAGGCTCAGCAGTGGAGGCCTTTACCCACTTTGCTGTCTCCCTGGCCCTCCTGCAGTAACATTTATAATAATGTGGTTTCTTCCCCGTGATTTGAATAAAGATGTCAATACAGTCTACACAGTTTGCGTATTCTATTTTAATTGGCAATTTTATATAATGACTTTTTGGTTGTTTTCACCCCCATTACTCTCTCACTGCATTTCAAACACACTGGAAGAAAGATTTCTTTTTTATTCCAGTCTCTGACATTTGAGGTCTTTTCAGTTTTTGCTATTCATGAAGCCAGGTAATCTCCCTTCATAAGCAGGTAAGATGCAGCTGGTTAACTCTTCCCTTCTCCCACTTGTTGCCTCTCCAATTTCTGTTGATGTAAACCTCCCATCCTCTGATTTCAATCTTCCTTGCTCCTGCATACTTCTTCCATGAATGAGAGTGGATGATAATACCATACACACTTTTCTGTAAAGTAGCCCATACAAAAAGGATTTCTCCATTAAAAACAGACTTACAAACACATTGTATATCACCAGATTGCAGACTTGTCCACAACAATCATCTTCTGTGATCTTTTTTCCATTTATTGAAGATAGATTCTTTCCTCATACAATATATTCTGATTATAGTTTCCCCTCCCTCTACTCATCCCAGTTCTTCCCCATGTCCCCTCCCTTCCAGATGCACTGCTGTTCTGTCTCTTATTAGAAGAGAACAGGCTTCCAAGAGATAACAACCAAAAATTGTATCCTGAAGTTTTCTCCAGTCCTGCCTGGCTTCACAGTCCCACAGCTGCTTATAAAATAATCACGTAGAGGCCTAATATTATTTACAAACTGTATGGCCTATGGTAGGCTTCTTGTTAGCTAGCTCTTATATCTTAAATTAACCCATTCCTATTAATCTATATTTTACCATATGGCCATGGCATTACTCATCTGCTGACATCTTGTTGCTCCCTCAGTGGTGGACTTGCATCTCTTGACCCTGCCTTTCTCTTTCCTGTCTCTTTCCTTGGATTTCCCACCTGCCTCTAAGCTGCCTTGCCATAGGCCAAAGCAACTTATATATTAACCAATGGGAACAACATATATTCACAGCATACAGAAAGACATCCCCCAGCACTAAGGAGCAGCAAGATGTCATTAGACCGGTAATGTCATGGCCACATGGCAACTCATAGATTAATAGAAATGGGTTAAGTTATTAAGAGATAGCTAGCAAGAAGCATGACATAGTCCATGCAATTGGTAATTAATATTAAGCCTCTGAAAGATTATTTTATAAGTGGCTGAGGGGGCTGTGGGTCTGAGAAGGACTGGAGAAACTCTCAACTACAAAACATGACAAAATAAAATATAAGATAAAGCAAATACCCCCACATGGAGGCTGGACCAGGCAACCCAACAGAAGTAAAGGAGTCCCAAGAGCAGGCATGAGAACATGAGACCCACTCACTGGATTTGAGTTTTGTGTGACATTTTGGTCTTCAGTTTGATTCTATTGATCAATATGTCTGTTTTTATGCCAATATCATGCAGTTTTTCATTACTATATCCCTGTAGTACAACTTGAAATCAGGAGTGGTGAGACCTCCAGCAGTTTCTTTATTGTTCAGGATTGTTGTATCTTATCTCTTGCTGGCTGCTCTACATTTGTTTTCTGTGTGAAATTTCACTAACTGTATGCCTTTGGGTTATTTCATAAATAATGTCTCTACATTACTACACAACACATAATAAATGAAACAGTACATTAAGTATTATTTTCTTCCCTAATTATACTGTCTAGGAAGAATATCATGGCTATCTGACCTCCACTGCAGATGCAATGCCCACTTCTTGGTTACTCATTTCAACTTTAGCTTTTTTTGTGCCAGTCCCACACAAAATTTGAATTCTCCTTTGTTCAAATTTTTCTTTTTATCTGTTTTGTGTCTCAAGCCCAGACTTTCTCACCTCAAGCCTACAAGATACTAGCTTATGTTTTCTCGCTCTGGAGTCTGTTAAGCTCTAATTGTTAAATCTCCAAACATCTAGGCCTTTAAAAGGCTAAAGGAAAAATTGTCCAGGGAAAAGCAAGATGGTAAATCAAGGAAGAAAGACCAGACATATCTTTCTTTGTTACAATAGAAGACCAATAGTAATAAATAATTAATAATAATAATAATAATAATAATTTCTTTATTGTTCACCAGGATCTTCTTTTTCTCCCTGAAGCCTTTGATGCTGAATTCTGTGCAGTTTTACAATAATAAGGCGAGTCAAGTCTCGCTCTGCTCTCTCTTCCCTTGGTTTTACCTCTGCATGCTTGCCAGAGAACAAGTGGTAAAGGGTGAGTAGAAAGGAAATGTCAAGGATTACACATCACCAAGATTTCATTTTAGCACTTGACATATTCCATCGCTGATGTATTTATGTGCTTAGACCCTGAGCCTACAATGCTAGGTCTTCCATATGTCACACGGAGGGGTGAGCGTTTTAGGCATTTGTTAAATAACAAAATCAGCATGATCCTAATTGCACATTTCCAAACACATTGCATATTTTGTTTATTAGAAACTGTGTTTTCTGAACTGACCTTCTAAATGAGAAGGGTTTGTCTTCTTTGTGTGTTGCTTCCAACTCTTTCATAGCACACTGCTTTTTCTTCATATATTAATTTCTACGTCTTTCCCTCTACAGTTCTCCAGAGGCCTTTAGTCATCTGACTTCTAAACACAATAACGAAACCCAATGATGGGTTGGGGAGGTGGCTCCATGCATAATGCGCTTGTCGTGCAAGATGAGAAGACATGTTTAAAGTCCCAGCAACTGTGTAAAAAGCCAGGTGTGACAGTATACACCTCTAACTCCATTGTTGGGAGATAGAGATAAGAGCATCCCAGGAGTTCAGTGGTCAGCCAGTCTCACCAGACAGGAAGTGCCAGAATAGAAGAGGAATACATTGACTTCTGGCCTCCACTTGTACATGTGTGAGTACATACACATATATGCACATATACACATATACCATTTACTACATCACATACACACCCACAACTAGGATAGGACAAAGATGAATATATTGCTTCCCATGGAAAGGGAGCTTTGAAAACAGGACAAAAGGAAAAGTACAATTAGACAAATCTAGAACTGGAAATTTTGCTTAGCTAAAGAAGTCATTCAATGTGGTCACTTGAAGTGGAATTGGGTAAGAATCATGACTTAATAACTCAGGCTTGATAGAAGAGGAAGTTGAAGATTCAAAATACCTTATGGCACACACCCATGAGTAGTCTATGAAGAGTAAAGCAATGATAACAAAATGAATGTTTTTTGTTTCAGTTTCTAGGCTGAGGGTTGGGGTTAATAGTTTGATTATGTTCTTTTTCTACTTCTTCTATATTTTTTGCATAATTGTAGTATCTAAAACCAGGACACCTTTTCTGACATCCTCATCATGCACAGAGAAATGATGATTTCTTTCTGATGATAGATGTTTTCCAGTATGTAGTTCCCCCAAACACTCATCTTTATTGTTGACTTTCTGTGTTATCCAACTTTATCTAGTGTGTAAAGCAATCTCACATTACTGCCACATTTACTATGTCACATGCGGCTACCATCTAAAGGTTAGCACACACTATCTCCATGGAGGAATTTCCAGACATTTCATTTCACACTTTGGAGAAGTGGTCCAGTATGGAAGTAAGCAATTCATACCCTGTATTGTGATTGTTAAGAAGAAAAAAGATACCTTACATAAGTTAGGAAGAGAGCGGCTTCTGCAGGACTCACACTCTCTCTCATAAACATTCTTCAAAGATTTAAGGCAATTAGAGGTTTTCACTAGTTTATCTTTTCATCTCTTGGCTACTTTTGAACAAACACTTATGCTATTTTTTTTAATCATTTTTATTATTCATTCCTTAAAGCAGTTCTGGAATCTGGATTGGGAGGGGAACTGCAACCTCTGTGGTTCTACAGATTGTGAAATAAAAAGGTCAAATTATCTCCCTCTAAACATCAAATCACACATTACATTTTAGAAATGTTAGCATCAAAAGAGACCTTCTGTAAGGCCATGTGTGATCTTTATGAGGTAATGCAGTGCTGTGGCTGAATATATAGGTCTAGTAGGGTTAAGACCTTACCTTGAGTCTCAACTGCTACGGGATGTGAATTTAGTGAACTAACTCACTTGATTCTGTTTTGAACTTTGAAAATAAGATTTAAAGATTACCTATTTCTTTGGCTATTGTGAGAATTCATGTGAACAAATGCATGCCTGAGTCTTGTGCCTAGTATGTAACAGAAGCCTGACCAAAGCATTAGCATTGATTACATTTTAAGTAGTTCTATTTTTAAAAATGAAAATGACCTTTGATTATAAAAATGATGTATGACCATTGTTTTAAGCATCAATATATAATTGAATAAAAATATTTTTTTTAAAAGTACAGTTTCTACCCTGGGCATCAACCATGGCCTGATCAGAAAGGTACCCAGTATCTTCTAGGCTATTCAGTATATATACACACATGCATTTTCAACATTTTATGAGGTAAACCACTTCACATATTCTCTTGTACACTAACCATTAGGCAAATGTCTTTCCATATTGATTTTTGCATATTTGTAGCAAAAGTCAACAAACTTGTTTCCTGTAAAGATCTAGGCAGGATATATTTTTCTTTAGCTTTGAAAGTAGCATGTAGTCTATGTTGTATTGTTTTCTTATTATTGTTTTATACTTTAAATATATGTGAAGACAGTGTTTACCTAGAAAGATATTAAAAAGTAGGCTGCAGCCAATATTTGATCTGTATCTTGAAAATATTGTTTTGAGACTGAATTTTGCTGTTTAGGTCAAGATGAACTCGCACTCACTATGTAGTCTAGGGTAATATCAAAATCATAGTCCTCCTGCCTCAACTTCTGTGCCTGGCCTTGATTTTTCTAAGTGATGGCATTTATAAATGCACTGTGCTTATTAAATTTTTAACATTTATTGCTATGGTAAGAAATCTAGGCTGAAATTCCTATATAAAATTTTTCAGGATAGCTCGTTTTTCCTTAGAGAAATTTTTAGATGTGGAAGTGCTTGGCTGGTTTTTTTTTTCATGTACACTGAAAATATCTTTTAAGCCAAATACAATATGTTAAGTTTGAAGTGTAACTCTGCCATATAAATTACTAGCTTCTGTTCATGACCTATAGCTACTGGAGAATGCTTCTAGAAACCCCTCAGACCATGATCAGTAAGGAAAGTACAAGGTAGTACCATAGGACCACCTGTCTACTGCTTTCACATCATGTGCTGTAAAGTTATTTGGGACCTTTGAAACACTCAGTTCTCAATAGCTGTGGTTTTCTTAAGCAAATATTTTCCTATTTAGTTCCAATTATATCAGAGTTTATGAAAGATTAGCTAAAGTCAGACTGCTTCCTTCCTTAAGGACTAATATCCTTGCTTTGAACTATTATAAACATTTTTCTCCATTGATATCACCTCTTGGTCTGCAGTTGTGGGATCCCTATTGTTTATTTGTTTTGACCTTATTTTTTTCCTGGGTTATATAACTATGAACTGTGGATACAGTAATCTAGAAGGTCTCAGGGCCTGGGAAGATGGCTTGGTAGAGAAAGTGCTTTTTGTGTAAGCTTGAAGACCTGAATTTGATACCCAGAACTCACATAAAAAGTTGGTGATGCTGCACACATATGGTATCCCAGTACTGGGAAGATGTAGACAAAAGGCTGCTTGGGCTTGGTGGCCAGTCAGTCTAGCCAACCAGTAGCTTTAGGTCCAGTGAGAGAGCCTGTTTCAAAAGTAAAGTGGAAAACAATTGAGAAAGACACAATGTGACCTCTGGCCTCCAAACACATTCTCACAGATGTATATGTAGCCTCCTTCACACACACACACACACACACACACACACACACACACACAACCATCTCAGCCACCTTCTTAGTTCTAGTAGGAGCAGACAGGAGTGCCATTGTAATGCACTCTAGTTATGACCTTGAACTTTTCAGAATGCGAGATGTTCTTTGTATAGCAACCACATTTAAACACATATGAGCATTAACACTGCAAAAACTCAGTATTTGTGTGTTTTCCTCAGGCTTTTACATTCTGGGAGGTCTAAAGTGATTTGGAGGCACCAATTATAGCCCGGCTACTTCCAAATGGATGTAAAGCTAATTTTATAGATGAAAAGAAATCCTAGACTGATATGGGAGGAGTAGGAAAGTAAGAATATAGACTGACCCTTTAAACAAACTCCCATCAATAGTGGTTCTCAATCCTAAGTACCAGAGTATGAATTTTCTACTTAAGAGTTAAATAAATTAGAAAGAAAAAGCAAATTGGAGCATTTTGTTGTAAAGGGAGATATTTAACAATCCTATTTCGGCTGGGCGGTGGTGGTACATGCCTTTAATTCCAGTACTCAGGAGGCAGAGGGAGGCGGATCTCTGTGAGTTCAAGGCCAGCCCGGGCTACAGAGTGAGTTCCAGGAAAGGTGCAAAGCTACAGAGAGAAAGCCTGTCTTAAAAGCAAAATAAATAAATAAATAAATAAATAAATAAATAAATAAATAAATAAATAAATAAATGAATGAATAAATAAATGAATAAATAAGTAAAATAAAAATAAATAAATAAATAAAAAGCAAAAAAAAATTCTTATTTAAGAACATTTTCAAAGCATCCATACCTTTGAAAACTCTGGTTGTTTTGGTTTAGTGTAGTGAATTCTTGGTGTCAATAGCTGTCCATGTTCTGTGTACAGAGTCCCATTTATGTCAGTCAGTAGAGCTAAAGCTTTCAAAAGGTTTTGAAAATCCTGCTCTGGGCATATTGTTATAACTGAATACATCAGCCCTCATTTCAAGGAGACAAAGTGAGGTCTGGACTTAAACAGATAGATTATGTAGGAGCCTTGATGGTGATGAAGCCCGACCTCCTTCCTATGATTGATTTGTGGTTTTGAGACTATATTTCATCACTGAAAAGTAAGTCAAATGCCATACGTATATCTCTTTAGGGCCAGAACTGATTCTTAGTCACTCCAACTCTCTATTGCTATAATCATCATTTTATAGGGGGTTTGACTTCAGGTTTTTCTTTAAATTTTATCAGGTAATATAAATCTTTAAATCTTTATTTTTAAATTTCAAATGTATTTATTCATACTTGATATAATAAAGGATCATGTAATGCTGTGGGATGGTCTGTATGTCAAATTGCTCTGATTGGTCAAAAATAAAACACTGGCCAGTGGCTAGGCAGGAAGTATAGGTGGGACTAACAGAGAGGAGAAAAGAAAGAACAGGAAGGCAGAAGGAGTCATTGCCAGCCGCCAACATGACAAGAAGTATGTGAAGACACTGGTAAGCCACGAGCCACATGGCAAGGTATAGATTTATGGAAATGGATTGATTTAAGCTATAAGAACAGTTAGCAAGAAGCCTGCCACGGCCATACAGTTTGTGAGCAATATAAGTCTCTGTGTTTACTAGGTTGGGTCTGAGCAGCTGTGAGACTGGTGGGTGACAAAGATTTGTCCTGACTGTGGGCAAGGCAGGAAAACTCTAGCTACAATGTAAGTTAAATGATACTTATTTATAATGCCCAACTTGGGAATTATTTTTGATATGTTATTTATTCTTTGAGAATGTCATACATACATAAAATGCATTTCAGTAATATTACCCCCTCACTCTCCACCTCAACTCATCTCAAACCCCACTATGTTTCTAGCAATTTCATATTCTATTTTGGGGGAAGTTTTGGAAGATAAACAACAGCTCATCATCTGCCCTATAATGGCCCTAAAGATATGACCACTGTAGCCAATGTTGTTTATATTCTATAACCCTTCAACAGAGTTGCATGTAAATTCTAAAAATAGATTATTGTCGTTTGTATCTGGAATGTCTCTTCACAAGACCTGTATTTCAGGCATGCTCCTCAGCTTGTTGGAGCTCTTAGCAGATGGTGGAGACATTTAAAGGTGGTGCCTAGCAGGTTTGTGGTCATTTGGAGTGGGCCTTTGAGGGAACTGTTGGATTGTAATCTCTTACTCTATTTCTATTTGTTTTCTGGCTTCCATAAACCCAGCAGTTTCCTGTACCATGAACTTCCCACATGACATATTTTTCCTTCACAGAAAAGCAAAGGACCAATCAGTCAGAGACTGGAACCTTCAAAGCTGTGAGCCAGAGTGAACCTTTTCTCCTATGAAGTTGATTGTCTTGGGTATTTTTCAGAGTAATGGAAAACTGGCTAACAAAAGATTCAATCCATTAGTACATATTTTGGGATAGATAGGCATGCAGCTATTGAGAATTTATCATTTCCATTCATAAGGAATAACACCATTTGCTATATGCCCAATACTCTGTGGAGACCTTGACAAACAGTAGATGTTCAGTAATTGTCACATGGATGAATGCAGCTCTAGTTGAGGTGTGAATGTGTAATTTCAGCTCAAAAATGAGAGAAGACTGATACGATTGTCTTGTAAATTATTTAAAATATCTGAGTGAATATTTTGTAAATGTACTTTGCTTTTGGATGAGGTTTCTTCTTTATTTTCAAAATTATTTTTTTAGTTTACACTAAAGCTTGAAAATAGTATATTTAATAAGGTACTGAGCATAATTTTTCAATAATTCATACGTTGTGTAATGTTTAAATGAGATTACATATATCTGTATCAAGTGTGTCTCATTTCTTCATGGTGACAGCATTCACCAGTTTTTCTTTTGGCTTAATGAATTGAGTAGTGCATTATTGTCTATCGCCAGTGAAGCCACACCTTCCATTGAACATTCTGATTAAATATTAGAACTTCAAGATGGCAGAAAGGTTGGGATGTTGCAGTTATAAAGCTTAATTTAAGCTTATCGAGCTATTTTTAGCTCCTTTAGTGGCCATTCTTTGAACATCTCTGATCTAACTTCCTTGGAACTATCAGGTGAAATCTTTTGAAATGTATTAACTGAGCAGAGAACTGATTTCCACTAACCCCAAAGATAAGAATGTCATCAGGTAGCATCAGAGACCTATAACAAGGACTTTCCAAAATTTCTGGAACTTGCGGGTCTGATATTTTCAATGTATTTGAAAAGTGTCTTGATTACTTACCTTCTTCTTTTTTTAAATAGCTTCATGAAATTGCTACTTAATTAGAATATGGCATTTAGGGCAACTTGAGTCTATGATTCTGAGCCATCGTCATCCACCTTGGCTCCAGGATAAACCTTCTTTCATAGATACCATGATATACTGGATTAAAAGTTCCTCTATCAAATTAGTCTATTACTTTCAAATTAAGTTTCACAGTTCTTGAATATGGTCAGGATGTTGCCAGATTCTTTCTTGGATGTCATGAGTGGTTTCTAGCTCAGTTCACTGTAGAGTCCTTGTTCCCATTTGAAGCCTTTTGAGTAGTCTTTATTTATTGTCCACATTTCTAATCACATTCTAAACGTGCATCAGAAGGACCATTTAGGTTTCTTTCTAACACTCTGGGAGTTCCCTGCAGTACAGCTCCAAACTCCCATTTTCCTGCAAACCGATTTTGAGACCTACAAACCACATGGGAAGATTTAGCTACCACAGAGACATGGAACTGTGTCCTAATGCCTGATAAAAGCACTCAAGGGAGGGAAGATTTAGTTTGGCTCCGGGTTTCAGGGTAGGAGGAGTGGAGGTTCATGGTGGGAGGAGCATGGGTCTGATGTGCCTTCCACTGCAGTGGCAAGGAGGGAGCAGCCAGAAACAGTATACCTCTAAGGCCCTATCTCCAATGACCTAATTTGTTAACCTACTGCATTTTTTAAACCTCATAACATACCACTAACCACTGGAGACAGGGATCTTAACAACATGAGACTGTGGGAGGCATTTTAGATTCAAATCATAACAGCTGTGTCCTCACCTGGGGGAGGTCTAGCTGAGTCATATAGTCAAAAATCTACTCTTAGGTTTTGGGATACCTCTGTATTGACTTCTATAGTGGCTGGACTACTTTACATCCTCACAAGGCACATAGAAGGGGTCATTTCTCTCCACACCCTTGACAGCATGTGTTTTTTCACCCTGTTTTGTTTTGTTGAGGATAGATATTCTAAACAGTGCGAATGGGATCTCACACTTGATTTTGCTTGTATTTCCCTTGTGTTGAAAGATATTTAGCATTTTAAATATCTTCATGGTCAGTTTTATTTTTCTTTTTGTTCCTCAAGTATGTTTTACATCAACCATCTGTGGATGATTGACTAGAAAGCAGGGGAGAGCAAATTTTACACATCTTCATTCCTGGGCTTGGCTTGTACCTGTCTTGCTGCCACTCTGGGAGAGAATCTTATCATGTTGTGTTCACTATGGTGCATCCTCTTCTTCCTGCTCTCCTTTCTCTTTTTTCTCTTGCCAGATCTTTCTTTCCCTTATTCTGTCCTTTCTCCCTTACTTCTCCACTCTCTTCTCTCCTTTCTTGTTTTCATGTGTCTACATCATTATTTAATGTTATTGTTCAATTCATCTATTGAAAATCACACTTATCACCTTCTTTGTCACTGTGTTCAGCATTCAGCTAAAAGCTGGAACAATTCTAGTCCTAACACACCTTTCTAATAACACACGTTTCAGACCCTCACCCATTTTGGCAGACAGTTGAATGAAACCCTTTCCTAGCATCAAAGGAAAAGGGAGCAATATAGCTTTTATGTTACTGATATTAATATTCTAACAAGTTTTTCATTCATTCTGAACCTTGACTAAGTCCAGTTTGCAAGACAAGACCATTTAGAAGGAAATTAACCACCAGAAGTAGCCAGAAATCCTATACATTAAATTGTAACAGTTTGTTAGTAAACTACCTTAATTAGTAAAATTTCCAGGAACTCACTGGTTTTTATTGTGAATAATTAACCAGAAAGTGCACTGAATGGAATTTAAGAATTAGCAGAAGATATACCTGATGAAATAAGGTCTTGGAAGATATCTTGGAGGGCAATGGTACTTGCCGCACAAACACGAGGGCCTGAGTTTGAGAACTCAGAATCCACATAAAATCCAGGAGTAGAATCACGTGTTCTGTGAAAGGAGAGGCAGAGACTGTGAAATCCCTAGGAGCCATAGGTCAGTTTGTCTGTCATAAGCAGCAGTCAATAACAAAAGAGACCATTTCAAACACGGTGGAAGGTGAGGACAAAGACCCAAAGTTGTCTTCAAGTTCCACACCTACACCATGGCATGCTTGTGCCCACACTCACACACGTGAATGTGCTCATATGCACACATGTGTGTGTGCACATCTGAGTGTGTGTGTGTGTACACACATTCATGCACACACACAAGCAATATGCCCAGGAAATGAAGGGATGGTTGGGCAGTTTAATGGTAAGAGATTGTATAGCTAAAAGACGGGATGGAGGAGCAGCATGGAAAAAAGAACACTAAATTCTGAACAAACCTGACACCACAAAACACATGTGTACACGTGTTTTATTTTGGGACAATGAAAGAGATGGAAGGTTCTAGAGAGAGAAGACAATCAGAAGATCAACAAAACTTACAGACTGAACCAACATGTAAATCAATTTAGTGTGTCTCTGTCCTTTTCTAATCAGTGATACATGGTGTAATGGCACCAGATGGTTCTTGAACCTCATCTTTGTGGAGTCCATTCATTCCATACCAAAGTGGTCCAAGAGACCTGAAACAGCTCACAACAGGCATTTACCCTTCCTAGTAGCTGCTCAGGCACAGTCTGTTGTACTTCTCTCTTTTTTTTTTTCCCTCAAAAAAAAAAAAAAGGATGTAATGTAAGTATGTAGGGGCCAAACAGCCTGGCCCTGGCTTCGCAGTTATCTTGAAAAGAAGGACACTAGTATTTATTGACAATCTGACCTCTCTTATGCTCTCTTCACATCTGCACAGCTAGCTCCCCATGGGGTGTTATTTTTTTATGGCAGTAACCAATAATAACGAACACCCTCCCTACTGTGGAGAAAAGCAATAGAGCCCAGCAGTTTGAGTGATCATACAATTTTGATTACTCCAGAGCCTCCGGATGCCTCTTCTTCAAATAGGAATAGGAGCCTCACACTGTATGCGCTATGCCTGGGGGAATAAAATTGTCAGCAATGTTTTTCAAGTCTTCAAGGTAAAAATTATGTTTCGCTTAGGAAAGAATTATGGGTATTATAAAACAAAACTGTTTCTAATGTAGTTTCATTATCTTGGTTAGAATATCTAAATGGTGAACAGAGTGTTTCTGGAAAGTGATCTCATATTCTCATATCCAATGCTTTCTTCAACCCCAGATTTTTCTCACAGGTTTGGAATTAGAATTAGAAATTAGGATGTTTTCTCCGTTCTAATTTTGAGCTCTTTCCCACTTTCACATCTACAGTCTGATAACCCAAATTGCAAAGGGTATTGAGCTTTTCTTCATAAACAACTGGCAAGATAGAGCTAGGGGCCTGATACCCTTATCACTTGTCAGGGAAATCATATTCATCCTGAAGAGTATGTCGTAAACATAGACACTGGTGGAAGGTGTTGTCTTGGTCACTAAAGGTTTTATCTGTAGTGTTATGGGCAGTAAATGCCCTTTAGGGTACAATGGGTAAAGCATTTAAGATGTAGGAACAGGGAAAATGAGGCTTTTAAGGACAGTAGAGCTGGCCATCAGGGGTCTCTAGCTCCTGGGCCACTACACAGCAACAGCTGCCCTCCATGCTATGCAGCTGGTAGGGGCAGGTCCCCACTAAGTGCCCGCCCCCCCCAGTGCCCACAGTATCAGACATTCAGACACCATTGTGGTGAGTGAGTGGGTACAGAGTGAGGAGGTGGAAAAGAGAGAGGTAGAACAATTCATGGCAGAGGAGAGAGACAGATCTGAAGAGGTGAGGGTGGTGAGGAACAGGCTAATATGAATGGCCTGATAGCTACTCGAGTCCATGGTCATTTCTGGGCCTGGGCTACTACTAAGGGTCAATCTTGATCTGAGGCCCTGAGGCCCTGAAGCAGCTGAGAGGGCATGAGGTGATGTCTGTGGCTCCTGTTGCCACTGAGGGCCATACAGAGACTATAATCTAGGCCACCACCTGGAGCCAGGTTGGTGTCAGAGGGCCATGCTGCTGTGGGGGTCTTCCTAATCTGAATGGCCTGCACTGCCACCTGGGGTCATGGTGATATCCAAGCCCAGGCTGTGGCCTGGAACCATGTCTGGGACCATGGTCCTGTCACCGCCAGGGTCTGTGTTTGTTGTCAATGGTCCATGTTGCCACCAGAAGCCACAGGATGCCTGGTGTCTAGGCCTCAGCCTGTAGTCATGTGGGTGTCCAGGGGGCCTTGCTGCTGCTGGAGCCATGCTGATCTGAGTGGCCTGCACTGTTGCCCATGGCCACGGTGTCATCTGGGCCAGGGCTGCTACTGAGGGCCATGTGTGGGTTTATGGCTCTACAACAGCCGGGGTCTGAGCTGATGTCTGTGGCCTCTGTAACCACCAAGGACCCTGAGAATACCCAGGGTCTAGTCAGTCACCTGGGATCATATTGGTGTCCGAGGGCCAGGCTGCTACCAGGGCCATACTTATCCGGTTGGCCTGTGCTGCCACCAGGGCCATGATGATGCCCTGGTCCCAGCTGCTGCCAAGGGTCATGTCTGGGTCTATGGTCCTGTTGTGGCTGAGGTCTGTGTTGATGTCCATGGCCTGTGTTACCATGGAGGATCATAGGAACCAAGTGTGCTGAAATCCAAGAGCCCTGCTGAGCTGGCACTGCCCTCACTGGCTGTGGGATAGCTGGCCCTCCCTGTCAATGGATACTGCAGCAAGAGAGCAGCTTTCCCCTCCACACAGCCGTAATCAAGAAAGATGGCTCCACCCTTCACCATGGGCGAGCACCTCACCTTGGCAGCACCCTAGAGCTGGCCCTGAGGGTATGAGAACAGCAGAGCTGACCTCCTCCCCACCTTGTCTGCCATGTGGTGGTATGTGTGAAGATAAGATGCCCACCCCCTCCCACCGCCTGCTACCTGCAGCAGGTGAAAGAGCTGGCCCTGGGGTCAGAAGAGTGGGAGAATTAGCCTAGCCCCTCACCAGCTGCAGCACACAAGAGAGTGCCCCCTGCCAGGGAAGCACACTAGAGCTAACTCTGTTGTCAGGGATGCAGGTTAGCCAGCCCTGAGGTCATGAGAGCAGGAGAGCTGACTCAACCCCCCTTACATGTTCCCTACAGCAATCCAGGGAGAGGACCTTGCACCTTGCCTGGGCAATACAGTGGAGCTGTCCCTGGTGGTGTGAGTGTGGGTGAGCTGGACCCGAGGGCCTGAATGCAAGAGAACTGACCCCGTTCCTTGCTGCAGGCTCCGTTGGGTGAGCTGGCCAAGGCAGTGCTGGAGAACTCACCTAGGTGGTGACAATTGGGTAAAGCTGGCCATCTGATCAGCCCAGCTACCATTCAGGCCCAGAACCTCACCCACACCAATGTAAACCAATGGCAACAATGTAAACCACTAGAGTAGACTTGAGTCTGAGTGAGCCAGGGCAGGGAGTTAAATAGTTACTCCTGAAGATCTCAAGAGACATTTAATTTTTTATTTCATGTATATTGGTATTTTGCTTGGATGTATGTATGTGCATCATATGTGTGCAGTTCCCACAGAGGCTGGAAGAGGGCATTGGGTCCCTTAGAACTGGAGTTACAGACCTTTGTGCTTCTCTTCTGCTCCTCTAGAGACATTAAATGTCTAAGTGAGACAGCTATGCTGTGCCAAGTTAAGGGCCCTATCCAAGAATGCTTTATAGCCTGAAACTTAGGGGAAAAAAACAAAACAAAACAAAACAGATGCATGAGACTCAAGATCTTTGCTCTGCAGAATGCTTGGAAGCATCTGAACTTCATGAGATACTGTAAAGAAATATGGAAATGTTCACTCTGTGTGTGTGTGTGTCTGTGTGTGTGTGTGTGTGTGTGTGTGTGTGTGTGTGTGTGTACATGTGTGTTCTAGAGTGCGATGTGGGTAGGATACTGGATGGGACTTGGAATGGGTTGAATATCTATTCTTGGTGACTGTGATGACTGTTATGGTTTGAATTTGTACTACTATCCCTTCTACCGTCCCCTATCTTCTATAGTTATTTTTATTTTGAGAGGTTTATACGTGGGTACTGCATTTACATCATTTCCATGCTAATGTAACTCCTCCCATGTTTCCCTAATTCACTTTCAAATTCATGACTTACTCTTCTTTATTATTGTTACACCCGCATATACATACATACATACATACATACATACGTGTCTATAGATACAACCTGCTGATTCCACTTAGTGTTATTCATATGTCTTTGTATTTAGGGACAATCACTTGGGATTGGATAACTTATCAGGGCCTCATCCCTGGGGAAGCATGAATGGCTGGCTGCTCAGCAGCTGTTATTTTTTCTGTAAAGAGATGAAGACCAGTGAAGTGCTTGGAAGCGGAGTATCCTTTCAGGAATGATCCATTGCCCCTTGCTGTAGGATACTCAGAGACCTTTTCTTCACAAACCAGTGGGTACCTGCCCATCTTAGGAGTTATCCCTACTTCTGCTCTCTATGCTGTCAGGTGTTAAGTGGGAAATCAGCATAACTCGACTGTAGGCATGTTGGGCCTGATTGTGGAAGAACACCAGAAGTTGTAAGAATTAGCTAGTAGGTACTATCTAGAGGTTAAAGAGAACTGTGTATCTGGATTTTGAAGGTAATAAATGCTATGCAATCCCACATCCACTAACTTCAGAGAAGTAAGTCTTTTGCTACATAGGATTTAAAACTCTAGCTAAGAGACCGGGGAGTCGAGGGGATAAGCAACACTGACTATAAAGAAATACTTGAGGTTCCCCGACAAGGGGAGATATGGAGGGATGTAGGAAAGCCCAGAGGACATACCTTTGCTAAAAGCACAACAATAGGGCCTGTGAATGGGACATCGGCAATGCCATGCTTAGTTTTGGCTGTTGTAGGCTGGAGGTGTGATCACAGGGCTAGGCTCATTATTAGTGATGAGGACAACAGGTCACTCCAGGAAAGAGATTGGGTGATAGATTGATTCCACTACTCAGAAGCTAAAAAGCACAACTTCACAGTGATTCTGAGTAGCTCCATAATGACTGAGGGACAGCCAAGAGGGATGGATGTAACAAATAGCAGCAGCAGCAGCAGCAGCAGCAGCAGCAGCAGCAGCAGCAGCAGCAGCAGCAGCAGCAAGAGCAACAACAAAACAGCACACCAAACACCCACAAGATTGAGGATGAGGACATAGGGCGTGTTGTGTGGGGTGAGTGCCATTTTTAAAGAAAGAAAATGACACATTCAAGCTGTTAAATTCTTGTGCTGAGGCATGGTCAAAGGACCAGCAAATTTTATGGCTCCCTAAAACAACCCAATTTTACTTGTAGATTGAGTCTGCTTTTGCAAGTTGTTGATTTTTAAAAATAGTTTGAATTTAAAGACTCATTAAAACTCCGTGCAGAAGTTAGAGAATTGCTCATGAAAGTGTGGGAGTCTGAGGTCTGAATAAAGAGCTGCAGAGAGTTTGGGTGGTGCATGGCATTTCTGACCTCCAAATGCCCTCCCGAGCTTCCCTTGTGAAGACAGCGGTCATTTCTCTCTTCAGTGAGTTTGTTATCTCCCTCATGACCCAGCTTTTCTCAGGACTCACACCATCAACCTTATTACTCCAGAGCAGGTGAAGCTGTGAAGAGCAGAGTGATAAAGCTAAGAAGATTTCAACATCTGCCTGATCACATCAGTTACAAACATGGGAATGGGGATGGGGATGGCTAGTGTGGTTCTGGTAGTGAGAACACAATTCTGGATTTAGGGAATATTTTAGTTTTGGCCATGTAGGATTGTGATGACTACTGAGTTGAGTTTTAGACTCTCTGGAGCCTGGCATCCAGCATATTTGAAATGCTTATAATGAAGAGGTCAAAGGACCAGCAAATTTTATGGCTCAAGACATAGTAAATAGGACTATTAGAGTAGAAGGTTTAGTAGTTAATGCCAAGTAGTAACCATGGAATTATTGTTATTGTTTGTTTCCTTGAACCCTATGTGCTATAAATTAGACAGCCTAGAAGAGCCTGTTTGCCAAACATTTATAAATTCCCTCAAGAAGAGACCTTCAGGATTCTTACAAAATGCTCTTGTGAATGATCTATTTGAACTTTGTAGTATGTCAAAATGATACCAACTTAGTAACAAAGTAACAATAGCAGGCAAGGTTAATATGGTTACCATGGTATACTATTCAACAAGGCCAGGTGTACATAGGATCTGAGCAGTGGCTAATGGACCTTGAAGGGCACAGCACTAAAATGGGTGGGTCACTCTTTAAATACACTGTACTTTGATACAGAAACAGCAAATGATTTTCCTGGTGAATAGCTGTGCTTTTGAAAAGAGGTTTATTGGAATATAGAAAATACTTAGTAGTTTCTTGAATTATTAAACTGGTTCTAATTGATATTAAACCCTTCATATCTAGAAGGACACCATTGCTCATTGATCAGTGATAGGAGGTAAGAACACTGGTTTATAAGTGGACTTCAGGACCAAGTTTATTTCCCAGTGCATTCAATAATTCTGTAAAGCCATCACATAGTTACTTTCCCACATTGATAAGTGGGTAGTTGGCACAGATTTATTGTGCAATAGGAACTATCATCACATTAACTAGTTAATTAATTAATTAATACACAAATGTAATGAATAAGCTCAATTTCTGTCAGGAGATCCACAAGGCCATCTTCAGATCTAATAAATTTTTAGGAAATATGACTGTGTGTCTGTATTGTCGCAGACTCCTACACTGTAGCCTAATCCTAATGTGATGGTATTTGGAGGCAGGAAATTTGGGAAGGAATTAGTTCATGATGAGATTAATGCCCTTATAACAGGATTCATAGAGACAGGATCTGTTTCTACCACTGTCTTCCCTTCTAAAGTCACAAGGGACACTTGAATCATCATAAGGTACCATTATTTTTAGGAGACTGAAATTGTCTCTAAATCAGGAAATGGATTCCTTTCGTTAGCACCTTGGTCTTGGACTTCTCATCCCCTAGAGCTGTGAGAATAATGGTGGTGTTTGTTGGTTATAGCACTGCCAACTGACAAATAGAGGAGTTATAGAACACAGCACACCACTGCATGCACCATTAAGCTTTATTATTATTAAAGAATGCAGAGCAAGATTAGAGAAAGGAAAGGAAACATGAGGCAAATCTAGGGGAAACCAGGAACAAACTTGTACAGTCCTGGCTAACTGGAGTCATGCAGGACAGCCTCAATTTGCCCAGGAAGGAGTCATGACAATACAGGTGAAATGTTACAACCAGCAATACCCCGTAGAAACCCCATGCCCATAGTGTCAGTAGGATTTATTCATGTAGTCAGATTCTGTTTGGTGTGCACTCAAAACCGAGCCTCCCATAAGGAAAACAAACATTTGGCATAATCCATATTGCTTACACTAAGACTAGGAACGGTAATTCACCCTAATTCGTGACAGAATAGTAGGAGACCTTTTGAAATGGAAGACTCCAGATGCTAGCAAAGAAACAATGCTGCAAACAAGTTTTTCTAAGAGGCATACTCAGATCTGCTATGTATGCACTCTTTCCTGTGCCTATAGAAATCCACAAAGGGAAGGCGCACTCCTAGGGCAGTGGAGAAATGAGACCTGCCATTGGCACTCATCCTTGTCCCCGCTAATTTAACCTGCCTTTTTGTCCTTTGAAGAAGATGGATGAGCCTTGGAAAATAATGGAGAGTTATTGAAAATATAATCAGATTGAGACTCTTGTAACAGCTGCGCCTCCAGATGCAGGTTTTGTACCAAAACAAATAATCAAGTTTTTATACAAATATCAGCATGGAAAAATGCATTGCTTTCTTTACCTCATCAAGCAGGCAACTCTAGAAATATTTTGTTTTCAATTAAGAAGATGATACTCCCTTACTATCTCTCTCTCTCTCTCTCTCTCTCTCTCTCTCTCTCTCTCTCTCTCTCTCTCTCTCTCTCTCTCTCTGTGTGTGTGTGTGTGTGTGTGTTTCTATGTTGGTATATGTATGGCATATGTGTCTTCAAGTGGTCATGTATTTGTACTCATACATGTGTTTTTGTGTACCTGGGTATGTGAAGTTCAGAGGTGGATGTTAGGAGCGTTCTTCAAAAGCTCTTCACTTTACTTTTTGAGACATGGATCTTGCTGTCTCTGTCTCTTTGATGCCTGAATTACAGGAGAATTCCACCATGCTTGGCTTTTCTATGAGAGCTAGAAATTTGAACTAAGGTTCTGAAGCTTTTGAGGCAAACACTTTACTAAGTAAATCATCTCTCCAGCCCTAATTCTTACTTTAAGGCACAGTCACTCCATTTGTAGTTTGCAGGGGTTCAATGATCTCATTATTGGACAAGGCACTGTGTGCATCCATGACCAACATGATATTGTTCTGTCAGAGTCTGGGCACCATGAATTAGCAGGTTGCCCAGAGCCTTTGCTGAGGTCTAGATGTACAAAAATTGAGTGATAACCGCTCCCCCCCCACACTTCTGACATTTTCATGAAGTTATGGAGAGTTGAGCTAAGCCAAACCAGAAGACAATTTGCACCATCTGTACCTCATATCTCTAAGGAAGAGGTAGAAAACTCAGTTGGGTCCTTTGAAGTTTTAAAGAAAGATGTGAACAAGGGGAAATGCACTGCTGTGTGGTAACTAAATAAGGCAATGCTCTTGAGCATAAGACTAAAACATAAACATCTGTGGAAGATGAATTAACCCACCTTACAAGACTATCTGTAATGTAATACCATCACATTGGCAGGCTCTATTATTTTGGATCAGAGCCAGAAAACACAATCTTTTATTCTTGAGAAATGGCTACTAGGGACAGATAGAGACTAAATACCTGGGAGACAACAAGGACCCTGCCACTGGAGCTGCTCAAAGTAAATGGCATGCAATCTGATCCCCCACACCGTGCACCGAAGACTTCGAGCATCCAATCAGCAAATGGGGAAGAGTGCACAAGACTAGACTTAAAGAGGTCCCCAAGTCTCAAGTACATCCCAGACGCAGATTGTTCACATTTGTATTGTATCTGTCCAAAGCCATATGACTAATTTGTTTTTTCTTTCTGTTTTTCTAAATGTTCACATTTATTTATTTATTTGTTTGTTTGTGTGTTTGTTTATTTATTCAGTTTTTTTTTTTGAGACAGCGTTTCTCTGTGTAGCTTTGGAGCCTTTCCTGGAACTCGCTCTGTAGTCCAGGCTGGCCTTGAACTCATAGAGATCCTCCTGGCTCTGCCTCTGAGTGCTGGGATTAAAGGCGTGCACCACCATGGCCTGACAATTTTCACTTTTAAATGAGTTGTTTTCACTTCTCACTTGGCACTGAATGGCATTGCTACCAGTAGTCATCTGTGATACACTGAGGTTTTGAAGTAGATGGAAGCTAGTTTGATGAGCTAGTATTTTATTTCTATGTATTCTTCCAGGGGTTCTAATTTAAAATGTATTCATTATTTTGAAGCTATTGGGGATAAGCTCTCAAGTTGTTAATTCATTCATTGAGATTTTTCATACATGTATACAGTGTATTTCGATCACATAGATCCTGCATTTCTCCCCCAACTATTCTTAGACCCACCCTCATCACATCTCCCTTCCAACTCCATGCCTTTTTTTCATAGCTCACTGAAGCTAATCATTGCTATCCTTATAGGTGTAGGGCCATCCACTGGAACCTGGGCATTATAATTAGGGCCACTTCCCTAGAGGAAACAAACTACTCACCTTACCCAGGTAGCCTTCAACTGCCAAAGCTCCTCAGTTGTGGCGGCTGAGGGACAATGTTGTGAGCCCCTCCCGCATCTTTGACCGGCTTGATCTTTTGTAGGTCTTGTATAGGCAACCCATCTGCTGTGAGCTCATGAGTGCAGAGGCCCTGTCGTGTCCAAAAGTTACAGTTTGGCAACAAAATTTTCCTAAGCCATTAGCTATCCTGAATAAAGATTGGAATTACTAGTCAGTGTTGGTCCGATGATATTTTTTTTTTCTTCTCACTATGAAACATTATTCCACTGTCCTTTTAAACTGTGTGTGTTCACATCACTGATGTTGAAATGTTGACAGTACTGCTTTGTACCTGATGTGCATTGTCTCTTTTTGTTTTAAAGATATTCTCATGTCTTTACAATGTGTCTGCCTACACAGAATCAAGCTTAATTTAATTATTTATATTTATCATGTACCCCTGATCTGTCAAGTTTGTATCCTTCCTCACTTTGGGAAATATATATTTAAAATATTAACTTGCCTCCTTGTCTCGCATAGCACTTCTGTCAACTTCTTTCAGTCACGTGTTGAATCTTGTCATCCCGTGTTTCAGTTTCTTAAACTATATAATTTCATGTTTCTCATCTAAGTTTATGCTGCATTTTGCATCATTTATGCATATCTATATTTGCTTCACTATATTCTGTGTCCATTTTCATTATGCTCTGTTTATACCATCTGCTTCGTTTTTCTTTGCAATAATTATATTTATAATGATTACTCACAAAGTCAGGTCCAGTTATCTGTCAGCCTCTTATTTATTGTGTCTGTTTTTAGGATTTAATCTTCCCATTATTTTATAGGTAGTTGTTTTATTTTCTTTATCATACAGGGTCTATGTATCAAACAATTGGTTTGTTGATTTTCCTGCCTCTGTAATCAACTTGCTTTGCCCATAGTTCATGTCTCGTGGTAAGCTCTGATTTGAATGGTCATAATCTGTAGAAATCTTGAACTGGATTTTTAAACAGACCAGAAATTTTTCTTCTAACATATTCTTTTTCTTCCTTTGTGAAGCAATATCACTACCAACTTTCAGTCTTCTCAGATTGAAACCCTTTAATCACACATTCTGTTTCAATGTTCAATATTAAGGGTTTGTTTTTTTTAAATACAATGTATCATTGGTCTTTGATGCTATTTCTCCTCATTAGACTTTCTTTTAGTGATTATTTTAGCATTAGTTAATGGAGTTTCTCCTAAAGTATTATTTTAATAATAAACTAGTTCATTAACTCTATATTTATTACTTTTTTGTTCTTAACATTTGATTTTCATTTTTCAAGTTTAGCACTTAGAACTGCATTTAAAAGTTATATTCTATTCCACCTCACATAGAACTTTTTGAGTAATTTTAGAGTTGGCTTATTCTTTTGTCTGTTATTTTTTAGTATTGGTGTATGTGTTTGTATTGGGGGTGGATGGGTGGAGGTATCCATGTGCTTGCATGTAGGACTGCACATGGCATGGCGTGGGTGTGGAATTTAGAGAACAACTTTTGGGAGTTGGTTCTCTCCCTCCACATTGAGTCCTAGGGATAAAACTCGGGTAATTGGGTTTTTGCATCAGGCAGCTTTACCTGCTGAGCCATCCAGTTAGACCACAGAGTAGCTTTAAAAAAAAAACATAAAATACAATCCACAATTTTTAAACCCAAAGTAGAAGCAGTGTGTATACATTCTTATAAATATCTGTAAATGCATTTCTACAGGTTGTATATTCTCTTAAAGTGAGAATCATTGAATTATACTTCATTTTACCTATCTATCACATCTCTCTTTTGTCTAGTTCCAATGGTTAGCAAAGAATATGTGCTTTATTTTTTATAAGACTGGAAATATACATTTAAGATGTTTATCGACTATTTCACACTTGGCATCTTTCCTAGGACTTCATAATCCATGATGAGATCACTGGTAATAAAATTCAAGACATTTACATAGGTCTCAATGAATGTTTTTACTTAGAGTTTATGTCTAGAATCTCTTTTTAATTGTTTTGTGATCCTGGACAGGTGACTACTATATCTGAGTTACAGTTCTTAAAGATGAAATAGAAAATAATTTTTTTTGATGTGATGAGAAGACAGAAAAAAGCCTTTAGTGAGGGTTATAACACAGGCCTGCATCCCTCACCTTCTTAGGATCCTGGATAGACACAACCCACATGGTGTCTATATTCTCTGATTTCTCACCCACTCTGGTACCTATAGATAAAATGTGACAAAGTGTAATCAGTTGAAATTGACTTTATCTTTTTGAAACCAAAGTTAAAGTTGTCTTGTCAAATGTTGCCCTACTGAGCTGCAGTGATTTACTTTGGTTTTCATCTTCCTGCTTTATATCTTTCTAAATTAAGAACGGCACCTGAAAAGACACGGGATCCTGTTAATTTTAATAGGCTGCAACAGTTAAGAAAGAGGTCCACCATCGGAAACTAGGTAAGAAACAACCATGACAGCAACAACACGTGACTTTCCTCAAAATGAAATATTGGTTAATATAGTAAAATATTGTGAGACCTGAATTTAGGATCAGGATATAAAATTGAAATACTCCTGTCATTTCCTGCCATTTCCTACTGTTTTGGGTTTTCTTCTCTCATTTTAAAAAATTTGTTTTTTTCCTTATTTATTCATTTTTCCTTTATCTTTCTTCTTTCCACCTTCTTAAGCTTCCTTTCCTTTTAAAGAGGAAAATCTAACATGAGCTTTGCACATCACGACCCTCTACTGACTTTATACATTACGATCCTCTACTGACTTTGTGTTGTGAAACGTGATAGTTCCTGTTATGAAATTGAAACTTGAGAAGCAATAAGGTCTTGAAAACTAAAAAAAGATTTAAAAATAGAAAAGCAACACTGAAAACAACCAGCACAAACCCTTTATCTGGTGGTGGTTAAAAGTTGTACCTTCAGCAACATTGTTTGTACACTCCCACAAATGGCAAAATAATTATAATCGCTCATTCATTTCATTCAGGTAACAATTGAAATGAGGTGTTTGAGCAAACAGAATTTTTCAGGACCTGTGCTCCCAAATGGAGAAACAAGGATGAGAAAGTCACAGCATGCCCTGTTTCATGTGTGGACACAGACAACATTTAATTCCATAGCAACCATGCGTTAAAGGGGAAATTAGCTCCAGTGTAAATAAGGTCCTTCTTTTTCTTCCTCATGTGCATTTATTGCATTTTAGATTTTTCTTGTTTATTCATTCACTTGCATGTATGGGGTCGTTTGTGTGTGTGTGTATGCATGTGCTGCATCTGCTTGTGCAGGTCAGAACACAACTTGCAGGACCTGATCCTCTCCTTCCACTGTGTGGATTCTAGGGACAGAATTCCGAAGTGCTCAGTGTTTGTGTTAAGCACCCTTACCTGCTCAGCTATCACGCCAGTACCACAGGATGGGGTTTTTTGTTCATTTTAATATTGTTTCTCCTGCTTTTGTGGGCTCTGGAGATGGAACACAGGCTGGCAGGCTTATACAGAAAGCATCTTTCCCTGCAGTGCCATCTTGCCAGCCTTGGTCTTTACTTTCTTCTTTTAAAATTCCACTTTTTGTGTATATTCAGGGTGCTCAATGACATATCAGGAAAATAAAAGGAGAATTAAGCATGAAGCAAGATAACATACCCATCAGCTCATATAACTTACACATTTATCCATTTATATGTATGACAGGAACAGTTAAAATTGACTACTTCAGTGATACTGTCTCTGTTTTGTAGATGAATTTCTAAATGGTCTTATTAAATAAAAAACACAGAGCCAAATATAGGGGTGAAAACCTTAGAGATCAGGGAAATAGGAAAAGCCACCAGCCAACCTTACCTCACCAACTCTGCAGCTTCCAAATGCGAGACACTTCTTGTCTACCCACACCTTAAATGCCTTGCTTTTCTGCCCTTTCATTGGCTCTTAGCCCAGCTACCTCACTTTCTTGTCACTGTCTGTCTGTACAGACTTCCAGGTCTCTATGGTTGGTACTGGGATTAAAGGCGTGTGTCACCACGCTTGGCTCTGTTCCCTAGTATGGCCTTGAACACACAGAGACCCTGCCTGCTAAGTGATCGGATTAAGAGCATGTGCTACTTGACTTTGTTTACTTAAAATGGCTGGCCTTTCCCCCCTGATCTCCAGGCAAGTTTTATTTATCAAAGCACAAATAAAATATCACCACATTTCAACACAAATAAAATATTACTACACTGTCTCTATCATCTCTCTGTCTCTGTCTCTCTTTTTCTAACACACACACACACACACACACACACACACACACACACACGGTAATGGTTTCTTTAAAAGGCCATTCCATCTTTCTATAAGGCCAGCTGCTTCAGGATGGTAGGGAACACCACTAGATTCCACAGTTGTGTGCCCACTATCACACTTCCATGGCTGAGAAATGAGTTCCTTGGTCTGAAGCAATACTGAGTAGCATACCATGATGGTAGATAAGTCATTCTGTAAGTACATGGATGGCAGTTTTGGCAGCAGCATTATGTATAGGAAAGGTAAATCCATAAGCAGAATCAGTGTCCATTCCAGTAAGGACAAAGCATTGTCCTTTCCATGGAGGAAGTGGTCCAATATAGTAAACCTGCCATCAGGTTGCTGCCTGATCACCCCAGGGAATGGTGTCACATTTGGAGCTCAGTATTGGTCTCTGCTACTGGCAAATCTGGCACTCGGGAGCAGCTATAGTCAGGTCAGTCTTAATGAGTGGCAATACATATTATCAAACCCATGCATAACCTCCATCTCTGCTACCATGGCTACTTTATTCATGGGTCCATTGGACAATGACAGGGATGGCTGGGGAAAGAGGCTGATTTTTCCCAGAATTTGTCATCCTATCAACTTGATACCTCAGTGGAAGTCACCTTCTGATGAGCTTTTATGCAGGGCACAACTATATTCATATCATTCTCTTATTTGAAGAGACCTATCCACATACTTCTTCCCCAGATGTCTTTTCACCAATTATCCTATCATGATCTTTCCAAGTCCCTGGCCATCCAGCCAATCTATTGGCTCTAGCCTATTTATAAGTGAACAGCTGTTCATTTTCCTTTCCAAACAAAATCTATGACCATGCGTACTGCCCCAAGTTCTGCTCACTGTGAAGATTTCCCTTTGCTCATATCTTTCAGGATTGTCTCCAGAAGGGGTAATAATGCTGCACTGTCCATTTCTGGGAGGTGCCTGGATATCACGCAGAACCATCATTAAACCAGACTCTAGTCTTCTCTTCCTCAGTCAATTATCATAGGGCATACCCATGAGGCTGTAAGTGCATGCTTGGCAGCAGACAGCATTGAAACAGGAGTAGAAACCATAGACATTTGGGCAACTTCTTCATGTAACTTGCTTGTGCTTTCTGGACCTGCTTAGACCTAGTCTCTCTCTCTCTCTCTCTCTCTCTCTCTCTCTCTCTCTCTCTCTCTCTCTCTCTCTCTCTCTCTCTCTCTCTCTCACACACACACACACACACACACACACACACACACACACACACACACACACAGACACACACACATATATTACTTGTATTTGATGATAGAATGCTGCTATGTACATCCTATATTATAGCTTGGTGGGTCAGATAATACTCAAGCTTATGATTGGCAATCCCACTCTGGTACCAAGATCTGTATTAGTCAGGGTTCTCTAGGGGAATAGAACTGATAGAATTTCTCTCTCTCTCTCTCTGTCTCTGTCTCTGTCTCTGTCTCTCTCTCTCTCTCTCTCTCTCTCTCTCTCTCTCTCACACACACACACACACACACACACACAAAGAAGATTCATTAGAATGGTTTACAGACTATTACATAGTTTCCAACTATTACAGCAATGGCTGTCTACCAATGGAAGGTCCACAAATCCAGTAACTGTTCAGTCCCCAAGGCTTGGTGTCTTGGCTGGTGTTCAGTACATGCCAGGATCCCAAAGAAGTAGGCTCTAACACTAGTGAAGGAACAGACTTACCAGTGAGAGTGAGAGCAAGCAAACAAAGAGAACTACCTTCTTCCATAGCCTTTATATAAGCTGCCAGCGGAAAGTGTGAACCAGATCAAAGGTGGATTGTCCCACATCCAAAGATCTGGATTAAAAGTAGATCTTCCCACATCAACTGATTTAATTAAGAAAAATCCCTCACAGGTGTCACCAGCCATTTGGGTTTTAGTGAGTTCCAGATGTAGTCAGTTGACAACCAAGAATAGCCATCATGAGTCCACCCCTTGTCAACTTGACACACAATTGTGTATCTCTCCATGTGACTGTACTGGACAGAGTGATGTTAAAGTGAATGAGCATCAAAAGTTGTGAGATCAACTAGAAATGAAACTTAATCCACTCTTGGAAAATTGCAGAAATTAAAAAATACCTCTAAGAGCCAGACATGGAGGCATATACCTCTAAATCCCACATTTAGGAGATAGAGGCAGGATAGTCAATTCAAGGCCAAACTTGGCAACATATTGAGTTCAAAACCATCCTGATTAAATGAGATGATTTCCTTTGGCTCCTGCTAATAAAAAAAAAGAAAAGTTAAGAACCCCAAGCAATTATATGTGAAGTGATATGTAAATAGAAATGTTCGTGACCCTTCCTGGTATTCTTTATTTAATGTCTCTGTATTAGCTATTTCAGTACACTGTTAATTCTGAGTATGCATCCCAAGTCATATGCTTTCTTTTTAAAAGCCAATTAAGGTGCATGGACTGGTGAGCTGGTACATGTTAGAAGACTGTTATGCTCATCGGCAGGGTATCTGAATTCAAGTTCCTGACACCAAACTTACCTTTATTTTCTCTTTTACTTGTACCATATTCTTAGTGTTCGGGAGGCTAAGGCAGTCAGATTGCAAATGCAAGGCCAGCCTAGGCTATGTGGGGAGAACATCTTTTGAAAAAAACAAAGCAAATCAAAACACAAAGATTAGTGGTAGAACATGTGTTTAGTATGCCCAAAGTATGAATTGTTTACAACCCCTAAAAGAAAATAAGCATTTTATTCAGAAATTCTAACAATCTAGTCTGATAATAATGCCCTAAATTAACATAAAAGGGGTTAAATGAACATAATAATGAAGACAGAAAATCTTCCTGTAAGTTTACAACTTTATTATAGTCTCCCAGTTTATGTATTTGCTCTTTGTTAAGTTTTTCTTTCAGTAGATAGCAAGGTCATAAAACTCTACATGGGGTTATAAACAGCCATGTTCAGCTACCTTCAGATGTGGTGTAATTACTCAAGTTAAATATTTTCCAAAGTCCTTCCCCTGAAAGAGTGAGTTACTGCCGGAAGAGGCATCTGTTAAGAATTGTGTCAGAGAATTAGAGTTACACTCACCGGAGACAAATCTGGAAAACTGAGAAGGAAAAGAAAGGCTTCCAGTTATGAGCTCTCTTCTTGTAAGTGATTGACTTTGCATCCCCCAACACCAAGGGCCTTTCCTCTCCCAGGCGGCCATGTCGGGATTCCCAATGAATGGACCTTTGAGTTTCCTTTGGACTATCTGTCTTCTCATTTCTCTACTGGGTCAACAAGGAGCCCAAGCCTTCTGGTGCAGTAATGGAGTCTTTTTGTCTTCTGATCATGTGTGTGACTTCACAGACCATTGTGGGGACAACAGCGATGAGCAGCAATGTAAGTATCATGTTTCTTCCTCCAATTCCAGTTCGCTGTCTATTCTCAGACAGAGGCTCACAGGAGCCCTGGGGATCCAGCTAGACTCCTGCACTGTGGATGGTTTTTATTTCAGAGGCTCTCAGGGTGAAGATATATTGTTTAATAAATATGATTCATGTATAAAATTGTTATAATGTCACATCACTACAACTTTAACTAGATGGAAAGGGTTTTAAAATAGTTTTTGCTGATTGTAAAGAAGTAGTAAACAGAAATTTAGCTTGACTAGTGAAGCAAAATTTCAAAGAAACTCATTAATTCGGATGCAGAATGCTAGGATGGAAATTATGAGCTAAAGTGTAGATTTAATATGGAAATTAATTTTGGTTTGGATGAGAGATTTTATTTTCACTTATGGGACACTACTGCCAAATGACTTAATATGCATAGCACAATGTCAGCTTGTATATTTTACCACAGAACAGTAGAGAGTATGATGAGCATTAAAGTTTGGGGTGAACTATTTGTTGATTTGTGAACTTGAATCTTCTTTTTATTATAAACGATTGTGAGATGAGAGAAATCTCTGAACAGGTGGGAACATGCTCCATTGCTTATTGGAATAGTGTTAATTATGGGAAGTCACTTACCAAAGAGGGTGGGGAAGGTGACATGTATGTATCTGACATTTCCACTACAACATACCATCTTGAAGGTACACCATACTGTGCACATGGAGACTGGTATCATTCTTTTATGCTGCCTCCTTTTACAAATGACATTTTTACAAAATTGCTACAATTTTGTTGTTGGTTTATACAACCATTGATGCAATTATCAGAACCACTGATTTTTACTATTGCCTATTACATGATTCAAATTGCCATTTTCTAATTTTATTCAGATAAAGTTGCAATAGGTGCTTATAGAATTTATCACTTCCTTTTGTGAAAATACAGCTCTATATTTCTTTTTGCCATTGCAGTTCTTTTATATAGTCATAATTACATCAAAAAGTAAGAAAAAGATTATTGAACACTTTTTTCTTGAAGAAGAGGTAATGATTTTCCTCCCAGTTTGGCATTTTCATTTGGTTCAGATCTAGTAACTATTAAATACAGAGAATAACCAAGGACAAAGATCCATTTGAATCTGTCCATTTTTCCCAGTGAGGCTAACTATGGATAAGTTGGCCCATGCTCAGGTCTGTCTGCAAAGTACTTCTTGTCCTCAGTGGGCAGCAGAGAGGAACCACTCTGTTGGCTTGACAGGAAGTGCAATGTCCCTCTAGGATTAATCTCTATGAAGCCTCCTTTAGCACTGTGATACCATGTATGGTCTTGCTTTGGGGAAAAGGTTAATGTGGCAAAAAGAGGGAGAAAGTTGCTGAGTGGGAAAGGTCTCTGCTGTAGGAAGAAATTTAATAAGCCAGTCTCCGAGGAAGGCAAAGTCCAAGTCATGGATCTGATGAATAAACACATTTCATTTTAAATGTTTAAATTGGGAAGCTGCCTCTTGGCTTTTTCACTTTCGTTGTCATTTTCTGAAAACTTTCTGCTATTTTATTTAAAATGTGGACAAGAACTTCGAGATAAAAACGAAAGACACATTAAAGTGTTTGTTTTGTTTTGTTTTGGGTTTTGTACACAGCACCAGGGAGAGAGTATTGTGAAGGGATGATGAACAAGCAATTTCACTCACAAAAACTTGTGATGATAAGCTTAGTTTGGCTTCAAAAATATTAATTATATCGTGATGGTACAGTAGCTATGTTGAAATAAAAATCAGTCTATGCTCTTATAACATCCAAATCATGGTGACCTTTAAAGAAATAGATCAGCATGTAAGTCTTGAGACTTTTCTTAATAAAATTGGCAGAACTGAGGTTGAATACCATTTGCCACTGATGTTATTTATATGTTTTGAAAATGTTCTAGTTTTCATTTTACCTCATAGGCTTATTTTTTTTAATTTAAATTGTTTCAGAATTTCATAGGTAAGTATATGGTATTTTCATTATTTCTCCTCCTCCTCTCATCTCTAACTTCTCATGCTCCCTTCTTCATTTTTCTCTAATTATTATTGTTCTATCACACACACACACACACACACATACACCAAAGCCCCCACATACATAACACACACACACACACACACACACACACACACACACACACACACACACACACACACTCATAGACACTTTACAGAGTTCAGTTAGTGTTGCCCTTGTGTACATGTATTTAGGGATGACTGCTTAGGATTGGGAAAACTATCAGCAAGCTGGTCACTAGAGAAAACAGTTTCTCCCTTCCTCAGTAGTGATGAACTGTTATAGCTGATTGTCTAGGGCTGGGGCCTTGTGAGTTTCCCCTTCGATATGCTGACAAGTTCACTAGTGTGATCTCATGAGATCTAGTGAAAACCATCATATTGTTGAGTGTTCATGGTTGCAACATCCCATGTGTGTTGACAGCAATGTTATATGTATATAGTGGAATATGGTTATATCAATAAATTGGCATATCTAATTATCACTCTTTTTTGTTATAAAACACTTGATTTTCCCTTTTAGTTATTTTGAAATATGTGTTATTGATTACAGTCATCTTACTATGCAATAGATCTCAAATTTACTCCTTCCTTATCTGAAGCTTTGTACCCTTTGAGTAATAACGTCCCATCCTATTCCTAGATTCTAGAAACATCATTCTACTTTCAGAGTACAAAATGTTTACTTTATATATTCCATATATAAGTGACTTCATGAGCTACTTCTCTTCCTATGGTTGGCATAGTTCAGTTAGCACAATGTTGTCCAGCTTAAGAATGCTGTTTCAAATGACATAATTCTCTTCTTTTGTAAGTCTGAGTAGAATTTCATAGTGTACATATCATATTTTCTTTATCTATTCAGCCATGATTAGGTGTCTATCTTTATTAATGTGCAATAATGGTGAGATGGGGACATTCTTTTGACACATTAAATTATTTATATACATACTAAGAGTGGCATTTCCAGATGATATAGTAGTTGTACTTTTAGTTACATAGTAATTTTAACAATGGTTGTAGTAATTTACATTCCCATTAGAAATGTACAGATTTTTACCCCCTTCTTCCTGTTTATCCTAACACTCTTTTAACTGTTTATTTTCTCTTCTGTGATAATAAGAACTGAATCTTGGGACATGATAGACAAGTACTCTATCACTGAGCTATACCCCCTGCCCCTTTTTATGTCTTAACTATGAGAAAGGATCTCCATCATCTTTCTTGGCTGGCCTTGAACATGTGGTCCGTCAGCCTCAGCTTTCTCCTTAGCACCTAGAATTACAGACCTGCAGTACCAGCCTAGCTCCTTTTATCCTATCCTTTCATAACAACCAATCTTAACAGGTAGGAAATAGTATCCCTCTGTAATCTGATTCTACAAGTACTCATGTATATGTAGGACTTGTTTGAGAAATGTCTGTTTAGGTCCTTTCCCAATTTACAAATTGGATTTCTCTTTTGCCACTGAGTTATTTGAGTTCCTTATGTATTTTGGATATTCTTTTTACAAGTCCTATGATGGGTAACTTTTATTCCCCCTGTGAAGATTGTTTCTTCACTTCGTTAATTGCTTCATTTGCCACAGAGAAACTTTTTAGTTTGAAGCAATCCTTTTTGTACGTTATTGCTTTTGTTGTTCGTGCCTTGGGGGCCATATCCCCATAAATCGTCTGAAATAATCTTTCTAGTGTCTCACTTCTGCTAATTTGGGTTTATTTTGTTGTTCTTTCCTTTTAGCTCCTTGATATATAATGGTAGTAAATGGTATTTACTTGAAATCAATAGTGTGTGCACACTCATGTGTGTGTGTGTATGTGTGTGTACATGTGCATGCATATCTGTGTGATGGTGCTTATGATGTGTATATGCATGGATGTCAAGGCCAGAGGTTGATGTCAGGTGTCTTCCTCAATTTTCTACATCCTATTTTTTGAGACTGTAATTCTCACTGAACCTGAAACTCACCAATTGGTTGGACTGACTGGTGGGTGAACCCCAGAGACCCTTTTGAGTCTTCCAGTGCTGGGACTGTAAGCACTCACTGCTATGCCTGGCTTTTTATTTTGGTATTGGGGATATGATACACATCTCCATACTTGCACAGCAAGCATTTTATCCATCAAGCCATCTCCCCAGCTGCACATCTGGAATATTTATAAGCAGTCTCCATTTTCAAGTATTTGTAAAATTTCCAAGATCTCTCTTGCTGTTCATTTCAAGATTTATGCTGCCGTGACTAAAAAAAGATACTTGAATAGATTTAAGTTTAATGAAATTTATTTTGTAACATAATGTAGGACCTTTCTAAGAGCTTGTTTTGCAGGTACTTGACAGGTTTTATAACACTGTGTCCTTACAGTGATGCCGAGTATGTAGGAAAGTGCCATTTAGGTGGTGTTGGAGGATGGCGATAGGTTTTCATTATTGAGTCTAGTCCAGGATTTTGCTAGTGCACAGTCTGACTTTGGTGTGTTATTGAGCTCAGCCACTGCCTGTGCACTAATGTTGAATGGAACTGACCCAGTAAGACCCCCTGGCTGGATTCTGTCTCATGCAGCAATACCAACTAGGTTCTGTTATATCCTTTGGCAGAGTGGAATTTTGTTATTTTCCCTGGTTGGATAACAATACTCCTTGTAATTTGTAGTTGAGCAAAGAAAGTTCTGTGTTGGGCAATGAATATGAGCAAGGCTTTCAGAGTCACTGCTTAGCCACCTGGGTGAGGGTAAGTCCAGAGAACATTGCTCCACATTTATTTATTTTTATTTTTATTCTACTTTTGAGATTATAATATAATTATATCATTTCCTCTTCCCTTTCATCTCTTCAAACTCTTTTATATACCCCCTTTTGTTCTCTTATAAATTAATGGCCTTTTTCATTAATTGATGTTATATTCATATATATACACATACATACATACACACACACATATATATATATATGTATATATACATATATATGTAGGTTTAGATACGCCCTTGCCTTTAGGCCTGTGGTGGCCTTAATCAGAACACAAAGATTTTGAGCAGTCATATTGCTGACTGAGTGGGATGGCAAAGAGGGAGAGAGTCTCTGATACTTGCATACTTATGCTGGGCTTTTGATTTTGAGATACCTGAAGGAAAGGATGGGGTAGGCAAGGAATGTGACTGGGGACTCAAGTCTAGCAGACATACAGACTTGCTAACTGCAGCCCAGTACAATAGTGAGACTTTGCAGCATGGTGCCTTTGTTGGATGGAAGGGAGGGCAGCCTCTAGATCTGCACACTGGTTACTGTGAGCCCCACCACTGTTTCTTTCTTTTTTTTTTTGGTTTATTATTATTATTATTATTATTATTATTATTATTATTATTTTACAACACCATTCAGTTCAACATAATAGCCACAGAATCCCCTGTTCTCCCCCTCTCGCCCACCCCTCCCCCCAGCCCACCCCCCATTCCCACCTCCTCCAGATCAAGGTCTCCCCCGAGGACCGGGGTTGACCTGGTAGACTCAGTCCAGGCAGGTCCATTCCCCCCTCCCAGACCGAGCCAAGTGTCCCTGCATAAGTCCCAGGATTCAAACAGCCAACTCATGCAACGAGCCCAGGATCTGGCACCAATGCACAGCTGCCTCCCAAACAGATCAAGCCAAATGACTGTCTCACCCGTTCAGGTGGCCTGATCCAGTTGGGGGCCCCTCAGCCTTTGGTTCATAGATCCTGTGCTTCCATTCATTTGGTTATTTGTCCCGGTGCTTTATCCAACCTTGGCTTCAACAATTCTCGCTCATATAAACCCTCTTCTTACTCACTAATTAGACTCCCAGTGCTCCACCAGGGGCCCAGCCGTGGGTGTCTGCCTTCAGATTCCTCAGTCCTTGGATGGGGTTTATGGCACCACTATCTGGGTGTCTGGCCATCCCATCACCAGAGTAGGTCGGTTCCTGCCGTCTCGCGACCATTGCCAGCAGTCTTTTGAGGGGGTATCTTTGTGGATCTCCGTGGGCCTCCCTAGCTCTCTGCTTCCTCCCCTTCTCACCTTCTCATGTGGTCTTCATTTACCATGGTCTCCTATACCTTGTTCTCCCTCTCTTTTCTTGATCCAGCTAGGATCTCCCACTCTTTCCCTCGACTGTCGCCCTTCATTGTTCCCACTCATGACCAGGCTATTCATGTAGATCTCGTCCATTTCTCCGTGTCTTTTTTGGGGGTCTCGTTTTCCAGGTAGCCTCACTGGTGATGTGAGTAGCAGTCTAGTCATCCTTGTTCCACATCTAGCATCTTCCTATGAGTGAGTACATACCATATTTGTCTTTCTGAGTCTGGGTTACCTCACTCAGGATGATTTTTTCTAGATCCATCCATTTGCCTGCAAACCGTGTGATGTCATTGTTTTTCTCTGCTGAGTAGTATTCCATTGTGTATATGTGCCACAATTTATTTATCCATTCTTCAGTTGAAGGGCATCTAGGTTGTTTCCAGGTTTTGGCTATTACAAACAATGCTGATATGAACATAGCTGAGCAAGTGCTCTTGTGGTATGATTGTGCATTTCTTGGGTATATGCCCAGGAGTGGTATAGCTGGATCTTGGGGGAGATTGATTCCCAATTTTCTAAGAAAGCGCCATATTGATTTCCAAAGTGGTTGTACAAGCTTGCATTCCCACCAGCAGTGGAGGAGAGTTCCCCTAGTTCCACATCCTCTCCAGCATAAAGTGTCTTCAGTGTTTTTGATCTTAGCCACTCTGACAGGCATAAGGTGGTATCTCAGAGTTGTCTTGATTTGCATTTCCCTGATGATTAGGGAAGTTGAGCAATTCCTTAAATGTCTTTCAGCCATTTGGGATTCCTCTGTTGAGAATTCTCTGTTTAGTTCTAAAGCCCATTTCTCAATTGGACTGTTGGTCCTTTTGATGTCTAATTTCTTGAGTTCCTTATATATTCTGGATATCAGTCCTCTGTCAGATGTGGGGTTGGTGAAGATCTTTTCCCATTCTGTAGGCTGTCGCTTTGCCTTGTTGACCGTAACCTTTGCTCTACAAAAGCTTCTCAGTTTCAAGAGGTCCCATTGATTGATTGTTTGTCTCAGTGTCTGCGCTACTGGTGTTATATTTAGGAAGTGATCTCCTATGCCAAGGCGTTCAAGACTATTTCCTACTTTCTCTTCTAGCAGGTTCAGAGTAGCTGGATTTATGTTGAGGTCTTTGATCCACTTGGACTTAAGTTTTGTGCACGGTGACAGATATGGATCTATTTGCAGCCTTCTACACGCTGATATCCAGTTATGCCAGCACCATTTGTTGAAGATGCTTTCTTTTTTCCATTGTACACTTTTGGCTTCTTTGTCAAAAATTATATGTCCATAGGTGTGTGGGTTAATGTCAGGGTCTTCAATTCGATTCCATTGGTCCACATGTCGGTTTTTATGCCAATACCAGGCTGTTTTTATTACTGTAGCTCTATAGTAGAGCTTGAAGTCGGGATTGTGATGCCTCCAGAAGTTGTTTTATTGTACAGGTTTCTTTTAGCTATCCTGGGTTTTTTGTTTTTCCATATGAAGTTGAGTATTGTTCTTTCCAGATCTGTGAAGAATTGTGTTGGTATTTTGATGGGGATTACATTGAATCTGTAAATTGCTTTTGGTAAGATTGCCATTTTTACTATGTTAACCCTGCCTATCCATGAGCATGGGAGATCTTTCCATTTTCTGAGATCTTCTTCAATTTCTTTTTTCAGGGACTTAAAGTTCTTGTCATATAGGTCCTTCACTTGCTTGGTTAGTGTTACCCCAAGGTATTTTATGTCATTTTTGGCTATTGTAAAGGGTGATGTATCTCTAAATGCCTTCTCAGCTTCTTTGTCCATTGTATATAGGAGGGCTACTGATTTTTTTGAGTTGATCTTGTATCCTGCTATGTTGCTGAAGGTGTTTATAAGCTTTATCAATTCCTGGGTGGAATCTTTGGGGTCACTCAAGTATACTATCATGTCGTCTGCAAATAGGGAAAGCTTGACTTCTTCCTTTCCAATTTGAATCCCCTTAATCTCCTTATGTTGTCTTATTGCTCTGGCTAGAACTTCAAGTACTATATTGAATAGGTATGGGGAGAGTGGACAGCCTTGTCTCGTTCCTGATTTGAGTGGAATTGCTTTGAGTTTCTCTCCATTTAATTTGATGTTGGCTGTTGGTTTGCTATATATTGCCTTTATTATGTTTAGGTATGTTCCCTGTATTCCTGATCGCTCCAAGACTTTTATCATGAAGGGGTGTTGGATTTTGTCAAATGCCTTTTCTGCATCTAGTGAGATGATCATGTGGTTTTTTTCTTTGAGTTTGTTTATATGGTGTATTACATTGATGGACTTTCGTATGTTGAACCACCCTTGCATCCCTGGGATGAAGCCTACTTGATCATGGTGGATAATTGTTCTGATGTGTTCTTGGAGTCTGTTTGCCAGTATTTTATTGAGTATTTTTGCATCAATGTTCATGAGGGAGATCGGTCTGTAGTTCTCTTTCTTTGTTGCATCCTTGTTTGGTTTAGGAATCAGGGTAATTGTAGCCTCATAGAAGGAGTTTGGTAATGTTCCTTCTGTTTCTATTATGTGGAACAATTTAGAGAGTATTGGTATTAACTCTTCTTTGAAGATCTGGTAGAATTCTGCACTGAAACCATCTGGTCCTGGGCTTTTTTTGGTTGGGAGACCTTTAATGACTGTTTCTATTTCCTTAGGGGTTATTGGACTATTTAAATAGTTTATCTGGTCTTGATTAAACTTAGGTATGTGGTATCTATCCAGAAAAATGTCCATTTCTTTTAGGTTTTCCAGTTTTGTGGAGTAGAGGTTTTTGAAATATGACCTTATAATTCTCTGGATTTCCTCAATGTCTGTTGTTATGTCCCCCTTTTCATTTCTGATTTTGTTGATTTGGATTCTCTCTCTCTGTCTTTTGGTTAGTTTGGATAAGGGCTTGTCTATCTTGTTGATTTTCTCAAAGAACCAACTCTTTGTTTCATTAATTTTTTGTATTATTCTCTTAGTTTCTAATTTATTAATTTCACCTCTCACTTTGATAATTTCCTGGCGTCTATTCTTCCTGGGAGACTTTGCTTCTTCTTGTTCTAGAGCTTTCAGATGTGCTGTTAATTCACTAGTGTGCGATTTCTCCAACTTCTTTATGTGGGCATTTAGTGCTATGAATTTCCCTCTTAACACTGCTTTCATAGTGTCCCATAAGTTTGGGTATGTGGTGTCTTCATTTTCATTGATCTCTAGGAAGTCTTTAATTTCTTTCTTTATTTCTTCCTTAACCCATTGGTGATTCAGTTGAGCATTATTCAGTTTCCATGAGGTTGTAGGTTTTCTGTAGTTTTTGTTGTTGTTGAAATCTAGCTTTAAACCATGGTGATCTGATAGAACACAGGAGGTTATTCTGATTGTTTTGTATCTGTTGAGATTTGCTTTGTGGCCAAGTATGTGGTCGATTTTAGAGAAAGTTCCATGGGGTGCTGAGAAGAAAGTATATTCTTTCTTGTTAGGATGAAATGTTCTGTAGATATCTATTAGGTCCAATTGGGTCATGACATCGGTTAAGTCCTTTATTTCTCTGTTAAGTTTCGATTTGGGAGATCTGTCCAGTGGTGAAAGTGGGGTGTTGAGATCTCCCACTATTAATGTGTGGGGTTTTATATGTGGTTTAAGCTTTAGTAATGTTTCTTTTACATATGTGGGTGCCCTTGTGTTTGGGGCATATATGTTCAGAATTGAAACTTCATCTTGGTCGATCTTTCCTGTGACGAGGATGTAATGTCCTTCTTGATCTCTTTTGATTGATTTTAGTTTGAAGTCTATTTTGTTGGATATCAGGATGGCTACCCCTGCTTGTTTCTTAAGACCATTTGATTGAAAAGTCTTTTCCCAGCCTTTTATTCTTAGGTAGTGTCTATCTTTGAATTTGAGATGTGTTTCTTGTATGCAGCAGAAAGATGGGTCCTGCTTTCGTATCCATTCTGTAAGTCTATGTCTTTTTATAGGTGAATTAAGTCCGTTGATATTAAGGGATATTAATGACCAGTGATTCTTCATCCCTGTTATTTTTGGTGGTAGTGTGTGTGTACTTCTCTTCTTTGGGGTTTACTGTTGTGGCTTTATCTATTGCCTGTGTTTTCAAGTGTGTATCTGACTTCCCTCGGTTGGAATTTTCCTTCTAGTGCTTTCTGTAGGGCTGGGTTTGTGGATAGGTATTGTTTAAATCTGGCTTTGTCTTCGAATGTCTTGTTCCTTCCGTCTATGATGATTGAAAGTTTTGCTGGGTATATTAGTCTGGGCTGACATCCATGGTCTCTTAGTGTCTGCATTACATCTGTCCAGGTCCTTCTGGCTTTCAAAGTCTCCATTGAGAAATCGGGTGTTATTCTGATGGGTTTACCTTTATAGGTCACTTGGCCTTTTTCCTTGGCTGCTCTTAATATTCTTTCTTTATTCTGTACATTTAGTTGTTTAATTATTATGTGTCGAGGGGACTTTTTTTGGGGGTCTAGTCTGTTTGGTGTTCTATAGGCTTCTTGTATCTTCATAGGCATTTCCTTCTTTAAGTTGGGAAAGTTTTCTTCTATAATTTTGTTGAATATATTTTCTGTGCCTTTGAGTTGGTATTCTTCACCTTCTTCTATCCCTATAATTCGTAGGTTTGGTCTTTTTATGGTGTCCCAGATTTCTTGGACATTTTGGTTCATGACTTTGTTGGCTTTAGTGTTTCCTTCGACTGATGGAACTATTTCTTCTACTGTATCTTCAATGCCAGAAATCCTCTCTTCCATCTCTTGCATTCTGTTGGTTATACTTGCATCCGAAGTTCCTGATCTTTTACTCATGTTTTCTATTTCCAGCATTCCCTCTGTTTGTGTCTTTTTTATTTTTTCAATTTCCCTTTTCAGTTCTTGGACTGTTTCCTTTGTTTGTTTCATTGCTTTTTCATGATTTTCTTTCAGTGCTTTATTGTTTTCTTCCAGGATTTTAATGTTTTCTTCCAGGACTTTATTGTTTTCTTGGAGGGCTTTATTGTTTTCTTCTAATTTGTTTGCCCTTTCCTCTAGTTGTTTACAGCGTTCTTCCAATTTTCTTGTCTTTTCCTCTACACAAGCCTCTACCTTCTTCATGAAGTTACTCATAAGGCTACTTTCTTCTGCTTCTTCCAATTTTTGGTGTTCAGGTCTAGATGTTGGAGGCAAGCTAGGTTCTGGTGATGCTGTATTGCTCTTCATTTTGCTGTATGTACTTCTGCTTTGACGTCTGCCCATCTCCTTGTGGTTCCTTCTTGGTCTTATCAGTGTACTTGTTTCACAAAGAGCTGACAGACTCAGGAAGACTCTCTCTCTTGTCCAAAAGGGAGTTCTCTTGTCCAACTCTTTGGTCCAGAAGGGAAGTCAGGGGCAAGCTCTGGTCCAGAATGGCAGTCGGGGACAGGCTGGGAGCTGGGGGCCGGTCTCTAAGTCTCAGGAAGTGGCTTGGGTCTTGGGCAGATGGGCGTGGGGGCAGGGCGCGGAGACTGCAGGGGCTACCGGGGGCTTGGAAAAGGGGATCCCTCCCGGTGGGGCTAGAAGGGGAGCTGCCCGGTGGCCAGAACCTGGCACCAAGCTGGGCAGGCCTCTCAGGAGTGGCTGGTGCCCAGGGGTGGGGTCCGGGTTGGACCCGGGTACTCACCTCTGGTCCAGAAGGGAAGTCCTCTGGGGCAGGCTGGGAGCTGGGCGCGGTCCGGGCTGGACCCAGGCACTCACCTCTGGTCCAGAAGGGAAGTCCCCCACCACTGTTTCTATTCTGACTATCTAACTGATGATTGGTGATCTAGTTGAGAAGATGCACCATTGCTTCCCATGTAGTAAGACAAGAATGACCCTTCTATGAAAGATCCCAAAAGTTTGGAAAAATGGGCTTCCCAGTTTCTTTCCTCTTGGGTCTAAGGAAATCTTCTGTTGAGGTGCTATGCTGGCCTGGGTAAAGGGCAACAAAGTGAAACCAGTCATCTTACCCTTCAAATGTGACACTTCTCAGTTGGACATTTGAAGAATATGTCTCAGCCTCACTCCAACATTCTGCAATATCATATTGTAGCTGGAAGTGTCCCGCCTGGTCCTGCAGCCACTCAGACCCAAGTAAACACATAGAGGCTTATATCAATCACAAATTGCATGGCCATGGTCTATGGCTCAAATTTCTTGCTAGCTAGCTCTTATAACTAAACCCAGCCCATTTCTATTAATCTATATGTCACTACGTGTTTCATGGCTTTACCTGTGTGCCATTACATACTGCTCCCTGGATGGCAGAATGGCATCTCCTCCACCTCTGCCTTTCTTCTTCCTGTCTCTCTCCTGGATTTCCTGCCTGCCTCTAAGCTGCCTTGCCATAAGCCAAACAGCTTTATTTATCAACCAATTAGAGCAAAACATTTTCACAGTGTACAGAAAGACATCCCACAGCATCATATATGTATTCTTTGTGGATTGTTACTGGAAAGATGCTGTGAGGAATGTTGGAGTTTGATGTTGTCTAATCTACCACCTTCCTGACAACACTTTGGCACATTCCTTTCCCTTCTATATTAATTGGTTTATTTCTTTTAATGGGAGGACCATTTGAATACACACAAAAAATGCCATAGTTTCTTTACTAGCAATTACTTAAAGTTATTTCCTGTACAAAGGCTTTAGTTTGCTTACTTTTTCTCAGCAATAAATTCTGTAGAATTATTTTATTACTATAACTTACATCTAAATCAACCTAAAGGTAATAATAGAGTTGACTGTTAAGGGGGAGTAGATAAGTAGCCATTCTAACTGGAAAATTGTCAGTTAACTTAAAGTTCAAGAAAACTTTTTTACACGATGTCTTCATATATCTGCAGTGACATTAACATTTACTGCATACACAGTCATCTTTAGTTACATTTTCATGATTCAGAAGAGAAAGATTTATTCAGTTCATCAGGAATTTTATTTTCTTTCCTATTATGTGTTATACTAAGAACACTTCTATTCATGCAAGTTTTTTAGAGTAGGAATTTATTTTCAGATTTATGACTTAACATGAGTTGTCATGATATTTTGAGGTTATAAGTACTGTATTTTGCATTTTTGCATCAAGGAGCAAGTTTTCAAAACATAATTACTGTGCAAAATTATAAATGTATATGCAAAAAGTAGAAATTGTCTTAGAAGTGCAATTTTAAATCTAAGAGGTTTAACCAGATAAGGTTAAGTACAAAAGTGTTTCTTCAATAGGATCAGAGCTAATTACTTTTAAGACTAATTGATTCTTTGAAATATTGTAGAAACAGATGAAATATGACGTGTTTCATGTGTAGAATTTTCTTTGCTATTGCTTCAAATGCAAAGTGTTTCATGAAGTGACTACCAGAAATATTTAACAATCTAACTGGCCCTGGTGACATGTCTCAGTCTGTCAGGATGCTGCAATGAACACATGGAGTGAGTGATTTAAATAACAGACATTTATTTGTCACAGATCTGGATTCAGGGGAGCCATATGGAAGTGTTAGGTTCACTGTCAAGTGAGGACTTTCTTCTTGATTTACAGACAGTTGTTGAATCTACATAGGCATGCTTCTAACGTCTCTTCTTGTTAGAGCATATTCCTCCTGTCAGTTACCTCCCATAATTTCTGATTCCACATACCAATGCATTAAGATCCAGCACCTCAGTTTGAAATGGAAGGCACACACAAGTGTAGAGCACAACAGCGTTCCACAACTAAACCATCTAATATTAAGCATTAGAGGCTTGTGTGAAGCAAATGAGAAAAATTACATAGTTTTCAGAGTCCTCTGAATGGGATGTTTCAGTCACATGATCAGGTATATTTTCATGAAATCAATTTATATGTTAATTACATTCTAGCACAAAACCCCACCATGGGAAATTTTGGAACATGTCAAAGTATCTTCCAAGGTCACCTAGAAAATGACTAATAATAGCTAGAAAGGTAATAAGCGAAAAGACTAATGGAAAATACACCTTTTGTTTTAGATGGAAAATAATTCCTTGAATAGGCTCACAGCAATGCATTCTACAAATTACCCCAATATTATGAAAGTTAATAATTAGAAATATAATTGTTAGAAATAAGAATGGGAGGTGAGATAGCTGAATGGGTAAAGCACTGGCCACTAAGCCTGGTGACCAGAGTTCACTTCTGGAGCTCACATGGAGGAAGGTTTCAAACCAGTTTTGACAGGTTTCTCACTGATCTTTATACATATGCTATGGCAAGCACATGTCCATACATATGCACACATATAAATAAATTAATGTTTACAAACTTTAAAGAAGTAGAAATCATGTCTGTAATGCATTTAATGCAGAATGGTGGCATCCCAGATCAGCTGAGAAATTGTCATAGTTAATAATTCCAGCTGATACGTGCTCAGTACTTATGAATACAAAGTGCCTCTTAGCACCTTTCATTCAGTAATTGTGTCCAAATAGTAGGAGGTACTATGTTTCCCATTTTACAGACTGAAAAAGGGCAGCTGAAATAAGGAAAAATAAAACACCAAAATACACAGCGCTGTGCAGCAACAAATCTGGTTTCACACCAAATTAGAGTTCTGTAGCCTTTGACACTAAATACTATCCAACACTGACAACAGACTGTATGTAGACCATAGATGTGTATGGGGCTGTTTTGTGACCTTGATTTATTTATCTGTTTTATTCATAAAAATACTGCTAAAATTTAAACACTAAATGTTAAAAATGAAGCTATGATCTTTGTTGCTTTGAATAGTCCATTTTAATACTTTGAAATTATACTTCATTTATTTATTGTTTGTGCGTGTATCTGTGTGTGTTTATGTGTATGTGTGTGTATGCACACACATACGCATGTACATGCATCAGAATGTGTGTGTGAAGGCCAGAGGACAACTTTCGACAATCAGTTCCTTACACCACATGGGGTTCAGAAATGAACCTCAAGTCATCAGACTTGGACAGCAAGGGCTCAACACACAAAAACATCTTGTCAGCTTTTAATGATCAGTTTAGAAAGTGAAGGAAAACTTCTCCTTCATTATTTTGGGTAATAAATCCTCACGATGTGTTTGCTGATGGTCAGTGACACATAAATAGACCTGGGAAGGCCTTCTATGTGTAAAGTAAGAAGATGAAAATCACAGTAAGTTAGAACATTTAATTCAAATGTTGAGAGTATCAAAATGTCACAAGTAAAATGAAAGAAGAAATATGTCTGCAGCATATCTGACAAATAATTATGATCCAGGTCCATAAATTAAAAAGCACAAAAGCATTCCATTACAGAATTCCTACAGAGTAAATGTTCTGAAAATGCAGGTCATGAGCAAAGAGAAATGACCACATGTAATGAAGCGATCAATCTCACAGGAAGCATAAATAAGAATTGAAAGCACAAAGCTGTCAATAGCTTTTAAATGAAATAAATATACATAATTCATAGGGAAAATATTGTTGGCAAAGGTGTGAGAAAACATTACATTATTAGTGCAGGGATATTTTGAGCTTTTACTTCTTAGAGTGACACTTTTGTAATAGTAAAAAGAATTATAAAAATATACTCTCCACATAGTGATTTCATTTTTAGTAATTTGTTGTAAGAAACAAAAGTTTATATAAACATTATTATCTAGTTTATAACATTATCAGTTATGATAAAAGTGGTGATAACCAACTTATAGGTTAATTAAGTAACATTAGGTTATTAATTGATTAACATTAGGTTAATGTTTAAACAAATCATGGTATATCTATGTTGTAGGCATTTGTGAATACATTTGTCATTTTTATGCTGTTTAAAATGAACGAATGCATGTTATATAATTACAAAACAATTGTAATTAATAAGTGTACCTAAAATATGGAACACCACTGCATGGAAATAATATGTGGAGATGTCTATACAATGGGATTACATTTGAATTTTTTTCCTTTTCACATATTTATGTTTCTAAAATGCATTTTTATAACCAGAATCAAACAGTATTTTTAAATTATTGAATAAGGAGCATTTTTATTAGCATTGTATTTATTCTAAAAATGAGAACAAGGCATTGTTAGGCACATCAGCCCAATGTCAGGACATGCTTTCTCTCATATATGTTTCTGTTTGTTTTCCTAAAAAATACTGAAAAGAGGCTTCATTTTCCTTTTTGTTGAAGAATCTATGTGGGAACCAGCATATAAATCATAGAATTTGGTAGTAAAGTAGAGTGTAAGAGTTTTGTTAGAAAAAGAGTCAGTATAAGAAGAAACACTTTAGTGTAACAGAAGCACACCCTGCCCTTGTCCATTCCTGCCTGCACTTAGGACCTGGCAATTATCCTTTGCCATACCTGCATATATGGGTGCAAAGAAGTCTGCATTTTCCACTCTATTTGGGAGTAGAATGCTAGGATGCTCTCTTCGTGGGCTACAGCTGAAGGCTACCATGCCTGTGTGTCTTCCAGCACTCACAGCTTCTCCTGTCTGTGAGCTTTCTGTCCCATGAATGGTTGTCACTAACGGACTTCATCTTTCAGCAGTGATCACAGCCCAAAGGTTCTTCTGTGCTGGTGTTCCTTTGAATATGAGAACTCGTCTATGGACTTGAGCTAGGCTCCCCTTTGACCTCTGTCAGTGGATGAGAGGTGGCTTGCTCATCACACAGCCTAACATGGTTCCCAAAGACCAAGTCTTTTGTCTTCTCAAGCCTGAATGTCCAATGTACCTCCTTCATGCCTGTTCCCATCTCTCTTGGCTTTCCTCCCCATTGCAAGTTTTTTTTTTTTCCAAATCTAGTCATATGGCATTAAGCCTACATCTGCATCCTGCAGACTTTCCTTTGCTATTGGCGAAATATTTATGCAGTCATATTTGAACAATGCCCATTTCTTCTTATATTTCTAATATAATTCTTCTAACTTTCCCAGAGGCAATGCTCTGAACAGGGTGATACTAGGAGATGAAGAAAATAAAAAGATAGTTATTAAGTTTTCAAGATTCACTGCTAATACCAGCTTCTGTGAATATTCTTAGAGGATCTGTCAGGTGAGACTCAGATGATAGGCAGGAAGACCGAGATTCCATCTTCAATGTCTTTGGAGGGTCATAGAGAGCTTCAGAATACAAACCCAGGTTTGATCATGTGCACAATGGGATTAAGTGACTTGAGGGGGAGAAAATCTAGTAGATCTAAATGACAGGCTCTGAGGGTCTGCAAGATCATTTGATGAAAACAGTCATTACTTTTAAAATTGTTTATTTTTATTTTATGTGCGTAAGTGTTTTGCCTATATGCACATATATATATGTGGGAGGTGGGTGTGTGTGGGTGTGTGTACCACATGAGTGCTTGATATCAGAAGAATCCAAAAGAGGACATCAGCACCCCTGTTACAGATGGCTATGAGCTACCACTTCAATGCTGGGAACTGAACCTGGGTCCTCTGCAAGAACAGTAAGTATTTTTAATCCTTAGACATCTCTCCAGCCCCAAAGTCTCTAGTCTCTCTCTCTCTCTCTCTCTCTCTCTCTCTCTCTCTCTCTCTCTCTCTCTCTCTCTCTCTCTCTCTCTCTCTCTCACACACACACACACACACACACACAGGGTGGGGGGGACTAAGCCTGTAGTTCTTTCAGCCAACACAGGTATAACCATGGAGTCCACTGGAATATGGAGTGGAATGGTATGGTAGAACCACATTATGGAAATATTTCTGTTTGGTTTCACTGGAGGCCACAAACAAAGGCGAGAGAGAGAGAGAGAGAGAGAGAGAGAGAGAGAGAGAGAGAGAGAGAGAGAGAGAGAGAGAGTTGTAGTTTTTAGATTCATAGGGCTTTTCTAAAAACATTTCCATAGAAAACAATCCATAGAAAACACTTTAAAATTCAATCAGTATTTGACTCTCTCTCTCTCTCTCTCTCTCTCTCTCTCTCTCTCTCTCTCTCTCTCTCTCTCTCCCTTTCTCTCTCTCTCTCTCTCTCTCTCTCTCTCTCTCTCTCTATATATATATATATATATATATATATATATATATATATATATATATATCAAACTTATCATATAATTTTATGCAACCTAATTGGCCATTCCATGACAAAACAAAATAAACCGTAACATGAATCTTAAAAGGTCTTATTAATAAAAACAAACCTGGAGCCAGGTATTGAGGTGAATGCTGGAAAATCAGAGAAGCAGAACAAGCTACAGCTACCTCACCTCGCCAATTGCTCAGCTGGTATTATTTCCTCAGACTGAAAGCCTCTGAGTCCTCAACCAGAATGAATCTCAGCTGAAGTGCTGCTAAAAGCCCAAAAGCTTAATTCGCCTAGTTCCTGGTCCTCAGGCCTTATATACCTTTCTGCTTTCTGCCATCACTTGCTGGGATTAAAGGCGTGAGTCACCATGCCTGGCTGTTTCCAGTGTGGTTTTAAACTCACAAAGATCCAGATGGATCTCTGCCTCCAGAAGGCTAGGATTAAAAGTGTGTATGCCACCATTTTCTAGTCTCTATGTCTGTCTAGTGGCTGTTCTGTTCTCTGATCCCTTAATAAATAAATTTATTAAGGTGTACAATATTTTGGGGAACACAATATCACCACAATCAACTATCTTTTGTCTTAGTGCACAGAATTGCCAATGTCATCCAGAATTAATATCTCTGCAGACCCTTTGGATTTTAGGAGTGAGAGATAATAATCTTAAAGCTGTTATCATAGAGGAATAATCTAAGGCAGTTGGCTCTTATTATCAATGTGAAGAAAGTAAAATATAAGGTCAGCAACCTGTATGTATAGAAACTTAATGACAACCCAAAAATCTAAACTGGAGTTCTAACTTCTACTGTTTTTTTAAACATGAATTGCTCCTTTTGTTTAAATTCTATTTAAATTTCATGTGTCAGCAAACCTCAGAGGATATCATAAAATATAGCAAATTTTCTAAATAAAATTACCCACTAGTTATAGCTGTTAGAATATGCTCACAAATCTGTCTTAACCTATGTTTCCTTTCAAGTCAATTTTCTTTATTATGTATTTAACTCCCAAATAATTTCTCAAATTTTCTTTTTCTTTCCTTCCAAATAATTTCGGATTTGTTATATATAAATTACAGAATCTCTAAGATGTTTCTTTTAAGGTGAATTAGAATTGGAGGTGACAAACTGATATAGATTCTGAAAAATTTCCAGACATCCAAGAATTACAAGTGGATAGTGGATAACTTTACCTTGGTTAATGTTTCATTGCTGTGTAGAGACACAATGGCCCAGGCAACTTATGAAAGAAAGCATTTAGTTGAGGGCTTGCTTATAGTTGCAGAGGGTGATCCTATGACAATTATGTCAGGAGCATAGCTGCAGGTAGGCAGTCATGGTGCTATCACAGTAGCTGAGAGCTTACATCTTATCTGAAAGGCAGAGAGAGAGAGAGAGAGAGAGAGAGAGAGAGAGAGAGAGAGAGAGAGAGACTACACCTGGCATAGGCTTTTGAAAACTCAGTGACCCACCTACTTTGACAAGGATTCACCTCCTAATCCTTCTCAAAACAGTTCTGACCAATAGGATTAAGTATTCAAATATATGAGCCTATGGGGCCCATTCTCATTTAAACTACCATACATATCAACTAGTAATAAATATATCAATATCTGTTTCATTTGTGCTGTTTGTTGTAGCTAAATAAGTATTTCAACATGAACTTTTATTATTTCTATGCTAGTTAATCTTTCTTCCAAATCTCTTTTTCTTGAAAGAGAGTTGAATCAAATCTTGCTCCCTGCAAATCAACTTTAGGGTGCACTTAACTTTGGCATGACTTACTTCCTTTTTGTTTTTGTAAATGCGTCTATTAAAGCCCATCTGTTGTTAGTCAACAATATTCACAAAATCTTTCTCACATTAAGTAGCACACTCAGGGACTTCTCATTCTGGGCAACTTTTGAATGACTGGATGTTAATCCATAAATTTGTAGGACATAAATCATTCTGTTGAATATAGTTTGATAGCTAGGATTGTTTCATAGTGGTGAAATGGACAGTAGAAACAGGAAGGACATTTTGAACATATGAAATTAGCATTGGATTAGCATTTCATCTCTGAGTATGATTTGTCCAAACTGGTCATGCTTCTTGCCTGTGAGGACACTGAAATAAAAACTATTCTTAGCATATTTGAATATTGGCAGTGCAATAATTTTTTCCCCAGAGAGAAAATAAACCTAATCAGAATTTTTTTTTTTTAAAGATTTATTTATTTATTATGTATACAGAAGAGGGCACCAGATCTCATTACAGATGGTTGTGAGCCACCATGTGGGTGCTGGGAATTGAACTCAGGACCTCTGGAAGAGCAGTCGGTGCTCTTAACCTCTGAGCCATCTCTCCAGCCCCCTAATCAGAATTTTTATTTTCCTCCTTCTGCAAAATAACATAATCTGAACAGAAGAGGGCTTATAATGAAAAATTACCAATTTGGTGGGCCCAATAACCTTGTAGAAAATTTTTAGCTAGGAAATATTTCAGCATGACTCCATGAAATGATACCACCCTTTCCAACCTGTTAACAGTTTCTCTAATATTTTGAAATAAGTTACAAAAATAAAAATATTTTCTGTATTAGGGAAAGAAACTTAGGTTGCTCTATTTCTAGAAGAGTGCTTCTTAGAATCAGTTACTACTAGGAAGATTTAACAACTACCAGTTTACTGATTGGCTGGGTGAGTGATAACAGAATGTTAACTCAAAATGGATTGATTAAAGCTCTACAATAGGGCTTAGTTTATTAATCTTGGAAGAAACAGAGATAAAGCTTTGGTTATGGGGGTACAAATTTTTACAAAAATAAATGTCAATTTCTTTTTTTTTTTTTTTTTTTTTTTTTGGTTTTTCAAGACAGGGTTTCTCTGTGTAGCTTTGCGCCTTTCCTGGGACTCACTTGGTAGTCCAGGCTGGCCTCGAACTCACAGAGATCCACCTGCCTCTGCCTCCCGAGTGCTGGGATTAAAGGCGTGCGCCACCACCGCCCGGCAAATGTCAATTTCTTAAAACGGTAGAAGCACAATTGCCACGATTCAAGAATTTCACTTCTGGGTACATAGCCAAGAAAAACAATAATGGGAAATTGAACATGAATTTGTTTCTCCAAGTTCATGACACTATTATTTATAACAGCCCAAAGCTGAAAGCTACTCAGTGTCCTTGGACAGTTGATTTAAATATGATGTGTGTGTGTGTGTATCCCACTGATATTTAGCCTCTGATAAAAAGTGACTCTGATATATGTTATAATATAAGTCAATCTTGAAGACATTATGCTGCATGAAATAAGCTAGTTACAGAATATGTGTTGTGTGATTCCATACATATATAGTCAAATTAACAGAAACAGAAAGTAGACTGACAACTTCCAGGAACTTATGGTGATGAGAAACAGGCAGAGTTAGATGAATCTAATGTTTCAGTGTGGTAAAATGAACAGCATTCTAACCTGTATGATGATGTAACAAAGGAAAAAATAAACACCACAGGCTCATATGCTTAAAATGATAAATTTTAGGCAATGCATATTTTCCATAATACAAACTCATTGAATTGTGCTTCCAAGAACTTTTAGGGAGAGAAAAATGAGCTTTACTGACTTAAGCTTTGAAAAAATGTAAAGTGTGATTTGCTTTTGATATTTTCTACCTTATCTCTTTCTTTGCTAGAGCTATCCTCGTTCTTACAGTGTGTTCTTTTCTCTGAGAACATTATAATTTAATGATTTATCCAGACAATACTTTCCTGAATCCATCCTGAGTTCTGGGTTATCTGACTGTCCTTGCTTTGGTCACAATTAAAAACTTATTTCTTCCCATTTTTCTCAGAAGCATGACTGAAACAACTTTGATAATTTGATATTTTTTATTATGCTCTAAAATACCGACTCTGTGAGATTCTTCAGAAATTCCTTAATGATCAAGTCTGGTATTGTGGAAGCTGATTCAACCGATAATTAGGGATTCCAAGAAATCTTTAAAACATAACATGGAAGCTTTCTCTCTCTCTCAGTAGTGAAGGTCTGACCTTTGGGTTCATAAAAGTAAAAGCAAGAAAATGAGTTTCAAAAGTTGAAAAGAATAGACAGGAGTTCTACAAAACGCCTGTGTACTTCGCTGCTCATTATGTTGTCCAAATGTGATTTAATCCACACAATGTATTGGTAGCTGTATTAGCAGCAGTCTACATAGTCGCAGATTTTAATAGAGCAAATAGTTTAAGATTTGAATGCTGAGTCACATATTGAATTAGAAAACAAAGCAGCCACAATTTTATGAAATTCACAAAAATGGTTTAAAATGTGCAGGCCTATACTGGTGGGAAAATGAATACTTATGAAAATGTTGGATGCCTTTGAATAATCCAGTAGCTTATGATTGCTTTTTCAAACAAAATTAGTTGAAAATGTGTGCTGATTAGATTCATTTTATAACAAAAGAACTCCCATTGAGACTATTCAGAGGGAGAAGATGTTTTGTTTAGCTATTTTTCTCTGGTTATAACATGCCCAGAAATCATCATTACCTCTGTGTGACAAAGAACAAAGAACTTGGCAAACAGAACATCAACTCAGCAGTGGTATTGAAGGGTGAAGGTAATCTCTTGGTATTAAAACAATGTTTGCCACCTCTGTGAGAATGTGTGCACATTTATACACATAACTGCTGAAATGTGGAGACTAAAAGAACAGTTTTTAATTATGGATTGTTGTAAAAATTGTTGGAAACCAAAATAAAATTTGAAAAATGGAAACATATTTATGCAAATACGTTCAAAGTTGAGTGGATAATGCACAATTTTGTGCTCATTAATGACAAGGATATGTTTTGAGAAACGTCCTCTTAGATGATTTCATAGTTCTGAGAATATCCTAGCATCTAGTTGCATAAACCAAGATGTGATAGTCTATTGTCTGTATATAATGTGCTAATTGAAATAACCACATTATATTGCCCTCAGTCCTCCCCTGAGTAGTGGGAATGTGGAGTATGCCTGGGCAGTCACACAACTGACTGTACAATTTAGTTCGGTGTTTGTGCAACCAGATAACCTACATATTTCAAAGGCTTTGTAAAATCATGGCTTTAGTTTGGCATAATTCATAGACTAACATAATTTTTTGCTTTTGGATAGAATGGTGTCAACTGTCTATAAAAGTTTCCTATGGTATCTTAAGGTTGGCTAGAATTAGTGACTTTTTTCTATAACTTTAATAAAAATGACATAAGAACTAAACTAATGAGGCTGCAGAGTAGCACTTTAGGAACTGGAAGCAGCAAGATAGAGTTCCAATCTTGGCCCATCTCAGCAGCTGTCTTAATTTATTCAAGTTACTTAATATCTAGCAGATATCACCTCAGATTTCTCTTCAGAGAATGCCAGTTAACTGAGGCTGCTAGAATCTGAACGGTTGTAAGGGCATGCTTAGTGCAGAGCAGATGGCGTCAGTGAGCACTGAGGATTCTTGCTAGTGTAACAACACTGCTCTTTAGCAGAGTCTTCCATAGTAAAGGAGCCAGGAGGAGAAGCAGTGAAACACAGCACTGGTAAAAGGGACCCTTCTGCATTACCTTCTCATTCTCATAAGTGATGTCAAGAAAATGCACCATATACATGGTTATGACCAAATCATATTTACATCTGAGAAAAGTGATTAAATGAAAATCATTGTTCTGTCACTGAACTCAGTTGTCAGGCATACCTGCAATCCAGCAAGCATATACACTACTGTTAATGCAGCTAGGGAAGAGAGGCATTCAGCAAAGAGTTGCAGTTGTCTGATGGTAGCAGTTTGAAGATAAGTGTGACTGTGAAGCTGACAGCCAGGGAAGGGGCTATTTACATTCAAGAACCTTAAACTTTTAGGACATGACATTTCCTGATGTTGCATAGTAGAATAAAGAATACTAACCTACTCATTTTTTTTTTTTTTTTTTTGGTTTTTCGAGACAAGGTTTCTCTGTGTAGCTTTGCGCCTTTCCTGGAGCTCACTTGGTAGCCCAGGCTGGCCTCGAACTCACAGAGATCCGCCTGGCTCTGCCTCCCGAGTGCTGGGATTAAAGGCGTGTGCCACCACCGCCCGGCTAACCTACTCATTTTTAGGAAAACAAACAACAACAACCAAAACCCAGCCCTCAAATCTTTCTCTTTCCCCCAAGCTTCTTCAATCAGTTGTATCTGAAGGGGAAGGGGACCCAGAAGTGCCTCTGCAATGATAAAAGCACCAATAATTACCCAATGCTGAGATTGAACCAAAAGGCTATGATTAATTTCAAAGGTACATACCATAGCCAGTTGACTTTTAATCAGGGAGGCTTTTATGATTGCTCTTTGAAACCTGAAATTCTGCTGTCACCAGGTGTCAGGCAAATCAATACTTAGATGAAGGTGTAAATGTAATAGTAACCTTTATGTTTTATGGTATCCCAAGACTGTAAAATATTGTTTACATATAATGTTATTTGATCCTCACAGTAGTAATTTGAGGGAGACAAGGTAAGCTGTTGATATCCCAATCTTACAAGTGAAGGAAAAGGCTTTCTGTGGTTGAAGGATTTGGTAAAGTCACTCGGTTAACGGTGCCTCTAATTCATAGTATAGCCCAAGTTCTATGGCTCTGTGAAGCATTCTTCTCTCTGAGTGCATGAAGGTTTGTGTTTTGGTAATTTATTAGAATGTCATGTGCAAGAGGGTTTGCAGGAGCAGAGGTAGAGCTGTGAAACCCAGCTCTTTTTTGTTAACCTTTGAAATCTGAATCTGATGGATTCTTTAATACGAGAGAAAGGAAGTTGTGAAAAGTAATTTCTTTCCATTGTTCATTAGGCCAAAGTTATGAAAGATGTGACTTTGAGGATGGGCTCGGCAGCATGACACAAGATCAGAGTCTACTACCTTGGAAAAGAAGAAGTGGGGTGATTAGTTCTTCACCTCCATTCTGGGACCACAATGGCAACAAATCTGGTAAATGCTTTGAACTTTATTTTTGTTTCAGTTGCATGATATGCTTTGCAGTCCACACCACTATTTTGCTATCATATATCAATTACTCCGAGTTAATTAACTCAAGAAAGATTCAATTATGATATTTCTATGCATCAAATAATGCACTTTGATCACATTCACCACTCTGTTACCCTTGCTTCTACATTCCTTTTCCTCCCCACTTGTCCTTCATATTCCATCCCTCACCCAATATTCCACACATGACTGAAAGCATGGCTTCCTTCACTTTGAGAATTTGGCTTTTTTCACTTAAAATATCTCAAATTCTACTCATTTTCCTGAATATGGGATGATTTTCTACTCTATGGTCAAATCAAATTTCACTGCACATATATACCACATTTTAAAATCAATTTTCCCAAATATGTATATCTGGGCCCATTTTACAGCTTGTCTATTTTTTAGTAGTGCCTCAGTAAGCACAGATATTTACATAGGCATCCATAGCTATCTAAACTCTGTTCCTTTGAGTATATGTGCTTGAGTAGAAAAGCTGTATGACAGTTCCACTTTTAACTTCTTCTAGAACCCTCATACTGATTTCCATAATGACCAGACTACTTTGTGTGGTTGAATATACTATTTCCCTTTTATTTATATTTCTTTATTGATTGAACCTGTATTTTATTCTGTAATTGATTAGAGAAGTAGAATCTTTGTTGACATTTTTACACGAAATTTATATATTATTTAATCCCTTAAAATATTTCTGACTCTTAATATAACGCAAGAAAATTTTATGATCCAATTCTTGGCACCCCAACAGGTCTATTTAGCTTATTCAGTTGGGAAGCTACAAGATCTTTGGACACCTTGGGGAAATTATGAATCTGAACATGTTAAAACTACACATTAGGTCGTTGAATGTCTTTACTTTGGGCTGTACTAATTTCAACTCTGTCTGGCAGTACTTTGTTGCAAGTATTTCTCTGTCCCACCAGCCAGCTCCCAAATCACGACATGGAGACTTACTATTAATTATGAAAGCTCAGTCTATAGCTTAGGCTAGTTCCTAACTAGTTCTTATAACTTAAATAAACCCATTTCTAGTAATCTATGTGCTGCCATGTGGTTCAAGGCCTTTACTTCTCCTCCTGCAAGGCTTGCTTGTTCTCCATCTCTTAGTTTTTCTGCCTTCTTCCCAGCATCCTCCCTGCACCAAAAATCCTGCCTAGTTCTTGGCTGTTCAGCTTTTTGTTGAACAAACCCAAGTGACACATCTTCACAGTGTTCAAAAAATTATTTTACAACAGTGCTTGCCTAGTCAGAATTACTAGAAAGCTCTGTGGACTGTCCCTTAGCTTTCAGGATATCTCTGGGGACTGGACTTTCATTCAGTTCTTTTTTCATTACTTCAACAACTTCATTCATCCAACATTGTGTGTTTACCTTACATTAAGTAATTAAGTGATTACCTTACACTAGAATGGGCAAAGTTCAACTCATATATGCGTTTCAACTGGTCTGTTTCCACACAATATGAAGAAAGCTAACACATTTTCTGGTGTTACTAAAACCTGCCTTTTAAAAGAAATAGGTGATACTTTCATTAAATAAAAACAATAAAATATCCAGTTACGGATATTGCTATGGAGTTCATTTAAAGCTAGCAAATACTCAAGATTTACATAAATATAAACATTAGACTTGTGGATTATAATGGGCATCTCATTTCCTAGCTATTTTTATGTCTCAGTTCTCTGAACATTAAGAGCAGGAATAACGATACTAAATTCATAGAATTAATTTAAGAGCAGTGTGGACTTAAGAGCTAAGTGACGCATTGTTGTTAAAAGTTTATCATAGATGATCTGGTACTCAATGAAAGGCAGATGTTTCCATTTCTGGGTGACGTTAGTGTTATTACAAGATGCAATTTTGTAAATTTTGGGTATGATGCAAAAATATTTTTGTTTAGAATCTTTAATTATTGTTAGGGACAAACCAACTTTATTGCAAGAAGGAAGCATTTTCACAAATAGGACCAACTGTTACTACAGTACAGTAACCTCACTAGGTTGTGATGGGTTTAGTCATGGCAGAGCTTGATACTCACTGACTTGGCTGCTGAGGGTGTTTTATTGCAATGTCATACAAATTATTTATTCAGAACATTTCTCTTTGGGTGCTTTCCCCTTAACCTTTATTGTATTCATGGACTCTCGTGTGTGTGTGTGTGTGTGTGTGTGTGTGTGTGTGTGTGTGTGTGTGTGTTTATTCTTCCCAGCTTTATTCACAGGCACAGTGGCTGCTCTTTCTTCAGTAGTATATTATTTATTCTTACACTAGCCTCTCTGGATCTTGAGCTAGGTAACTTGAGATGCTCTAAACCTGTGTTTCTCTCTTTTTGTTTTTTACTTGTACTTCTCTTTCTGTGTATTTTTTTCAGTGTTAGTGTTTTTATAGTCTAGTGGAAGAGAGAAAATGGGACAGTTTTCCCAAAAAAAATGATGCTCTTAAATACATCATATAAATTGGTTTAAAATTCTAGGGAGTCAGAGTAGATAGAATCTTTACCCTGTCCACCAGCTGGCTGTACAGGCTCAACCTTTTCCATTTTGCAATGAAATGATAATACTACAAGAGACTCAGTGAAAAGAGGCTAGTTAGTCCCTGGCATAACTGCCTGAAGGATGATTATCTTAATGGTTGTCATGAATCATTTATAAGTACAATTAATATCAAATTGTGAATAGTCCCTCGTAGTAATTTTAAGTAAAGAATGGTTTTGACTTTAGATATTAACTCCTTGAAAATATTTATTAAAAATAGTCTTAGAATCTTGTCTTCATTTCAAAATCTCTGGCTCATAAGTACTAATGATATTTTTTATTAACTTACTCTTGAAATAATTTGACAGTTCTTCAAAATAAGATTTTCATCATGCAAACAACGTCTTGAGTTTTTAGAGTTGGGCTTGAAAACCAACTAGGGCATTAAAATATCACCCTAGCCAGGACTGGAAATCCAATGAGGTTCAGCGGCAGAGGTGGGAGCGCAGTATTTAGTTTTTAAAGCATACAGCATTACACTGGATAAAGTAATATCACTATAAGAAATTCAAATACATCTTTTAAATGGCAGAGTGACTTAAAAAAGAGTAAGCATATAGTCATAAGAGTCAGAGGATCAGGAAGCTTGCTGTGAGACTGTGTCTTCTAGAAATCTCAGAATCTAGAAATCTCTCCTACATGATGAATAATCTGAACAAGAACAAAAACACTAAGCACTACAAAGTTGACAAGAAAATCCCTTGAGGCCTCAACACGATACAAAGAACTACACACAACTAAGGAATGTAGCAAGTGGTAGAAATCGTCTTCCCCAGGGAAGCGCATGCCAACTAGTTACTCGGTACCAAAGATCATCTCTGAAAGCATATAACATTATATAGGCTGAGTAAGTTATATTTAGAAATACATATGCATATAAACATATGCATGTAACAACAATTAATGAACAAATAAGGCAATGGATTAAAAAGAGAGCAAGGAAGGATATATGAGAAGGTTTAGAGGGGGAAAAGGAAAGGGGAAATGATGTAATTATAATGTAATCTCAAAAAATAAAAAAAAAAGAATTTCAACTGATTCTGAAATTTGGTGATATTTAATGTATTTCACACAGATGCTTTTAAGAGGTGGAATCCAGGGCCTAGGAGATCTCCTGCAGTTAACTGTGCTTGTTGCTTTTCCAGAGGGCTTGAATTCTATTCCCAGCACCCACACCAGGCATCTCACTACTCACCTGCTTCTCTAGCTCTAAGGGATCTGATACCCTCTTCTGGTTTTCATGAGCATCACAAAAACAAAAAAAAGGGGGGGCATACTTAGATAAACACAAATACACATAAATTAAAAAAACATATTTAAAAATGCATAATCCACTACAAGTCTAAAAGACACATGCTATCAAAGTATAAACAATCACTTTTTAATTCTAATATTTTTAGTCATGTCACAGATTATGGTTTTCTCATTTGGAAATGCCTTTATGTAATGACATTAGATATCTTGTTACTATGTTCAATTCTTACATGACACAAATCCATAAATTATGAAATGTGCAATATTAAACAAGTTAGTATTAAAGTATTTCTGTAGTTGACACATATATTACATCTGTAATCAAAATATATGGTAACTGCAACAGATAGTTTTTTTTATTTGTTTTAAATGCTATTAAAGTTATTCTTAATTAGAATTGCTTTCTAAAGTATTTCTACCCTTCTAAGTACCCAATTGTCTCTATTGTTACCTTTACGTTGATACATTATACATTATTTAGTACAGCATGTAAGGGACTCCTGCTGGTGACAATTTTGTTTTTCTGTTTTGAAAATATTTTAAGTTGAGTTAATTGACTTTTGAAATATATATTATTCATGGATTTAGAATTTTTCATGCTCTTTAAAAGTATCTTAGTGCCTCAAACATATTCTGCACTTCCATTTTTCACGTTGACATCCACATATTCAAATAATTCCTTTGACTGCATATTGCATACCTTTTTATTTCATGCATGAGACTAAACTTTTAGCCTACGTCTGCTAATTAGGCTCCTTTAATATGCAGTACAGACCTTTTGCCACTTTGGGAGAGTGTTCATTTATTGTTTATTCAGGTATACTTTGTACCCACTCTTTCTCCCCTTCCTTCTTATGCTTTGGTCATGAATACAGTGAGTACACATATCACATCATTAGATGACATCGCTCTTGTCTCCTCTCTAAATTGGATGCTTTCCATAAATCTAACTTCAGCTTTGTGATTATGTTTTTATTGTCATCTCCAATGTATTGATAAAACCACCCAGTAGTTTTTAAATTAAACATGTTTTGAATTCTAAAATTGATCCCACATTGTCTTTCTTTATCTCATTTTACTTGACTATGACAGCAATTAAAGTTGCCGTCTATTGATAGTATTTTCTATGATATTATCACATATTCCCGAATTGTTCTTAAATAACTATAGATCGTTCTCCAGGGCACTAGAGATATCAATAGTAAGGAGATTATAGACGTGGCATTCTCATAGTGTTCAGAAAATGGTTGTGATTTTTAAGTTGATGAACAGCTTACACAGATGTAAATGGTCATATTGTCCTTATTCTTGTGGGCAGCAATTTAATAACATTTTAGTTTTTTGGTCCTAGTAATTGGAACTGTCCCCTACACAAGGAGATTGACATTTTAGCTAGACAGATGACCAGAATTTATTTTTGATTGTGTTTTATTATTTGACTATTGCATATATGTACACAATGATATATATATACATATCTACCCCATTTCACCTCCAACTCCCTGTGTATCATCAACATATCCTTTTTTCAACTTCATGTCTTCTTTGTGTGTGTGTGTGATATTCCACTACGTTCAAATTGTGCAGCTCATATGTATCATTGTGAGGCTATCTCTTTCCCAGAGCACTATCAACGGCCAGCTCCTCAATTAGGAATGGGACCTGGACAGTACCTTCTCAATCTGTGCTGGAATTTTGGTTGACTTGATCTTTTGTAGGTGTTATCCAAGTAACTACAGCTGTATGTGTTTATGAGTGCAAATAACCATGTTATGTACAGAAGACAGCATTTCATAGCACCCTTCCACATCCTTCAGCTTTTTTTTCATTTTTTTCACCTCTCTTGTGATGTTCCTGGAGGCTTGGTGGAGGATGGGGTCGTGGCTACAGATGTTATATTTAAGGCTTAGCACCTGCAATCTCTTATTAGCATTTTGGTCAGTTATTAGCCTCTGCAATGATGGTTGCCCAATACAAAAGAAGCTTCTGTGACTAAGCTGGAGAGTACCCCAGGTATTTAAAAGTTGATTTGGCAACATGACCATTTAGCAAAATAACAGTAGCAGATTCTAAATAGAGCCTATGACCTCCTCAGCTATGGACTTTTGACCACGATTACAGTACCAGGCATGACTTTCCTTCATGTAGAACAAGTCTCAAATCTAATCAGAAAGCGACTAGTTACTTTTGCGATACTAGACACATCCTGCCTGGCTGGCTGGTATTGTAGCATGTAGGGTTCAGTTCCGGATATGACTATTGATGCTCTTTCTCTGCTTGTATCCTACATAGCACTCCCCAGCACTATAAAAGTTATCCAGAAGTGAGCAAGTTTCTTGGTTGGTTTGATTTATCTGTGTCCTATAGTCACAGTATGTGGTGTGTTAAATATTGGAGTCTCACCATCTAGTTGGGTTAGGCAATAGTCTATGATGTTTTGCATGCTTCTGGGGCCTCCCTTCCTGTTTTAGTTAGGGTTTCTATTGCTGTGAAGAGATACCATGACTACAGCAACTCTTATAAAGGAAATATTTAATAGGGGCTAGGTTACAGTTTCAGAGGTTTATTCCACTATCATCATGACAGGACATGGTGGCATACAGGCAGACATAGTGTTGAAGGAGCTGAGAGTTCTACACCTTGATCTGTAGGCAACAGGAAGTAAAATTTTCCTCACTGGAAATAGTTTGAGCATACGAGACCTCTACGTTCTCCTCCACAATAACACACTTCTGCCAACAAGGCCATACCTACTCCAACAAAGCCACACCTTCTAATAGCGCCATTCCTTATGGGCCAAGCATTCAAACACATAGGGCTATGGGGGCCATACCTATTTAAACCACCACATTGCCCAATGACTTGTATCCCAAGGAGCTATTCCATGCTTTGCACTGTGATTTTCATTTAATAACCCATGTCTTCTGGGAGCCACATTGTCCACCTATGCAGGGTACATCCAGTCAAACTGTTTAATTTCTTGAAATTATATGCTGAAATTTTCTTACAACTAATGAGTTTCTATAAATGATTTGCACATATCCTTAGTTTTGTCTAACCCACCAACTGTCTCCTCCTCCATCATTCCCAACTTCATATCCATGCTTAAATTTTAACCTCTAGTATTCCCCACACATCTTTCATGTCACAATCATTCTACTATCTCTCCCATTATATTTTGAACTGTGAGATAGCAGACACTGTGTGGCCTTTGCATGTATTCTTCCTTTGGGTTACCCCTCCCTCCACCATGTAATCTTCTTGATAACCCCATATTCCTTACCGTTTAAGCCTATCTACCCCTACTATTCCACATCTCTAATTTCATTTTTACCCATAATCTACTATTCCCCTCCCTTAAGTCAACTATTCCTCAATAGCTCTTTCTAGTTTGCTGGGTTCCACTTGCTCTTCATACACCATAAGTCATCTTTATTGCTGCTCTCTTTCTAGATTTCTTTCTTTGTGTCACACAGGGTTTCCTAGTGCCCTTTCTCAGTTTCAAGCCAGCAGCCTCTCTATCAGAGTTTTAGCCACACAAACTACCAGAAAGTACAACCTATCTTTAAGCTAGTTTCTGGAGGATTTTCATTTGTTCTCAGTGTTTTCTCATTGTTTCTACTCCTTAAAAAAACAAAACAAAAAAAAAAAAACAAAAAAAACTATATCTTTGTTGTTTATGTTCAGAGATTTGAGCTTTCAGATTTTTATTTCTTTTTTAAATTTCCTTATATTCTTTTTTAAATTCTTCTCTCATACACTACATCCTGATCACAGCTTCCCCTCCCTCCACTCTTCCCAGCACTGCCCCACCTCCCCTCTCCCCCAGATCCACTCCTTGCTGTGGGATGTTAATGTATGTCCTGTGGGAGCCCTTCTTGGGTTCCTTGTGGCGTTACCCAGCAGGTTTGCATAGAGGATGATTAGGACCATGGGCCTGAGTGCAGGTGTATGAGATGGTCTGCACTTGGCTGTACTGGGGGATGGTCTGTATGTCAAGTTGCTCTGATTGGTCAATAAATAAAACCTGATTGGTCGTGGCTAGGCAGGAAGTATAGGCGGGACTAACAGAGGAGAAATAAAAGGACAGGAAGGCAGAAGGAGACGCTGCCAGCCACTGCCAGGACAAGCAGCATGTGAAGATGCTGGTAAGCCACGAGCCACGTGGCAAGGTATAGATTTGTAGAAATGCGTTACTTTAAGATATAAGAACAGTTAACAAGAAGCCTGCCACGTATTGCTTATATTGTAAGCAATATAAGTCTCTGTGTTTACTTGGTTGGGTCTGAGCGGCTGTGGGACTGGCGGGTGACAGAGATTTGTCCTGACTGTGGGCAAGGCCGGAAAACTCTAGCTACAACTCCTCCTCCCTTTCCCTTCAGAAAAGAGCAGGCCTCCCAGGGATATCAACCAAACACTGTATAACAAAAGTCGGCACAAACTTTGTCCTTTGGTGTAATCATGTTGTTTATCTCTGGGTTTTTCATTTTAGTGAATCACAGCATCTCCAAGTCTGCTTCATGTTGTTTTTTTTTCCAGAGTGTGAAAACAAACATCCATGCTTTAAGACTAGGCAGTCTGCATGATATGGGGAGTGAGTTGGATTATTTTATCATGAAGACTCCATGGAAGAATGGGGAAAAATCCCTCAAGATCACTATATAAATCATGTTTTTTTCCAGCTTTATGGTTGGAATAGCTATTTATATAGAAATCAGGGGAAATGAATGTTGATTTATTAGTTTCCATGTTATTTCAAAAGCTCTTTTTTGAGCATCTGTATTATGTTAATACTGCTCTGGGGCCTAACAATACAGTGGAGAAGAGCATAGTTCTTCTCCCCAGAGAACATTCAATCTACTGACAAAAAACAAACCTTATGTTTGTGCTTATGAGACAAGAGTAAAATATCCCATTCAACAACCATTCTACTGGCTTTATGTGCATATTTAAAAATCTCACAATGGGGTAAAGATAAAGTCTGTTTGTACATATATGTGCCTGGCAGATATTGTTTGATAGTATCTACATTGCTTTTACCCAGAGAAATTTCAAAAGAATGATTCATCTGTTGTAGGCTTCTGCTTGCTTTTTGTTTAAGGGTTCTGTTTCTCAGGCTGTGCTACCTATGTCCCAATTAGTTTGCTTCACACTGCAGAAACAGACCTAACTAACACAGAAGGATTTAGCATAACTCTGTCCCACTAAGAACTTAAGAACTTAGGTAGTGGGGTCAGTGAGATGATTCAGTGGGTAAGAACAATTGTTATGCAAGCCTGAAAATTTGAGTTTGATCTTCAGAACCTAACATGAAAGGAGGGAATTGAATGACATTCTGTGACCTCCACACATGTGCCATGGCATGCAAGCACTTGCCCACATATACACAATAAATAAATAAAAAATAAATAAAACAGAGTTTAGTCAATCAGTGGGCTTTGTCAGTAGGCCATGGTTTTTCATCCCCTAGTATGTTCCATAAACAATGAAGATTCTTATGTCTGACATAATGGCATTTTAGTAATAGAGGAGTGTGATGGTTTAAAAGAAAATGGCCCCCAAAGGGAGTGGCACTATTAGGAGGTGTGGCCTTGTTGGAGTAGGTGTGGTCTTGTTGGAAGAAGTATGTCACTATGGAGGCGGGGCTTTGAGGTCTCATATATGCTCAAGATACCACCCAGTGGCTGCACACCACCATGTCGCACCATGATGATAATGGACAACTTTTGAAAATATAAGCCACCCCAATTAAATGTTTTTCCTTTATAGGAGTTGCTATGGTCATGGTGTCTCTTCACAGCAAAAGAAACCCTAATGAAGACAAGGAGTAAATGTTGTATCTATTCTTCTAGAAATGCATTGATATTAATTATAATGAAATTAAGAAAGCAATTCAGTATAATTAGTATATAGTATCAAAATATGTTCCCATTATGTTAGTTAAAAATGTGAACTGTAGCCATCAATATAAATGAATTACATCCTAATTCTGTATATCAATCACCTTTATTATGCTATTTTTAAAGACTCACCTGGACATTGCATAAAAGAAGGTATTTGATTATATAGTAGTTCTTTCTTATCAATGGTGGATATATTCCAATATCTCAGGGGGTGACTGAGATTGAGAATATTATACATTTCCCATATATACAGATTTTTGATAGGTTAACAATAATAATAAAACAGAATCTTATACTATTTTTTTTCCTGGTCCTATGATAAAATACTCTTGTAGTGGGGAAGTCAGAGGAGCAGGAACCTAAGGCAATTGACTCTCCTGTATCCATGGCCAGGAGACAGCAGTGAATGTTTGTCTGTCTCCTTTTCATCCAGTCCAGAACTCAGCCCATGGTACGGTGCAACTCACCTAGGGTGCCTCTTCCTGCCTCCACTAGTGCAATCAAGACAACCTTGCAGGCATGTTTCCAGGGCAATCTCTGAGATATGATTCTAGATTCTTATTGACTTGGCAATTCACATTGACCACCATAATAAATGTTGTCTAAAATTACAGTCATTGGATTTTGGAATTTTCTTTTTTCTAATATTACTTTTTCTGCAGTTTGCCACAGATAACTAAAGCTATAGACTGAAAATCTTGGCTAAGGGAAATGAACATTGGAATCACAACTTTTTCTTAGAATAAATGTACAAATAGGATGTGTTTGTATGGTAAAATGAATGTTTTTCCACCAGTACAGTTCCTAGTATGATACTGTACTATTTTCAGAGTTAAAAATCTAAAATAAATATTATATATTATGTACATTCAAGTGTACTTATATTAATACATGGTGATTATTCTTGCAACAACTGAGAACCTTCTATTCTTCAAGTCTATTATGTAAGACATCATGGTCAATACTACGACCTGTAGACCTGTAAAAAGGTTGTTATTGTATGCCACCATATCATGTTTTAAAAATTTTTAGAAACCGTGTGTGTGTGTGTGTGTGTGTGTGTGTGTGTGTGTGTGTGTGTAGGTGCCCATGGAGGCCAGAAGAGGACAGGAGGCTCCCTGGAACTTGAGTTATAGGTGGTTTGTGAGCTAGGAATGGAACCCATATTCTCTGAGCAAGCAGGAGATACTCTAGACCACTGAGCCATATCTTTGTTCCCCCATACATTTGTTGTTGAATTGTTTTTGGTATGTATGTGTGGGAATGATGCAAATATTTATATAAAAGTGAGGTATACTATGGATTACAGCAAATTGCTCTTGGACTAGAATCAAATCTGATTCTAAAAGGGGGAGTACCTTAGAGAAAAAACTTTAAAGTCATATATCAATGGGCAAAGAGGGGACAGAAATGACATGTATAGTGAAGAACCACATGAAGGCCTGGTGGAGGTAGTTGATCTATTCAAGAAATGACATAGAAATCAGCTATAAAAATGTATTTTTCTTGAAAATGAAGATTAGGCTATGTATGTATATTGAGGATGTCCTCCTGTCTTATGTCACATGAATGTTTCTGATTTTCTCACTGCTACTGTATCTCTCTCTCATTTTCTCTTCTGGACCTGAGCACCCTCACAGTTGACTGTCTCCTGTGTGTCCTATTAGCGAGCAACAGTGAGTGATGAAGGTATGGTGGGAGTTAAAGAGTACTAAAGTATTTCAAGAGCACGCATATTTAGAATTTAACAACTCCTTTTGCTTCAAGTAGTACTTTTAGGAAAGCTCAAATTTTTACCATAAATTCTGATTGGCAAGCTAATGATATATATGTGTGCACATGGTGTACGTTTATGCATTTGAAGAGAATAAACTTTACAAGGTTTTCATATATTCCCCAATAATCTTGACAGCTATTGAATATCAGATAATAGAATATCATTTCATTTTTCCATTTATTTTATTTCAAATTGATGTATATGTCAATGAGGGGATTAGATATGACAGCTTAGATACGTAAATTAGCTGATATAACATCAATGTAATGTCACCATATAACCTTAGTAATGAAGCTGTCAAATAACTTAAATATGAGAGCTAAAAAATGATGCTTGCTCTGAGTCTTTATTGCAATGTAGAAATAGTGCTCTGTATAACTTGCTTGATTTTGGTAGGAATCTTAAACTTAGGTGGATCTGTATTATTCAAATGAATTGAGCAATAAGTGAAAAACAATCATCTTCAGTGGAAATATATAAACTCAGTATATTGTAGTGAATATAATAGAAAATTTAAAAGGTTTACTTTTGAATGACAACCAGCAGTAAATTAGGATGAAACTGTGTCAAACAGAGAAGTTTGCCAGTTGGATTGATTGGAAGAATTCAGCAGGTGTCAGTTGTCTGCCTGTGCTTTTAGAGCATAGTCATAAATACTCCCTTGAATTTTCTACATCCTATTAGTGAAGAAAACATAACAGTAATCCACACTACATTTATCCTTTGTAAACTCTGGCCAGTACCTTAAAATGTTGCATAAGGAGTAAGAGAAGCATATTAGTACCCACCTGGTCCTAGTTAGCAGAATTTTAAAGATTGCTACTTTAGCAATATTCCTATGCCCCACTTATTAAGTAAGGCACAGGTACTGCTGTGAAAGGAATTTGTAAACATAGCTAAGGTCACCAATTAACCGACCTTAAAATCATCCTTCTGTTGAGGGACATCTGAGTTGTTTGTAGTTTTGGGCTATTATGAATAGAGCAGCAATGAACATGGTTGATCAAGTGTCTCTGTAGTAGGATGAAGCATCTTTTGGGTGATATAGATAAATATTTTTTAGTGATATAAATGGATTTCCCATTTTCCCAAAGAACCACCACCCTGACTTTCATAGCGACTGTACAAGTTTCTAGTCCCACCAGCAATGGATGAGTGTGTCCCTTACTCATAACTTCTCCAGCATGAGCTGTCATTTTAAAAAAAAGTCATAAATTAAAAGTTCTCCAACCTACCACAAGCACTCCTTTCTGTAGGCTGCCCCTTTGTCTGAATGATGGTGCTCTTTGCTGTGTAGAAGCTTTTCAGTTTCATGAGGTACCATTCATTATTGATTTTAGTGCCTATGTTATCAGTGTTCTGTTCAGAAAGTCTTTTCCTGTGCCATTGAGTTCAAGGTTATTCCCCACTCCTTCGCTATCAGGTTCAGTGTATCTGGCTTAATGTTGAGGTTTTCGGTCCATTTGCACTTAAGTTTCCTGCTGGGTGATAAGTATGGATCTATTTGGATTTTTCTACATTCAGCCATCCGGTTTGACCAGTTTGAAGATGCTGTCTTTTTTCCAGTGTGTGTTGTGTTTCTGGATTCTTCTTCTCCTTCTCCTTCTCCTTCTCCTTCTTCTCCTTCTTCTCCTTCTTCTCCTTCTTCTCCTTCTTCTCCTTCTCCTCCTCCTCCTCCTCCTCCTCCTCCTCCTCCTTCTCCTCCTCCTCCTCCTGCTCCTCCTCCTCCTCCTGCTCCTCCTCCTCCTTCTCCTTCCTTCTCCTTCTTCTCCTCCTCCTCCTCCTCTTCCTCCTCCTCCTCCTGCTCCTCCTTCCCCTTCTCTCCCCCCTCCTCCTTCTTTTTAACAAGAATCAAGTGTTCATATATCTGTGGATTTACATCTGGGTCATCATTTTGATTCCTTTGTTTGACATGTTTGTTTTTGTGCCAATACCATGATGTTTTTATTAGCATAGTTATGTAGTACAACTTGAAATCAGGGATAGTGATACTTCCTGCAGTTCTTTTATTATTCAGGATTGTTTTAGCTATCATTTTTGTTGTTGCTTATTTCCACATGTAGCTGAAAATTGTTCTTTCAAGCTCTGAAAAGAATTGTGCTTGAATTTTGATGGGGAATAGCTGAATCTGTAGATTGCTTTTGGTAAGATGGTCATTTTTTGCATTAATCTCACTGATCCATGAGCATAGGAGATCTTTTCATTTTTTGATACCATCTTCAATTTCTTTCTTCAATGACTTGAAGTTTTTTTTTTTTATCATACAAGTCTTTAATTTTCTTGGTTAGAGTTACCCCAAGTTAACATATTATTTGAGGCTATTTTGAAAGATATTATTTTCCTGATTTCTTTCTCAGACTGTCATTCATACATATGAAGGCTACTGATTTTTGTGAGTAAATTTTATATCAGGCTATATTGTTGAAAGTGTTTATCAAATGTAGGAACTTCCTGGTAGAACTTTTCCAGTGATTTATGTAATAATCATATCATTTACAAATAAAGATGATTTGATTTTGCTCTTCTTGTCTTATTGCTGTAGCTAAGACATCATGAACTATATTGAATACATATGGAGAGAGTGGACTGCCTTGTCTTGTTCCTGATTTTGGTGAAATTGCTCTTAGTTTGTCTGCACTTAAGTTGATATTAGCTCTGGGATTTCTGTAAACTGCATTATTATGTTGAGTCATATCCCTTGTTTCCTAATTCTTAGGACTTTTATCATGAGGGGTTGTTATATTTTGTTAAAGGCCTTTTACACATCTAATGAAATGATCACATGGTTTTTATCTTTCAGTCTGTTTATATGATGGATTATGTTTATTGATTTATGTATATTGATCCATTCCTGCATCTCTGGGATAAAGTCTACTTAATCAGGTGGGATGATGTTTTTAATGTGTTCTTGGATTCAGTATGCAAGAATTTTATTGAGAATTTTTGCATCTGTGTTCATATGGGAAAATGGTTTCTAATTTTCTTTCTTTTTTAAATTTTATTTTATAATTTAATTTAATTTTACATATCAGCCATGGATTCCCTTGTTCTCCCCCCTCCCGTGTTCCCCCCCTCTGCTGCTTTCCCCCCAGCACACCCCCCATTCCCATCTCCTCCAGGGCAAAGACTCCCCTGAGGATTGATTTCAACTTGGTAGATTCAGTCCAGGCAGGTCCAGTGCCCTCCTCCCAGGCTGAGCCATGTGTCCCTGTATAAGCCCCAGGTTCCAAACAGCCAGTTCATGCACTGAGGACAGGTCCCGTTCCCACTGCCTGGATGCCTCCCAAACAGATCAAGCTAATCAACTGTCTCACCTATCCAGAGGGCCTGATCCAGTTGGGGGCTCCTCAGCCATTGGTTCATAGTTCATGTGTATCCATTCGTTTGGCTATTTATCCCTGTGCTTTTTCAACCTTGTTCTCAACAATTCTCGCTCATATAAACCCTCCTCTTTCTCACCAAATGGACTCCCAGAGCTCTACCTGGGACCTGGCCATAGATCTCTGCATCTGGTTCCCTCAGTCATTGGATGAGGTGGTGGTGGTGGTGGTGGTGGTGGTGGTGGTGGTGGTGCACACCTCTAATCCCAGCACTCGAGAAGCAGAGGCAGGTGGATCTCTGTGAGTTCAAGGCCAGCCTGGACTACAGAGTGAGTTCTAGGAAAGGGGCAAAGCTACACAGAGAAACCTTGTCTCGCAAAAAAAAAAATTGTTTTCAAGGGCTGGAGAGATGGCTCAGCCATTAAAGGCTAGGCTCACAACCAAAATAATTTTCTTTCTTTGTTGAGTCTTTATGTGGCTTGGGTATCAGGGTAATTTTGGCCTCATAAAACAAATAAGATGGTATTCCTTTTGTTTCTATTTTGTAAAATAATTTATGGAGTATTGGCATTAACTTTTCTTTGAAAGTCTGCTAGAATTCGACACTAAAATAATCTGATTGTGTGCTTTTTTGTTTGGTAGACTTTTAATTACTGCTTCTATTTCACTAGGGGTTGTAGGTCTGTATAATTTGCCTATCTGATCTTGATTTAACTTTGGTAGATAATATATATTGAAAAATTATCTATTATTTTTAGCTACTCCAATTTGGTGGAATAGAGGTTCTTAAAGTATGTCCTTATGATTCTCAGTATTTCCTTGGTGTCTATTGTTGTGTCCTCCCTTTCATCTCTAATTTTGTTAATTTGGATCTTCTCTTCACCTTTTAGTTAATTTGGATAAGGGTTTGTCAATCCTATTGGTTTCCTCAAAGAACTGACTCTTTGTTTCATTCTTTATTGTTTTCTATTGTTGTTATTTTTTGTTGTTTCTATTTTATTGATTTCAGCCCTGAGTTGGATTATTTCTTGCCATCTACTTCTTTTGGATTTGACTTTTTCTTTTTGTTCTAGAACTTACAGGTGAGCTGTCTCTCCATTATTCTTTTTAATGTAGGCTCTTAGTGCTATGAACTTGACTCTCAGATGTACCTTTACCATGTTCCATATGTTTGGGTATATTATGTATTAATTTACATTGCATTATATACAAAGTCTTTAATCTTTTTCTTGACTCATTTTTCATTTAGTAGTGAGATGTTTAGTTTCCAAGAGTTTGTAAGCTTTTGTTGTTGTTGATATGCAACTTTAATCTCTGGTGATTAGATAGGGTGCAGGTGTTATTTCAATTTTCTTATATCTATTGAGACTTGCTTTGTATCAGAGTATGTGGTCAATATTGGAAAAAGTTCCTTTGGTGCTAAGAAGGTATATTCTTTTGTGTTTGGGTAAAATGTTCTATAAATATCTGTTAGGTTTTTTTGGTTTATGACTTCTGTAATCTTTTTTGTCTGGATGACCTGTCTATTGGTTAGAGTGCTGTACTGAAGTCTCCCACTATCAATGTAGTGGTCTATACGTAATTTAAGGTATAGTAGTGTTTCTTTTATGAACTTGGGTGTCCTTGTATTTGGTACATAGATGTTAAAAATTCAGTGTTGTCTTGGTGAATTTTTCTTTTGATGAGTGTGTAATGTCCTTTCCTACTTCTGATTAGTCTTGGTTTGAAGTCTATTTTGTCAGATATTATGGCTAAACAAGCTTGTTTCTTAGGTTCATTTGCTTGGAATACCATTTTCCAAACTTTACCCTTAGGTGATGTCTATCCTTAATGTTAAGGGGTGTTACTTTGTAGTTGATATATTGTGTTGATCACACCTAACAGTGACTTTGAAATCTTCAAAAAAATGACGGGATCCCACAATGACAATTCCACATGGATGATAAAGCTTTTTAACACCACCAAAACATCTGCCTGTGGCCTTGTAGGCCCCAGCTCAGGCCCGAGCTGCATGTGGCCAGTTGTGGTGGCACATGCTGGAAGGATTTGCTAAAGGAAACAGAAGCAGGAGGATCTCGAGTTCAAGGCCAGCCTGAGAGTCTTGCTGAGAAGAAGCTGCAGCCAGGGCTAGGCCACAAATAGTGGCGGCTTTGGACTACAAACTGCTTAGGACAATTTCGAGATCATAGTTGAGATGATCCAGCCTCACAGACTACTGGAACAAGGACTTGAGATAAGCCCTGCACTTTTGCATTATGCAGAGACTGTACAACAAATGTTACAACTAACTCTCTCAGGACTTGACAATTAACCCCAAAATTTTATTTTCAGGATCCTCTAAAGATGCCTTTGTCCCCAGAGAGCAAGAAGTAATTTTAAGAAAATGATGCCCACATTCCCAAAAGTTCAAGTGGGTAGTTTTTGGTCATTTGAGTCACAGATATTGTCATTGTTTATGATGGTTGGTTACAAGTTGTTAATTGTTAATGGTAAAAACAAAAACAAAAACAAAAACAAAAACAAAAACAGGCTAAACAAAGGAGATTAGATATAGGGTTCTTGTTTAAGAAAGAGAAAAAGTATGGGGAGAGTGGACAGCCTTGCCTCATTCCTGATTTTAGTGGAATTGCTTTGAGTTTCTCTCCATTTAATTTGATGTTGGCTGTTGGTTTGCTATATATTGCCTTTATTATGTTTAGGTATGTTCCCTGTATTCCTGATTGCTCCAAGACTTTTATCATGAGGGGGTGTTGGATTTTGTCAAATGCCTTTTCTGCATCTAGTGAGATGATCATGTGGTTTTTTTTCTTTGAGTTTGTTTATATGGTGTATTACATTGATGGACTTTCGTATGTTGAACCACCTTTGCATCCCTGGGATGAAGCCTACTTGATCATGGTGGATAATTGTTCTGATGTGTTCTTGGAGTCTGTTTGCCAGTATTTTATTGAGTATTTTTGCATCAGTGTTCGTGAGGGAGATCGGTCTGTAGTTCTCTTGCTTTGTTGCATCCTTGTTTGGTTTAGGAATCAGGGTAATTGTAGCCTCATAGAAGGAGTTTGGTAATGTTCCTTCTATTTCTATTATGTGGAACAATTTAGAGAGTATTGGTATTAACTCAATATAGTACTTGAAGTTCTAGCCAGAGCAATAAGACAACATAAGGAGATTAAGGGGATACAAATTGGAAAGGAAGAAGTCAAGCTTTCCCTATCTGCAGATGACATGATAGTATACTTGAGTGACCCCAAAGATTCCACCCAGGAACTGATACAGCTTATAAACACCTTCAGCAACATAGCAAGATACAAGATCAACTCAAAAAAATCAGTAGCCCTCCTATATACATTGGACAAAGAAGCTGAGAAGGCAATTAGAGATACATCACCCTTTACAATAGCCAAAAATGACATAAAATACCTTGGGGTAACACTAACCAAGCAAGTGAAGGACCTATATGACAAGAACTTTAAGTCCCTGAAAAAAGAAATTGAAGAAGATGTCAGAAAATGGAAAGATCTCCCATGCTCATGGATAGGCAGGGTTAACATAGTAAAAATGGCAATCTTACCAAAAGCAATTTACAGATTCAATGCAATCCCCATCAGAATACCAACACAATTCTTCACAGACCTGGAAAGAATAATACTCAACTTCATATGGAAAAACAAAAAACCCAGGATAGCTAAAAGAAACCTGTACAATAAAACAACTTCTGGAGGCATCACAATCCCTGACTTCAAGCTCTACTATAGAGCTACAGTAATAAAAACAGCTTGGTATTGGCATAAAAACCGACATGTGGACCAATGGAATCGAATTGAAGACCCTGACATTAACCCACACACCTATGGACATATAATTTTTGACAAAGAAGCCAAAAGTGTACAATGGAAAAAAGAAAGCATCTTCAACAAATGGTGCTGGCATAACTGGATATCAACGTGTAGAAGGCTGCAAATAGATCCATATCTGTCACCGTGCACAAAACTTAAGTCCAAGTGGATCAAAGACCTCAACATAAATCTAGCTACTCTGAACCTGCTAGAAGAGAAAGTAGGAAGTAGTCTTGAACGCATTGTCATAGGAGATCACTTCCTAAATATAACACCAGTAGCGCAGACACTGAGACAAACAATCAATCAATGGGACCTCTTGAAACTGAGAAGCTTTTGTAGAGCAAAGGATACAGTCAATAAGGCAAAGCGACAGCCTACAGAATGGGAAAAGATCTTCACCAACCCCACATGTGACAGAGGACTGATATCCAGAATATATAAGGAACTCAAGAAATTAGACATCAAAAGGACCAACAGTCCAATTGAGAAATGGGCTTTAGAACTAAACAGAGAATTCTCAACAGAGGAATCCCAAATGGCTGAAAGACATTTAAGGAATTGGTCAACATCCCTAATTATCAGGGAAATGCAAATCAAAACAACTCTGAGATACTACCTTATGCCTGTCAGAGTGGCTAAGATCAAAAACACTGAAGACACTTTATGCTGGAGAGGATGTGGAACTAGGGGAACTCTCCTCCACTGCTGGTGGGAATGCAAGCTTGTACAACCACTTTGGAAATCAATATGGCGCTTTCTTAGAAAATTGGGAATCAATCTCCCCCAAGATCCAGCTATACCACTCCTGGGCATATACCCAAGAAATGCTCAATCATACCACAAGAGCACTTGCTCAGCTATGTTCATATCAGCATTGTTTGTAATAGCCAAAACCTGGAAACAACCTAGATGCCCTTCAACTGAAGAATGGATAAATAAATTGTGGCACATATACACAATGGAATACTACTCAGCAGAGAAAAACAAGGACATCATATGGTTTGCAGGCAAATGGATGGATCTAGAAAAAGTCATCCTGAGTGAGGTAACCCAGACTCAGAAAGACAAATATGGTATGTACTCACTCATAGGAAGATGCTAGATGTGGAACAAGGATGACTGGACTGCTACTCACATCACCAGTGAGGTTACCTGGAAAACGGGACCCCAAAAAAGACACGGAGAAATGGATGAGATCTACATGAACAGCCTGGTCATGAGTGGGAACAATGAAGGGCGACAGTCGAGGGAAAGAGAGTGGGAGATCCTAGCTGGATCAAGAAAAGAGAAGGAGAATAAGGAATAGGAGACCATGGTAAATGAAGACCACATGAGAAGGGGAGGAAGCAGAGAGCTAGGGAGGTCCACGGAGATCCATAAAGATACCCCTGCAAAAGACTGCTGGCAATGGTCGAGAGACGTCAGGAACTGACCTACTCTGGTGATGGGATGGCCAGACACCCTGATAGTTGTGCCATAAACCCCATCCAAGGACTGAGGAATCTGAATGCAGACATCCACGGCTGGGCCCCTGGTGGAGCACTGCGAGTCTAATTAGTGAGAAAGAGGAGGGTTTATATGAGCGAGAATTGTTGAAGCCAAGGTTGCATAAAGCACAGGGACAAATAACCAAATGAATGGAAGCACAGGATCTATGAACCAAAGGCTGAGGGGTCCCCAACTGGATCAGGCCCCCTGAATGGGTGAGACAGTCATTTGGCTTGATCTGTTTGGGAGGCAGCTGTGCGTTGGTGCCGGGTCCTGGGCTCGTTGCATGAGTTGGCTGTTTGAATACTGGGACTTATGCAGGGACGCTTGGCTCGGTCTGGGAGGGGGGGACTGGACCTGCCTGGACTGAGTCTACCAGGTCGATCCCGATCCTCGGGGGAGACCTTTATCTGGAGGAGGTGGGAATGGGGGGTGAAGTGGGGGAAGGGGGAGGGTGGCGAGAGGGGGAGAACAGGGGAATCTGTGGCTATTATGTTGAACTGAATGGTGTAAAATAAAAAAAAATTGAAAAAAAAAGAAAAAGAAAAAAGAGGATATAGATAAGAGGTAGATTATTGAATCTATGCTGAAAAAAAAAAGAAATAGTAGGATAAAAGGGTAGATTATTGAATGTACTCTGCAAAGAAAAAAGGGAAGCTATAGAAATAATAAGATAAAAGGTAGATTTTTTTTAAAGGGAAGATATAGAAATGACAAGATAAAAGGTAGACTTTTGAATCTACTCAGAGAAGAAAAAAGAGAGATTATGGATATGATAAAATAAAAGGTAGATTATTGAATTTACTTTATTTATTTATTTTTATTTAAAAATTAATTTAATTTTACATATCAGCCACGGATTCCCCTGTCCTCCCCTCCCACCCCCTAGCCTTCCACCCCCATCCACCCCCAATTCCCACCTCCTCCAAGGCAAGGTTTCCCCTGGGGAGTCAGCCCAGCCTGGTAGATTCAGTTGAGGCAGGTCTAGTCCTCTCCTCCCTAAACCAAGGCTGAGCAAAGTGTCTCAGTATAGGACCTAGGTTCCAAAAAGCTAGCTCTTGCACCAAGGACAGGTCCTGGTTCCACTGCCTGGGGGCCTCCTAAACAGTTCAAGCTAATCAACTGTCTCACCTATCCAGAGGGCCTGGTCTAGTTCCATGGGGGCTCCTAAAGCTATTGGTTCACAGTTCATGTGTTTCCACTAGTTTGGCTGTTTGTCCCTGTGCTTTATCTAATCATGGTCTCAATATCTCTTGCTCATATAATCCCTCTTCTCTCTCGGTGGTTGGACTCACGGAGCTCTGGGGCTTGGTCTGGGGACCTCTCTAGCACTCTGCTTCTTCCTATTCATATGGGGTCTTCATTTATCATGAATCTACTTTTTAAAAGGAACTATTTGTTTTAAATATTTTATATTGGATTGGACTTTTGTATATTGCATACACATTTTGGACTCACCAAAATAGGATAAGTAATGAAAATTTTTGTCTGAATTTGTCAAATGTTAATGGACTGGACGTTGGTAATATATACAATGGAGGTTTTTTTTTTGTCTGAATCTGTCAAATGTGAATGGATTAGACACTGTTAATGTAATTCTTGACTGTATATATTGTATATACTATTTCTTATATTCATTATAACTTTTTTTATTCTAAACAAAAAAGGGGAAATGTGGTTGACATATTGTGCACCCCAATAAACTTATCGGGGGTCAGAGAACAGAACAGCCACTGTATTAAACATAGAGGTTAGACGGTGGTAGCACACGCCTTTAATCCTAGCATTCTGGAGGCAGAGATCCATCCGAATCTCTGTGAGTTCAAGGCTATATTGGAAACAGAGCCATGTGTGGTGGCACACACCTTTAATCCCAGCACTTGAGATCTCATATCTTGCTTGGGAAAGACACATGCTTTTCATCCCAGGAAGTGATGGCAGGAAGCAGAAAGGTATATAAGGCTTGAGGACCGGGAACTAGAGGCCATTTTAAGCTTTTAGCTTTTACCAGCAGTTCAGCTGAGATCCATTTGAATGAGGATTCAGAGGCTTTCAGTCTGAGGAAACAAGATCAGCTGAGGAAATGGCAAGGTGAGGTTGGATGTGGCTTGTTCTGTTTCTCTGATCTTTCAGTGTTCACTCCAGTATCTAGCTCTGGGTTTGTTTTTATTAATAAGACCTTTTAAGATTCATGCTACATTTCTTGGATAGTGCAGATGGACAGATTATGTTTTTGTATCCAGTCTTTTAGTCTGTGTGTTTTTATTTGGTAATTGAGATCATGATGTTGAGAGTTATCCATGAGCAGTGTTTGTTGATTATTGTTATTTTTTTTATTGTTGTAGTGGTGGTGGTGATGGTGGTGGTGATTATGTATGTGTGTGTAGTATGTGTTGGTGTGTATGTTTCCCCTTTTTTGATATGCTGGTCTGGGAAAATATATATATAATATTTGTATGTAATAATTTAAATCCCATTGAATTTCATTCATAGAGCTAATACTTTGTTTAAAACTAACACTATATCCACATTGCTTACGTGTGGTTCTCCTTCTTGGGATCATTGCTCTGCTGGCGATCATTGAGGTGGTGAGGGAGCAGAAGCTGGGGGAGCAGGGTCCAGCTGGCTGTGGATATGATAGAGATAGTCCTCCAGGAGATGACTTCAGTGAGACAACTCAATTCTATTTCATAATATAGGAAATACATAGGATTGGGAAGTCTGGGGACAATCCCTTATTTTCGTTAAACAGCACGTTCCTATCATAAGCTTTCATATATGGCAGTAGGGTCCTATAGCAAAGCTCATAGTATGTCTTAGTTACCATATAAGTAACAGGGAGAAAGCCTCTAGCAGAGAACTATGCCAATCATCATGCTAGAGATAAGTCTGGCATCTGGGCCTAGAGACATCCTTCAAATCAGGGCAGATAGAGGGCAGGAAGCCTCACTGGAAAAGAGGTCCTTCATGTTGCTGAGCTTGGAGAAAGTTACCAGGCCATGATAGACTGCAACCTCTGACCAGCAGGGTCTCCCAACACTTATGCTTGCTAATTAGCAATTTTCTCAACATCAATTTATTGCTCTAAGAGCAAGCTAATGGCTGTCCAATTGTTCCACCAGAATACCAGAAAAGATGAGGTTTGCTAGAGTTCATAATATTAGTATTGATTGACTCAATGATGTGACAATTAGATTTGACTTCCAGTCTGGCTTTAAAATACCACTGAGTGACTTGGATAGATGGGTCATCATAATCACTGTCAACACTGTTTTTCCTCTCTTTTGACAAGCATCAGTGTACCAAACAGAGTGTCACATAACAGATACTTCCTTATCAATTGTGATGACCCTGGAAAAGCACATCAGGGACTCTGGCAGTCTAGGGAATACCCAATGTTTTAATTTTATTAGTTGTAGCTAGAGTTTTCCTGCCTTGCCCACAGTCAGGACAAATCTTTGTCACCTGCCAGTCCCACAACCACTCAGACCCAACCAAGTAAACACAGAGACTTATATTGCTTACAAACTGTATGGCCATGGCAGGCTTCTTGCTAACTGTTCTTATATCTTAAATTAACCCATTTCTATAAATCTGTACCTTGCCACGCGGCTCGTGGCTTACCGGCATCTTCACATGCAGCTTGTCATGGTGGCGGCTGGCAGTGTCTCTGACTCAGCCTTCCATTTCCCAGAATTCCTCTCCTCCTTGTCCTACCTATACTTCCTCCTGCCTGACTACTGGCCAATTAGGGTTTTATTTACTAACCAATCAGAGCAACACATTTGCCATACAGAACATCCCACAGCAATTAGTAGTTTCCAAACAGTGATATATTTATTATTACCACAATAAGTGAGAAAATATCAGGGCTCAGTGCTGTTCCTTGTGTTTCTGCAAAAAGCTAGGAGCATGTCACCCTTTGAAACAAAGGCATTAAAAACCAATGTTCTCATTGCATTTGCTGCTGGGGTGCTTATTTTAGTAGGCTTTCCCAGAATTGTCTTTTTCCTAAATAAGTTCTTTATGGAGTTTTTACTTCCTATGCCAAATATGACTATATTATATTTTGGACTGTTGCTCATAGTAATATTATAAAGCATACAATCATGATTATCTCTTTAAATGGACAATATAGAATGTAAAAATGTCAGTCAGTTCACTAGTGTGTTTTAATCTTTAATCCTTTAAACACAGTTATATTGACTCCATGAGTATATGTACCAGAATCACCTCTAGTTCTTAAAATAAGGTTGCCTGTGATCAGCTTAAGTCTAATTTGGTAATTCTTGTTTATCACAGCCAATTTTCTCACATTGGTCTCCAGAGTGAATTCCATCTCCTCAGACTTAAGAAGCAGAATTTTCCTTCCAACTAATGACCAGCAAGTTTGTCAGGTATCTGAAAACACAAAGCATTTCAAGTTCTGACACACTTGGTGATTCATTTATTGCAATTATTTGGATATCAATTATTCCTTACAGATTACATTTTACGACTTCTCCAGTCACCAGGATGACAAATTGACAGCAGGCCTTCAAACCACATGTGACAGTCCTATTCAGCATGTATGGCAGAAAACAGAGGTACTCCAGAGTCAATGGGAAAGAAATGTCATCACAATCCAGAGCTCACAGCGGTTTCAGGTAAACTTCTATCTCCAAATATGGCTTTGGAGGAAAATTCCTAAGAACCCAGATTTCAGAACAGGTCAATTAAAAAGGTCACATGGCCAATTTATCTTCCAGAGATGGTATTCCCATAATTTTCAAGACTTGGGCAAATCACAATGGCCAGTCATGATAACAGACATTCTCATTGTGAAGTTTTGACTTTGTGTTTTGATTTAAAATTGATATATTTTAAGATACAGTTATGTAAAGGTTAACTATAATTCTATGAAATCCTGTGAAATTAGCTCCTCAATTTCTTAAATCTCATATTTTCATCTTTTCATTTTTTTACTCCTCTTTCTTTACACTTCTTCCTCCCAAGAATTACTTTTCTCTCTAACTTTTCCCATGCATTTGAGAGGATAATTTTGAATAATGAATGAAGAAATTTTAATTTACATACTAATTCCAAATGCTGTTGAAGTAGAATAATTCTCATATTCATCTCATGGTTAAGCTCATTTCAACACATCTTTTATTTTCCTAAATAATTTTATGAATTAAATCCAGTGCAAGCCTATAAAAGACAAGCTTACTTATGCAGCCTATTAAAACTTATACATGACAGAAATTATAATATAATGGTTATTATAAGACTTTTTGGGAAAGCATTACATGTTTTAGCATTTGGGATGGCCAAGCAAAATTTTTCAGTTAAAGATGAGAGGTATTTTAAAGCATTTTTTTTTAAGAAAATGACCTACTAAACCTGTTTTATCGACAAATTTAGCAATCAATTATTTTATTTTTAGTTTTGCTTTTTTATTTCTTGAGAATTCCACACGTGCATATAATGTCTTTTGATCAAACATAATCCCCTATTTCCTCCTTGCTAATTCCTCCAGTATCCCTGCCACACTTTTTCCTCTCAACTTCTTGTGCTTAAAAAATCGAGACTACTAATGCTGCCTGTATGTCCATGTGTGTAGGACCATCTGCTGGTCCTCTCAGGGGCTGGAACCCTGAAGAAAAATGGCTCCTCCTTCCCTAGCAGCCATAAATTGCCAATAGTCTCTCAGGTAGGGGTGGTATTTCTGGAGTCCTTTCCCCATCCATGCTGGTAGTTTGGCTGACTTGATCTTGTGAAGATCTTGTGAAGTCACTGCTGCTGTGAGCTGATGTATGCGAAAGCCCTGTCATACTCAGCAAAAACACTTGCTGAAGATATCCACTATTTTTGGCCCTTAGAATCCTTTCACCTGCTATTCCGTGATGGTCCCTTAGTCTTGGGGGAAGTAGATTGATATACATGGCCCATTTAGAGATGAACACTCAACAGTTCCTTGCCATCTGCACATCGACCATTTGTAGGTGTTTGTGTTAATGGCAATCTACTGTAAACAGAAGCCTCTTTGGTGAAGGTTGAGAGATGTAAACTGCCTCTAATTTCTTATCAATAATTATCATTTAAAATAAACTTTATATAAAAATATCTTATTTGATACATGCTATATATCTAGTTGTTTAGGTCTAAGGAATGAATTAGCTTCAATTTAACCCTCAGCTAATTTAGAATGACTAAGAGGAAAGGCATGGATAAATGATAGGTATTTATGCCTGTTATAAATGTGAATGACATTTACATAAGTGAGATATTTTCTTGGTTGATGCCATGAAATCATTGTATTTGAAATTTTCAGTCATTGTTAAACTAAAAGACTATCTAAAGTAGATATCAAAATAATTTAGTATCTGGTTAAATGCTGCATAGATTTAATAGTTCTATGGTTGGACATAGTTATATAGTTTGATAATTTATAACCTATTGAAATCAAAGGTCCATATTTATGTGGGGGAGAGACATCTTACATCTTGACACAGTTAAGTTTTTTGGCTGATTAGTTTACTTATTTAGATATGACTTACTTGGAGTGCTTGGGGTGTGCTGGGCATGACGCAGGAAAGGTTTCAAGTACCAATTTGCGAGATGTTTGGCATCTACAGGGAGCAGATATTTGGTGTTTCAGTGGCCTTAGCTGGGTGTGGTATGCAGTGAGTTCCCCTGGAGACCAGTGTTTGCTGTGATGGTTGAGATGAGATTCAATGCTAGAGGAGGTTCTAGCATATTTCCTATGCACTTTTCATTCCTCTGTGTCTGCCTAAGCAACATAGCAAAGCCAGCATTGATTTTGTTAAGAATGAGCCACCTCAACTGAATGCAATTTGCAACTTGCCCCATTACCTTCTCTCTGGTGTCAATTTTAATGACAGATGAGAATCTTATTTTGGTTCATATTTTAATCATTACTTACTCATTTTTCTTAACTATAAAACCATGAGTACTAAGAAAGTCTTAAATGATCTTTGCTAAGTTAATACACATTTAGTATCTAGTTGTCCACATCTTTAGGTCAAGGTTTCTATTCGTAGGGTAACAGAGATTTGGATGCTTGGCAAAGGTGATACTTGCTGGACCTTGTCAATAAAACCTTTCAAAATGAGTTCCTTGGTTACCTCATGTGCCCATTTCCAAAAACTATAGATTTTGTTGCTCAAATTGTGTATCTGATAAATATACAACTTAAAATTCCAGAATATATCATCTCTAGGGCAATTCAGATGTGGCTGGGACATAGGTTATTCATGATTTTTTTTTTTAAATGCAGCAGCAAACTTCAATTAATTATCATAGATGCTTCCTCAGTATATTAATGTGTTTCCCTAAATACTTTAAATTGATGGAAAAAAAATAGTGCTTGTAACTTAAAAAGCTTTGTAAAAAGAAGTAGGCTGCATGGCCGCTGAGATGCTGAGGCTGTACCCAAGCTTTAAAGCTACAGAAACCTTTAATCTCTCCTGTCAGCAAGTGAGCAGATGTCCATTCACTGCTGTGTGGTGGGCTGCAGAGATGTGTTGTGCTTGCAATGTTGAACATCTTCATCCACTATCTTGTTCCTGTAGAGATTTTGTGAGAAGACTATTTCAGGAATTTTGCAATCAGCACCTCTACATTATATCTGCTGCCTCTGCAACTTAGAAAGCTTTGGGAATTATTTCACTCTCTGCAATTTCCCCTCCATGCTGACTTCTGGTAGTTTAAAGCCATATATGATTTCTTTAGAAAAACCTAGATAGGTTATTTCAGTCAATGACAGCTACATCCTAGGTGAATGTGTTTGGGAAATCCCCTGAAGCTGGTTGTCACCCAGGGTCCTTTATCTACCTTTATCCCTTAATAAAATTGAAGTGTTTTAATTTCCCAGGATGTACTGATCCATAAACAAGGACTTGACATTATGAACAAAGATGGTAGAATTTCATAGACATTTTGAAAACATTTAAGGCATAGTATCAACTAACACTGAAGAACATTTACTAAAGTTAAGGAATTGGGCTTAGAACTTTGTGCCACTAAGTGACCCCCCAAGGGAACCCTCTCATGACTTGTCCCCATTTTAACATTGGGGCTTTGAGCTTTACATAGTTTTATAACCTATCTCATCAGCACACTATGTTAGAACATATGAAAGTTTGATTTCATCTATCAATCACTTAGTCACTGAACTATAGTAATTTTCTAAACTATGTCTAACTATAGAATTTGAGAAGATGTGGATAAAAATCCAAACTTCCAAAAGCAGTCAATTCTGTTGCATAGAAATCAGTAAATATTCTTTCATATGGTAAAAAAAAAAATGACAGCTAGGTATGCTGACATGTGCTTATAAACCCAGCATTTGGGAAGCTGAGGCAGGAGAATCTAAATTCTAGGCCAGCCTGGTCTATGTAAGGAGACAGTGTCTGAAAACACAAGAAAAATAAAAGAGCTTGATTGGAAAATAATTGAATATATACTATGAATTAGCTCTAATGACATGTGTCTTTCTATCATTTGTCTATATATCATTTATCTATATAATTACATAATTGTAAGAGTTTCTGGTCATGAATTTGTTGTTAATTCTGGTCTATTATTGATCTGTTAACACAGCTTCCACCAACATTTAACTCAAGCATCCTGGGAATAGATCTCTTATTTCCATTCCAAGGTTATTTTTCTCTGAAATGTCTGAGAGAAAAGAAATTTGTCTCATTTTATTGTTGACTCAGTTCAGGGTATGCCTTCCTCCCGAGATGCTGTAAACCCCTAACCCATTATCTCTCTTATGATTTACTGGTCCCCCACGCCCACCCCTTTGTTCCTTTTCTGGGGCTGGGGCTGGTTTGTTCCCTTAAAAAATTCCCAATACCATCCAAATAATATACATGTTTAGAAAAAAAAATCTTTGAGAAAGCTTTGGATAAAGCGATGAGTATTATACATCACTTTTTGTAGAAAGAGCACTACCACAAGCCAGGATAGCCTCTGGCATTGGTCTTTCAAGGGACCTGGCTCTTTCTCATTAGCCTGGGGTTTTATTTACTTTAGCTGTGTTTTCAGATTATAACCAACATCCCTGGCGAAAAAAAATCTTTTGTTTAAATCTATTTAGTGGGGCCATTTAGTTAAGCCTGATGGGCTCTGTGTTTTGTAGCCTCACAGACCCGTTAGTAAATTTCCCTTAGAGAAACTGTCCCTTAAAAAAAAGAAAGAAAGAAAGAAAGAAAGAGAGAAAGAAAAAAAAAAAGAAAAATGTCCCCATGGCTGAGCAGGGTGGCTTAAATGGCAGCCAATTTTCATAATAACTTTCCTTCAGTTATACCAAGTTAGCCTGTGATTTACCTGAGCCAAATAAACATATAATATCTATTGCAAACTCTAATGAGGAGAGGATTAAGGCAGGAAGGTAATTTAAAGGCTGCTTCAGTAGATCAGGCATGAGGAAATAAGAATGGAAACACGGCTAGAAGGGAAACAGACTTAATAGGTCTTGGCTGATTAGACATGAGACCTGAAGAGAAAACGATTCTAAAGGTCATTTTGGAGTTTTGAGCATCGCCGAGTCGCAGCATGATTCATTGTCAGCAGATGAGTGAAGAGAGGCTCAATTTGGGGAGAAAATGCAGCGTATTATGAATTAGAAGTAACTTTTCTCATTTGAGGGGAAATGCCTGGCCGGCAGCAGGGACGTCGGCAGAGAGCTCGGGAGAGTGGCAGACATTTGTGAAGTAAAATACGTGTTTCTTCAGGCGCGATACCAGCTCAGCTCTGATGATGGGTGGTCCTTTGGGGGGAGAGAGTGGGGAGAAGCAGAAATGAGACCAGTGATGAAACAGACATTTATTTCTACTTCTCACTTTAAAGATGGCGACTTTGGGATTATGCTTAACTTTGGCATTCACTAGAAAGCAGAGACATCTGGAACATTCTCAGAAAAATAAAAGAGCAATTTATAGAAACGTTGAAGTTTGTATTCTCAAGCATAATTCCTAGAATAGCTTTCATAACTTAATATCTGTTATAGTAACAGTAGCTAACAATATTTAATGTTAATTATGTATTAAGTCTTGTATTTTATTTCTTCAGTTTATTTATTTATTTACTATGAGTACCTGCATGCATGTCTATATATCACATGCATGCCTAATATCTGTAGAAAGTTAATAGGTTAAGGAAAAGAGGTTGTTGGAGCCTTTGGGGCTGGAGTTACTGATGAATCTGTGCTAGCTAGCATCAGGGTTCTGGGAATCAACCCCAGGTGCTTCGGAAGATCAGCAGTTGCTCCTATCTATCCGGCACATACTTTTCTTTTGATATAAAACTCAGGATGGCCTCCAACTCTTTATACAACAGAGGATGATCTTGAACTACTAATCCTCCAGTGCCTCCCTCCCGAAATCTAGGATTAAAGGTATAAGCCATATGCCCGGCATGGCATTGAATGAGCTTTGAGGGGAGTAAATAGGGACTGAGGCTCACAAGGCAGGTACTCTCACACTGAACTGCATCTCAGTTACTGTTTTAGGTATAACTTGTTTTCCTTGTATAAATCATATCATATGGGTTATTTATTGATTTTTATGTTTAATTTTATTTTATGTGTTATGAGTGTTTTGGGTGAATACATGTCTGCAAACCACTTGCATGCCCAATGCCTGCAGGGACCAGAAAAGGTGTTGGATCCCCTGGAACTGGGTGTACAGCAATGTTTGTGAACTGCTATGTGGGTGCTGGCAACCAAACCAGGGTCCTTGGAAGAGTAACCATTGCGCTTAACCACCGAGCCATTGCCCTAGCCCTTATATGGATCATTGCTGTGGGATGGTCTATATGTCAAATTGCTCTGATTGGTCAATGAATAAAACACTGATTGACCAGTGGCCAGGCAGGAAGTAGGTGGGACAAGGAGAGAGGAGAGTTCTGGGAAGCAGAATGCTGAGGCAGAGAAACTGCCAGCTGCCACCATGACAAGCCACATGTGAAGACACCGATAAGCCACAAGCCACATGGCAAGGTATAGATTTATGGAAATGGATTAATTTAACTATAAGAACAGTTAGCAAGAAGCCTGCCATGGCCATACAGTTTGTAAGCAATATAAGTCTCTGTGTTTACTTGGTTGGGTCTGAGCTGTGGGACTGCCGGGTGACAGAGATTTGTCCTGACTGTGGGCCAGGCAGGAAAACTCTAGCTACAGGTCATTTTTATACTTATTATTTTACATACTCATATGAGAAGCATGCTTCTTTTCTTAGGAATAATTTTTATTTAACAATGTTTTCTGTGTCTTTCCAACATGATTTTGCTTTCTATACCACCCTTCAGTTTTTCTATTTTGTGTGAAGGATAATACTTTCTTAGACTTATATCTTAGGTTACTTAAGGTAGGGCACATATTTTATTGAATATTTAATAGAATGGTAGAAAACATTTTCCCTGCAAGGAATCATACTAGTATAGCATGTTGTATAGGATCAAAAGTGAATGCAACTCAGGACAGGGATTTGCTTTGGTGGATTAATACTAAACATTAACCCAAGAAGGAATACTGATTTTCTAAAGTGATAGTGTTCATATAATGAAAAAGGCTGAACAATCTACACATGTTTAATACATACTTGAATGAAGCTACAAGCACCATTGACACTCCTTGGTAAAGTTGAGATAATTTTGTTTTGTTTTGTTTTGTTTTTCGAGACAGGGCTTCTCTGTGTAGCTTTGCACCTTTCCTGGATCTCACTCTGTAAACCAGGCTGGCCTCAAACTCACAAAGATCCGCCTGCCTCTGCCTCCCAAGTGTTGGGATTAAAGGCATGCGCCACCACTGCCCTGCAAGTTGAGATAATTAATGCACTGATTTTCTACTGATTTAGGTAGTTAGAAAATGAAGTGGTTTATCTCTGGATTTCGAAAATTCATCACAGCAGGATATTTCCTGTTATGTAGAATTGAGTTTCTACACATCATAACATAAAACTCACTCATAATAAGTCAGTTTTCCAAGCTTGATTCTTTTAATGACTAACAATGTGCAAGAGGATAACGCAAAGACAATTCAGGCAAGACTGTGAATGAAATGTGAGGAATTAGAAGTAAAAATGGGACAAGTTGCCAAGGTCCAGAGATCAAGATGAAACTTATGTGAACACATATAGCATGTATGGGAACTCAAAATGTAAAGGTGGATGTAGGAGAGAAGCCACATGAGTTCATGGACAAGGTCCCTAGCCCACACCAGATATCTGTAGCACAGTGGTGGCTACATTGTTTTGTTCTTGAAAACATTTGCTTTGATCCCCTTTCCTTGGAATTTGTGTGGTACCCCTGTACTTCCAGGAAGTAGCATGCATCTTATTTCTATAGCATTATGACAGAATGATGCTCCTTACTTTGTGTTCTTAAGTTGTTCTGTATTTCTTGTGCAGGTTGTTTTTCAGGCTCAAATACTTGCCACCCATGGACAAGAGGAAGTTCTAGCTATCGATGACATATCTTTCAGTTCAGGTTGCTTGCCTGCAGAGGGTAAGAACTTTTTGTTTCATCTTGATTCTTATTCTCTGAAAGTTTAGGCATTGCAATGACTTTCCTCTGCTCTGTTTGTCTGTGACGTTTTAAGAGTGGCTATTTTTCATTGCTCTAATATACTGTTTAACTGTGACTTGCCTATACTAGAAGTGAAGGTAGGCTCTTTCACAAACTGACACTATAATGGATTAAGTGGGATGATTTAGTATCAGCTTTTAATCTCTTAGTGATGTTTACACTGGCTAGCTAAATCTAAACTTAGAGAACTCTATGCCTTTCAGAGGGCTGTTAGGAAACTGGCTTCCACACCCTTGAAATGGCCTCATTAGAGAACACGTTTGATAATCCACTGCAAAGCATTAGTGGGAAGAAAATAGTAGTTGTAATATATCCTCCATTTGGAATAAAACAAAATACATTGATAAACTCCATATGTCAAATCTAAGATGGCATCAATATTGACTTCTTAATTATATTAACGAGATAACATTCAATTCCCCATTTATATTTTTCCAATGGAAATTTCAGTATTAAAATTATAATTTGATTAGGATAAATTAATCAAATAAGCAAGGATTATATATACATGCACATATATTATTTTATATTACCTTTTTTATTGCATTGTGCTTTAATATAATATATCTGAACATAATAGCTATTTTAGTAGTCAGTTTTCTGTTACTACAATGAAGTGCTTGAGACTAGGTACAATATAATTACAACAAGTTAATTTAGCTCATAGTTCTAGAGGTTCTAGGGTATATGCTTGGCTGTGGCGATGACTTCATGGCAGAAATACATCATTGTGGATGACATTATAGAGAAGAGTAGTCAAGAGGAAGAAAGCATACGACGGGACAGGAAACTAGGGTAGGAAAGTAGTTTTCCGCTTTTTCATAATAACCTTTCATGAGAACTAACTGGCATCCCACAAGAACTATATTAGATCCTTTTATTTTTTATTTTTTTTATTTTTTTTTATTTTTTTTTATTTTTTTTGGTTTTTCGAGACAGGGTTTCTCTGTGTAGCTTTGCGCCTTTCCTGGAACTCACTTGGTAGTCCAGGCTGGCCTCGAACTCACAGAGATCCGCCTGCCTCTGCCTCCCGAGTGCTGGGATTAAAGGCGTGCGCCACCACCGCCCGGCTATATTAGATCCTTTTAAACATTCTGTACCATTTGTTCTAATGGCTCTGTGAATGAGATCCCCCACTTAATGGCCCCAACAGCTGTTAATGTTACACAGAGGATCAAACTGCAAACACACAAACCCCTGGGGGACTGACTCAACTTATATATAAACCATAGAAGTGATTTTTGCCAAAAGGGATTCCATATTTTAACTTAGTTCAAATATATGGAAATAATGATAATAATTCAGGATCCAAGGAGATACATTGGTTTTCCTAAGATAGAACAAGGCTCTTATTAATGGATGTTTGTATTGTGTGTGAAATTTGACCACTGTTATTTCTGGTATGGTAGAAGTTGCAGATATGTAGGATTTATGGAATCTGTAACAGTCCTAACACTGAAACACATAAAGGTCTGTATCAGCATTGCTCACAGTCTATCAAATAAGAAATCCCCATAGGATTCATAAAATAGATAATTCAGGGGCATAGATTTCACTCTATCAAGCTTTAGAAGTAAATAATCAGATTATAAACCTCAAGGATGTTTCAGGAAAAGAGGGTGGCATTGGTTAGACCAGAAGGATGCAGCCAATCAAACTGTAGACTAAGGTACCCCATTGCTGACTGTGCTTCAGCTCAAAGCTCCCTTCATACTCTCACTTTCTGTTACCTGGTGTGTTATCCCTAAATTAAGAATGTAGCCGGGGTTCAGTCTTTTAAATGAGACATTTATTTCTGACCCCGTCCACTTCAGTGTTCTTTTCATTTTCTGAAGAAATTTGCGTCTGTCAAAAGTGATCTCTAACTAGATGTATTTATTGGTTAATCATCCTCAAAGAGAAACAGGCAAGGAGGCCAGCCATTGCATAGAATTTTTCCTTGCCATAGGGCTTCTGCCATTGATATTATACTTACATTACATATTTCTACTGGGACACAATTGGATGTTGCTTGGGAGTGAAATTTGCCTATAATAAGACCTTACGATTATTTCAGATGTGAATGTTCTCTCCTTTGCTAGTTATAGAAACTAAAGCAAACTTCCTAAATATCTGAGATCACCATTTTGGGATGGAGGCCAAGGTAGAGGGGGCATAATATATATTCAAAAGAAAAACACAATATTTTATAGTGACAGCTTCAAATACCTCTGGAAAGAGGTATAAAACAAAACAAAAATGAGAGTAAATAGATGATAACATTCAATAAACATTCCAGAGAAACCTGAGGTCACATAGAAATATACCAAAGTCTATACTTTTTTTTTAACATAATAAAGCATTCTACTTATAATGTACATCAGATTCTGTGGAAGTGAAAGTTACTAAGCACAAGCCATCAAGCACACATTTCAAGGTTTTGTTTTGTTTTTTTAAACTATGCCTTTTGTGTGTTAAATTCCTACACCATTGCTGGGTTTGGTATTAGAGAAAATGACTTTAGAATTCAAGATCTAGGTCTTTAATAAATGTGAATGTCAGACATGCAAGTGTTGTGATGAGGTAGATGAAATGTCATGGAATAAAACATTTTATACACAGAGGGACAAATAATTATGAAATGGCAAGATTTGGGAATTAAAAGTATGTAGGCTTACTGTAGACCTTATAACTCATGGGGTGTTAAAAAAAAAAGATGTCATCTTCAGGAAAGCTATAAAAGACATGGGCTTCTTAAGAAGACATTGGAGTCAGGTAAAGATACCTATTGTGTTCTTTGAAGATGAAGGCCCAGAGGGTTTTAATGTTTTGTTTACAAATGAAGTAAAATGACAACAACAACAAAATTTTTCTCTCTGTCATAGTTAAAAGTTTGGAAGGAAAAACCAGCAGGATGAGGGTGAGTTGAGAGTGGGGACAGAGGGTAGCTTGTCACTGCTGAGGACCAGCATTGGGGTGCAGCTCCCTTTGTAAATGGCAGGAATGTGAAAGGTGGTTAATTTAAGAAGCATTAAATTTCCAGTGGGGTTAAACAGCCAACTCCAGGCAGTAATGGAACAGACTGAACATAGTTAATCATCAGAACCACATGTGGGAGTGATCGGTGCTGGGCTCCCCTCCAGACCTAGTAGATGAGGATCACTGAAGATGGGGTTTGCATTTTAAATTAGGTTATCAGGACAGTTTCTGTGAAATGAGCAAGGCCACGCTTAAAAATAGACCTGGCATTTACAAAATGTGGGTCTGGGTTATTCCCTGATTCTTGGACAAGAAGCAGAATTCCAATTAAAGAGAGTCAGTGATTTAGTTTCCTGAAGTCCTGAGGGTGGGATTGAGTGGGAACATCAGGGACATGGAGGCAAAGCCAAATGGATGTCTTCTGGGCATTTCCATCAGAAAATCCTTTCAGATGCAAGCCAGGCTAAGGCATGCGTTTAGTTGATGTAAACAGAAAAGTAAGGTTCAATTACTTTATAAAATAAAGAAAGGTCTAAGTACTTAACTTGTTCCTCTCCTTGGGAAATTCAAGGATAAAGAGATGTTTTTGATGTTTTGCTTGTGCCCTTTGGCTCAGGGATGAACTCTTGTACATCTCAATTTGGGAACCAGAAAAAGAGAGACAGGGATGCTATTTTTGACTGTGTTATTGGTCAGGCAATGCTTATATGGATGACCTTCATTGCTAGGGAGCACAAAATTCTTCTGAATATTTACTTTTGTTTCTGGAATAAGGATAGGCAGTGGGAACCAGTTTCTGAGTTAAGTAAGTAGTTTTGCCTTAGAAACTGAAAATCCATCTGTTTATAGGAGTAAATTTCAATTTTCTATTGTCTTTCAAAATCTATTTTGTCTCTTTATTCCCTATTTTTATCATCGCTGTATTCATCACTGGAAGGACATCTCTAAAAGGAAATGCTGATGACTTTTCCTGGTGTAACCAAAAACATAAAATCAAAACTAGAACAAAACTAATAACTCCAAAAATAAATGAAGAAGAATCATCTTAAAAATATCCAGATATAGAGGAATTTTCTCCCTTAAAAACATATAGGATAGTATATGAGATAAATGGTTATGTTTACCTCTCTCTCTCTCTCTCTCTCTCTCTCTCTCTCTCTCTCTCTCTCTCTCTTGCTCTTGCTCTTGCTCTTTGTCTGTCTCTCTGTCTCTCTCTCTCTATCTCTCTCTCACACACACATACACACACACGTTGGAATATCTCTGTACTATCTTGTACCTTCAATGAAAGGAGATTAACAAATCTAATGACTGCATGAAGTGGCTAATGGACAATTTCTAGGGCTGTAAGATTTCTGCAATTTACTGGAAGTACTAACAAACAAAGAAAATGTTAAAGTATGCATATCATCAGAGTCACAATGAATATATGACAACAGGCATATGGAAAATGAATGTATCAAAATAGTCAACTTTTGAAATAATACACTCAAAGGCCAAGAGAAATAGATAGTGGAGATAAAAATATGGTAAGGGATGCTATAAACAAACACAGAGTAATAAATGCAGAGTAGACAAACAAAAATAATAAAATTGCCAATTTTATTGCAATCAAAGAGCAATTACTATTAGAAGTCAGAGACTGCCAGTTAGGATAAAAAGGTGAACCAATTTTATCCTATGAAATCTCATTTTAACTATAATTACATATATTAATCAAAAGCAAGGGGAGGTGACAGCTGGGCATGGTGGGATACTCCTGTGGTCACTGCTCTCCCAAGATTGAGGCAGGAGGATCACAGTTCAAGATTACTCTACTCAAGGCTCGTCTCAATAAATAAAACAAAACAACTGCAAAAGAAAAAGATGGAGAAAGACACATTGCGCATCTCTATCCAAAGTGGAGTGGCTATATCAGTGTCAAAATGTGCCTCCATACTATGGAAATTAACAGTGCTAAGCAGGAACACTGTATTACATAATGGTTAAAGGTAAGTTCACCAAAAACAAAATAAGACAAGCAACAAACAAACAAAACACCCACAATCTAACATATATGGCTTCAATGACAGTATTTCAAAACAACAAGAAAATATTGTTGGATCTCTACATCTGCTTCCATCAGTTCCTGGAGAAAGGCACTATGATGAGAGTTAGGGTATTCACCAATCCGATTTTCAGGGTAGGCCAGCTCAGGCACCCTCTCTACTATTGCTAGCAATCTAAGCCAAGCACCAGGCCAACTCCAGGAAGACAGTCAAAGAGAGGGAAGAGAGATTCTATGAGCAAGGAGCATCAAGAGCATGATGGGGAAATCTACAGAGACAACAGAACCAAAATGGTGGGAACTCATGAACTTTAGACAAACAGCTGTGGGGCTTCCAGACTGGACTAGGCCCTCTGCATAGCTGAGGCAGTTGTGTAGCTTGGTCTACTTAAGAAGCCCCTGTCAGTAGGAACAGAATCTGTTATTCCTGGTGCATGGGCTGGCTTTTTTGGAGCCCATTACATATGGTGGGACACCTTGCATAGATTTGATGCAGGGGGAGGAGCTTGGACCTGCCTCAACTGAATGTACCAGGCTTTGATGACTTCCCATGGGAGGCCTTACCTTTTCAGAGGATGGAATGGAGAGGTGGTTGTGGGGAGGTAAGGCTCGGGGGAGCAGGAGGAGAAAGAGAGGGGATCTTTGGTTGGTATGAAAAATGAATAAAAATTTTTTAATAAAGAAAAAAATAAAATATTGTTGGAATTAAAAGCAATGAATGGTTACACCAGGAGACTTCATTGTTGCTGGTCCTAATGGCTCCTTCAGGGGAGGGGGTGAGAAGGTGTGGCATCAATGACACAGACACCGGGAGTCAGGTGAAAGGCAAACAACAGATTTGTTTATTCAGTAACTGGGAAAGCCTAATATACCCTCTTCCCAGCACCCAGGTTGTGTCCCAATCTGGTGACATTGTGTGGTCATCGCTCATTGACTGGGCATGATCAGAAACTCTGTACAGCACCTGTTGCTAGGTCCTTAGGCAGACTCTATGTTGGCTCATAAGGAAGTACATTATGTGCATTTCTTAGCAACTGGTTTGAGCCAATTTCCTTGACGCTATGGGCCTGTCCTACTACATATCCACCCTTTTTATTTTATTATATGGGTGCTCAACGGGATCAGAGTTCTTTGCTCCAGACTTGTTGACCCCACGTCAGGGGGTGCTCAGCAACTGGATTATGCCTGTCTTAGGATGGCTTGCCAAACAAGCTCTTACCCATTATTGACTATTAGACCTTAAAGAGTGTCCATCGTTGGGGAGTCACCCTGGGTGGGGAGGATCAAGCAGTAGCCTTTTGAAATTCAGAAAGCCAAGCATGCATAACTTCCTGTGGAGGGCTATGATGTGGATGTCGAAGAGCCATTAATACCTGTAAAGTTGCCTTAGTGGCCACCTGTTGTTGCCAGATGTGCTATGGGAGACACTTAAAAAGGAGAAAGATTAAAAGCACCATCTGCCAATCAAAACATAAATGAGAATCAAAAAGGGATCAAACAGCCTTTTTATATTGTGCCAAACCTTTTCAAAAAAAATAAAGGGTCAACAGCCATAACCTCTGCCCTTGTCTGATTCAATTGGAAAATTTAATATGTTAGCTGTAATGAATAATATAGAAACTTAGCTGACCATGAGCCCTTAATATATTTAGTTAGCTCCTAGTGTGCTAAACTAATGTTCCTCATCTCAAAAGGTATCAAACAAAATGAGGGAAAAGTCTTCAGCCTTTAGAGGGGCAATAGAAGCAAGGAAGGGGAGTATACACCTTACCCATCTTGAGTTATTTCCTCCTTTGGTGGAAGCAGGCTGATCTGTGGTCAGGTGCACATCTCTTGTTGGGACCCATATTGGCATAATGGCATTCTGAGGAAAAACACAAGCATATCCTCTCCCATGGGTCAGCTGGCAGTTGCCATTGGAAGGAGATAGGATCTCTCCATCTCACCAGGGGCAGGGGTGTGTTCCTTGGCAGAGATGCCTAGTGCTTATAGTCTGGACTGAGCCCCTTGTCATCAAAACTGAGAAAGTTCATATGGAAAATTGTTGGCTCATAAGGAAGGATATTATGTGCATGTCTTGGCAACTGGTTTATGTAGTGGGTAGCTGTTCCACTTTGTCCTGGAAGTACTACCCCCATTGAGGCTTCAAGTAACTGTCATGACTATGAGGTGGGGCTGAGACAGGAGCACTTAAGACTTGACATCCGGATGTGCCAGCTCTCTTAGTTCCTGGATCCTGGACACTGGAGGTAGACCAAGCAGAGTTCTTCAGAGAACACCGCTGGACTGGGCTTCATCTTTTCCAGACCCTGTAACCTATCCCTTCACTTGTTAGTTACCCCACAAAATAAACCTCCCTTTTAACTATGTGGAGTCATCTTAATATTTCAACCAATAGGTTTGAGCCAATTTTCTTGACCCTATGGGCCTGTCCTACTACTACACTTCATTACATGTCTTCCAATGAGAATAGAAGGCATACACAGAAAGTCATCAAAAACACCATATAATGTACTTGAACAAAATAACCTATGAATGTTTAACAATTGATGTTTATTAAAAATATTTTTAAACAATATAGTGGTTAAACTACAAAAACAGTAGAAAGCAATGTTTGTATGAAACAGTTTCATCTCAGGGCCACAACAATAGAAAGCAAGCAAAGTCTTCAATCTGGGGCAAGAAAATTATGAAAGGACTAAAATTTCACAGCTAAATGCTAATTTGACTCCTCCTCCACTCAGTCATATGATGAAATCCTAACCACTACCAGAAGACTGGGACTTTAGTAATCAGATTGAGTAGAAACACAATTTCTCCTTTGTCTTAGTCGCTGTACTAGTTGGATGAAGAGACATCACAACCAAGGCAACTCTTATAAGAGAAAGCATTTAGTTGGGAGCTTGGTTTAGTTTCAGAGGCTTAGTCCATTATCGTCACAGCAGGGAGCATTGTGGCAGACATGACAGGCTTGGTGCTGGAAATGGAGATGAGAGCCACCTCCTGATCCATAGGCAGAGATAAGGAGACAGGTCTTGAATGGGAGTTTGATACCTCAAAGCCCAGCTCCAGTGACAAACTTCCTCCAAGAAGGCCATATCTCCAAATCCTTCTAACCCTACCAAACATTTCTACTCCTTGGTGATTAAGCATTCAAATGCATGAGTCTATGGGGCCATTCTTATTTAAACCATCACAGCCGTTTTTGGTAACACTGTAGTCTGTGACAGGCAAATATATTCTCTGTCTCTCTCTGACTCTGTCTCTGTCTCTCTCTCAAATACAGACAGAATCTAAAATATCATATGTAGGGGAAGTAAATGATGACACTGATAATGATTTGGAATAAGAAAAAAAACACAGAAACAAAGGACAATTATTATAAAAGGTAATGAAGCTAATGGTTTTGTTAGATTAGCCAAAATAAAAATACAGAAGACATAGATTACCAATATCATCAGTGAAATGGAGGCTAACAAAAAAGATCTTTAGATATTACACTAATAACACAGAATACTACAAATAACTGTATGTAACAATTCATTTGTGGTAGATTCTTTCAAAGACATACTATTAAAATTCATTAGTAAGGAAGTAATAACCTAAAGAATTTTATGTTTAGTAAAAAATTCATAATGAACCTTTTTCATGGAAGAAAATTCTAAGACAACATTATTTCACTTGCAAATCATGTTGAAAATTTTCAAAAATAAAATTGTATTTGTTCTTTTCAGTATAGCAAATAGAAATGAGAACATGTTCTACTTCATTCTGAAAGGCCTATGCTGCACAACACAAATCCAGACAAAATCCACAAAATATTATTCTCCTTTAATGGTTAGTGTTCATACAGAACCACAGAAGTTTTCAGTAAAATGTTATAAAATACAATCAATCGAAATGCAAGACTGGCTTAGTATTTGTAAAGCAATCAATTTGTGACACCATGTAAACAAACTAAAGAAGAAATGACCATGCACTTGCCTCTATTGACCCAGAATAATTGTTTGACAAAATTCAAAATACTAGGAAGACCTATGAACTTATGTAACATGATAAATGCCCTCAAATCCTAAAGCTAACATTAAACCTAATGATGAAAGAATGATGCTTTGCCCTAAAACTGGACCCAGGAAAGGTTGTCCATTCATCACTCTTATTCAACAACATACCAAAAATCCTAAGTGATACAATAGAGCAATACACATAAGCAGGGTACACAATGGTAATAGAATAAAGTATACTTCCCTATTTGGATAATATATTCAAACAGTCTCATGGAATCTAGTTTTTAAAAATCTTTAGAACTGGAAAATTAACTTGACATAGTACCAGATGACAAAGTCGAAGAAGAATCAAATTTGTCTTCATGTAATAGCAATGAGCCACTGAAAATCAACATCAGAAAAATGGCTCCACATACAGTAGAGTAAAAAGAATTCTTAAATATACATGTAACAAATATGAGTTTGATCTGTACTTAGAAAGCTACAAAACACTGACAAAAGATATCAAGAAGAAATAAATGTTGAGTTTACTAGAGGTTAAGTTAAAAAAAATTTATAAAACAATGGTAGCTTTTCAAATTTGAAAAATACAGATGGTGTGGTTTATGCATCTTAGTAATAATATGTTTAGAGTTAACCCTATTTTTTAGTAAGAGTATATTAAATTTTACTGTAAAATAACTTTATAGAAATAAATAATTATACTTTGATCATTTCTTAATTCTTTACTGAGACAGCAAAAGTAGGTTCTTTTTATAGTATTAGGGAAATCTTTCAGACATTTCCCCTACTTCTAAGAAGAACATTCTATAGAGCTACTGCTCTTCCCAAGATACTAAGTTCATTGTACATTTATTGGAAGAAATATCTTTAGACTCTCCCAAACATAGTGAGTACAAAATAGAAATCAAGGCTTGTGACTATCCTGAAATAAAATATATTTAATCAGTGATTCTTGAATAACACTGATTGATTCTTGAATAAATTGATGATTATAATTTTTATAATGATTGCATGCTGTGGCTCATAATCAGAATATTGTGAAATTCTGTGAATATTTTTGATTGGGTTTTCAGGACTTTACTTCAGTGTCATTTGTAAAATGACGCCAATGTACAAATCATTGCTTAATTAGAATCTTCATGATGCATAAATATTATCCAGTTAAGCAACTAAAATCCTACTTACCATCTTAAAATGTTAGTTTTCCAGTAACCTTTTAAGAACCAATAATTATTAATTTAAATCCATTATTAATTAAAGAAAACTGAGAAAAATTATCTAAAACCTTTAGGGTCAAAATTGGATGTCATTGTAACTTTCACTGCAACAGACCTGGAATTCATTATCTAATGTTTAAGAATTACTGGCCAATTGCACACAACCTGTTTTTGTAAGATAAGCTTTGAAGGATGGCTCTCTTTAGACATGTGACTTCATCAGTCTAGATGCCTTGAGGTGGTTGGCAAACCTCGCTTCTATTGAAGATGAGAGATTTTAATGACCTCACTTAAGAATTTCTGTAATTTGAGATGGCAGTACAATGTAAGACAAGGAGTTAGGAAAAGAGGAGGGAGGGAGAGAGAGGAGAAAAAGAGAAGGGGGAAGGAGAGAATGAATGTATTTCTATGAATGATCGTGAGCAATTGTATTGAATAAACTAAAATAAAATGAGCTTCCTGGAAGATTTATTGATTGAAAATGTATGCAAACCGCCCTTCTGGACCAGAGGTGAGTCCCCGGGTCCAGCCCGGACCCCATCCCTGGGCACCAGCCACTGCGGGGAGGCCTGCACAGCTTGGCGCCGGGTTCTGGCCACCGGGCAGCTCCCCTTCTAGCCCCACCGGGAGGGATCCCCTTTTCCAAGCCCCCCGACAGCCCCTGCAGTCTCCGCGCCCTGCCCCCACGCCCATCTGCCCGAAACTCCAGCCACTTCCTGAGACTTAGAGACCAGCCCCCAGCTCCCAGCCTGCCCCCGACTTCCCTTCTGGACCAGAGGTGAGTCCCCGGGTCCAGCCCGGACCCCATCCCTGGGCACCAGCCACTGCGGGGAGGCCTGCACAGCTTGGCGCCGGGTTCTGGCCACCGGGCAGCTCCCCTTCTAGCCCCACCGGGAGGGATCCCCTTTTCCAAGCCCCCAGCAGCCCCTGCAGTCTCCGCGCCCTGCCCCCACGCCCATCTGCCCGAGACCCCAGCCACTTCCTGAGACTTTGAGACCGGCCCCCAACTCCCAGCCTGCCCCCGACTTCCCTTCTGGACCAGAGGTGAGTACCCGGGTCCAGCCCGGACCCCATCCCTGGGCACCAGCCACTGCGGGGAGGCCTGCACAGCTTGGCGCCGGGTTCTGGCCACTGGGCAGCTCCCCTTCTAGCCCCACCGGGAGGGATCCCCTTTTCCAGCCCCCCCCCCGGAAGCCCCTGCAATCTCCGCGCCCTGCTCCCACGCCCATCTGCCCAAGACCCCAGCCACTTCCTGAGACTTAGAGACCGGCCCCCAGCTCCCAGCCTGTCCCCGACTTCCCTTCTGGACCAGAGAGAGTTGGACAAGAGAACTCCCTTTTGGACAAGAGAGTCTTCCTGAGTCTGTCAGCTCTTTGTGAAACAAGTACACTGATAAGACCAAGAAGGAACCACAAGGAGATGGGCAGACGTCAAGGCAGAAGTACATACAGCAAAATGAAGAGCAATACAGCATCACCAGAACCTAGCTCGCCTCCAACATCTAGACCTGAACACCAAAAATTGGAAGAAGCAGAAGAAAGTAGCCTTATGAGTAACTTCATGAAGAAGGTAGAGGCTTGTGTAGAGGAAAAGACAAGAAAATTGGAAGAACGATGTAAACAACTAGAGGAAAGGGCAAACAAATTAGAAGAAAACAATAAAGCCCTCCAAGAAAACAATAAAGTCCTGGAAGAAAACATTAAAGTCCTGGAAGAAAACATTAAAGTCCTGGAAGAAAACAATAAAGCACTGAAAGAAAATCATGAAAAAGCAATGAAACAAACAAAAGAAACAGTCCAAGAACTGAAAAGGGAAATTGAAAAAATAAAAAAGACACAAACAGAGGGAATGCTGGAAATAGAAAACCTGAGTAAAAGATCAGGAACTTCGGATGCAAGTATAACCAACAGAATGCAAGAGATGGAAGAGAGGATTTCTGGCATTGAAGATACAGTAGAAGAAATAGTTCCATCAGTCGAAGGAAACACTAAAGCCAACAAAGTCATGAACCAAAATGTCCAAGAAATCTGGGACACCATAAAAAGACCAAACTTACGAATTATAGGGATAGAAGAAGGTGAAGAATACCAACTCAAAGGCACAGAAAATATATTCAACAAAATTATAGAAGAAAACTTTCCCAACTTAAAGAAGGAAATGCCTATGAAGATACAAGAAGCCTATAGAACACCAAACAGACTAGACCCCCCAAAAAAGTCACCTCGACACATAATAATTAAACAACTAAATGTACAGAATAAAGAAAGAATATTAAGAGCAGCCAAGGAAAAAGGCCAAGTGACCTATAAAGGTAAACCCATCAGAATAACACCCGATTTCTCAATGGAGACTTTGAAAGCCAGAAGGACCTGGACAGATGTAATGCAGACAGTAAGAGACCATGGATGTCAGCCCAGACTAATATACCCAGCAAAACTTTCAATCATCATAGACGGAAGGAACAAGACATTCGAAGACAAAGCCAGATTTAAACAATACCTATCCACAAACCCAGCCCTACAGAAAGCACTAGAAGGAAAATTCCAACCGAGGGAAGTCAGATACACACTTGAAAACACAGGCAATAGATAAAGCCACAACAGTAAACCCCAAAGAAGAGAAGTACACACACTCTACCACCAAAAATAACAGGGATGAAGAATCACTGGTCATTAATATCCCTTAATATCAACGGACTTAATTCACCTATAAAAAGACATAGACTTACAGAATGGATACGAAAGCAGGACCCATCTTTCTGCTGCATACAAGAAACACATCTCAAATTCAAAGATAGACACTACCTAAGAATAAAAGGCTGGGAAAAGACTTTTCAATCAAATGGTCTTAAGAAACAAGCAGGGGTAGCCATCCTGATATCCAACAAAATAGACTTCAAACTAAAATCAATCAAAAGAGATCAAGAAGGACATTACATCCTCGTCACAGGAAAGATCGACCAAGATGAAGTTTCAATTCTGAACATATATGCCCCAAACACAAGGGCACCCACATATGTAAAAGAAACATTACTAAAGCTTAAACCACATATAAAACCCCACACATTAATAGTGGGAGATCTCAACTCCCCACTTTCACCACTGGACAGATCTCCCAAATCGAAACTTAACAGAGAAATAAAGGACTTAACTGATGTCATGACCCAATTGGACCTAATAGATATCTACAGAACATTCCATCCTAACAAGAAAGAATATACTTTCTTCTCAGCACCCCATGGAACTTTCTCTAAAATCGACCATATACTTGGCCACAAAGCAAATCTCAACAGATACAAAACAATCAGAATAACCTCCTGTGTTCTATCAGATCACCATGGTTTAAAGCTAGATTTCAACAACAACAAAAACTACAGAAAACCTACAACCTCATGGAAACTGAATAATGCTCAACTGAATCACCAATGGGTTAAGGAAGAAATAAAGAAAGAAATTAAAGACTTCCTAGAGATCAATGAAAATGAAGACACCACATACCCAAACTTATGGGACACTATGAAAGCAGTGTTAAGAGGGAAATTCATAGCACTAAATGCCCACATAAAGAAGTTGGAGAAATCGCACACTAGTGAATTAACAGCACATCTGAAAGCTCTAGAACAAGAAGAAGCAAAGTCTCCCAGGAAGAATAGACGCCAGGAAATTATCAAAGTGAGAGGTGAAATTAATAAATTAGAAACTAAGAGAATAATACAAAAAATTAATGAAACAAAGAGTTGGTTCTTTGAGAAAATCAACAAGATAGACAAGCCCTTATCCAAACTAACCAAAAGACAGAGAGAGAGAATCCAAATCAACAAAATCAGAAATGAAAAGGGGGACATAACAACAGACATTGAGGAAATCCAGAGAATTATAAGGTCATATTTCAAAAACCTCTACTCCACAAAACTGGAAAACCTAAAAGAAATGGACATTTTTCTGGATAGATACCACATACCTAAGTTCAATCAAGACCAGATAAACTATTTAAATAGTCCAATAACCCCTAAGGAAATAGAAACAGTCATTAAAGGTCTCCCAACCAAAAAAAGCCCAGGACCAGATGGTTTCAGTGCAGAATTCTACCAGATCTTCAAAGAAGAGTTAATACCAATACTCTCTAAATTGTTCCACATAATAGAAACAGAAGGAACATTACCAAACTCCTTCTATGAGGCTACAATTACCCTGATTCCTAAACCAAACAAGGATGCAACAAAGAAAGAGAACTACAGACCGATCTCCCTCATGAACATTGATGCAAAAATACTCAATAAATTGCCGGGCGGTGGTGGCGCACGCCTTTAATCCCAGCACTCGGGAGGCAGAGCCAGGCGGATCTCTGTGAGTTCGAGGCCAGCCTGGGCTACCAAGCGAGTCCCAGGAAAGGCGCAAAGCTACACAGAGAAACCCTGTCTCGAAAAAACCAAAAAAAAAAAAATACTCAATAAAATACTGGCAAACAGACTCCAAGAACACATCAGAACAATTATCCACCATGATCAAGTAGGCTTCATCCCAGGGATGCAAGGGTGGTTCAACATACGAAAGTCCATCAATGTAATACACCATATAAACAAACTCAAAGAAAAAAACCACATGATCATCTCACTAGATGCAGAAAAGGCATTTGACAAAATCCAACACCCCTTCATGATAAAAGTCTTGGAGCGATCAGGAATACAGGGAACATACCTAAACATAATAAAGGCAATATATAGCAAACCAACAGCCAACATCAAATTAAATGGAGAGAAACTCAAAGCAATTCCACTCAAATCAGGAACGAGACAAGGCTGTCCACTCTCCCCATACTTATTCAATATAGTACTTGAAGTTCTAGCCAGAGCAATAAGACAACATAAGGAGATTAAGGGGATTCAAATTGGAAAGGAAGAAGTCAAGCTTTCCCTATTTGCAGACGACATGATAGTATACTTGAGTGACTCCAAAGATTCCACCCAGGAATTGATAAAGCTTATAAACACCTTCAGCAACATAGCAGGATACAAGATCAACTCAAAAAAATCAGTAGCCCTCCTATATACAATGGACAAAGAAGCTGAGAAGGCAATTAGAGATACATCACCCTTTACAATAGCCACAAATGACATAAAATACCTTGGGGTAACACTAACCAAGCAAGTGAAGGACCTATATGACAAGAACTTTAAGTCCCTGAAAAAAGAAATTGAAGAAGATGTCAGAAAATGGAAAGATCTCCCATGCTCATGGATAGGCAGGGTTAACATAGTAAAAATGGCAATCTTACCAAAAGCAATTTACAGATTCAATGCAATCCCCATCAAAATACCAACACAATTCTTCACAGATCTGGAAAGAACAATACTCAACTTCATATGGAAAAACAAAAAACCCAGGATAGCTAAAAGAAACCTGTACAATAAAACAACTTCTGGAGGCATCACAATCCCCGACTTCAAGCTCTACTATAGAGCTACAGTAATAAAAACAGCCTGGTATTGGCATAAAAACCGACATGTGGACCAATGGAATCGAATTGAAGACCCTGACATTAACCCACACACCTATGGACATATAATTTTTGACAAAGAAGCCAAAAGTATACAATGGAAAAAAGAAAGCATCTTCAACAAATGGTGCTGGCATAACTGGATATCAGCGTGTAGAAGGATGCAAATAGATCCATATCTGTCACCGTGCACAAAACTTAAGTCCAAGTGGATCAAAGACCTCAACATAAATCCAGCTACTCTGAACCTGCTAGAAGAGAAAGTAGGAAATAGTCTTGAACGCCTTGGCATAGGAGATCACTTCCTAAATATAACACCAGTAGCACAGACACTGAGACAAACAATCAATCAATGGGACCTCTTGAAACTGAGAAGCTTTTGTAGAGCAAAGGATACGGTCAACAAGGCAAAGCGACAGCCTACAGAATGGGAAAAGATCTTCACCAACCCCACATCTGACAGAGGACTGATATCCAGAATATATAAGGAACTCAAGAAATTAGACATCAAAATGACCAACAGTCCAATTGAGAAATGGGCTTTAGAACTAAACAGAGAATTCTCAACAGAGGAATCCCAAATGGCTGAAAGACATTTAAGGAATTGCTCAACTTCCCTAATCATCAGGGAAATGCAAATCAAGACAACTCTGAGATACCACCTTACGCCTGTCAGAGTGGCTAAGATCAAAAACACTGAAGACACTTTATGCTGGAGAGGATGTGGAACTAGGGGAACTCTCCTCCACTGCTGGTGGGAATGCAAGCTTGTACAACCACTCTGGAAATCAATATGGCGCTTTCTTAGAAAATTGGGAATCAATCTCCCCCAAGATCCAGCTATACCACTCCTGGGCATATACCCAAGAAATGCTCAATCATACCACAAGAGCACTTGCTCAGCTATGTTCATATCAGCATTGTTTGTAATAGCCAATACCTGGAAACAACCTAGATGCCCTTCAACTGAAGAATGGATAAATAAATTGTGGCACATATACACAATGGAATACTACTCAGCAGAGAAAAACAATGACATCATGAGGTTTGCAGGCAAATGGATGGATCTAGAAAAAATCATCCTGAGTGAGGTAACCCAGACTCAGAAAGACAAATATGGTATGTACTCACTCATAGGAAGATGCTAGATGTGGAACAAGGATGACTAGACTGCTACTCACATCACCAGTGAGGCTACCTGGAAAACGGGACCCCAAAAAAAGACACGGAGAAATGGACGAGATCTACATGAATAGCTGGTCATGAGTGGGAACAATGAAGGGCGACAGTCGAGGGAAAGAGTGGGAGATCCTAACTGGATCAAGAAAAGAGGCCGGGCGGTGGTGGCGCACGCCTTTAATCCCAGCACTCGGGAGGCAGAGCCAGGCGGATCTCTGTGAGTTCGAGGCCAGCCTGGGCTACCAAGTGAGTTCCAGGAAAGGCGCAAAGCTACACAAGAGAAACCCTGTCTCGAAAAACCAAAAAAAAAAAAAAGAAAAGAGAGGGAGAACAAGGAATAGGAGACCATGGTAAATGAAGACCACATGAGAAGGTGAGAAGGGGAGGAAACAGAGAGCTAGGGAGGCCCACGGAGATCCACAAAGATACCCCCTCAAAAGACTGCTGGCAATGGTCACGAGACGGCAGGAACTGATCTACTCTGGTGATGGGATGGCCAGACACCCAGATAGTGGTGCCATAAACCCCATCCAAGGACTGAGGAATCTGAAGGCAGACATCCACGGCTGGGCCCCTGGTGGAGCACTGGGAGTCTAATTAGTGAGTAAGAAGAGGGTTTATATGAGCGAGAATTGTTGAAACCAAGGTTGGATAAAGCACCGGGACAAATAACCAAATGAATGGAAGCATAGGATCTATGAACCAAAGGCTGAGGGGTCCCCAACTGGATCAGGCCCCCTGAATGGATGAGACAGTCATTTGGCTTGATCTGTTTGGGAGGCAGCTGTGCATTGGTGCCAGGTCCTGGGCTCGTTGCATAAGTTGGCTGTTTGAATCCTGGGACTTATGCAGGGACACTTGGCTCGGTCTGGGAGGGGGGAATGGACCTGCCTGGACTGAGTCTACCAGGTCAACCCCGGTCCTCGGGGGAGACCTTGATCTGGAGGAGGTGGAAATGGGGGGTGGGCTAGGGGGAGGGGTGGGCGAGAGGGGGAGAACAGGGGATTCTGTGGCTATTATGTTGAACTGAATGGTGTTGTAAAATAATAATAATAATAAAAAAAAAGTCATAA